>NC_137590.1:8402263-9142285 GCF_963210335.1 Falco punctatus
TTGGAAGATAACTTCACATCACTTCGCTACTTCTGAAAGTGTCTTCTGCAACAAAAAACAGATACATGGGGTGAGTGAATGAGAGGTTGTTTTGAAGTTTGGAACAAATGTAGTGATCTGAGCTCAAAAACATTTATGGCTGATAAAAACAGTTGGAAAGAAAACAGCAGTGGCTGAGTATGGTCAGAAAAACCTTTCTCATGAGGCTGGGTTTGTCCAGCTGGGTAGAACTGACTCTGTCAAGGGCTGCCCCCTTGTTTAGGAGCTCTGCTTGGCATGCTTTTCACACTGAGGGGCTTCTCCTGTCTCAGATACAGAGGTCTCGGTTCCCAGTGGACATAGAGGGAAACCAGAAATAATTCGTGCATGTGGCAGGATATTCGTGATTCAGAATGGAAGTATAAAAATCATGACAGCATCACATAAGAGCACAGAATTCAAGTGTGTTTTGTAGAAAAGGCAATTGTATATTTTCATTTAACTATTACACATAGAAATCTTAAGTATTTTAGTACTTATGAAGTACACATAAAGAATGAGAAGTCAATTATGTTGTAATTCAGTAAATACTTCTAAAAACAGTACAAGACTAATTTCTAAAAGACCATATGGAAACAATTTTGGGGAAAAGAATCCCCACTTATATTGATGATCCCATAACATGTTTGTATATAGTTTATATACATTTAATGACATGGCAACTCCCTTTTTATGGCCTCATTTCCAACAGATTCTGAATACACAATTTCTACACAAACACTGGAATATTATTTCGGTTATAACTAACGCCCTATACGCAGAGGTCTCTGTCCTTACAGTGGACTGAAGAGTAGCTGAGAGCCAAGGTGACTGCCTTCACCTCTGATTATAGGAAACCAAAAAATTCTTACGATGACTATGAAAATCACGTTCAGGTTCTGCTCACACAACACTACTGTAAGGTCTGTGGAATGCAGTCACCACAGAGGTCAAAGGGATATAAAAAGCGGGTACTGGAAACATTAAAACTTTTTGCCTCCCTAACTCACTGCATTTTAAAAAGTCAGATCGAAAGTCTGCTCGCACGCAGGGGAGCTGTACAGTACTGCCTCTAGATCTTCCATCTGTACAGTTAGCTACAGCTTAATGCATGGAGTGGCTGAGTTTCATTTGAGAAGAGTATTTCTTAAGTAGATTGTACAATAAATAGGTATTAATTATGCACAAGTATTCTGACTTTCTAGCCTTGAGTTTATAGGAAAGTAATAAATATTACACTTGATTTGCTTCAGTAGCAGAACAGTTTTGTTCTTTTCCTGGCTGTACTTACCTCCCCTTTATGTGCACCCTGGGGATATACACCCCTGCTAGGGTGCCTTCCTTAAAAGCCCAACTGTTTTCAGAAGCTGGAGTTAATAAACCACATCAATAGCGTTACATACCTATTATAGAAGAAATGCCTGAATACACCACAGCAAAGCACTCAAAACACAGCTGTGCTTCAGTTTAAGAGCAACAGGTTTTCCTTGCTGCACGGGGAAAAGCCTTACAGTACTGCTTTCAATAAAATATCTCAGTCCTGCTCCTAAACTTCCCAGAGGGACTACTCCAAACAGAGCAGTTCCTTACATACTCTTAGAAAAAGGTGGCCCCAGGTGAGCTTTGGATAGCATGGTATTTCCCGATTCCTCACCTGTAATCCTCTTTAGTACAAAAGGAAATTGATAATTTACTTACCTTTAGGGCATGTGCATAAGGAAAACCTAAAGGAATATACAAGAATGGACAAGGTGTGATGCAGCAGACCTTCCAAGAGCTGTGGTACTATTTTCTGGCCTGAGGTAAGCAGAGAGGTGAGCTTTCTCATCTTGCTTCTATCACAGAGTGGGATCTCTTACTACTGCTAGTGACTTGCGAACAGCTATTTGGCAAGTAACCTGTTCTCCATGCCAAAATCGTAACTGTGTTTAACTTTCAGTGCCTTCTCACTACATATTTGCTTGTATTGCTGAGTTGCTCTGTCTTTGCTCCAGAGTTATGACTCTGGAAATCCCCATGGTAGAGGATGGGCAATTGTGAAACTCCTCTGGAAGTAACAGTGGGTGCAAACAATGACAAAATTCCACAGGCCTGCACCCAAATAAACTTCCAATCAATTTTGGTTTGTCTCTTGCCTCAAGAAAGACTGAGCAAAGGTCTGCTGACCTGAAATCCTGAAATTCTTTTTTTTTTTTTTTTTTTGGAAAGAACATTAACACTAAACTTAATTGTATTAAAAAGTCACACGCTAGGAAATTCTAGCTAATACTGGGATTATCACTGGAGCTTCAGGACAGATGATGGCACTCTGCCATTGCCCACTGGAAAAGCTGCAGAGCTCAGATAAATGAAGGGATCTGAGGAGAGTGATAGCTGGGTCAGACAGTGCTAGCCAGAGCATGGTGAACAGAGGAAGCATGGAACAGTTGAATTCCCAACTACCCTGACATACAGCCCCATCACATGCAGCCCTCCTGATGACCTCAGAGCTGGTCTTCTGTTAAAGCATTCCCAAGATACCATCAGTCAAAGTAATGCCACTGGGAGTTAAAGCTACGGGTTTGATGTGGGAAAACAGGGCTACCTGATGTATGTTTATATGGGGCTCCTCTTCTTAGAGCAACTGTTGTTTTATTTAGAAACAAGCCTTTTCCTCCCCTGCCTCAACTATATCTAAGGCAGGGCTGCCCCAAATTGAATAAAGATTATGACTGATATAAGACTATGGATAAATAGGAGCTGTTAACTGTTTTCCCTTCTGTAATACCAGATGATGTTGGTTAGCAACAACTTATCCTCTGAATCTCAGCCAGAAAAAATGAGGAGGCAGCTCATCTCTGTCACTGGTTTGATCTCCCACCGCATCCATATTGTTGACACAATGGGAAGAAATGGGGAGAGGAAAATGTAAATGTTCTGCGTGTGTCAGACACAGGCTGTAACCCTGAGGCATCAACTGAAACAACAGAGCAAAGAAAAAGAATATCTTTCTTGGCTTCCAGCTTCTCGACCTGTGTAAGACAATAAATTGGACAAATTAATCCCCTGTGTAACACACTGAATGACTGCAGTTATAAAAGGTGGCTCCTTCTTTTTCCGTAACTAGAACTGGCAAGCCCACAGATCGCACGTAGGCAGCTACAGTATTTGATGCTGTACATGTGTTATTTACATGTTCTTTGCCTCGGACACACATAGCATCATATCTAAGGGGGAAGAATAGGAGGAAATAAAGGACAATAGAAAAGATGGCCTGGCTTGAAGGAATGGAGGAAGGAGAAAAATAAACCTATACATTTCCCCTGTAAGTTTCTTGGTTTCCTTTGGAAGCTGCTTCTGCAGAATGGTGGCCAGCACTGTTTGAAGATGGGAGAGAACTAATTAATGGAAGGGTTTTTTTGCCGTTCAGTTTAAAAAACAAGCAAACTGTTCCATTCATACATTGCAGACTGATGGCATTGGGGATGGCTGTAAGAAATGCGTTAAGGATTAAGACAACACACTGGAATATAAGGTCAGACAAACACATTAGCCTATAGCAACAATTTTCCCAACAACTAAACAAGATGAACTTTAAGGGTATGCTGTAACAGTAAAACGCTCACATAAAACTGCTCTGGTTAAGTAAGGCTCAATGGTAAAATCCCTCCTTGTCTGAGATGGTCTTCTGCCCTTTGAATGCTTGGGAGTTGGTGAAACCCAGTTCATCTTTCCAACTCCCCTGCTGCTAACGTGTTCTTATCTTGGGCAAATAATTTCTCTCTCAGCATCATTTCCTATTCTGTTTGTAAGCTTACTGGGGCAAGAACTGTCTCTTACTATGTTATACAATCCTGATCACTGTTCTGGCTTCTAGAGACCACAGTAATTCAGAATAACTGGCCCATAGCAAGAGCTCCTGGTGATTCTAAATGGTGTGGTGTATATTTTCAAAATCTGTGTGGCACAAGGTGGTATTGTTATCCATGACGTTTGGTGAAGAAACACATTTAGAAATCTGTACTGCCCTTACTTTCAGCTGATAATTCAGGAAGGGTGCCAGACTGACTCCTAGGCAATGGGGAGAAAATTATTAAAGATGCCCTTCTGACAGAAAGAAACAGAAATAATGAATAACATGTTAAAATTCCACTGCAAGTATCGTTCCCCCCCTCAGTGTCCTCTGCAGTATTTTGAATTCTGCAGTGCATCTCTGATGTAATCAGAGCTCCTGCAAGGAGTCCTGATACTGCTCTGTGATGCAGACTATTCAAAGTTGTGCCTGGATGATAACAAGCATGCAACAAAGATGCATAACTCTCCCCTAGACTCTCCTATCGACTCCAGTGCCTAGAACTTGTCTTTGTTGCTTTTTACCATTTGTAAATTAAGGTTTAAAAAAAAAAAAAAAGTTTCCGATTTCAGTGCAGGCTGAACATGAATGCAGTGATTTTTTTGGAAAGACTTCCCTAAGAAACTGCTTTACAGTTTAGTGATCCTTCCTCCTTTACTCTTTCCTTAGTTAAAATAAGCAGTATTTTCAAGCAGTGTTAAATTCAGCTATCTTCTGACACATGATTTCCGTACTGTATCAACACTGTCAGGGGACTGACATACTGAAATACTTTCAGCTATACTCATGCAGCACTTTATGTAGTAAGAGCCCATCTCCAACTTCAACTCTGCTCGCAAAGTGAACTTCCAGACAAATAAAAGTAAAACTTACAAAGGTCAATGTACAATATGAAATAAAGCTATCCTGAGAAAGGCATAATTTGAAAAAACATGCTCGTATCTGCACATTGCTCTCCTTGATCTGGACAGTGTTACACTTTTTGGCATCTTATGACAACCTACAGACTGAATCACGACAAATATGCTACGCAGTGTTTGGGTTTACCAAGCTGAGCCTTATTCTGCTGATAATAATCAGAATTGAAAGAACTTTGCAGTAACTTACATCCCCAGGAGAATGCTCCAAAATACATTAGAACTAGTGACTGTTGCTATTATCTTGCTGTGAAATATATTTATGTCAACAAATTTTAATCTCACATTCACAACAACCTCTTCAACATATTTTTTAAAAAGTAAACGATTTGTCATTTATTTATATAGATTAGAATTTATATATTTATATAGATAGTTTTGCCACTGAAATGAGGAGATACATAGTCATGGAAGAGTTATTTTATGCGTGTCCTGCTGTCGTCCCGTCCCCCCCCAAATCTTTTCCAAAGAAAAAAAAATCTGCCAGAAATACATTGCCTATCAAGAATAGTTAACTCGATTGTCAGTCGCCAGCGAACAGAAGTCAGTAAATAGATCAATATAAACCCCGTCTGTTAATTATCGCAAAATTAAAGCTATAAAGGACCTTCAGACTAGGCAAAGACGAACCGGGAGCCACCAGCCTCCATGCCGCACTGTGCCGGCGCAGGACCCGGGGAAAGGGGGAGCCGGGAAGGGGAAGCCCGAGCATCACCGACCGAGCGCGCCGGAGCCGCCGCGCCAGGACAGCGGGAACCGGGAGCCGCCGCGCCAGGACAGAGGGAACCGGGAGCCGCCGCGCTGCCCTGCGCCCGCCCAGCCCCTCCCGCCGCCGGCAGCGCGGAGCCCCGGGGGGGCGGCGGCGCGGGGGGGCCGGTCCCGCTCATCCATCGCTGCTGCGGGAGAAAACCTGTTGCTGCAACCCGGGCCCGGGCTCGCCAGACCCCGCGCCCCCTCCCCGCCGCGGACACCCCCGGGGGGCTGGGGGCGCCCGCGGCCGGGCCGTGCCTCCTGCCGCGGGGTGATGCCCGCAGCCGCCCCGCTCCCCGGCTCGGGCCGCTGCGGGAGGAAAGTTCCCGGGACACTTGCCTGCGAGTTGCTCGCGGCGGGGCCGTGCTCAGGGCGCTGCGCTGGCGCTGCGCGGCGGCGGGGGCTGCCGCCTGTGCGGGGCCCCGACCCTCGGCATGGCGGAGCCGCTCCCCGCCACCCCCGGGCCCGGGCTGAGCGGCCGGCGGGGCCGCGGGAGGAGCAGCTCCCGGCTCCCCTCCGCCGCAGGGGGAGCGGCGGCGGCGCTGGCACCGGGAGGGCGCCGGGCCGGGCCCGCCCCCCCCAGCCCCCTCCCCGGCTCCCGGGGCGGCTCCCGGGCGGGGCGGGGGGCGGCCGCCCGCAGGTGCCATCCCGGGCTGCGCTCACCGGCAGGGAAACTTGTGGGGCTCTGCCCGCGCCTGGTCACGGTCTGCATTCCTTCCCTTGGCCAGGGAAGCAGCACCCGAAGTGTGCGTTAAAGCCTAAAGCACAGCACATACCCCCACCCCCCCGGCCCAGACACAGCGGTGGCTCCGGGAGAGCTAAACCGGTGCTGCATTCCCCCGGCGCCCTTGCAAAGTACAGTGACAATTAACACGCTGATATTTCTGATTGTCAAAGACTCTCAGAGTTTCCCCCACCTCTGCTCCTGACTGAAACTTGCCTGCCGCCTGGATGCTCCTTTCCCTTCGGATGCGCGGGCTGAGCCTCCGCCTGACAGCGGCGGTTCCTGGTCCAGCGATCAGGAGGCACCGGCGGCTCCAGCTCCGCCACAGCCCCCTGAGCAGCCCCCGCTCCCCCGTGTGCTCCTGTCCCCCCGTCCGCACTGAGCTATGGCACTTGTCCCCTCTGCTTTCCCTTACCTGCTGCGGCCCCGGGCTTGCAGGGAGCGGCTGCGGGTGACCCCGGGGTGCAGACGGTGACAGTCACCTCGGTGGGACAGGGGCTGTCTCCCATCACCAGCGCTGTGCACTTCACCCGGAGCACTGCGGGGTCTCCTTCCAAGTAAGGCCCTTTGTTGCTATGGTAATACAAACGAAAAACCCTATACTACGGTAATTTTAGCAAAATATCTCCCTCTTTTTTTTTCTTTTTTTTTTCTTAACTAAATTGGACTGTGGTTCAGAATCGTGTGGGCACGCAGGAACAGTCATGCTGATATTCTTCAGCCGTAGCTGCTGAGCGGTAGTTGTGGAGAGGGGCTGGCGGTGGCGGTGGGGAACTTGGATTTCTTTTTCCCTGGTGCTGCGCCCTATTTCTGCTTGACTTTGCAAAGATTCCCCAGCACGGCTCGCACATCTGTGGCAGGGAGGTGACCAGTTTTACTGACCACAGGGCCACGGACAAAGAGTTTTGGTATTTGTATTATGGTCTGTAGTCATCTTCTTAATGAACACTCGTATTTTAAAAGCCTGCGTTGCTAATTGCTGTCAAAGAGGAAGGACGCATGAAGTAGGATCTCCCAGGGAATTATCTGGGAACAGTTTTGCTCAGTGTTTTCTGTAATAACTTTGGTGATGGAACGGAGGACACTTTTGTAAGGTTTGCAGGAATTCCAACCTGGAAGGGCAGGGCTGAGATTTAAACCGACCCTGATATACTGCAGTCCCGATCTGAACTCAACACAATAAAATTCTAGAAGAAAAACTCCGTAGTATGCCACATAGGAAGGAATATCGCATGTCAAACGAGGACTATTAGTTTGGTAAAAATACTGCAGAAGAGCATCTTGGGACTATAGTGGATCATAGACTGTGCAGTCCTGCAAAGGAGCCGTGTTGTTCCAAGCTCTAGTAACAGGAGGATCACACGTAAGACATCAGAGGGCGTTATTTCTATTCCATTTAGCACCAGCCAGCCTTGGCTGAAGCACTCTATCCAGTTTCAAGCATCGCACTTACTCTTAAAGAGGGATGCAGGCAAACAAGATAGGAGAATAGCAACCCAAACTGTAAGAGGCTTAGGAAATGTAAGCTACCAGGAAAGATGGAATTTGATTATTTGATCTGGGAAAGAAAACACAAGGTAGGGACATGGCAACTGTCTTCAAACGTATGAACGCGGTTACAAAGATGACAGTAAACAATTGTTCTGTGACCACCAAAGGTAGGATAAAAAGCAATTTACTGAAGTGTAATTAGGGAGATTACTTTAGATACCAGGAAAACAAACAAACAAACCAGACAAAACTATTACTGTGTGAGCGGCTGGAATCTAGGGAGGTTGCAAATCTGTTCAGTGAAGATTTAAAGAAAAGGTTAGATAAATGGCTATAAGGACTGGCTGTAGCATGTGTGACCATGCCTCAGGGCAGGGGAGAGTTTCAGCAGTCTTCTGGGACATTTACCAGCCTATATTTCCATGACTTCTGATAGTCCAACAAGCCACATCATCCATTCAGGAAGAGGCACAGCAGCATGGCATAAAAGGAGAACTCGTTACCACCCCACATAATTAATGCAGTGTTTTTACTATTTAACAAATCACACCTGACTCTGCTGTTTGGATCAGTATCTCAGTAACATCTTGAGACCAAGAGCAGCTCACAGAGACAGACAGAGAGCAGAACTATCTGTTGCAAGTAAGCAGTTTTCAAATCCAGTTTTGAGCAATACTGACAGAGAGGCGTTACTACTCAATGGTCGGTGTAAATACAAATGTCCTGAAGAAACTACCACCTCGTTTGGACACTTGGCTGGCAGATGAGGTCAAGGACCTCATTGACATTGGTATGAGAAAGAAGAGTCAGGTGTGAGATCACTGGCTGTGGCCAATATTACATCTGTTCTGGCCAATGGAGATCTTCATTCTTCAGGCATGTCTTGCCTGCATCCTTCATCAGCACAGAATTCATGCGAAAGACAAAAGTGAAACATGCCCTTGAAGATAACAAGTAGCGCGCTAGCAGTTTTTCTGTAGTGATAAGCTGACTGCGTGGTGAACTGGCTGAGGAGTCCCAGAGTAATTCTACTACTTTGTGCTCCTTGAGGAATTAGCATTGCCGCAGAGAAAAATTTTAATCCCACTTTCATTACTTTTGCAGCCTGTGGCTGCTGTTCCTTCTGTTCCTTTGATTGTTGACATTGAAATCCTGTTCTATCATCTTTCTGGCTTTTGCAGATAATTCCAACATCATTCTGCAGTCGGGAGCAGTGCTGCCAGCAAAACAAGGTATTTCAACTTCACAGCACCTTTCACCTCTCACTTTCCAAACAAGGCAAGAGGCTAAATTCATTTCTTATAAAACAGAGCTTAAATATCTACACGGCTGAAAGGTGAGAATTTTCAAAAGCAAGCTACAGAGTGAGGATTATTCACAGAACTTATTAATCAGAAAATTTCAACTAATGAACACATTACAAAAATGCCATCTGTTTGAGAAAAACTCTGTAAACAGAGATAGAAGCAAAGCTCTTTGGATAAATTATGGATGGCAAACCATTCACCTGGTCTTAAAAAACGGAATGCTTTTGTCTTTTAAGGTTGCTAGATAATGTATATGCAAAATGTCACGCTGCAAGTGGATAGCACGTGCTACTGTGGCATAAGGGTTCAGAAAGGTCTCAGAAAAAGAACATGTTAAAACCTGCTGTGCATCCGTGGTTTTCTCACACTGAACAAGGGAGCTCCTTTAAGAAGAAGGAAATCTGTCCCCTTATTTCTGTTTGTACCAAGATCCATTTGTACCTTGATTTCTGCTATTACAGGAAGAAAATGCTACCTATACTTAGGATTTTGGTGTTGGGTACAGGCTGTTAAGGGGAATAAGAGAGAGTGCAACCACTTAGTCATGAGCACCGTCCGCAGGCAATGGAGCAGCCAGAATGTGTCAGTCTTCAGTTCTACCAGCCCTTTCCATGTGAGTCCTACTGGGAAAGAAGGGCTTTACGTGGCTAAAGATTAAGGTAATGATCGTGGCTGGCTTTGAAATTCTCAAGCTGTGGGCACTAGCGGGACCTCTTGGTTCACTCTGTGCCACAGTTCACCTGGTTTCAGTTAACAGCTGTTGTTTGGTGGGGTGCTGGGCATGGCGGTGTTCAGCAGCTGTCCTGAAAAGGGCTTGGGGGTCTTGGTAGACCACAAGCTGAACATGAGCCAGCAATGTGCCTTGGCAGCAAAGAAGGTCAACAGCACCCTGCGGTGTAGCAACAGAAGCTTAGCCAGCAAATCGAGAGATGTGATTACTTGCATTTCCTTAGCACTCAGATGACTTCTAGAATACTGCATCCAATTTTGGGCACTCAGGATGGGAAAAACATCCAGGACAAACTGGAGTGTGTTCAACAGAGGGCCACCAAGCTGGTCAGTGGATGGAGTACCTGCTCTGCTGAGAGACAGAGGGAATTGGGCTTGTCCAGCCTGAAGGAGAGCAGGCTTTGGGGAGACCTAATAGCTTCCAAAATCAACAAGAAGGTTATCAGAAAGGTAGAACCAGGCTCTTCATAGTAGTGCATGGCAGGACAGGAGATAACAGGCATAAATTGAAACAAGAGTAAGGAAAAACTTCTTTCCTTTGAGGACAGAGAAGCAGTGGAGCAGCCCAGAGCGCCTGTGCTGTCTGTGTCCATGGGGTTTTTCAAAAGCCAGTTGGATTAAACCCTGAGCAACCAAGTCTCCTCTCACAACTAACCCTGCCTTGTGCAGGAGGCTGCACTGGAGACCGCCTGAAGTCTCTTCCAGCCTGAACGATTCCGTGTTGCGATGGTAATTTCTGCTTGAAATACTACGGCCATTGTCAGCTTCCCCCTGAAGAGTTCAAGGGACATCTGTCCCCTCAAGGTAAGCAGATTGCATGCTGGTGGCAGGTGGACCCAAATCTCGTCACTGAACGGTGACATGTTTTTTTTTTGCTGATTTATGGCCTCTGCAGGGATTTTTGTTGCTTGCTCTTCTTGTGTCTTTTCTTATGAATAGCTCCATTACTCTTAATGCAGTGCTTCTGTAGTGCACCTTCGCACGGCTAAAGCTTCAAAATGTGTCCCTGAGTTCTGTTACAAATCACCCAGGTGAAATAGCAATTTGTCTTTTGCTGGAATTCACGCAGATGCTTAGTTCCAAAAGGTTATGTTACAGGGCGGCAATAGCAGGGGACTAGACTCAACCATCCACATTCCTGTATTTCCATGCTCCTCACATCTCGCATTCCCTCCTTCCACCGGAGCAAGCCTTCAGCGTGCCTCCAGAACATGATCCACGTGCTTTCTCTATGCCCTGGCTTGGGACGTGTCCTTCCCAGCCACACTGATGCGCACTTGCATTGCAGCATTGCTCATCTGTACTGCAGCTCCCCAGTGAAGCGAAGGGCTCTGCCAGACAGAAGAAATTGGCTAAAAGCCTCGGAATTGCTATTCTAAGCGTGTCTCCAAGCTGTTGATGCAGCTCCCCTTGAGCACACGTAGCAGGTAAGCCACAATCTCCACTCTAGCGGCGTGTTTGGTTTTGGTGCCTTTTTCTGAGGGATGCTAAAGATTTCCTCGCTTGCCTTGCTTGAGGTAAATGTGTCAATTTAATCACCTTACGTTCCCTTTATTGCCAGTTGAGATGCATTTGAGCAAATGTGGTTACCCACCTTAAAGTACATGAACAACCTGTGTCTGTCTCAATGGGGGACTCAGGGCTCAATTTACTGTGAAAGGAATCCCAGGCAGTTCTGATGCCACATGTGATCAGAGGGATCCCACCTGGAATCACCTGCATTAGATCACAGAGGGTGGGCAGCAGAGAGAGGATTACATTTAGGCATCTTACTCTCATCTTTAATCATGAAACAAACATGTTTCAGACATTTGTGTTTGTAGAAAAGCTCTGCTTTAGCTTTATTCCTTGTGCAGTTTTCTGTGAGTTTTGTGTCTGGACTTGTGCACGGGCAGAACCGGGCTTTTCTACTGTTTTCTGCTGCTTCTGTTCTTGCTGAAAATTATTCGGGAGAACTGCACGAGCTTCTGCACGTCTGTGTCGTGTTAGTCGTGGCATTGAAGGAGTGAAGAGTAACACATACCTCCTCCATCTGCAGCTCTGTAGATGTTATGTTTGTGTTTGCAAGGTGGCCAATGTGACTAAAATTAATTTACAAACACTTGAAATTTTACTCCAGTACCTCATGCTGCCAGCCTCCCCCGTATTCCCACTGCAGAGACGCTGATAAATGTTCGGAATACTCCTTTGGCTGGATAGTGTGCACCGACACCTGTGGTCTGTACTGAAAAATGGACAGTTTCTGAGTAAAATACGCTGGTGGATGTTAACACCAGAATCAGGAAAAACTCTTACTCTAAAAATTAATTAGGAAATAAAGAGGATCTAAAACTGGAAAACAGGAAGAAGTCAGGAGCATAGTTGTGCAGAAAACTCCTTTTAATTTGAAAAAGTAGAGAGGTATGGATGTACTTGAACAGCCTTGCAGGATTTTAGTTTGGCCTGTGCTGCATTTGTTCCTAAAACTGATATATCTCAAGTGCTTGGCTGTGCAGCCCTCTACGCCAGTTCAGGTTGCATCCAACCTTGGAAAATGCTGTAACTGCATGAGTGAGGAGAGGAACCTCTGCGTATGTTTTGCGTATTTTGCATAACTTCTGCCTAATCTGAGTGTGGGGTTAATGCACTGGCAAAGGTTAAACAGGAGAATTTCTGCACACAGGTGACTTATGTGTACTTTGAATTCCTTTTCAACTTAGGCATGCAACTGTAACTGTGTGGCACATAATCAGAGAACCAGGTTTAAAAATATTTATATTTCAGAAAGTTTGGGAAAATGCATTACTTCAACTGTGTTTAAATAATTAATTTATATCGTGTACCTACAAGACTGACAAAAGTGTTTACAGGAGAGGAAAGCTCTTTGGCTGAAATGAGTTTCAGGGAACTGCTGTGTTGGAACTATCAGGGACAGTGTATTATATTTCATGGCTCTGGCAGACTTCCAAAAACATACAACTTTTTTTTTTTCAGTTGGCTAAACCAAAAGAGCCTTGCAAGGAACTGAGAAATGCCTTTCTGAGCATGTGCTTCAGCATCAATATTGTTCAGCATGATGAGTAAAAATGGATAATGCTCCTAAATACTTCATTACCACATCTGCCTCAGGTTTGTCAAAGGAAATTATCATTCCTTTCCTATGTTCAGGCACTGAAAAAAAATGCGAGTGTATTTATATAATTTACATGTGCATGTAGGAATGGGGTTTTGAACCTAACTGATAGAAATGACTTCTACTAGACAGTTCCCAGTAAGCGTTGGAGCTTTGTAGACCATGCTGGTGTGGCCACCAGGCTGGTGGGTCTGTGTCCCAGCTGACCATACCAGTGCTTTGCTTGCTCTGGGGAGGCGTGCAGAGCTCACTGGGGGCTCTCGCGTTCCCCTTCGCTGGAAACGGCTCACGACACCCAGGTCCCCTGGGCTCCCCCAGCAGCACGTAACCATGGCTTTCATCACACCACCCGTCTTCACCCCACCCAGCTGACTGCAGCTCACTCCTCACGGTGTGCCGCCTCTGCGAGGAACAGAGCGATCTACAGGCCACAAAGAGCACAGCGGGGCGCGCTCCCTGCCTCCTCCTCGCCTTCACCCATGAAGATTTTTGGGTTGAGATTAGGCTCTGAGGAGGGCACAAGGATAGCCAGGACAGAAGATGGTATCTTTAAAAAATTGGTGTGTCTTTGTGCTGCTTGTTTTCCTCTCTGTTGGGTAAACTCATAGCTGAACATCCATATTCCCAGCCTTTATTTCTCTAGGGCTAGTTTCTTGGGTTTACTTCGTGGTGAAGTTCCAGGGTGTCAGACTCCAAGCTCTCTGCAAGGAAATGAGAAATCTGGGGTCAGCCATTGCCTTCGAGTGCGTTTCAGTTTGGATGGAAGTCTCTCAAATTAACAGCCTCTTACTGTCGACCCTTTTGAATTTCTGTCTGTCATGGGCAGGAAAAAGAAACAGAGAGGCCAAATGGTCCTACTTTCAAAACAGAACCTGTGCCGTGAAACACCTCAGGGGAGAGAGAGTCCTTAATGCCAAGCCAAATTTACCATTCGTTCCCCGATGATACATTCCTCAAACTGTCAAAGTGTCACCAGAAGTGACCAGACACACAATTTTCAGGCATTCACTTCTATTCAAAGATATAGTTAAGAAGATGCGGTGAACTTCCATTCCATTTCTTTTTCTAGCTCAGTCAATTTTTAATACTTGTGATACATTCAGTGAATGTGAAATAATTATCTTAGTCATAATACTTTGGATTCATACAATAATGTATTTTGTGTTGCAGTTTTAAAAATGATTTTGACAAGATGAAGTAAAAAAATTATTAGGCAAAACCCAGCATGCATGACTACTATAATTGCTGTTGCAAAAAGGTGTGGGTATACAGTACAATTGAAATGATTTAGATTTCAGTATTTCTGCAAATAAATGCAATACTTAATTAAGGCTTTATCCTACATTTCTCATCGAGAGGAGCTTCATCCTCTGTTTTCACCTGGTAAATTAGAACCTGAGGAATCTGTATTGAGGCAGTGGGTAGGGCACTGGTACACAGGGCAGAGAGATTCCAGTTCCCGTCTTAACTCTGCAACAGTGGTGACATTACCCTACAGCCGGTGCTTGTTATCCCTCCTTAGTCTTGACTCTTGTGCCTGCGAAGGCAAAACGGTTTCATAGCAAAAATCCGCACGTGTTCGCTGCTGGATATCTTCCCTTTAGGAAGGGAGCTGTCTGGAGAATGAACTGTAAAACAGGCACTGAATGAGCTCCCAGGCTCAGTGGGACTTGCAGATAATTCTGCATGTAGCAGAGTCATTACTACAATTACAGTCCCAAATAATAGTGACAGTACCTGGCTGTCCATTGGCGCAGGAATCTACCTTCTCCGCATGCACCAGGGGTAACTTTGTGCTCAGAGGAAACGTGCTAGTATGCACACAGTCATTGTGCTCATTTGTGGCATGTGGTTGTGAAAACAAGATTCTTGCCTTTGGCTTTGTTGGTGGCAGATGGCATCTGGCTGCTTCTTTGTAACCGTACTCTGCTCGTTAAATACATCGGGGTGTAAATGAATGTTGGGTGCACAGCTGAAGTTGTGCTGTGGACTTTTGATTAAAAGACTTCACGAGTGGTTGAAGCCCTGTATAAAAAAAAGAAAAAGAAAAGAGGCCATTCCACACCTCTAAGGAAAATTTAAAGCAGTCTCTTAAACTCCCAGCCAAACTGATATTTTTGTTCTCTGTGAGCAAAGCAATTTCCCCCAAGGAGCCTCACAGGGTGGTTTTGCATCCCTTGGAAAGGACGGGGAGGGTGGGACCAGCCTGAGCTCTGCCTGCTTGGCGCGCAGCTGCCACAGAGCCTGCCACAGCTGGGCTCCTGCAGAATCTGTCACAGCTGGGCTCCTGCAGAACCTGCCTATTGCAGCTGGGCTCCTGCAGAACCTGCCTATTGCAGCTGGGCTCCTGCAGAACCTGTCACGGCTGGGCTCCTGCAGAACCTGCCTGTTGCAGCTGGGCTCCTACAGAATGTGCCTGCCACAGCTGGGCTCCTGCAGAACCTGCCACAGCTGGACTCCTGCAGAACCTGCCTATTGCAGCTGGGCTCCTGCAGAACCTGCCACAGCTGGGCTCCTGCAGAACCTGCCACAGCTGGACTCCTGCAGAACCTGCCTATTGCAGCTGGGCTCCTGCAGAACCTGTCACAGCTGGGCTCCTGCAGAACCTGCCACAGCTGGGCTCCTGCAGAACCTGCCTGTTGCAGCTGGGCTCCTACAGAACGTGCCTGCCACAGCTGGGCTCCTGCAGAACCTGCCACAGCTGGGCTTGCTCGCTGGCAGGGAACCCTCCGATCCCGGTGCACCCAATGGCTTCGCTGCCAATAGTCTAGTGGAGAGTGTGTGATACCTTCTATTCTTTCATTGTGGAAGAGGTGCAGTGCTGTGAAATTCCTACATAAGTGACCTTGTAACGTGTTTAAGCTCCAAATAGTGTCCCTAGGTGAGACCGCGGTCATCCGAGGACTTGGACCACCTGGCTGGTGCAGAGAACTTTATAACTGATACAAATTTCACTGATACACAGACTTTACAATGTATTTTATAAGCACTGTCAGTTGGTATGGTGGCTTTTGCATCCTGCTGATCCAGATGTTATTTGAATATCTGAAATCTGAAACATCTGAAAATCTGAATATTTGAAAATCACATACCAGCCATCTGACCCTTCCACTTGTACTCATATTATTATTTTTAAATGTAATTGTTGCTGGAGTTGAAGGCAGCTGCTTGATACTGCAGTGCAAGCATAGTTTGGGTTTTCTTTCCACGAGGGGACCCCAGCTGTGCCCTGGCTGGGGCTTTCGGCACTTGCACGGCTCTGCCTGCACGCGAGGGATGGGGAGCTGCAGGTGGAGCGTTGTGCTTGCAGCTAACGCGGATCTGCTGTGATGAATCTTGGGAAACCTGTTAGGGAAAATACGCCCTGATAAGGGACACTCATTAATCACCACCATGTATACATTTATCCAATCGGAGAATATCTGTTTAGAGAAGAGTAGCTGGCATTCCTATAAAATACTTTTTAAATATTAAAAAAAATATTTAATCTTATTGCTAGACCTCAAGCTGCAGGTAGTAAAAAACCCTCTGTATTCCCTTTTTATGGGACTGATTGCATCTCACTAATAAAGGAACTAGCAGTTTTTAGCTGTAAGTAGCCCTGAAATAAATGCTTTTGATTCTGCTTCAAAACTTCTCTGTGGGTTATTGTATTGTTTTTTGGAAAGTATATAGCACCGTAATACTGTTCTCCTTCTAAATGAATAAATAAATCTCCCATATACTTTCATGGCTGTATAGTGAACCTTAATACCTCTTTTTCTAAATTCAGATTATTAATGTAATGTCATTATGATTCAATAGCTGCTGAAATTGCTAAGAGTTAAAAAAAGAAAATGCAGTAGAGTCCAGACAAGCTATCTTAAGGAGAGGTTTGGTTTTCCTAGCCTGTGAAAAAAATCAGTGGTAGTGGGTAGCTAATTTCAAAGTTAAAACAATGTGTAATCTTGTAATTCAAAAATGGAACGTTGTATACAAGAAGCAAGACATGCATAATGTAGTTATGATACCTAATTATTGTTCAGCTGTATGTCTTGCTTAGAGCAAAATTGCCATAAAATGTAGACCGGCTTTCTGGTTAATAAGATTCTTTTCCTTCTTATTAGGTTTATGAAATGTTGCTCTAAAAATAATGCTCATAGAAATCATAAGAATAAAATCAGGTTCTTCATCGGTAGTTTACTATGCATTAGTCATTCGCATTTACCGAACTTCTGAAACTTGTGGATTTATCTAAAAATAAATATTATTTCTTGACATTTCCTGTTTGGCTATAATTGTGCATGGCTCTTCCTGCTAGGAGCCCTTTGAGGCAGCAGACTTCGGTCGCATACTTTTGGAGTTTGGTCATGGCAAGATTTCCCCCCTTATTTTTTTCCATTGAAATTCATGTCAGAATTCCCTTGGTTTCAATGAAAACCGTTGTGGGGTCACAGATAAATCCTGAGCTAAGTCTCAAATAGACTCGAAGGCTTTTTTGTATCCCTTGCTCTTTAAGTATTGTAGCATTCATGGCTTTTGCTGACATCTTTCGGCACAGTGTGGGCAGAATGGAAGTTCACAGATTATCATAGTTGTTTCTTATTTGGCGTTTATTTTGGCTTAGGTTTTAAGCATCTTGTGGTTTAATTAACACTCTTAATTCTGTTTGTCCTTATACAGTGAGGATCAGATTCACTGCTGTGGCTCCTAGAGGCTGCCACAACGCAAGTAAAGAAGAGTGATTTTCCAGCATGAGCCAAATAAATCCATCCTTTATGCCATTTCTGTGTTTAATCTGGCAAAGGAGGGGATCTAGGGTATGTGTGCACTGAACAACCGAGTACTCTGTCGGTTCTCGGGGCTGTTGGGAATTGAAGAACAATGCTGGCATTTGTTATTTCTGTCATAAAATGGTGAAAACAGCACTGCCTTGACATATCTGTTGAAATAACTCATAAAAGGATAGTTCCTCTGGAGGAACAAATACAGCTTAAGGTCACTCCATTTCCCTGTATCTGCAGCCATTCTAGGACTACAGCAGGTAAAGTTTTATTTTACTTTTTACAAACATAAGAAAAATCTCTGTGCTTTTCAGTCTCTAATCTCTGCAATGCTGTCATAATTACAACAATATCTGCTTGCGCTGCTAATCCAAGCTTAGTTTAGCAGTTAGTGCATTGATAAAAATACATTAATGAGTTCTTGGCTGTTGCTCTTTTCCTGTCAGACATCTCTATAAAACTACAATGGACCAATTGAGTTGGGAAATGGGCACTCGAGCATCAACACAGTGTGTGGTGGAGAGATACCATCTACTCTATTTTGGTAAGTGACTTAACTGCCCTCTCATGGAAAGTGTTTAATGTCCAGGAGACGTAAACCAGAACAGAATTGCAGTGTGGGATTTTCAAAAGTGCTTGGCTGGGGATATTTTGGAGTCAGTGAGGTAGTTTTGCTATTTGTAGTGTAAAGTACATAAAATTACTTTAATAATTAAGTCAGTCAGTTATTTTTATGGATATACTTAAGTGTGTTTCGTATTGGATTCTGGTTGCATTTATTTTACAGTCTCATTCCTCTTGGTTTATGGCTTTACAGTCATCGGTACCTTAGAAAATCAGACTAGTCATGTTAGCATTGTCCAGTCTCACTTTACACCACTACAGACATAACCAGGAAGGAAGAGGAATACATTAGATCAGGTTGTACTGGTATTTCTGTAGGAATTTCACAGGCTAACATAGTTATAGCAAGATGAGCAGCATGTGAAGAGTCAGTTCCTAGAGCTGCCTGCTTTTGAAATGCAGTGGAGGTGAGACCTTGAAGTTCATTATCTCCAGCAAAGGGAAAATCAGGTTTGTTTTCTTTCTTCTTTGGCGTTTTGTTGGACTCATCTGCCAAAACAAACACAGGAAGAAAGTTACAGGACGTCCAGGGCTTTCTGAACACCAAAAGACGATGAACTGGTTGGGTCCAACTCTTTTCAAGGGTCTGGTAAAAATCCCATTAGCCATGTTGATACGAAGGCAAGCACTTTTAAGGTAGTATTAAGGTTATAGTATTTGTGCTATAGCCCTTTATGGAGTAGAACTGTAGTAAGAGGCCAAAAGGAGCAAGTCATGTTTACATGGTATGCATCAGAACGGCTCAGTGGAGACTGCATCTGGCTAACGGGGGTATTTCGTTAATAAACCATCAGTTTCCAAGTGCCTAGAGTGGGATGCCATGACATCCCAAGACTTTCCCTTTGTTCAAAAAATGAAATCCCCATCTCCTCCTGCACAATGTGCTGCTGCCCTAGGGCCAGACCAGGGTTTTGGCTGCTCTGTTGCCAGCTCAGCGAAGCCTTCGCTGGCGACTTGTTGAGCAGTTGGGTGGACAGTGCCGTCTCCCCTGGGAGCATTGTTGATCATGGTTGTTCTGCTTCCAGGGATCAGCTAAGCTCATCTGGATTGAGATGCTGATACCCTGCCCGGGAGATTGGTTTGTAGATCAGATTTCAGTGCTGTAAATGTGCAGTTGGCAAATGCTTGTTGTTATGGGCTTGTGGTCTGTTAGGAGGTTGAGTATATAGTGATTTTATTTCTAATTACAGAAAGTACAGCTGGTTACAGAAATTAAAGTTGGTCTTTTCCTTTCTATCTGGAAGTAACACTACTTAGTCAGTGACCTGGAGACACATCCAATTATTTGTTCTCTGAAAGCCATCACATAATGGCTTGTTAAAAACTTCCCTAACAAACTTCCCTATCTGGTGCTGTATTGTGGGCAGGGACAATGGTTTGCGGCAGTCGGAGTGTGAGTTCATTCTGAGTATATGGACAGCTTTTCTAATTCCTGGAAAATGCTTGCAGCTCCTGCTGTGAGCAGGCGTTATTCCTTAAAAGCCGATGTGATGATTTTATCTGTATGTAGAGTTGCAGCCCTAATGCACTGTGAGGGGGTGGGCCCTGTCCAGTCCTCTCTGCAACAGGAGAATTCCTTCCTAGCCCATTCCCCCTGCTCTCTTGCCCCCAGGCTTTGAGATGCATCCTCCAATGCTGCAAGGTTTCAGCATTACTTCTGCTATGGATGCTAATTCTTGCTACTTTGGGCAGGAAAAACTTTCCTATTTTTTTCCAAGCTGTCTGAATAGTTCCATTTCCTAATAATATTCTAAACGAAGATCTGTTGTACTCCCTGTGAGTGCTCATATGCTCTCCTATAGCCTAACTTGCTAGTGTGCTGCCATGCACACTAATAAACTGTGCAGTTTATTGCATTTTTAACCTTTTCCTTGTACCACTTGAAAATCCTCTCCAGTAAATAATGGCTTTGAGAGAGACTCATCACATCAGTCCGAGTTACCTGCACCCCTCATGAATATAGAATTCTCTGATTGTTTAAATTATTTCATAGTAAAACAAAGAAGAGTCTTGAGCCATAGCATATTTTAAGTTTCCAGCAGGAGTAATTTGTTTGTATCTATCATTCTGGGTCCTTTTTCAGTGCAGCGTATGCCTGAAGTGGCAGGTATAAATGAAGCCTCTAGAATGAATACAGCTGCCCCCTGCCATGACTCAGAGCAGTCTATCCAAAGTTTTTCATCAAACTGAAATTATAATCAGTTATGACAAAGGTGGCAGGATGCCAGAGGGATAATATGTTGGGCAAGAGGGAGACGTCAAACACCACGTAGCGTTTGGAGCAAAGCTTAGCAAAGTGATGGCTGAGCATCTTGTAGCATCTCTCTGATCCTGCCATCTAAGGAGAGGAGCGAGCAACGCACAATTTCCATGATCCTTAGCAGTACACGAGTCCATAGACTGAGTACTTTCTGTGGGTAGAGGTGCTCTTCCTGGGACAAGATTCCTTGGATCTTGGATTCGCTCTTGAACTTCTGTGTCTCTGCGTTTGGTATGGAATGAACAGAAACATCGTGCCAATCCCACCATTGGCCAGAATCGCAACAGCTGCTCTGGAAAATGTGATTTATGGGGGCAGGAACAGCTATGGCTGTGCTTTACAGCATCATAAGGCCCAAATTCTGCAAGATGTTCGCTTCCAACTTAGGTCTAAGTGAAGTAAATTAGAAGACACTTGAAGGAATGAATGTTGGACCACATTGTCCCCAAGTTCAGAATATCTGGGGTTAGAGTCGGGTCTTCCTGGCCCATACATTTTGTTTTTCTTATGCCTGTAACATTTTCTGATTAAGCAGATTAATGATACCAGAATTAGCTTCACTTTCATTTTACTTAATCTAATACTTTCCTGACCAAGCCTTTTGTAAAATGAAGGATTCATTCCAGGATGAATTTGGCTCACATATGACAGTTAGTGTCTGGGATGATAGTTGCTATCTAAAGAGAAAAATGTAAATTTACTTACAGAACAAAAGGAAAGGAAAGGAAATATTTATCCACAGCGATGCTGCTATAGAGACCAGGGACATTTCAAATTGCAATAATAAAAAGATGTGTACTAAATTATCTCTGCTTGGTTCTATCATTATTAGTCTTGTTACCATCACTACCTTGTGCATTGGTTTGGAACAACAGCTCCACCAGAATTTCTTTAGAGATTTATCCTTACAAAAAACTCGAGATTTGTGGAACTGGATGATTTCATTTTACTTTGACAATGATGTTTCAGCCTGTAGAAAATAGCTTTCCAGTCTCTTTTCCAGACTTCAAATTAAAAGAATAATTTATCATGGAAAAGTATAAAAATGGGCTTAAGGAGAATGAAAGCAACATTTATTTTTGTCTGCATAAAAATGTATCTCGGAAATTCAAAGTAAAACATGCAAATGAAGAATGACTTAGGTACTGCTGCAGATTGCACACATTTTGCGCAATCTTTGTTTATTTAGTGGTGTATAAGGTAAACCGAAATAAACCAAATATGGTTCAGATTTTTAAGTAGGCTTCCAAAAATACTTCTATGAATTCTGATTTTTCCTATTTATAGCTTGTTAACACACTAGGTCTAAAGTAAGAAACCTACAATGTCTTGTATTGCATCTCTCTACTTATGCAAAAGATTGTGTAAAACAAATCTGAGATACCCACCGTCGCGAAGGGAGCAATTGCACACACGCCTGATCTCTGAAAATGGCTCGTTCAGTAGATCAGCATCTCAAATCAGATCAGTGGCAAATCTGGTGCGTCCCAGAAACATCAGTCCCCAAGGTGCAATGGCTTTGCTGTTCGTGCAGTGGCTGTTCGTCTGGGCTCTCCATCTCCGTGCTGGGGAGCAGACGGCCACCAGAAGCAACAGGACTGGGAGTCCTTTTTATGTTGGTTGGGATCCATTCCTCCTCCTTTCTGCCGTGAGGAGGTACTGAGACAGGGTTGAAAGCCACCATAAAACCTTTTCCTCTGTGAAAAGAGGATTGCAATAACGCAAACACATCAGCATCGCTTAATCTTATGCTTCAATACCTGTGCATGCACCCATTTAAATGCACTGAGATGCAAATAGTTCCCATTGAACTAATGAGGCGACACAGGTGTTTAGCTAAAACATGCTTGAAAATGTGGAAGATCAAAGCCCTTAATCACAGGCACATGGTGCAATTGTAAAGGTACTTACAGCAGGCATGTACACATTGCCTTTTAGATGAAGGATCTGTCACAGGTATATGGATTTTGCTCAGTCACCTGCACAACGAGTAAAAGTGATGGCAAATATATGAATGTTTGTGTCTTATCCTGAATATGCTTTGGTAAAAAGAGGTCTCTTTATGGTCTATTTGCCATGTATGTGTACCATACCAGTTCAGGCTCATGTTCTGGAGCATCTAATATGTAGATTTAGTTGGGGGGGGGGGGGGGGGGCGGGCAATAAAGGTTTGGCTAGTAGGACAATAAACATTGCCATTTGTTATGCTTGGATATGACAAAAGTTATTTAGCCTCTTATTTAGTCATCACACATTGGTGTTGCTCAGTAAAACACTTCATTTAACAACTCCTATTTGACTAGGTTGCTAAATAATACAGCCAGAAGTAGTTTTATGTGCTATATTCACATTTCACCTGAGATGAAAATAGAGAGCATGTATTTCTAGTGCCCCTTGTACCTAGCTGCATCTTCAAAGGTACAGACAAGTGCCTGGGAAAGCCCACAGTTTCAAATATTTGTGCTGCACAGGTATCATATGTCAGAAGCAAATTTTTCCTTTTTCTTTCTTTTTTGCTTGAGACTGCTTGCATAACAATGAAAGACCTTAGGTAGCTGCTACTCAAGTCCTTTATGCATGGAAAATGGATGTGTCCAGAACTATTACTGTATTAAGCTGCTCACCGCTCTTAGTAGTTACTAAGACTATATGTAATTGAGGAGCTATTAGCTTGAGAAATGATCTGGAAAGGATTAATAATGAATATAAAACTGGAATAATGAAAGGCATCAAGTGTTCCCCAGGGAAGAGAATATGCTTAACATTTTAATTCTATACCATGTGATCCTGGAGGCAGTGGAGTATTTCCACATCGGGAATCAGGTGTGTTACCCACTGGAGTGGTTTGCATGTCTGATGTACTGATAAAAATAATCCTAACCATTTTTATGGGCACTAGTGATTTATTAATTGGGCTGATACTATCATTTCAGTTGATGTATTGATTTACTATGAGCTCAAAAGTCGTGTTTTGTGATGGCACATTCTCACAAGTGATACTTGTTAATCTGAGGGACAGTTTGAAAGTTGAGCCTGGTCTATCTGGTTATCCATGTACACCTGCAAATGCTGGAAAATCCATTAACTTCCTTTCACCAGCCAGCACCTCACAACCCTCCAGCGTGCTGAACACTGCCTTCCTTGGCTGCAGCAGCGCTGGGGAGGGCAGGAGGGGCAGGGAAGGATGCTGTGTGGCTGACGGGAGGGGAGCAGGCTGAGACTCCATTTGAGCAATACCTCCAAGCCATGGATCCAGCAGACTATTTTTTAAACCCTGTGGTGTCCAGCCTGCTATGATTTGCCCCTCTTTTGAATACTAGCATTTCTGTCATTTCAGTGCTCCCAAATGCTGCTCATAGATTTGGCTGGGAAAGTACACTGAATCGATAACCACACTGTCCCTAACTGAATTTTCCTATCAGGCTTTCCCCACCCTGTGCAGCTCCTACTGAGTCTTTATCTTCATCACTGATGAGGTCTGGTAACTTCCATCAGATCGTCATGCTCTTTTTTGCATGTGACATTTGTTTTTCCAACTTTTCCTGAAATGTGTGTGCGCTGTTGCATGCGCTTCGGTAACAATGGTTGAGTCAATATTAAATTAAGTGGAATCCTGTGCCATGTTTTTGGCCAACATCAAGACTAGGAGTAGTTTATCAACCATTTGAGAGTGAGGTTTGGAGAACAGAACAATAGTAGCTGAAGTCAGCTTTCCCCCTACCATTAGGGAAATTACTTAAATGTAATTTTGTATATAATGTAATTGGTAGATACCTAAGAAGATTCCAGTCCATGCCTGTCTGTATCTTTCAGAGCCTAAATACCTTAAAAATACTGACTGTATGTAATGAAGTCACTTTTGAAATAGAATGTGTAGGCAACGTTCAAAATCCACCTCTTGGGTGACTGGCAGATTTCAATTCATAATATTAGTGGCTATGGGCAAATGAAAATACACAGGAGCTTCTTCAGTTCTGAGATCCTTTACTTCATCAAAGCATGAACTCTTACCAGTGCTGGAAAATCCAGATGAAAAATAAAACTTGGGTTGGGAACATACCACAATGTTCAATCCATATCGAAGTAAGTAAGTAGCAGTTTCCCCAGTTCTTTTCAACCGTATTCTCTTTGTAGCTTTTAATCTATGTGAAAAACTCAGCAAAGAAAGGATATAAGCCCATTATTCAATTATGTGACATAAAATATTTTAATTATATTTTCTTATTACCCTCTTTTCTGTTTGCAAAGCTAAGGCCTTCAAGCTGTTGATCTCAGCAAGTGAGCCTGATGTTCCTATGCTGTTGGGGAATAATATTGTGTTTGTCATGGATGAATATATTATATTTATGGTTTACTGTAATAATTTGCTCATTCATGGTCCTACAAACCTCACAGGAGTGTAACAAATCCTTGTGATCTCCCTGAGAACTGCCATGTGGTTTCAAATCTTGGCATTAGCTGGAGGAAGCGTAACATCCACACGATGCCAGCCAGCTCCCCGCTGAGTGTTTTTTGCAGAAGCACTCGGAGGTATTTGTTGTTTCAGGGAGAAATAGCAATAAATTTGCTGCAGAAGTAGACTTCTTTATTACAACTACAATAGGACACCAACAATAGCATCTACTCCTCCCCTCCTTTTTTTGTGGGGGGAAGGAACCTGCAGGGTTTGCTCAGCTTTGCACACAGGCAAAGTCCAGTGTGATGTCACCAGGTAACCAGAGGAGGGGAAGGAGACGCCACCACCAGTGCCCATGGCTCTGGGCTCTGTGCCAGGGCTTGGGACCTGCCTTGGGCGGGGGGATCACGGTAGCTTTTGGCTCCCTTTCGAGGGGATGCTAGGGTCAAACGGCCAGGTCTGGGACAGAGACAGCCCGGAGCAATCCCTGCAGGAAGCGCATGAGCTAGATGGATGTTTGGTGTTTTACATGGATGGGTGTTTGCATTTCCCACTTAGCACCATTTCAGCAGTCCTGAGGAGTCATAGCTATCCAGGTGACTGCGTCTGGTCCCATCTGGTCTCTAAAGTCTTCTCACCTTGGAGTGCAGATCAGTAGAAATGCATTTGAGGTGATACTTACCTCTGCAGGAAAATGAGGACACGCAGATAAAGCTTTGCTAGGATGTGGTAGGTGTGCCCCTTCTGTGAGACAGGGAAAAACTTTGCTTCCCAGGCTGACCAGCTGGCCCCTGCTCACAAAATGCGCCTTTCCTTCATTACCTTCAGCTCCACTCGGCACTGAGGGGCCATCGCTTTGGTTTTCCAGGGAGAGCTAATGCCAGACACACCCCTCCTCTTCCTCAAATGCCTCTAATGCCTGGGAAGATGCTCCCCTCGCAGGCGGTGTGGAGGGACCTTTCTCCTACCGCCTCCTGGCTGAACCACACGTGGGGATCTGTCATTGCAGCTCTTGGCTCCAGAGCCAGCTGGGATTCACAAATTCAGCTCCTAGCACTGACTTTCAACCACTTCGCAAGATCTTGTGTGAGTCTGATAGATTTACCAAAATTTAAAAATTAAAGGAAAAGGAAAGGAAAACCCAAAGATGCGTAAAATGCGAAGTGAATCAGCGAGATGAGAGCAGCCACGTCAAGGTGGCATTCAGCCATAACTGGAGAGAATTAGTACAGCTTTGGAAAGCATGGTTAAATAACCCAAAAGAATTAACCCAGCAGTATACTATTAATACAAATGGAATTATTTTCTTAATAAACCTTCAACTTTTGGTCATACAGACCAGAACTCCATGGTCATTTTGGCCCATGCCAGCATTTTTGTAGCAATTGCTTGCTTCTCTGAGGTTTCCCTTTAGTATGTATGGGTTGTGTACATTTATCCGTGTAACTTGTAGCATGAGTTAAGAATGTGCTTAAAAAAAGATTATTGCACAGTGCGACCTGAAGTGATACGAGTATAAATCATTGTAGTTCCTTTGGGCTCATGGAAAGGTCACTAATATGCACCCGTCTTGCCCTGTAATAATACACTCAAAATATTTTAACATAACCATATTCTCTGTCACCAGTTGCTAGACGACCTCAGTGGTCAGAGCAGGGTTTCCATCCAGAAGGAGGTTTCCTTCCACTCCCTGTTTTCCCAGTGCTTCTGGGCTCCGATCCCGGGCTGGCAGGGGTTACTGCACCGTGGCTGTTGCTCAGTACCAAGCAAGTCATTTGGATGCTGGTCCCAGGTTGCTCATCAACTCAGCTCTGCTGATAATTCTCTATGCCCATGGGTTTTAATGCTCGGTTCTGCTTTCTATAAATGTTTCTTGGCTTCTGACCTGTGACAGAGGGAGCAAAGTTAAGTACAGGGTAATTTCTTCCTCCCAGAAATGGACATCCACGGAAAATTTTGGATGCTTTATTATCTAGTTATAGCTTGTGCTTTCTTTGGTTTACACTTGTTTCTTGGCATGTTTTATAGCAGTGTCTGGAAAATCAATTTTTCTTTTCCAAGCTACAAAGCAGTACATGTGTTCTTAAACAAAATCCTGTCATTCTGACCAACACCTTTAGTTTTATTTCCCTGGTGTTGTCATGAAACCCACTTCAGTCCCATATATTTGCTCTTTAATTTCAGTGTTGCTCTTAGTGATCACACTTGGTTTAAGAATGATGTCAAACAACTGATTATACAAAAGCACTGCATGTATATTTAGTGTTTTTCCAAAAGGGGTGGTTGTATTTTGATTATGCTTTCTGAGTTGTAAAACTTCACTGGCTTCTTTCTTCTGTTCTTCTTGTTTATTATGTATCTTCTTGTTTTAGAAAGTTTGATGGGTTAGTGATGATGAAAGTCACAGTTAAACGCTTCGCAGATGGGGATTTATGGGAGAAAAAAAGACTAAAAATGTTACATGGCTTTCATGGGTTGCCAGCCATGTCACAGGAGATCCAGATGTGCAGCCTGCTGTCACCGTGGCAGCTGGATGTTGCCCTACATCTGGGCTAAGAGCACTACAGATGAGATGGTCCAGGGAAGCCCAGAAATCCAGCAGTTGTCTCCATTAGCAGTGGATGTCAGTACAGATTGTCTGGGGAAATGAATCTAGATTGGTTATTATTGGCACAATCCTGCATGTCTTTAAAGTCTAAACTCACATTGGTCCCATCGGAGATTCAGAAAGAGAAAAAAGTTGCAGGTCAGTGAGTCTGGCTGCATTTCTTCTAAGGTTACAACTGTCTGCTTTACAAAAATTGATGGCTCTCTTCTAGGCACCAAGGCAGCAGTGACTAATGCCCCTTTGCGAGGCTGCTGAAATACTCTTTCTGAAGCTTGCATTCATCAATCTAGATAGAAAGACTTGCAAAGGCAGAGCCTGTGGTCTGATGTCCAGCGCAGATTGGAGCGCTGCCATGTTCCCCACGCAAAACCCATAAACACTGCTCAGCGCCAAGCCAACACAGGGGGAGCAGGTTTGTGTGAATACAAGAATGTGGACAGCAGCACCAAGCTTTATCCCGCACTCATCATCACCCTTCCTGCCTCAGGGAAGCCTGTTTGACCTCATCCTGGAAGTGGGAACCTTGGGGAGAGGCTGTTAACCAGAAGAGAGAACCTGCGGGCTGTTGTGGAAGGACTGGTGAGCTCAGCAGGGCAGAAAAGAGCAGGTTCTGCTTTGCTGCAGCAGGAGGGGATATCTTGGGCTCGTTAATGCCTCCTGTGTATGTAAGGACAGTTTGGTACCCACTGCTGGGTGGATGATGTCATCTCAGGGTCACTTAATCAGTCCTTGTGTAGGCAGAGCATATGCTTGAGCATATCTGGCGGAACAGAATTTAATTACTGGATTGAGAGTTTTTTTTAACGCTGAAATTAACATCACCATTCTCATTTGAAGTCAACTGGTCTGTTGAATTAATTTCTTGTTTGTGGTATTTGTCTTGTAAATGAAGTTTTGATCGTTTATGCTAATGAAGTGAAATACCACAAAGCCTTGAAGAAGTGGGATAATGAAAGATGCTGTCAGATGATGATGTTAACGGTTAAGGTTAAACGGAGCTTCTGCCGATACCTGCTAAGGTGCAGAGGTTCTCTGCTTTTCTGGGAATGCTGGAAGCCAAACTGGGCATTTTGAAGGGCTGCTCTGCACAGAGTGGTGTTCACCTGCCTCGACACAGGGTGGCACCTCCTGGTGCTCTGAATGCTCAGGGTGGTACCAGAAATGTAAAGATCGTGCCACTATCACTCTTAGTCACTGGCAGTGCTGGAAGGGAAGAAGCGTGGCAGTGATGGGCAGCAGTGGGAGCACAGTCATCACCTCCCAGCATCCGCACATGCAGAGATCTGCTCCGGGCTCAAGCCTGTGCTCAGTGTACGGATGTATAAGTAGTGGAGATGTGGAAGTAATATTGAAGTTACGAACTCGTTTGTATCCTGTAACAACATTTCTGTAACTCCATGGCACTGTTGCTACTTCATAGAGGATAGGAAAACAAGCAAATTGTTTGTAATGTTTTACACCTCACACGTACATTATCCCATAAAGCACAACCCACAGGGAAGCAGGCCTGCAATACCTTGATTTGAACAGGGAACCTTGATTTGGGGAGGCAGCAGGGCTGTGAGTTTCTGAAAAGTAGCAGGACTGTGTCTTTCAGTCCTTGCAGGAGAGTACTGCGAAAAGCATGGTATAAACCCAGTCCTCATTTGAAGGAAAAGGGTTAAGATAACACACCCAAACCCAAAACACATTCACCTAATTTAGAAGCAGGAATTTGAAACAGTATTTTTCTGATAGGGATCTCATAGATTTTTCTTTAAACCTTTAAGGCACTCTTGAAAAAGAAATTCTGCAAGAAGCAGGATGTTTCTAAATGAACTGTCAGCAGTAGGGGTGCGCTACTTACTGTCTCAACAGTCCTCAGACTATTTTGGGGGTAAACATGCTCTTGTTAAAAAGGACTTAAAGTTGTTTTGCTCCTCAGAAGAATACGCTGATTTCTCTGTAGAAATCAACACTTAACTTCTGCATCTATTGGTAACACCTGTAGGGGTGGCAGAGGTGTTTAAGCCAGAGTTACTGAGCAGCTGAAAGCAATATCTTGTCTATGGTATGTGCTGGTTCTGTTTCTCTGCTTTTCTTTCTTGGTTCTCTGCTGTTTTCCTTTCCTCAAAAAATCATAGTGCTACTTCCTTCCATATCATATGTTGGTCTCGCTTAACTGATTTTTTTTTTTTTTTAAACTCTACTCCAATAACACTTAAAATTCTGGTCAAACCTTTGAGCTGAGGAATGCCTGGATGGAGCACGTTCAGCCATCAATTTTCAGTGCCTGATATAAGAAGAGACTGAACAGACCAGACTTAAAATGTAAACTGTTTGTTGATGCAGAGGTGAGTTTGTGAGATTAAATTAGAAGGATGTAAGCAATGCAGGTAAGGTTTTTTTTTTATATTCAAGTCTGAACTGCTGCTTTTACTTGTGCTGCAGAACCCTCTCCTTTTGCATAAACTTGGTCCCAGGGGTGTGATGGTATAGAAAGACTTTGCAGGTTTCTCGCTGATACAAAGGAAGGACTTAACTGGTAGAGATATTATTAGTGTTATCAAACAGATGGAGCTGAGGTAACATATCTGTGTGTGCAAGTGCTAGCCTCCACTCTGAGGTCGGAAGTTTTCTTACGAACCTTTGCTGTTTTAATCATGAATAAAGATGTAGTGCAGGTAGAACAGCATTTATTTTGTGGTTGCAGCCTGATTCCAGTGGAGTTAATGTTGCTGTTGACTTCAGTGGAGTCAGAAACTCTCCATGAATCCCTCTGGTCCAGAAGCCAGGCATGGGGAAGACAGAGCCTAGATAAACTTCCCTGCAGACAGAGCCATTTCTGACGATAGCAGAGCTCTTAACTCCCCTTGTCTGTGCAGACCTTAGCTTTATAGATAAGTGTTGTCAATAACCGTGACACAATTTATTGCTGCTTGTCTCTTCTCTTTTTGTAAGAGCTCTTCACCTTGTTACCCAGGCATTCAGTGCTATTAGAACAAAGCATGCAAACCCGGAGTAGCTGGTATTTTCTGCCCAAGCTTATTTGAAATTATATTGACATGAGGGTTTAGGATTTTTTTTTTATATATCTATATCTATATATAGTTATAGAGATATATATAGATATAGCTTTTGTAATGGCGTCAGTGTACTTTCAGCAGGATTTAGGGTTTTGAAACCCTTTGGAGCCTTGGTCTTGACTTTTAGAAACACCCAGCTGCAGAGACTTGCAAAGGTGAATATAGGTGAGCCTGTCTTGTTAAGTCGGTAGCAAAACTCCTGATGCCAAATCGGCTCTTTGCGTAGCGTAGTGTTGGGTGGCCCGTTGGAGTTGGTGAAAAGGTACCTTTCCTCTTTGCAAGAATCTTAAGAGTACAGTATTTTTTCATTAACACATACCTTTGTTTTGCTCTTTGGCCGCTTGTAGAAGCGCACGTGCTGCATTGTGCTGTGATGTCTCTGCCACGCGCTTCGCCCAGCGGTGGGTTGGAGCTGTGCTTGTTGTGTCTTGATGTGAGAGTAGATAAGCTTGCACCTATAGGGTTTATGCTGACTTTCTGTGATGGAGATAAAGGTATGTACCCCTGTGCTATCCAGCAAGTGCTAAGGACTAGCCATCATGCTGAGCAGCTGGTATTATTTGCTTTGGACTATAAACTGTGGCATGATAACATTGCCAAGAGAGCCCAGTTAGGTCTCCTACCTCCGCATTGCCTTTTTTCCACACTGATTTTATTTATTTTATTTTATTTTTAAGACAGTATTATTGATTGCAGTTCGGTATTTATAGTAGTGTAAGAGACTGCCTTGGGAAGCTATAGAAGTAGACCTTTAGGCCAGAAGATTTAAAAAAAAAAAAGAAAAAAGTTTATCTTAAACGTGATATATTTATCCACTGCACTGATGTATGTTACTAGGAGAATGAAGCAGAGAAGCTAGTGTCCTATCTGGATTAAGGGAAAAAAATGGAAAATGCTGTGTTTGTTTACATCCTGGATATAAAATATCACACAACATTTTCGGAGGTTGTGCATATACTGGGGCAAAATTACCAGGGGAAAACACAGTAGCAGAACTTGGGATCATCCATTTGCCTTGAACAGAACCTGTGCAGGGCATACGCAATGCTTGTATACCTGCAGGTTTGGAGGGTGACTTGATCTAGAAGTCCCAGCAGCTTCTGATCACTCTGCTTACCCTGGTGGGCTGGGACAATGTTGTGGTATTTACTGAAATTAAAAATAATTAAATTAAAGAATTATCTAGGGCAATCTGAGATGCTCAGCTCTGAATGAACACTTAATATTTGGATTCTGAGTCTAGTGGTACAGTGAATTAAGTCCAATTTCAGTAATTAAGTTAATTTTATGAGACCATACAAGTAGTAGGTTATTTTACAAGGTGGGCTTTCCATTCAGGTCTCACAGGATCAGATTGAAAAATCTTTAAACCTCTTTCTTTCAAGAGGCTCATGTCTAGTCAAATATTTAAGAGGCAATCAGGGCTTAACAAGCATCCAATTTATCCACCACCTTAACAGAACGGGCTTTTTTTGTTTTGTTTTGGGTTTTTTTGTTGTTGATTTTGGAGGTGTTTTTTTTTACTAATTTGCTTCTCAGAGTTGCAAAAATAGCCACTAGAGATTGTCAATAGGAAATGTCACTTGCTTTGTTATTTATCAGTATGATTTGACTTCGGGATAGAAGTTTGCATCCTTATTAAGAATGTAACTGTTTTCCCAGCCTGTGTCCTTAAAATAAATAATAATAAAAAAAGTTGCTTGCAGGATGTTTTGTTGGTGTATGAGCCTGGGAATATGCCACAGTTTGCCACCTTCTGTTTTTGCCATTTGGAAAAGCTAATTTTGTTCCAGGGTTTGCTTCTAGCAACTTGTAAGCAGCAGCTGCACTGAGGTACGGGGAAGGGGCCCCTTCCGAAGGACTTCTCTGCATGTTGAGAAGGTGGATTTTTTTTTGGTCCTTTTTCATTACTGCGTCTCTTTACTTGGGAAAATTGTCCAGTACCGAACTCCACTCTCTTTTTTTCCTGAGGGCATCTTCTGTGCTTTTAAATGAGTTTCTAAAAGCCCCTGATTGTTGCCTAGTTAAGGACCAAGAGCTATAATCACTCAAACTCATTTCCCTGATTTAACAAGCAGTGCAAATCACTGACAGCTTCAGACAATGCAGATTTCTGCAATGCAACTAAACCTTCCATCAGGAGGAGGAATAACTCTCCAACACCGGACGTATTAGTGTGACCTGTTGTACGGGAGGAGATGACTGAGCAGATAATTAGATTGGGCTGCAGCTGAACCTGGGTATCTTATATGAGTAGTAAACAGAGGGGGTTAGGTATGTATACTGTGCGAGGTATGAGAACTTGATACTTTATTTTGGTTTTTTTTCAGTGGGAGACAAAAAGATTTGTCTCCAGGGCATGTATTTTTCCTTCTAACCAAAACCAGATCATGTGGATGGCAGAACAATTTGTATTGCTGATGGCAACCACCCTAGGGTGGACAGGCATGGATGGAATCTGTTTACAGTGAGGGCTATAAAAAATTTTGAAATGTTGGGAATTTTACTGCTGGCTTTCTTGAATAAAGTGATCTAATAATAGAATTAGGCTAGCCTCAAAACAGATACGGATGTGGGGCTTGCCTGCCTCTCACTTTCAGCCCTGACTACCAAAAGTTAGAATAGCTGAAATCTATGAATGAAGTATTGGAGTCTGTTTTGTAGTTGGATCTCAAGGGGCTGAATGCAGATTTTAAATATTGTAACTGAGAACCAGATTAGCAAGGTAAATCTAAAGGAACACATGCAGCTATGCAGCCTTCAGTATCATTTTAGTTTAACGGTTAAACTCTGGTTATTAGTGATTAAGCTTAAACAGCCAATATGTCTCTGCTGGGAGATGCGTTCGAGCACGTTTGAACACTTGGCACATTCAAACTTGCACCCAGATCTTGTGGCTCGCTTCTGTTGATGTCATTCATTAACGTGACCTCGGATGCCAAAACAATAGTCCTTGGAAAAGCTAATGGTTCTGCATAACGTGATTAAAATATAAATGTGCGTTTTGTGATCATTATACTTCTTTCAGCAGTATTTTGGGAGTGGATTCTTGTCCTATGCCAGCGTGTCCAGATACCACCTTTTTTAAGCTGAGGATAAATAGGTCTGAGCTGTAACACCAGCATGTTTTTATTTTTATGGATTAGATTAAGTTGATAACTAAATGAAATAATTCTGAACCTGCTAGGAAATGTTAGATGATGCTGTGGCACCTGAAAAGACTGTTAGGGAGGATAACTTAGGACCTTTTTGATCTTATTCTCCATTTCTTGGCCCTTCTGACAAACTGTATGCCCATTGCATGGAAAGTTTATTAGTGAAATGATTACATTATAATTCTTGATTTACGGATTGTTCCTTAACTCATCAAATAATCGAAAATGTCTGAATGACACGTAGGCAATGGTCTTTATCAAGAGGCTATGCACCAAACCAAACAAAAATGAACAGATACGCATTTTAAGACCTACTTTTATCACTACTTCCAAAGAAGATATTTAGAACTATGGGGCAATATGAAGAGATGAGCTAATTAATTCTAGTGAGACTTATTTTCTGCCTGTATTAGTGAAGATATTAATCAGATCGTAAGTGCTATAGATTGAGATGGTTTTGAATTTGGCTTATCTTTTCCTGGCTTTCCAGCACTGGTCATTAGTCATTCTTTTTGAATGTAAATCTTTGTGAACTTGCAGAGAACTGTACTTGCCTTGGGGTAAGCAAACTGGTGAGACCATTCAGCCAGGCTGCAAGAGCTGGTGAGGTAAATAACTTTAAGGATCTAGATGAAGAGGTACAAAAAATTTGCCAGACTACAGTTTAAGCTTGCTGTTGAAGTTGCAGCAGTGCTGAGACTTGTACCTGGGACAGATTTTCACTGTCTACTTGGTGCTGTTTAGGTGCAAATGAAGACTTGGACCTTGACCTAAAAAGTTCATAAAAATGATTTGTCTGCATGTTGCCCAGATTATATTTAGCATTTCCTGGACATGTGCAAACAACTCTTGGCTTGAGCAGCTTCCAGCCTAAGGCTCTGCAAGCAAACAAGGGCCAGGGTGAGCTAGACCTGTATATATGAATTAGCAAAACTCACTGTAACTCATGGAACCTGTCAGCAAAGGAATTTTAAGGTCATTCTTAAATTGTTACCCAGGCCTGTATAATAACCTGTACAATGCTATTCTGGTGGTATTTGTCAGAGCTCAGATATTTATTTTCTTCCCGTTATACCTGGAACAGAGTGGTCCCGTCAAAACCCTAGTGGTGAGCTGCCTCAGTTAAATTTTATCAGATTTGGTTTTGGCTGTATTGTTGTATTATTGACTATTCAGTGGAAACGGGGATGGTATCACTCTGCTCCTGAAAATTATACCTTAAAGATGGTTGGATTTAGGCTGTCTTGTTGTAACCCCTCAGAATGATGTACTAAGTGCTGTATTCCTGCTACTTCTGTTCATAACAGGTAGGTGGGGGCAGGTGGTGAAGTATGGAGAATGTCATATTCAGTGTTATGCCATTGCATAGTTACAGAAATATTAAATAATTGATAATACTCTAACCAGTGCAGTTTGGAAAATGAGCTTGAAAAAACAGGTTTTATCACATAACCCCAGTCCAACATCTTGCTATAGATGATTATAAAGGATGGAGCACAAATGACTCTTCGACTGGGGACAGTGCATCCATCTGCACTGGACCTTCCTAACATGAACGCTTATTTTTCCTTGTACTAAGTGCAGGTGGCACATGCTGACACCAAGCCCTGAATCACAACATATGGAGTATAGGGGAGAATATAAACCAGCACTGTAAGTACTTGTGGAAACAGGAGTTGTATGGTGCTTGAGCAGTTGCCCTTTGAGCCTGGTCATCCCCCCAGCTAAAAAGCATTAGAGCCACCACTGGAATGGAGTTAGCAAGGGAATTTTGATTTTGCTCTTTTTAAGTCTCAGCATTATGTGTGTGTGTGGTGGGGGTTTTTTTTGGTTTTTTTTTTTTAGGCAGCTTTTGACTCAGAACCTACACATAATCACAGCTGAATAAATTGCTCCTTTTCCTTCCATTTAAATTCTTAAGCTGCCTCACCAGCTTCTATCTGAAAGATGGTCCTGGGAGATGACAGGTCTGTAAAAGACACTGTAGATGCACAGATAAATTTGGAGCTGATTGATCTCGGGTAAGAGTAGAGCGTGTTTAGTTAGTTACAGCTTCTTGCCCCTCTTGTGGCATCTCTGGATGTGGGCTTTGGTTTTCTGATGTTTGAGCCAAAAATCAGGTGCCAAAAGTTACTTGAAGGAGCAAGGCTTCTTTCTTGGAGAAGGCAAAGCAGAGAGCAGCAGTGCAGACTTATGCGGCAAGTAAAGCATTTCAATATGCATTGTTGTCAACTCTAACAAGGAAAGCTGGGCATCACCTCACTAGGGCTGTTTGATGGGACTTGAGGGATGCATCTGGATGCTCTGAATCTGTTCTGGTGTTTCTGTGGTCATCCTTGCAGCAGAGAATTGAGTGTAAAATGAAGCGGTGGTCACTTCTCGAGTCCACAAAGCTTTGGAAGGCAGTGGCTCGATGAGGAGCCATCTTCAGCCCACTTTAACACCTCTGGAATCACTGCTTTCCACGCTGGGAAGACCTGCAGAGGTAGGAGTGCATGCTCTGCCCAGCCGTGCTGCTGGGGCTGCCCTTCCCAGCTTGCCCCCAGCTGCTCATGGCTGTCGCTGGTAGGACCAGCCTGTGCTGCAATTCCCTGTCTTGCTTTGGCAAATGAGCTGCCTTAACGAGGCCCATCATGGCCAAATCCAGCAGAGCATGTGTGTCCTAGCTCTTATTTAAGTAGGAGGACCAGGTAAAGGCTGAAAGGCTGTTTATGTAAATAAAAATTGCTATCTGCTTCTCGGTGGGGTAGGGAGTTAAAGGGTGGAGGGAGCTGTGAGGAAAAACTACAGGGAAGAGAAGTGAAAAATAAGAGTGGGAAAGAAGGAAAAGCAAAGGTTGGGAACAGTGATAGTCCTGAAGGTTGTACATATGGCTGTTACTGAATGAATGGTAAGGTACTGAACAAATAGTAATTAAAATCCTAGCTACTATGTAAATGCAAGATTATAGCTGTGATCTTTTTTGCAGACTTTCCTTTGATGTGAGTGGGAGTCTGTATGTTACCCTTGGGAATGCTCAAGCCTAAATATATGCTCAAAACCACAGAGATTCAGTCGTCTTCTTGGCATGAGTTGATGTCCCTTTGACATGTACCAGCAACACCTCGAGGTTTCTACAAGGATGAACATAGCTGGGGTTTACTCTTTAGTGTTTCCAGCATGGTAATTGTACCTTTTTTCCTACAGATGAGGGTGTTCCACTGATACCTTCCTGCACAACAGCTCCAATTTGTCTGGATTTATAACTTGCTCCAGAACTGAGCATTTTATGTACTCCTGAAAAATGTGGCCGTGAAACTAGATGGGGGAAATTATGGTCTTACGTGGGCAGGGAACGTTTCACGCTTGTTGGGAGAATAACTGGAGTCTCCTCAGGCAGACACAGCGGGTAGGGTGCTATGGTCATCCTCGGACCTGGTGGATAGGGTGCAGTGGGCTGGGGGAAAAGCTATTGACAACTTATTTGCTGAACACATCTCTCTAGTTCTGTTTCTATAGCAACCCTAATGTGAAATGTGTTGCTAGAAAAACATTAGTTACTATAGTAACAACTTCGCTGTAAGTGAAAAGTTTACTTTGCAACACATGATACCTAATATTAGTTTTTTAAGTTAAGCCACCCACGTGTGTGCTGAAATCAATGAACAGATCATTGTACTCAAGGCTACATAGCTGGAAATGTACAGAACTTGCCTGTCCTCCACTAAAACCACCGTCTTGGATTTGACCAACATCAGACTGACCTCTGAGTAGCAATTAAGACAACAGAGATGTCATATTATGCATGGCACAAGAGATTCCTGAAATAGTTGTATCTGAAATCTTGTGTGAGACCCTTAATTCTGTGGGAAATCAGTCACTTCTGGGTTTTGTGGATCAATTTTTTTACACTTAAAAAAATCACAGATACTAATGTGAGTTACTAGGCTGTGTCATTCAGACTTACCCTGATGACCGTTGGGACTTTATAATTGGATGAAGGTTTTGACTGGCTTTTTTTAAGGTCACTTTCTAGAAACACCTTTCTGAAAGTAAGGCTTGAATCTGGTCCTTCCTAGAATCATTTAGATAGGAAAAGACCTTTAAGACTGAGTCCAACCATATGTTTGCTCTGCTGTATTATGCACTAATGCTTTGTCCAACCTTAAAGCCCTTATGATACGGGTAACGAGTACGGACTGGTGTGTGGCTTGAGGAGAGTGGAGAGCACCTCAGCAGTATTGTTTGGCTCCTTGCCTCTGCTTTGGCATCTCTCCCACGTGTTTTTGCATGTTTTTAACCATGTCAAAGCCTGATCTACACTTTCTATCAGGGGAGTTATCTTACCAATCTTAGCAGTGTCGCTCTGGCAGTGGAAATAGCCCCGGCCATGTAGCGACCCTGGCAGATGGGTCCCTTTGGTAACTCCCAAAGCACCCAAGTCAGCTACAGCCACAAAGTCGCTCCCTCACCAGCTGAGCTGAGCCCCTCTGAGGAGGTTCTGCTGGTCAGGTGATGGCACCAGACCTGGTTAGGTGTGAAGGAAGCCATCGCTGTCGTGGAAGTTCATTTTCCGAGGGATGTGTTGACTCCCTTTATTGTGTTATAAAGTGCCAACAGCAAGGCACAGTGGTGGAGTTTTAAATGTCACCAAGGTAACGATCATCAGTCACCTCATTACAATTTCATATTTAGATCTCTTCTCTTGTGAATGTGAGACTTCCTTCTTCAAAAGTGATGCAGGGTTTAAGGCCGTTTCTGAGCTGGAGATTTCTCTGCTGTTATTCAGGCTCTGCTGTATATACTGGTCCCATACTGCTCTGAGTTACGCTGGTGTGAAACTAGTGCCTGGGGGGATTTCATGTAAAGGTTTTAATGCAAAGGATTTCCCGTCTTTGTGGGTTTAATTGCTAGCTGGCCTTGAGTGCTGCATTACATGAACAGGTGATAAAACTATAGTAATGGGTTAGCAATTATAAAAGAACAATTTCCTATTGTTTCTGTGCTTACCGTGCTGCATTAATGAATCACTGTGCTTTACAAAGTGTTCCCACACTACCTCCTATGAAATAAGTACTGTTAAATATTGTCATAATTTTACGGTTGAGTACATTGAGCTGCAGGTATAGGAAGCTGTTGTAAGCAGTATTTATGTCTCATGTGGAGAGTCTGAGGTCTTTGAGAAGGGTGTGGATCCTACAGGTTTCATAGATGTCAAGTAGGATGTGAGGAAGTCCATCACCTTTTCCCTATGAAATAGCTAAAATGGGGAAAAGCTTTTTAATTCTGTTAATTGTACTTTTCGGTTCACGGTGAAGTCTTCTAGGAAATAACTTTGGCTCAGAAATTTCTCAACTTTGGATGACAAACCTGGAACGCATTTCTAGCTTAGAGGCTTCCCTCTGAGAAGATCCTTAAAGGCCATACATTGCTTGGCTGGAGGGGGTAGTTGTTCCTGGAATAGCGGTGGCTAAAACAGTTTACACACTCTGCAAAGTAATACCAGTAAGACTGAGATGTCACAAGAACGAAGGGATGTGGTGTGCGTGCACAAATCCAAAAGAAGGGGCAGAAGGAAGCTCTCTGCATGTCTGTGGCCTCCCAGAGAGACAGAAGTGTTGCCTTGTTAATGGCCCGGACGTGCTGCCTACTCTGAAAATAGTCTGCCCTGTGCCCTTCAGCGTGATGGAGTGGGAAACCTGAGTGACTCCGGGGAACACTGGGTCACTCTGCTCTCCTAGTGTTGGGCTAAACCCTGCAGTTAACCGTGTGGTTGCCTTGAGGCTGGAGGGAACTCGTGACACCTGATCCTTGACCGAACGGAATTTCAGAAGGAAAATGGAGCATTACGCGGACCTCTGGTGTTCGTCACCTCCTGGGGCTGGGGATAGCAGGGGCAAAGGTGGCTTCGATGGGCAGAGGAGACCGGTGCTGGAAGGCATGGAGGAAAGAATAGAGAAACTGGGAGCTATTGTTCCAGAAATGCCATTTCTTGAACAAGCACTCCTTCTAAAGGTTGGTAGCTTCTCATTACATGCTACTAGGTGTCTTTGTAAGCAGACTCTCGGATTATCTCACCTGTTTGAATGAAAGAAAGAAATAACATCTCCTGAGGGGTTCCAGGATGATTGCTTTTAGGCCTTTTTTCACCAGGTGACTTAGGGCATTTTGGACTGTTACATTTAGGAACTCATAAGAAATTAGTTTATGTAATTCTACCAGCCTGGTATTTTTAACTTGAATGCTGCAATTGCAAAACTCGGTGCTGCTTTTGGGTTTTTAGCTCTGCTACAGTATGTGCCAGCTCTGTTTAATAGCTGTATTTTGTGCTGTCTGATCATCTGCAAATAAATCTCTTGCAAGGTCCTTTTGACTTTCAGAGCCTGGGGAGTTGGGGTGGACCTGGCATGAGTCTGGTCTGGAGTAGTGCTGAGGGGAACAAGGTTTGTGTCTCCTTGTCAGCCTGACAAGCAGATTAGGCAGCCTTCCTCTAAGGGATTCAAAGTCAAAAGGATTAGATTGGCCTCCTGTTTTCTGAAGAAGCCTGAATCTTGGAATAGAAATGTGAACACACAAGCTGTTGTTTCTGGACTCCTATAATAGCCTGTTCTTGGTGCTGCAGGAGTTTTCCTTCAAGCACATTTGTGTGGTGCAACTGTGGCATCAAGTGATTGGCAGGATCCATCTGCCCATCCTCTGTGTGGGGCCCAGGGGACCGGATAAAAACAAGATCTGTCAATTTGGTGTAAGGAAAATATCATCTTCCTACTGGCTCTGGTGTATTCCCAGCCCAGGAGTTTCACTTAACTCCTCTGTCCCCACACTGTGAAGGGGCGCATGCTTCTCTGGCTCGCAGACTTGACCTAGTGCCTCCCTGTTCTGCAAAGCAACAGGTCTGTGAAATGCTTGGGGAGCTCCGTAGTGGCTAGGTGGGAAAGGATCTTGCTCAGCAATGCAGAGAAGAAAAAGGGCTTGGCTGCCTTTGCTTGCTTTGGATGCCCCTGAGCAGAGCCCATTGGACTGCTCCCACCACTTCAGGGCCTCCTTGGAAGATGCCCAGGGAGATGTGGCTATAAAGAAACAAAGGGCAATATTGCAGTGTATGGTCTTTTCCTGATTTGGCAGGGTGGTGCTGTCCTGTGAATTTGAGCTGCACCAAACTGGATCAGCTGGTGACCTGCCAGGTGGGTTGGGTGGTTTCTACTTTGACCCTCATTCTCTTTTTCTGCGTTTCATGATGGGGCTGCAGGAATTGGGACTGGCTGCCCGGGCTGTCTGCCTTGCTGCTGGATTCCACAGACGTGGCTGCCTGGTCAGGCTCACCAGCTGCTGCCTCTGGCCGTGTATCTTAAAGATGTGTAGGAAAGACTGTACTGGCCTTGTGATGTGAGTTAGACTAAGATGTCAGCAGTAGGGTGCAGGCTGAGGATATCTGGGTTGTTTAGCAGTCCCAAATTTCTCAGCATCCTGAAATGACCGAGGGGTTGGTTCTTTACAACCTTGTTTGTTCATCACCCCATGAGGAAGGTTGAGAGGAACCTTGATTCAGTACTACAGAAGAGGTCCCAGGAGCTTTGAGCAAGGCTGAACTGTGCTTTGCAGATGTTTGTATTTGCTAATGCTCTGAAGAAAAAAACCCAAAACATCTATGACTGGTCTTTGGACTTTTACTGCTACCCTGGATCAACCAAAGATGATGAGGGGACTTGGAGCATCTCCCTTCTGAGGAAAGGCTGGGAGAGCTGGGCCTGTTTAGTCTGGAGAGGGCTAAATCTGGGATTTTGTCAATGTCTACAAATATCTTCAAGGCACATGTCGAGAGGACAGGGTCAGACTCTTTTCAGTGGTGTCCAGCGACAGGACGAGGACAGCGAGCACCAGCTGCAACACAGGGAGTTCGATCGGACTATGGGGAAAAACTTTGAGGGTGACGGAGCAGCGGGACAGGCTGCCCAGAGAGGCTGTGCAGTCACCTTCTCTGGAGACATTCCAGACCCACCTGGATGTGACGCTGGGCAGCCTGCCCCAGGTGCCCCTGCTTTAGCAGGGGGCTGGGCTGGGTGGTCTCCACCAGGCCCTTCCAGCCCCAGCCACTCTGTGATTAATATCCTTGAAGAAAAGACAGGAGTAAGAAGCCATGCTTTTCTGCACTGGTAACTTAAGGACAGAATGTTCTAATTTGGATACCATAAATTATACCCATGAATAAGCATGTCCTGATTTTTTCAGAGGTGCTGAGCACTTTATAATCCTATTGACTTCAGTGGAAACTGGAATGAGCCCAGTGCATGCTTTGGATAAATGGTGTTATGTAACAGAAAAATGATAGTAATTTATGTTCAAGAATCTTTCATCGCAGCACTGAACTCGTCTTCGCAGTTTGAAAGGAGGAAAAGTTTTGAAGAGTTGTGCTGAGGCTTTGAATTCGCCTCCCCTTGCACCTGCACAGCTCTTTGCTGCGCAGCTCGGGGGCACCTTTCACCTGTCCCAGCGCTGGGCCGCTTCCAGAGAATGATGCTACCTTGTGTGGCACATCATCAGCAGGGTGCTGAACGCCTGGGACTCTTGAGAAGTTGTAGATATTTGGTAGCTTGATGTGTCACAGCCTAGAAACCTTTTTGACACAAGAAATACCCGTGGCATTTAAACACACTTTGGACTACTGGAAAGGCGTGTGCAGGTGGCTAATTGCCTTCGTGCTTGCACCTGCAAAGCACATATGTGAGCATGTACATGAACAAAAATAAAAGCTGGGAACACAGTGTCTTCAACCCTTTGTCGTGTAAACCAGGGATCCGCTCTCCAGGCTGCTCTTGAGCAACAGCTCCTGTTCCAGGCCCTTTGCCTTCCGTTAGGGAGAGTGGCCAATGTGTGCCACAGCCATGCCTTCCCTTGGTCCCTTCCCAACGCTGCTGTTTGCTTTCAACAAGGGTGCAGGGAACACGGAGTGCAAATTAAAAATAGAAATAAACATGAAGTGAGGAAAGCAATCAGAACACCTAAAATCCGGCACTATCTTTAATCATAAGAGGAAAAAAATTTATTGAGTGTTGTTTGATCACAATCTAAACACAGCCTAAACAGCCCTTTGAATTTGTAAATGACATGCAATATAGGTATTTTTAGATTGTGTTGCTCAGATCTCAAGGAGAATTTTTTGTATGTTTTAGCTTATCACATTTCTTGCATAATAAGCGCTAGTTTTCCACAGCAGTTTAATTTTCTGTAAGCCTATTCTGTATGCAAATAACTCTTCTTTTGTGGTCTCCAGTGGCAAGATTATCTTTATCTGGGGTGGATATAAGGTAAAAAACTTTATGGAGGACAAGAATGTAATCTTTTTGTTTACCTTGTATTTCTCAGGCATGTTTTTATTATTGGTTTTGTTTACATGTTTGTCTTCTCTCAGGTTGAAGTTCAAATGAAAATGTTGCAAAAATTCTTCTCGCATCTCTAGGGAGTGCCAAAAAGCCATAGTTCCTGTTGCAGTTTCTGATTGAGGGATGTGCCTTTCCCATGCTGCCAAGAGAGCTGTGTTCAAAGGAGGGCACTTTCTCCTGATTTTGCCAAAGAGCAGCTTATTAGCACCTGAACCAAGTAACCATTGTTCATATCGTTTCATATAATTTCCTTTATACATATGTAGGGAGCATGTTTCTCTTGCTCTTAAGCCTTCCTACTGAGCAGTTCCATGTTTGAGGCTCACAGACTTTGGAAATTCCTATCTCTACTCGGGTGTGCTTAGCAGGGTTATGTGTTCCATCACCGTGCCAGCAGAAAATGCTCTTTAATAAAACAAATAACCTATGTTTCTAATGCACTCTTCTACTGGATGGCTTCTACTGATAAGAGCAGCTGAAAAGTGCAGTCTGCAGAGCATGGCAAATTGGGTTTTGTTCCCTGGAAATAAATTCAGGACTTTAGAGTATAGATGTGGGACAGCTACAGAAGACATGTACAATTCTCACATGATGGGAAGGACTGGAGGGAGGCAGCAGACAGCCAGTTTTTGGAGCATTTTCCAAACAACTGGTGCTTTAGATTTAGCTTTACAACAAAAGAGAATTAATTCCCTGCTTTAGGGGCCAATGGTCCAGATGCTTCTGTGTTTCAGACCCAGATGATCTATGGTGGAAGTGCTTGAAGCCTGTGTGCTGGGCAGGAGGCTCACTGAGGCAGTGGAAGCAGAAAAGCCTGGAAGGGGCTGGAAAGGCCAAGCAAACTTAAAGGAAGAGAAAGGAAAAGGCAAGAATGGAAGAAGAGATGGAGGTAGACAGTCCTGAGGAAAGAATTGGGGTGGGGGGAAGTGGCTTTTCTCAGCAATCCTCTAGTGCAGCCAGGGTCTGCTCCCAGCTGTGTAGAGCTGCAGTGTAGTGTCACCCTGTGCAGATCACTGTGCCATGTATGGAGGGCAGCAGCTGTGGGTCACTGACCCCGCATCTCCTTAGGAGATGTCCCTTTCCTTCCTGGAAAAGGAGCCAGGGACCACCCGGGCAGTGAACAGGCTGTGGCTCGTCAGGTTCTGTTGGCTTCCACGTCTCATTTAGACCTAGAACATGTAGTTGCAGGCCAGTGACAATGAAACAAATATGTCTCTGAGTGACTGATGAGCAATAAATCTTTAAATACAAAGGGTAAACGTGATCCCAGTGCTGCTCCGTTCCAGTATCTGAAAGCAAATGAACATGCTGTCGTAAGCAGAATGGGAATCCTGTATTTTGACTGATAATTAAATTCCCCGCTCTTATTTAATATCTGAAGCACAACAAACAGTATTCAGAGGAAGCGTGGTTCTTCCTCCCTCATTCTTACTGATTAGTCCCAACAGAGGTCTGCTGGAATCAGCTGGATTGATTGCATAATAAATTTCAGGGTTCTTGGCAGTTTCAGTGAAAATTAGAGTATCTAGAGAATTAGAGACTTTGTTTAATTACAGAAATGGCTAGTCGGGCTCTGAGCTGCAGTTCAGCACAGCTTTTGGAACTGCACTGACTTCAGCCTGGGTTTTCTGCACCTGCATGCTACCGTCCACTTGATATCTCAAGGTCTTTGCCATTGCCATCTCCTCAATTCATAGGGTTGTCATAGGAACTATTTCCAAAGCTGTGTTCCGACTTGTTCCATGAGGCACTTTATTGCATTATGAAGTGTTGACAGCAAAGCACAGCGATAGATTTTTAAATGTCACCAAGGTAACTACTGGCATTCAATTACAGTTTCAGATAAAGATGAATTCTTTCTGCAAATGTGACTGTGTGACTGTCAAAAAATGTGGTGAGGATGAAGGTGATTTGTGATACAGCAAAGATTTCTCATCGCTTTGCAAGGTTAATTGTGCCCATTCTGGTTTTTGGTGACACAAATGTAACGTAGGTTATTTCTCAATCCTTCAGCTAATGTCTCTATAGACATTGATCACTTGGTATTCTGTTGTGGTTTTGCCTTTTTTTTTTTTTTTTTTTTTATTCTGCTCTATAAATGAGCCTGTCACTCTATGTATAGCAGACCCACTGATGCTCTGTAACACCCAGAGTAACTCTGCTTTAAATGGCATTTCTCTGGGTTTACATACACATCCTGGAGATCAGAGTAGGAATCAGACTTGTCTGCAAATCTCTTGAAACCTCAGATCATCTCATTCATCCTAAGCTTGAGAAGATCAAAGTGCTAGGAGTTGGGGGGATTAGGGAGAGTGGACAGCCTGAGCAAAAAAATTGTATTTTAGTGAAGGGCTTTCTGAGAGTGGGAGAGAGTAAAAGTGCATTTGTGTGTGGGAGATCTGAGGGATCAAGAGGGGAGGAGAAAAATGTAAGATACTAACAGCGTAAGAGTCTGGCAGGAAAAAGGTGCAGATGGTTTGGTATCACTGTGCCGCTAAGGTTGCAATTTGCCAAGTGTGAGAGCTCATCTGAGGCTGTGGCCAGTCGGTTGGCTCTGAAGGCAGAAGACTTGAAGCAGTGCAGACATTGAAGACCTGACCCTTAAATCGGCTGAAGCTCTCAGGTTTTGAGGTTGTAGCCACGAAAAGGGCTTCTCAGAAATGCCCAGTGACAGGCAATGCTGCTCCTTTTGTTACTCTTGACCAATGTGCCTCCTTGTTACCGTACATCCATCAGGTCTCAGCATCTTTTCACAGAGTGATAATAAGCCCTTGGTATCGTTGAACTAAAATTTAGGCTACTATACATTCCTATTTCTCTACCATTAAGAAGGGTCTTTACTTTCTCAGTAAGCCACCTTATCTTTTTTTATTATTTGAAGTTTCACGTTAAAGGTGAAAAGAACAGAGCCTGACAATGTCATCTGAGGAAAGCAATTATATTTTAAGGTGAAGTGTTTTGTGAGCAGCATCCTGATTGCTTGGCAGAGCTAAAAATACCTGACTGGTTAAATAGCTCATCAGCATGTGGAGACCTGGAAGTAATGCATTTTTACTGTTGCCTAATAATTCCATGCCAAATATTGTCCTAGTGTTGGATTTATAATGGAGGGGGAGCTGGTGACTTCTTCAAGAGAAGGTGCCCCCTGATAAAGTGGGTGAAATAATATATTTCTGTCTATAAGCAGAACAAACCCTCTAGCAGTTTAATTTACCAGTGCAATTTGAGGCATCAAATCTCAGATGGTTTTGTAGTGCAAAGTGCAAAAGTTACGTGCCTGCCCCAGACCCGCAGCCTCTGATGAAGGCGTAGAGCAAACCTGGGCACCTGAATAGCGATTGCCAGCTGGCAGCCTGGTTCACAAGTATCAACACATCCTCACACACATCACTGCACTGCACACATTCCTCCGGGCAGCTGCTTTTTCAGGGGGATGGAAGGTTCCCTGGGTAGGTTTGGTCCAGGCTTGGTCCTCGCCATGGCTGCGCAGGGCAGGGGAAGAGCCCACGAGCATACTCCGTGGGGCTGGTGTCAAGCCTGTCTGGAGGGGGGAGCTGGTATTTCATTCAGCTTGGAGGAGGCAGGGAGCCTCTCCATTAGGAGGGAAATTGGGGCGCTCTGGGTAAATTGAGTAATTCATTACCTTGATTTACTGTAAAATCGTAACAGTTCATAACAGAAAACATATTTTAGTCACCTGAACAATGTTTCCTGGCCCTGTTCTTTTGCAGAGCACATACACATCTACCTGCTGCTGGATGGAGTGAAAAACTTGGTCTCTGCCAGACATTTTTTGCCTAATACAGGGAGGATTAGTCGGTGTCAGTGTGCAGGACTTACTGCCTGCTTGGCAGAGGCAGTGAGACATAAGCCAGGCTGTGCTTTTTTTCTCCTCTAAAACGTAAAACAAATGTGAAACACTCTAAGATAAAAGGGAAATATGGGCAAACCACGAAGATGTAGAGAGCACTTGTCCTCACTTGACAAGTAACATGAAATCCAAACAAAGGGCTGGGATTTCTGAAGGATTTGCCATGTAAGGGGCCGGCTGGTGGTACAGCACTTTCTGCCAGGACAGTTTTGTTTATTTTTGCTTCCTGTAAAGTGGAGTGGTTTTCTCCTTGTTTTAAAGTTGTTTTAAAATTTCTTTAATCCCTATAATCCCCCTTTCATCATGAGTCTGTACACCAGCAGAACAGTTGTCCTTCGTAATGCCTCTATTTCTGTCCTTCCCCCCCTTAATTTTGTCTCCCAGGCATACTGTTGTTTGGATTTCAGCCCTTCAAGGAATACTGCACTGGAAGGGATTACGCTCCTCGAATGTCTCCATTACCGGATAATTCCCCTGGAAAAAATGTAATTACTGAAGAATTTTTACTGCTGTTTTCTTTTCGGGAGATAAAGGGGATCAGATTCTAGAGAACTTTTTTCTCTTTGGAAGAATTTCTTTTTCCCTGGGAGTGTGCCATGGGAAGAATCCCTTTGGGAAGGGGGATGGATGTATGGATACAGTTGTGCTTCTTGCCTGGTATAAAAACCTAGTGACTGTGCAAAGAAATTAGGCAGCTATACATGTGGCAGTTAACTCTCTCCTTTGGCCTTATTGTTAGAAGAAATGAACTTTTTATGTATTGTCATTATGAAGGCAGTTTAAGAGCAGGGATCCCGTGGTTCTCAGCAAACTGTGGTAAATGGCAAAAACCTGGTAAGCATCTGCATCCATGAGAGCTAATGAGCTCCATCTTAAGCAAGTCGGATTAATATTTTATTTTTGTTCCCTGCTGAAGAGCGACTTGGTTCCTGCGAGCTGCTGGCACTTTCCATGACAGTATGAGGTCACTGGCTGATTATAGTAAATTGGTGATTGTATATTTGTTTGGTCCATAGGAAGAACAGATTGAATACTCAGTATCAGCACAAGTTCTCAGATGCATCTCCATTATGCTCACTTGAAACCTTTTGCTCCTGACAATGTTCAGTCTTAGAGGAAACCAATACCATAGAAAGGGAATTAAAGTGGGAATGAGAAGATGAATTAAGGATTGACCAGCTTCTATGTATCTATGTGAAACTGAAGTTTCTGTACTGTTTAAAGGCATTTATTTGTTTAGTTTTAACATATGCAAAACACTTAGATAATATTCTAATGTTTTGAAATATTTCTAGCAAGAAAAAATGGGAAGAGTCTTGTTTCTCATCTCCCTCTTCTGCCTCTAGGTAAATTCTCATGAGGTTATAATTGCCAATTTCTGCATTCTAGTTCAATGGCTCTTCAGGGTGTTTGCTGTTAAACACACACTTGTTCAGAAGCTCTGTTAGATTTGAAGCAATCCCAGCAGAGAAGAAAGCAGATGGGAGGATCCACCGAGTGGTTTTTTGTTTTTTAAAAATGCAGTGATATAGAAGTAGCTCTTATTTTGCTTTTGGAGGTATGTATCTAAACTAGCAACTCACTGATTTATTCTGTAACTTTACACTTCATGAGACAGAAGTCTTATGAACACTGAAGCAGTCCAGTCTGCTGAGGATTTGTTATCAAAATACATGGCTCAAACTCCTGAAGAAAATGCTCTGTGGACTGTTGGTGAATCGCAGCCTCTGTCTTCAGAGGTACCAGATTATGGAGGAATCCTGAGTTCTTCTGGGTCTGGTGTCCTTGTGGCCACCTATATAGCCTTTACCTGGATCTTTCAGACTGCAGACACTTCAGAATTATTATTGCCCTTGTCTGCTGCAGAGCACAAATGAGTTTCTTCTATTAAAGGGTCCCCTCAACCATTACAGTACTACTGTTATATTTACAATGCTAAGATTATTTTTTTTTAAATTAGATTGAGAAGTCAGTTTGGCCAAACAGCATTCTACATTTATGTTTACGATGGTTCAAATGAATACTTAAAAATAAACATACACATCTCCCCCTAAAAGAAAACAAACAAACAAAGAAAAACCCCAGAAAAGGATCTGTCATGCGGTACTTAACTCCTGCTAAGACTGTCAGGCTGCCTCTTTTAGTGTCACACGCTACCAGAGAGTGCTAGCATTCCTGATGAGCAGGAACTGGCATTCACTTTATAGGAAAGCTGTAATATAACGTAGCTGCAACATAACTAGCCAGGAAAGGCTGGTAAAGGTACAAGCACATGGGTTTTGATGTTTTTTTTGTTTTGTTTTCTGTTTGTTTTTTTTTTTTTTTAGCAGAGTATTGCAAAACTCAACATACGAGGGGTAAGAATACATATTTCAATTAAGTGTTGTGGCTTCACTGTAAACTGGACACTATTCCAAGTTAGGAGAAACTCTGGAGTAGGTCCTGATGTGATTTTTGCAGTGTTATTGTCATCAGTTTTCTTCTTATCTCCCAGCTAGGGATGAACTCACCACCATGTGTGGAGATTTGGGCTGTGGGCAGAAGAAATGGCTGTGAAATGCCTGCGGTGTTGCGGTGTTGATGGCTGGGAGAGCACTTTAAAATGACGAATCTTGCAGAGAGGAGTTTAATTTCCTTATAAATATGCATCCCAGAGGATAATTACCATTGAGCGCAAATGAGGTCTGAACCAGGACCTCACATCTTAGAGGTGAGCTTGGGCCAGCATCCACAAGCAAATAAGGCTTCCCAGAAACAACTCTTTTCCTACCCAAAAAAAGAGATGTGACTGTGTATGTGATTGTGTGTGCATCCACGTACATTTTCTTTGTCTTTCTCCCACATTCACATCCTAATTTGGAAAGCAGAATGAGCTGGAGGCTAAAATGCTTAATTTATCTCCACAAATGTAGATGGAATGGCTTTTTTTCTCTTTGTATAGTCTTTGCCTGGTATATGCTCTGAATTGGAAAAATGAGTGCTGGCAAAATATGGATTAAATCTTAAGCAAGCCAATATGTTAATTAAAAGGAATGCCAATGGTCTTAATTAGCAGCATATTAGCATGATGTGAGCACCAGAAGTTCTACTGAGTTGGTTGGTCTGACTGATGCATCTGTATTTACTACTAATTAATGAAATGTTACAATCATTAATGATTTTTGCAGTTTCTTTATTGGGAAGTTAATTGTGTAAAGACTTACAGCTACACTAATCTCTAGCGCTAGAATAAGATCTCATGCATACGGGGCTGCTGAAATTCATTTCACAGGTGATTAATAGGTACGGAGCTTTCTGTCTCTGTGGTAGGATGAGGTGACTCTGTACTTTTAAAATAATGTTTACATAAATGTCTCTCCTGTTTGGAAAGCATCTGCCAAACAAACATCTGTGTTGTGTCAGAAGAGAAGTAGAAGGTTGTGTCCAACACTAGCTGGAAGCATATTCTTTTTGATCTGTCTAGACAAGAGCTTGGTTTTGTTTGAAGATGTTTCATGACAATTAAGAACTTTCCCCTCAAACTGTCTAAAATTAAAAAGCTACTTAAGCATGCTCAAGAACACCTTTTTGATTTATAACAAATTTATTAGTTTAATAACCTCCAAAGAGCCAGATATTGAGTTACACTATAAATTAATATGGTCCAGGTTGTCATTAATCTGGGGTTTGTTGTAGCATTTTTATTTTGTTACAGTGGCATGAGAATGTCTGTTACAGACTGATGTTGGAGCTTGTTTGGTCTGGTGTTACTACACCTCACGCTTATGTTAATTTAACTTTCTATATGTTTTCTGTTTAAAGAAACTGGCAGGATCAGCTATGGTTAAAGCTGGATCCAAAGCAAAGCCTTACTCGCGTGTTCTGCAGATGACTCTGTTGAGTTTGGGATCCAAATGCGAGACCTTTAAGGTTCTATATCTAGCAAAACATAATGTTATTACGTTTTAAGTCATTGCCTATTGTTAATGTCTTTTTGTCATCCAAAGGCCTCAAATACTGTACATGACTGTGGTGTCAGTATCTGATTAAAACAGAAATAGAAATATTGTAATTACCTTTCTGGAATCGTGTTCTTAAAGGGAGATTGCATGTTGGATTGATTCCTCTGAAATCATACACCCAGGGCAGTGTGTGTTAGACACAATCTGTGCTATTAAGGTGATGTTTGGTGCTGCTAATACCAAAAGAATATGGTAAATTCAATATTCATTGTGACAATGTATATGCTATTTGAGTGTGGAGCTGAAGCCTAAGTTTATATGCAAACAAATTCCCAAGTACATCCTATATAGTGAGTATATAAAGTGCCCATCTTTCTTATTCAAAACTGCTTAACCAGGGGAGGGGGGACCCTGGCTAAGTCAGGGTTTTCTGAGAAGGAGAATTGCAGCTGAAAACTTTCACTATGACAGACTTTGGAGAAGATTTTTTTTTTTTTGAGGTGTTCTGTCCTTTCTTCCCTTTCTGTGCACCCAGACAATGTCAGACTCCAGTGGGTGGGAAGTTTCAATAACGAAGCTGTTTGCTGTAGTTAACTTTGTGAAAGGAAGATGATGAATTAACAGTGCTTGGAATAACTGGAAAAATTTGTATACTGCTGATGAAATTTGGATCTTCCATCTCCCTATCAGAAGTAGAGGTGTGCATGCATGGGGAATTGCTGTCTTAATTTTTCCATTAAGCCCAGACAGTTTTTCTTCTGAATCTCAAATGTTCTGGACAGTATCAGCTCAGTAGTGTCATGTGTGCATTAAGTTGTCATAATAACACAGAGGAGATCATCTTATAATTATTGAGGAAACTGTTTTACTTTTGAAAACTCATTACATTCCTGCTGCTAGAATACAGCCTGTGCATTATGTCTCTGGACACCCAAAGTACATGTGCTACCGCTGCGTGATGAGTGAACAGCAGCTCCCTGGGTCCCCATTTCTTTGGGCTCTTGGTCAGTGGCTCAGCAGGTCTCTAAAAAACCCGACCCATCTATTGCTTCAGCACACCCCTCCCACGCGGCACCCTGAAGATGCACTGCTTCATCTGAGTTTTGTTGCCTGTTGGCTTTGAATGTCAGGTAATAAAAATAGTTTGTTTTCATCTGTTGGAGGAAGTGGTTAAAACCAGTGCTCTTAGTGGAGTCTGCAGAAGTGTTCAGATTGTCCTCAATGCTGCTTTTAAAACTTTTAATTGCAAATCACCATTAAGGAGTAAATGGATGGGAATGAAACCCTTGGGCATTAACAGTCGGTTGCCACGCTTTCTACTTTGAGAGTGTGATAAAGTGGGCAGAGTCCAGGGGAGGACACTAGTGGTGTGCCCATCATTTATGAAGTACCTGCAGGAGAAGAGGAGCTCTTTGCTTGTTTTCTGCCAGCAAGTTATTCCACAAGCAGTCTCTGCTAAAAGACAGCTGATTGAACGGGGAGATCCAGTGCTCTGAGCCTAGTAAAACCTGTGAACTGCAAATTATGTGGTTAATGTTAAGTGTAGGAAAAGCACTGGTGCTTCACAGGCTGTGGAGCTCGTCTCTGATTTAGCTCCTGGTACCTTCTTCTTTCCTTGCTCTGTGAAAGTGGTGTTCTTGATTTCTTGTCTCCTCGTTTCACCTTGTCAGGCTCTGCTGGCTCTTCTGTGGACTGGCAGGCTCAGCAATTAGTGCATTTCATTATTTGGAAGAATTCAAGTCATTATTCTACTCTGCAATTGTAGGAAAACCTTTTAATTTAGGGATTCTGTAGGCTTCAATATAATTTAATTAAACAAAGGTCTTAAATATATTGGTGAAAAGGAAATTGCAGTTTCTCAGCCTGGTAAGCTGAGACATTGACATGTAGGCTTCGGGAGGTAAATACGAGAGAGACGGCCGCTTATCTGCCTGTCTTGCAGAGCAACAAACAAGTAAACAATTAAAAGGCTCCATGCAAGTTAGAGTTACTGTATATAAAAAGCCCAGGAGATGTGTGTGGCTGCCTTAAGTGTTCAGGATCATAAAGGAGTCAAATGCAGGATTGCATCCGTGGGGTGACAGGCAGTCTCCAGTTTCCCATGCAGCCTGGTTAGCGGGTCACCTGCTGGGAAACTGGGTAAGCACTGCTCATCTAGTCAAGTCTCCATCATGGCAAGTCCTTTGGGCTTCGGAGCTGACTTGTGGTTACTGTCCTGAGCGAGCCGTGCTCCCTTGTGATGAGCATGCTCTCCTCTTGTGACCATGTTGGGGTAGAGCCCATGACACTGCAAACGCCCTTTTTCCGTGCCTTATTTATTGTAGGTCTGTACATGCACTGTAAAGAGCAAACGCTTTGGTCTAATGAAGAGCTTGACTGGCTTGTAAAGAACCTATTTTTAAATTCAAGGAAATTACAGCCTGCCTCAAGTGAATGCGCGAGGCAGGCTGATGTGTGGGGGGCTGTTTGTAATAGCTGGTCCCTGCGGAGCCCAGGGCTCCACACAGGGCTAATAACAGGCATTAGGCAGGAGGAGTCTGGGCTCCAGGTGCTGCTGAGTGGTGCAGCACTGGCCAAGAAAGGAGCGGGGCAATCACTGACAGAATTACATGTCAGAGGCTTGGCGTGCTCTTTGCTCTGTGTGACTGTAATGTTTTTCTTGTGTGCTTGCCACCACCCCGCTAACCATGGCAGGGGTTTGGAGAACCTGTGTGGTCTTTGGTGCTGTGGGATGCGTCTGCCCATCACCCTCCAGTGGTACCAGCAAGTCTTGGACCACAGGGTGTGCTCTGAAAAAGCAGCTGCTTTAAAGGAGATGGTGAGGGAGGAGAATCTCTCTTCTAAAGGTCAGCTAAACCTACGGAGCACTTACAAGCAGAAGAAATTATAGCTTTGGTCTCTCAATCATGGGCTTTGCAAGTGGATGAAAAGAACAAAGGTGTGGTACAGCGGGCTCCAGAGAAAAGTGTTTTAAACATTATTGTTAGAAGCTATTAGAAGGATTTCTTTGGGCATAAATGAAAGGCAGCACTTTGGTGTGGAATGTTCCTCTCTCTTAACAAGTTAAATGGCTCTCTTGATTATATAGGCTTGCTTGGCAGTTACTGGAACGGCATATTAACTCCTCCAGTAACTCTAATGCTGCCTGCAGGTTAGGTAACACGAAGGCTGAGTTTGCGAGCCTGGCCAGCACTCATAATTCTCACTTTCATCCTCCTGCAAAAAGCTGATGTGATTGCAGGCTTATTAGGTACTGATACAAACTTCAGATCTGCAGTCAGATTGGCAGCGTAAAGTTACCGTCCTTTTCCAACGGAATTTCCTAGAGCTTTATAGAAAAAAACCCACCCCAAGTATCCAGTACGATGGCTGGCTGCTCCTCGCATGTTCAATAGTAATAATGAAAATCGTTCAGAAATGTGTTAGAAACAAATCTCGCATTTTCAAGTTGCGCCATGTTATTCAATTTGACTCGATTCTGGGAATGTAGTAGCACTGAAAAGATCAAACTATTACCACAGGGAATTCTAGCTAAAACACTTGCAAACCTCAAAACCAATAAAGTGAGTAAAAGTTTGTCTTCAGCACCAAATGTATTTGCGGGCAGAGACTAATGCTCTGTTCAGGGCAGAAGTTCTTCACAGCACTGTTTGTGTTTTCACTCTAATCCATTTGCTTAAGGTTCTGTCGTTGGCTTCAAAGTCTCCCGTTACTTTTGGGTCTTTGAATCCTTCCTGCCAATTGTAGAAGCTTAACCCTGACAGTGCTATGACGTGAAATCTTTAAGGCATATTATAAACATGGCAGCATACAGTGTACTGCAGGTTCCTCTTCTGTTGCAGAAGATGGTTTCTCTAGCATCTTCAGGACAGAGCAGCTCAGGATCTCAGGAGTGCGATTCTGCGCTGAAGCACTCGGCAATGTCGCTGTTGTGCCTTGACTCTTTGAATGTTCCCCTACGCGGCTCTCAGCTGTAAATACAATTCACAAGAAAAATAATCAAGGTTAGGTGGAGTTTAACTAGAAGCTTAGTATGCTGGCCATTAGTTTTCAAGTGACTATAAAGGCATAACAAATGAATGTCTTGTTTTTGTTTTATATGAGGAGCTTACAACTGAATTGGAAAGAATTTAATGTTTCTGTATTTGAATTCATGGTGCAGTGATCTAAAATTTGTCCTGAGTTTCATCAGTGGCGTCGCAAATGACTGGTTACAAGATTTCACTGCCTGACTCTCTTCTCATTTCAGGTTAAAAGAGAAAAATGCAGATTATGGATTTTTTAGACCTGGATTGGAGAACAGTCTATATTTAATCTTTGACAGCTGGGTAATGGCCTTATTCCTGACCTACAGCCCTTAAAAGGTGAATTTTGTGAACCTCATGTGTGACAAACAACATCAGATTTATACCCTCAGGTATTTATCAGCTATGGTCAGATTGTATACCATGTAGTTTGAGGAAAGTCATAGAAGGTGAAAGTCTTGGCTCCAGGTTCCTTGGGTTTTTTAAAGCTATTTTTCAAAGGAGCGAACGTTGTCACATGAACGACAGTCCCTATCTTCTTTGGCCAGCTTAATCCCTGTTCTGCAGGCTGTTAGTGTTGAGAACAAATGCTTCATGAGGGAGAGACCGGGCGCTTTTAACATGGCCTCTGCCATTTGGTTAGGCCGGGCTCTCAACTGCTGAAATACCGTCTGAATCTGTTTCCATTATTGTTGAGTGAGTTTGTGGTGGGCACCACAGCTCACCGCCTGTTCACCCTACCTTTTGTGTGCCCAAAGAGTTTGTGAAGATCGTCAAATTCCAAGTCGGTCCTTTCCTTAAAGAGCAGTAGATCAGGTCCTACCCCCCTCCAAGTCATAAGGATGTTGGTGTCGTTCCCCTGCATAATAGCTACTTAAAGGGGATACGGATTAATGACTTCAAATTATAGTATCTGGTTGTTGTAATATGGATTATGCTGTTATTTATTGTGAGTAGAAATTAATAATAATATTTGTCTTAAGGATTGTTAGGTAATATTTTCAGCTAGTCTGTACTTTCTTGTTGTCTTCAGTCAATGTGCTAAAGACAATCTATTCACCAAAACCACTCATCTCGGAGAAGTGTGATGAATGTATAATTAACAGTTTGTGTCCTGAAAACTGCTGTCAGTGTCTGTTACCCTGTGAATCCGTGCCTTGTAGAATAGGTCCATCTTTCAAATTGCTACAGATTAATAAGGTTTGTTCCATTCTATGTTCATCCGTACAATGTCCAAATGTTCTCCCAATCTGTTTTGTAGAACTTCAGAGCATGTGGTCAGCTGTATAAGCTGAAGGATATCATTTCTACTGCACGATCAAAAGTTTTGTACACCAAAAGAACGTAAGGCATCTTCCAGTACATACATGTGGACTCTTCATCTTCTATATGAAAAACTTGAGAATGTCCATAGCTCACTGTATATATATACATCAGCTGGGCAGCAGGTGAAGAGGCTGAGAGGAGGGGCTCTTCAGCCTGGAGATGAGAGCTCAGGGAGGACCTTAACGTGTACAAATACCTGCTGGGAGTGTCTGTGTATGGGGGGAGGGAGTAAAGAAGTAGGATTCACCTTGGTGGCATCCAGTGAAAGGCCAAGAGGCAATGGGTGCAAACAGAAATACTGGAACCATTTGAATGTAAGAAAAGTTCTTACTGCGTTGCTTGTCGTACAATTAAAAACCCAACTGAACAAAGTCCTGGGCAACTGTCTGTAGCTGGGACATTGGACTAGACTATGTCCAAATGTCCCTTCCAACAGCAACTCTTGTGTGATTTCTGAAATGCTCAGAGGTGGCCTTGTGCAGGTACTGCTCTTGGAGAATGTGTCCGTATCTTTATTTTCCAGGTAAGGGATGACGAGGGGGAGTGAGAGTAGGACTGAGGCTGAAAACAAACTGCATGGTGATGCATTTTTAGCAGAGGGAAATGCTTGTTACTAGTCGTGTTATTACTTAGCCCCTTTGCCTGACTGAGACTGCTGTTTCTCCCCTGCTTGTTCTAGCTTTGCTCACTTTGGTCAAAATGTCACTTAGATCTTGGCTTTGCTAAGGATCCTGGAACTTCTGGAAATTCACAGCAGGGCAACAATGGGAGAATATTGTTAGATATGTCTGACGAAGCTATATGGAGTCTACTTATTCATGCATGCTAAGCTGGTATTATGGCCAGCTAGAAGGTGTATCTACTCCATATCCGTATGTTGTTTGGAGTGCTCTTGTACATGGAAGCAATAGGGTCTCCAAGTGTGCTAAGGAAAACCATATGGTTTTTAGGTTGGCAGTCTTGTATAGACAAGGCTGATAAGGAGAAGTCAGGGTATCTGGAAATTAGTAATGAGATCTGTCAGTCTTGTGCATTACACCTCAGTGTGACCTGTGCAGCTGAGCAAAACAATAGCAGAGAGATTCTGCTTTGTGTAACTTCATGAATGGATAAAAACCAGAAAAATAAGCTGCTTAACCTAAACAACAGTTTTGAAACAAGACCAGAGGCACATCAGGTGGCCGAGTGTAAGTTCAGCCTAGGAATTAGTTGGATTTTAGCAACCCAGACTAACTCAAATGCATCATCACTGACCATTTCCAGCTGAATACCCAGGGTGCTGTGCAACATGGAAACACTTAGCTTAAAGACTGGGGGGGTGGTCACAGCCTCTGCAAAAGAGGAGTGACAGTTTTTTCCTTGAAGTTCTTATTGTGATCAGTTCAGTTTGGAGGCCTGTAAATATACAGAGTGTCATTTTAAGTATTTAGAATGTGGAGAGCCCTCAGTGTTCATTGGAACATCTAACTCTGTTATCAGAATTGTCGAATCTCCTGTCTTGTTCAGGAATAATAAAGGCGTGTGTTCAGTAACAACTTGTCTGGGCCAAGCGCCAGCGAAGAAGTTCTAGGAACTGTGACAACAGAGTTGGGGCTCCTCAAGGGAAAAAATATCTGCTGAAAACGAAGAAGCTGTATCAAACTTTAAATGGTAAAGAAATCTAATTGAATGCTGGGAGGTATCCATTATTGATGAAATTGTACCTCAGAAGATGGAATTATGTGTTTCTTGCTGCAGCACCTGTCCCAGCTTTTCTAAGGCATCACGCCAGACCTGTGTTTCCATCTGAAAGACTTACAGATCTCTGGTACTTGACATATTTTGCCCTTTCGCATCCCCTTCCACTCAACTGCACTTTCTCGAAGCATGTTTGTGGGCCTGATGTTGTATAAAAAATGGGCAATATTTTTTGTCTAAATAATGTCTGATTATTTATTTTTTTTAACGGAATCTTCAGCTAGACTCAAGTTTTCAGAACTAAAATTATATAAATGATTCCACATGCAAAGTGAGCAGGGAGGAAACTTGCTAATAAATTTTTTTGTGCCACATCATGAATTGTTTGGTGGGTTATGCCTTGTCAGGACTTCCCAGACGGTGTAGAGCAAACATGTAAAATACGTGGGAACTATCGTGTGTAGCATAAAGCAGTGCATCCCGTTTTGGATCCTATGAATACCTGTGAACAGAAGCCATCCAACGTGGCTCTCACTTTAAGATCAAAGGTGCCAACAGGCTGCTTAACAGTGCGGTGGTTTAATGCATGTGTGTAGCGCTGTCTCTGCTTGGTCACGGCTCCTGGAGGGTTTCTCCCATCCTTATCTGAATTGGATAGAATTGGCTGCCTGGCTGGGAGCCTTCCATTTTTGGGAAGAGTGCCAGTGGGCACTAGCATTTCAGCAGACCACCTGGGGGCTTCTGTAGCTAGCCATGCTCCAGCTGCTGGGCTAGCAACAGAGGGGAACGTGGCTGTCGTTGAAATGAGAACCCACAATGTGCACATGGCGCTTTCAGGTGCTGCCAACAGACCTTTCTGTTCCTGGGCTTGTTTAGGGTGGCAGCTGAGGTCTAGGATAACTCTTTCCTGGGCCTCTTGTGTATAAGGAAAAAAAAAATCCTCCTTTTTAATATGGAAATGAATATTTTATCCTCATCTTCAGGTGAAGCAGAATCAAGCCCAGCTGTAGGCTTACAAGAGGCAGTGTTCTGATAGAGTATATTTCTGGTAAACTTGTGGGGAGTGTTTTAGTATCCAGGTATATACTTGAAAAGTTAATAAATTGTCGTGTGAAACTGCATTGCTGAAAGCCTAAGTAAATATTAAGATTCCACTTTCATGAATATCTCCTGGCTAGGATTTATTTCTAATTCAAGAAACCACCCCTTTCATCTCCTACCTAAACACTTTCTGTATTTGGATCAAGGTTGTGTTTTACTACTTACTGCACAAATGCTTAAAAAGATATGGTTTCTTCACTGGGAAGCCAGCAGTTGTCTCCATAACTCCAGTGTTGTGAGGTTTATAAACAAACACTAAAGAGAACCTCTAGCTGATTCCACAGATCGCTGACATAGATAGCTGTGGCACCAATGATACTTGATGTTTTAATGTCCCAGAAAATTAATTGAGAAATACAGAAGATGGGGGGGTGGGGGTGCAATTTGCCTTTTGAACTCGAGGTGAGAGCAGTGATTTAAGTCGCTGGAGGAAATGATTGCAGGTTGTAACACCGGTGAGGGTTGTGCTCGTTTCCGCTGTGTTTATCCCCCTGTGAGCAGCGTATCACCAATGCTTCCCCTTGACCCCTGAGAACAGCAGAGTTTTTGTAGCCCAGCAAACAGAGTCTGTCTGTGGGTTATGAAATGCAGAAGTACCGCAAATGTAATTATTTTTTTCCCCCAACACCTGCATAGACTATTGATCCAAAAGAAAATTAGATTTTTTGAAAGTTCACATGTAGTTTAATGACACTAGAGTGAAATGGATCTTCTCCTAAAGTCCAAACTGCTCCGTGACTGTTTTGGGCAGATTCACCCTGCAGCAAGAGCAGGCTCTGTGGTTCATTCAGAGGCAAAATGACCTCCGAGGTAAGGGTTAGTTGCCCAAATGCTGTATAGTATTGATGTCTACCTTATGTTAAAGACAATAAATGTTCTGGCAGGGGAAGGGAGTTGTAATGAACGTGGGTGGACGGTTGAAAACAAATGATCTAAGACAAGCTGGCAGCTTTGCGATGTTTAAGACTGTATTATTTATTGCAGTCACTTCTTTGACATGTTTGCATGCATTCCTGTTCTGGGACAGAGCATCTTAGGAGTGTCCTTCACTCAGGCTGGTGACAGACAGTAATTCAGACAAAGTACAGTTTAGCTGTAATTAAAAAACCCTTGAATTTACATGTAAATACCTATTTAAAACTAAAGTTACTTGATTTTCATCATTGCTGTGACAAAAGTTTTAAGGTTAGTAAATCCAGCATTCACCCCCCCTTTCCTTATGCTGTAGGTATGCCTGGAGAGATTATAATTTATCACACAATAAATTTCTTTGCATCTCTGGTCCAAAATTCCCAAGCACTTTGCAGGCAATAATACATAGTTCACAACACTCCTATATAACGCTAGGAAAAACTGTAATTAACATTTAATGGAGCAGGAATTCATTCATGGGGGCAGGTGATAGACCACCAGTACAAGATGAAGAAGTATCAGAGTACAGATGTGACAAAGTCCAGCCCAGCCGCAGTTATTTTGGGCAGTTATTACTGTCTCACGTAACTGAGAGCATGTAATAGCTGTTCGGGGCGCTAAAGGAGAAAACAGTTGGATCTGTCACTTGGGCTTAAAAGTCAGTTTTGTTTTTATTTGCTGTCCTAGGTGTCATGCACAGTGCTCCTTGACAGCAATCCTTGATGGCGCATTTTTCCAGAAATGGGTGGAGATCTCATTCTGCGCAGGGTAAGTGGCCCATGGATACAATGGTATGAAAAGAGCAGAGATAGGATTAAGGTTGGGTCATCTCATGTTGTTCAGCTGCTTTGTAATAATCTTTCATCTGGTCTCCTCTTATGCCAGAGGATCAAACAAGGCAATAAAGCTACGATCAGCAATCCTGCAGGCAGAGCACCATGCAAAATCTCTTCATAAAAGGCACTCTCACTGATGATATTTCTTATTTTTGCTCAAGGTGAAGAATCTTTGCTTCTGTGGCTCTTTCACTGGGTAGCTTTGTTCATTTCTCAGTTTTGGATAAAAAAAAGTGTTACCTGTTTTGCAACAGAACAAGAAAAATAAACTTACCAGAGAGGCAAAGGGCAAGCTAGAGGATGTTTCTTGATTAGGAGCTCAAAATTTGCATTTGAAAAAAAAAAAAAAGTCACAAGAATTTAGAAACTTCTCCAGGTTCCTTGAGCAGTAGATGCAGCAAAGCGTCTTTAAACAGGAGAGTTTCCAAGCCCCTTCACCATGCTTCCCCAACAGGCCAGTGACAGCACTTCTTACTTTCTCGCAATTGTTTCGGTGCCAACCCTGGGACTGCAAGTCATGCGTCATATGGAAAAACATTTAACTGAATGTTTTGAATCCTTGGCAGGATTTGGGGATGGACTCAGTTAAAGGGAAAGACAAGTTAAAGCTGTTCTTACTTCACCCCTGTTGGCTCACCTGCCTCCCTTAATTCCTGTCCGAGCAGTTGTGTGCACTTGCACACTTGGGAGCGTGTGGGAGGCAAAGTTGCAAACTTGGCCATTCTCTCTTTTGGACTTTGAGACAAAAATTTTTACAGCTTCCTGCAGCACAGCCTGGTCGCTGGGAGCTGCTGTCCTGCTCCAGGGGTGCTCCTGGGTGCATCCAGCCAGGGGAACCCCCGGGGGAGCTGGGACCCCTGGGCTCAGAGTTTTGGGAGCAGTCCAGGAAGCCTTCCAGAGATGTGTCAGTGCAACTGGTCTGCAGCAGGTATTCACAGCCTGCGCTTCATTGCAGAAGGTAGCTTTGCTCTTCCTGAAATGCATCCTTTGGGATTCTCTTTTGGTAGCAAATTTCTGAAACAATATATTTCTGGTTCTGAACAGAAAACCTGAAGTTGTCCAAGACATCCCAGTTTCCTACAAAAATAGTGTCATGTTTTGGCCATCTCTCCAAACGTTCTGGTATGATTTGCAGGTGGAAGGGTTCAAGACAGTTGCTCTGCTCACTTGGAAGGGGGAGAAGACTCAGTACAGAACATCTGATGCTGAAAGATGCAATCCTTATTTCTATTCTCTGTTACTAGAAGATTGCACACCTTCTAAAAATAAAGTCTTGCTCCGCTGAAGATGAAGAAGCAGGCAAGCATTATTCTTTCTTGAAGGTCGTGGTTGTTTAGTGTTCATTTGTATACGTTATAAATTTGTAATTATCTTGAAATGCTGAGCGATGTAGCTTCTTCCTGTTATATTCACCTTGGAAGGAAAAAGAGAATGTGTAGTGAATGTCGAAGCATGGCACACCTTTTTTTGCCGATTCTATTTATGTGTTCCTTGTAATATATTGAATCTACCTACACATTTTACCTCCTAAGTGTAAATTTTCAGTAAACTAAATTTTCATCCTATTGTACAGCCTGGGGGTTTTCCCCCTTGAGAAGCATGTACCTGAAGTTTCCAAGAAAATTGTGACTTAGATGAGTCACCGTAAGTTAAAGCAGTGAAGAGATCTATGCTGATATGGTTAACTGCCCACTTTATTGGGCACTTAAATTAAGTCCCTAGAGAATGATGAGATACTTGATTTGGTTTTTTCCTCCAAAGCTTTGTAAAGATTGTGACTTGGAACTTCTTGTTCTTGTTTCTCCTTTTAATTAAGGACTGCAAACATACACTGCTGTGAAATGCCTGGCATAGCCTGCCTTTCTGTTGCAAAGTGATATGGTCTGGTATCTTGTGCTTTTTGTCAGTCATAAATAACTTCTGTCTCTCTAATATTCTGAACTCGCTGGGTTGGTTTGCCAAATATTATCACCAACTATTTGAACAGAAACTTCGATACAATGTTTGCATTAGTCTCCAGAAAAATTCTTGCCTTCATTCACTGCAAGTTTCAAATTATAGTGGTTAGGAATGCCAGCCTGAATTTTCTCCAATTATCTATTTAGTCATTACAATATTTCATATTCTATGGGCGAGTTGCTTATTTCATTCAAACACAGTCTTTTACTATCTGCTCTTCTTCTCTACAGTAGCTGTTAAATCTGAATGTCCTATAGTAATTCCTGAGGCCTCTTTCCTTTCTGCTTCTCGTGAAATGTTTGACAGTGTTTTGTACTTAAAAGCAAGAGTGTTGCGCTACTAAACATTAACATTTGTAATTTGGGCTGGATACTATAGAAGCAAGGCTTGAGAGGTATAGGCATGTTTTCTGGGTTGGAGCTGCAAACTGCAGACTGGCAGGAGTAATTTTGAGACAGTAAAAGGATATTACTGAACTTTAGATAAAGCTCAGATTAGTTTCAGCTGAGGACTGCAGCCATTAGCTGAACTGGCGAGTTCCTCAAGAGTAAGTACTTGCACTTCCCAGCAATAATTGCTTTCTTTAAGTTTAGTTAATAGAGAGGAGGGAAGGATTAGGGTTTGAACAGAAGTTGGTTTCACTTACCAGCTGGATTTGGATTAAAGTACAGTATGCCATCACCCACCACCATAAGCGTGGCACTAATTCTATTTCTGGGGAGAGTAAGGCAATAATTATTTGGCTTAGTTTGAGGCAAGGGAAGATTTAAGTTAGATCTGAGAGAATACCTGTCAACAGTCAGGGTAGTGAAGCAATGCAATAAGCTGTGGGATCTCTTGCCTTTGGAGATTTGCAAGGAGCTCCTGGCCAGACATTTGGTGGTGATAGTTTAGATGTAACTGATCTTGCCTTAACACAGAGGGAATAAATAGACCAGGGACCTCATTAAGTGGGTGCTGTTTCAGGCTTGAGGTTAATCAGCCATAGAATTTTCAGAACATTTTGTGAAGTTTTCTTACCCTTTGGGTGCAACCTCATGAAGTCTCAGTCTATGAAGGAAAGGATTTCATGGGTTCAGGGTTTCAGGGGTTTTGTACAATGTAAGTGTGAAAAATGTGCTCATGTCAGCTAAAGGATGACTCAGGAAAATCATAGAATGATACAATGGTTTGGGTTTGAAGGGACCCTAAAGATCACCGGGTTCCAACCCCCAGCCATGGGCAGGGACACCTTCCACTAGACCAGTTGCTCCCAGCCCCATCCAGCCTGGCCTTGAGCACTTCCGGGGACGGGGCAGCCACAGCTGCTCTGGGCAGCCTGTTCCAGGGTCTCACCACCCTCACAGTGAAGAATTTCTTCCTGATATCTAATCTAAATCTACCCTCTTTCAGTTCAAAGCCATTCTCCCTTGTCCTATCACTGCAAGCCCTACTTAAAAAGTCTGTCTCCATCTTTCTTACAAGCTCACTTCAAGTATTGAAAGGCCACGACAAGGTCTCCCTGGAGCCTTCTCTTCTTTAGGCTGGCCAACCCCAGCTCTCTCAACCTGTCTTCATAAACGTTGGGAATAGGTTCATAGCTGGGGAATTAAATTTAAGTTAGGGATTTCTACCTGAATTTCCATGGTTTTGTCTTAAGCAGCTCCACAGCCATGATCATGGTCTAATGAATGATCCCAAACTCCAAATAAACGTGTGTGAGACATCGTCAGAAAAAAAAAAAAAAAAGTGTCTGCAAGTTGGAGGGGAATTTAAACCAAAGAAAAATGCATTTGCATCATGCAAGAGATGGCTTTGCATTTTGTTCTAAAAACAGTTTTGTCAAAACATTAAGAACATCAGGGAATGTTCTTTTTTTAAAGTTATTTAAAATATGAAAATATACAGTAAAGCACCTTCAAACTAACAGGCATGTGAACTTGTTTGGCTTTCTAAAGGGCTGTTTGGACAGAAATGCTAATGTGAATGTAGCTATTTTTTTGCTTTTGCTTTGTTATACTATTAGGTAGTGGATATTTTTGGTAAGAACACCATATTCTGTTGCAATACAAGTCATGATACCCAGAGGCGGCTGAATCCACATGATTCATCAGTGGTCTGTCTGCTTTCCTCCCCCTGTCTGAAGAGCTTCACTTCTGAAGTGATAGTAGTGATTTGGGGTACTCGAAGTAGCTAAACACAAGGTGCTGGAACAAATAAAAATTGTAAATAAGCCATGAGAGAAACCTGGGTAAATGGTACCTCATAGCAGCTGGTCTGTTTATGGAAGAAAATAAGACAATTTGCTGAAAGGCTCACAGATGGACAAAGAATTTATCAGACAGAGGTATCTGCAAACTCTGCAGTCAGCCTCTGCTTTTAGGATCTTGTGGGTCGTTCTGTGCAACCCCCTCAACAACAACCACCTCCCCAAATCATCGGCAGGCAACTGTTCACTGCCGTAAGCTGTGCCAGAGCAACTATTTTAAAGGAGAGGTAACGAGAAAGGGTTGGGGAATAGGGAAATCTTTAATATTATATAGCTGATGGTGTGTGCTTACCAATACTCTCATGGATTGGATGCTGTTGAAAGCTATGAAGGTACAAAATTAAGCTCTGAGAGGATGCTGCTGCTGGTGGTTATATTATATAATATTTTGGGTTAAAAAAATGTACGCTGCTTATACTGTGTATTATGTTGGGTATAATAATGCAAGCTTTTGAGATTACAAGAGAATGCCAACAGAGCTGCTGCGGAGTTTGCAGGCAGTGGATTATTTTTTTTAGTAGCTGTTGTCAGTAGAAGGCTACATGCTTATGAAAGTAATATGGACCTGTGCCTAATACTCACCTGTGGGAATGGACTCAGCTTCCAAACATATTGGAAATAAGAATTCAATTCCAGCACTTGACATATTTTTCTGGCATTGGAAAAACATTGTCTCTAAATAAGTTATATGTATTTCTGTAATTGTTGGGCTAGTTTGTAAGAATGTCTGGTGTTCAGCAGAGGGGCTAAACCTAAACTGAAATCGATTTTAAGTGTGAGACTTCTCTCTGTTTTAAATTCTCACTTTCTTTTCTCATTCCCTATTAATTGGCCACTGGTCCATCAAAAGAAATATATCTGTTGGGAAACATAAATATTACAATTGTTGTGTGGTTTCATCTGTCTGCAGTTGCACAGTAGCATTTCTAATGCAAATGATGATCAGAGAATCCACACAGCAAGGGAATGTGTGTGGCTAATATTGCAATAAATTTGCTTTCCAAGGGCTACTGTATAAAGTAATAGATCTGGTACTCAGAAGAGACACAAGTTAAACTTAATTAAGATCCAGTCAATACATGTGGAACTGCCCTTTTAATGTCTGAGCATCAGTTACAGGTTCTTTGTGAAAGGTACGATAGACATCCTTAAAAACAAACTTACAAGAAACCTCCTATCTTCAAATGTTGTAATGCCTTTTTAGTCTGAGCAAAGACACTTTTCTTTTTCTTTGAATTGCACAAAAAAACCCATTTCCTGTATTACTAAAGCTGCAGCACCTTTGGGTGCACGGGCGATCTGCTAAATCGCTGAGGGGCAGAAGCCACTTCTCTGTAGGCTAGCAAGCTGCCAGGTGGTACCTGTGCAGGGAACTTACCTTTGGCTGTTCTCGTGCATATTTTGATAGATGCTATTTCCTGTTCAAAGCAATGTTTGCTGTTGGTTTCTATTTCTGATGAACTTTTGCATTCTGGCATAGAAATACTTGCTTTTCTTTGGACCTTGAAGGGATTCTTCCATTACACGCTGGTTAAATATTTGCCTTTGTGTAGGCAGAGAAATAGAAAAGTCTGTTTTGAAAAGTTACAGCAAAAAACCACGTTGTGCATCATAAATAGGGGAATGAATGAAGACTTTACAGGCAGTTGAAAGCAAGCAAATACATTTTGCATAATACGAAGCTTAAAAAAACCCTCTGTGCTTGCTGAGTGACACTTGAGCACTGTCAGGATGGCTGGCCAGGAACTTGCAAATGTCACCGTGGTGAACTACAGGTTTCTCCGATTCTTGTGGTTTCGTGTGTGTTTCATGGAAACGAAGAAAATGTGATTTTCTGTTCAGTTAATAAGCACTTCAAATAGGATTCACAGTAGTTTTACAATTGTGCAATTAAAATAGATATAGGCTGGGCAAATGTGTCTGAGACTGCTTAGCTGCTATGGCATGTTTGTGGCACGTTTCCTATGCAGACAGACGAGCTACATGTGCTTGTTGCTGCTGTTTTATGCTTATTGGCATCTTTGGCAAGCAGCTTGCATACTGCAGCCAGAGGAGCCTGTATGGAAAAAGAAAGCAGAAATGAATGCAAAAATACGTAACTCAAATAATGGGCAGCACAAACTTTAATAGCTGCAACTGAGTTAAACCGACAGAGAGGTAATTAGAGCAGGATGTGTGCTCTCAGATGCACTTCTCTCGAAGTGGTGTGTAGGATGGACGAAAGCCTGGTTTGTGTTTATTGTTTGCCTAAATTGGTAACTTTTTTTAAGCTTGCGCTTTCAAGTTCACTTCAGCAGTTTAGCACAACCCAGCTGCCAGAGAAAGGGCTGATTTTCCCCTCTGCTGCTTTCATTGCACACGAGCTCATCTTTACTGGTACAGTAGAGACAGGGGTTATCCAAATGGTCACATCCCTTTGAACTTCGAGGGAGTCTGAGGCTGCTGGCTCTGATCTCTGTAATGAGGTGTGCAGTGGGAGGAGGGTCAGGCTTAGGGCCGGCTCTAACAGCGGGGGTATTTTCTAGGCTGCAGGATTATGAAGGTTATTAAAGCTCAGCGGTGGGTTTGCTCATTTGATCATGTTCACGAGCACAGCTGCAGTTCTCTGCAGATCTTGCAATAATGTCACATGAACACAGGAGCAAAAGCAAGCCCAGTGAATAATAAAAAAATAAGCCGCAAACACCAGCTACAAACCTGAATAGATGAAACACAGAACACAGGTAACCGAAGTACCAACAGCTGCTCAGGTAAATTGACGGGAAGACTGTAAGTATGGCCTGAATTACCACTAGCATGATTTCTCAATAAAAAGGGATAAATGTGAGTCATTGTGTCCCTTGATGGACTCTGTGTACTCCTGTGACCGTGCTTAGCTGTCAGAGGGGGATTCCACAGGCAAAGTGGCACGTGGACCAGGAGGCTTTTCTGCGATAACAGTTTTGCTGTTGTCCTGGCCCTTCTTCATGTTTTGTCCTGTTGCAGGAAGATGTGTGCAGAAGGGACAGTGCCGGCAGAGAGTACTGACCAGTGTAACTCTTGCAGGAATTGCAGAAAGAAATGTTCTGTGCCAACACTGCAGTGCAAACACATTAGCTCCTGCAAAACCGAAGACGTCGAAACTGGTGATGAGTTGGCTTATGGGTGAAGTACATTTACTGGCTAATTCCGGGCTGTGGGAAGGGGTGGTCTTGACGTTGCCCTTCAGTCAGAAGGGTTATGCCAAACTGTGGGATCCTGTTTCCACATACTGGAAGGCATTAAAGCAACGCGCTCACTTCTCAGCACATTCATGCCCTAGCCAAGCTGCAGTTGCTGTAATCTGAGTCCTTTGTATTTTAAAATTCCTTTCAGATTTCAAGTGAAAGCAACCTGTTTTTTTTTTTTTTTTCTCCTAAGCTAATATACACGATTGAACAGATCCTGATATCTTCTGTACTGGTGCTGATTTCAGAGCCCTGGCAGCAGTGGTTCTGCACTGCGCATGGCGCAGCACACTGCAGGCATGTGGCATGGGGGGCTTGATGCTGCTGGTGGGGAGGATGCTGCTTTCTGCCCTTCCTCCCTTCGTCTGCCAGCCTGGATCGCAAAACAGATCTGGCTGAAAATGAATGTGGCTAATTATTGGTGTTGGTCTGCCAGGTTACTTCTCGGATGCATTTATCCCCTAAGCAGGTCACAGTGCAGCTGGAGAAATGCCTGTGCCGACAGGGAGCTGCTGTGGGGAGGCGGTGGCTGGGGGTGGCTGGGACTGTTTGGTTGGCTTAATTTTCATGAGCATCACCTTTTTATGGATGACGTTTTGGCATGTCTGCATACAGAGCTGGCAGGATCATAGTTGAGTGTCTGTGGTAGCAACAATCAAGGTGCAGCAAAAGTTAGCACCTTGTTTAGGTGATTAAAAAATGTTACAAAAAAAAAGATATCTGTCAGTGTCTGCACAGCTCTGCGTGGGTAGGCACGTCTAATTGGTTTCTGTAGCGATGGCTTTTTGCAATGTGATAGATTATAACTTAGGGTTCTAACTTTAGAAAGTGCCAGACCTGAAAATGAAGATAACTGAAATAAAAACAAAACCACAAAATTCCTTATCCTCAAAAATACTATTTTTTCCTTATCATAACAACTGATTTTACCTTTCTGTATGTGCCTCTGCTGGGTGGGTGTGAGCAAGGAGACTGAAGACATTAGAACTAGAGCACAAGTTAGAGGAGCACTCAAAGGGCAGGGGGCCGTGGGGAGGCAGCCACCCCACCACCCCATCCAGCTCGGTGCTGGGGGCCAGCAGTGACAAGACAAAGTGGGCACAACCCATACGACTTCTGAGCAGTCAATGAGAGCTACCTTCTGATCTTGTATGAGTTGAAAACTCCACCTACCAGCAAGGAATATCCCCTAAAAGTGTAGGGATTACACATTTCCCTTATTTCACCTGGGAAATGCATGGGAAGTTAATAAAGTAGACTTTTCCAGTGCTTCAGAACTGGAACGACTGACTATCTTGGGGCTCTCTTTGCTGTTAGTGCAGATATCAGACCATGGTCGCCCACCTCTCTTGGGAAATCCTGCTGTGGTGGAAAAAGCTGTTAAAAAAAACCTAAGCTTTTGGGTGGGGAGCTTATTTGTCAGTTTAATGAAATGTTTTGGTGCTGGGAGATATAATTTATTCATAAGACTTGAAGGGAATAAGCTGCAGGACTCCAAACAGCTTTGTCCAGGAATTGTGAATTTACATGATGCTGGTGATGTTCGGCTGATTAGAATAATATCACAAAACAGGAAAGAAGCTCAGCTAGAGATACAGTCAAATTGAAGGAGAGCTATGGAGTCTCATGGGAATCGTAGCTCCGTGTCAGAGTAACTGCTGCTTAGATGGCAAAATAATTGAAAACTGGGGGGAGGAGGGGAAAGCTCTGCAGATGGCTGCTGGGCTGCGTGTCTGAGATCCTGAAGAAGATGTAAAAAGCAAGAGTATTTGGCATCAAAGAGTAGGCAAATGATGCTGGCCTCGTGCCAGGCAACTTTTTAACACAGGCCTCATATATATCTCTGAAATTGCAGAAACAAGCAAAATCAGGAAGCCTGAATTACAAGCGTAAAAGCAAAATAAGTCCCTTAGAGTTAACAGTGAATTTCTTTTCCTAATAAATAACTTCTGCACAGGAGTAAGACTGGTTTTTGGCACCAGTGTGAAATAAATCTGTGCCTGTCTGTTGCAAGAACAGTGAGGGTAGGGAACAAAGAGATATGCACAGGGAGCAAATGAGGTGTGTGATGTATCTCAAAGATTCAGTTTGGGTCAGTTGGCAATTTATACTTTTTTACTTGGCTTCCCTGGCCTAATCAGATGAAATCTGATGGGAACTAGCTGTATCTTTGTAGGAAAACCATGCCTGTCTTGTTGTGAATCTCCTGTTCAAGCATACCAGAGGACAGTCTGACCTGCAGGGAGCTTTCCTGCAAAAAACTGCAACTGCTCCTGGACTTTTTTGATATTTTGCTTTCTGTGCATTTAATTTCTGCTGTGGCTATGTAATTTTGCCTTAAGAGCTGGAGGCCTTGGCTACATATACACAAAACCTGATTAAATACCTGTTTTTTTAAAAAATAAGTCATTCAAGTTGTCTTATAGTACTAAGCCCCCTGAAAGTCAGCACAGGGTGCAGGCTGTGCACCCCAGCACCGATGGTTATGGAAGCCACTGGAAGAGGCTGGATGTGGGCACTGGAATATAGCATTGGGTGATGTGATGTAGAGGAATGAAGCTGGGTTAATTAGCATTGATAATATACAGCTGTGGGCTGGCTTCAGGGGCGGTGGGTTGGCTGATGTAGATAAGGTGCAGCTGTGGCTGGTTAAGTTAAGAGCTTGAGAGCCAATGAAGGGGAGCAACCGAGGAAGAGAAAGGAAGGGAAGAAGAAGCAAGAGGAGAGAGAGCACATGCCCTGGATGAGGTGAGATGAGGAGAAGACAGCAGAAGGACTGGCATGAAGAGTGTGCTGGTATGAGATGGTAAAAGACCTTGTTGCAGCTTGATAGTTTGGAGAGTGCTGGAACAACGTGAGTCGTGGTGTGGCTTTGCTCTTGGGTTTACTGCAAGGGCACCTTTATTTTATAAAACGTGTCCTATGCTACTGGATAAACTGAGCCCGTTCCACGGCAATTTGTCTAGGACTTATTGATATTTGTATCCCTGGGATTTGTGCTGTTGAAGGGCTGGAAATCCTCAGATGAACGATCAGATTCCTCTCTGTATGGACAGATTTTTCTGTTGAAAAACAGCCTAAATCAGTCAAAGTGTATTGGATGCCTTTTTTAGAAAAAGGGTTTGGTCCACACATTTCTGAATGACCCAAGCTTGTTCTCATGCCACCAAGCTTGCTGACAGGGGAATGAAAATGCTCCGTCATGGTTCCACGTGCAGCTGGACAGTTGGCAGCATTATTTTTCTTTTTCTCTGATTATTTCTGCAATGGCTGTTTCTCAGCTTGTCCCATAGCTGCTCATGGATCCTGGGTTTAGAAGTGAAGGTGCAAGTGTGACATACTAGGGTAAGCACATTCAGTTCAGCAAGCAATTTAAAAAAGCTACGTGAGGGTCTATTTTAATATATCTGTTAAAATGCAGTATGAACTGTTTTTAAAATATTATTAGACTTCCCAGTTAAATTTTTTCACATGTAAGCTTTCTCTGGATTGTATTGATATTTTTGATAGAAAATTAAAAATATTTTGGCTCAGAGTTAGGCCATTTCATTCTGTATATGCTGCTGCATTGCCCGCTTGATATTTCAGCTGCCACCTATATGTGATGCTCTTTGTGAAAAAGGACATTTTGCTGGGATCATACTCACTGGCCTCTGAAGTGTTGCGTTCCAGCGTCCACTCTTTTAAGAAGGAAGAAGACCTACAAGGAGTAAATGGCGCACCCAAGAGGTGCAGACTGCCAAAGTAAATGGGAGCACAGAATTCCTGAATCGGAGCATATGTTTCTTAACAGACATGTTGAAGTATTTTATCTTTTTCTTTGTGCAAATTTTCCTATGGGAAGCAATCAATTTTTGAATATGTATGTGGAATCCTGTGCTACTTTCCACCTAATGAATTAATTTCCTTCTATTTGCTGGAAAGTTCCCATTCAGCAGTGGTGGCATTTTGCTGTTGTAAAGGCTCATGCAAAATGCAAAAAAGGGAAGTATCAGACCAAATATGTCAAAGCCATCAGGTAGAAATGACCTTCTCCTGATGTGGCACTTGCTTCCATTTCAAGGACTTCCTGTCCTGTTGGAAATTTATTGTGACAAAACAGAGACAAACTCCTCCTAGAGGTGCCTGGAGAGCTGCTAAGCACACAGACCTCGGTGGCTGCTCACCTGAGTTACACTTTCTCTCCAGGGAGCAGTGCTGAAGAAGGCCAACCATCTCCCAATTGTACCATTTTGGATAGGGCTCTGAAGTGTGTTCTTGTCTCATCATCATCATCTAGCACCAAAAGGTCACAGAAAGTAGTACACGGCCCTTTTGGTATTTTAGCTGGAGATTTGCTGTCAGGTTTTTCAAAGCAACCACCACCGACTTGTTTTGGAGCTGCTATTGTGTGCGCTGAATTAAGCAGCTCTCTCAAAGAGAAGAGCATATCTGGAATAAGGATGCAGGAACTAATGATTAGGTGTACTTTGAAAAATCTTGGGGATTCTTACTAAAGAATTATTTGAAAACTGACTAGCTAGGTATTCCTCCTGCAGACACAGGTAGAGCCCATAGGGATGGGGATAAATCATTTCTCCACAAGTGGCAAAAAATAAAAATATGACCTTATCTTCCTTTACTCTGCCTTACTGAGGCTTTTCCTAAAGGAGATTGGTAGTCTCTGTGAATGCAAACTTTTGATAAAGGAAAAGTGTTTTCTGCTGAACCAAATACATCTTCAGTGTTCCAGGTAGGAAATGAATACCATTTTCAGCCATCCTATAGGAAAGCTACCTTGAATTTTCACATGGTTGTACCCTTGCATTACTCTGTTTTGCTGCTTCTCTTTCCTTGTTTTCTAGAAGATGAAGGATTATTCACTAGAAAACACTGAGCAAGAGCTGGAAGTTTTATCTGTAGAATTACTTTGCATTAATTTAGTAATCACAGCAGCCAAGCAGAACGATAACATTTGAAAGGTAGTGTTCCTCGTGAGAGTGGAAATACACAGAGTTGCAGGCTGCCGGCGATGGGGAACCTCTGAGTACTGATACAGGCACCTCAACCCGTGTCCTGTGGGGATGCTGCATCCAGAACTTACAAGTTTGTGCTCTTAGCCCTGAGCACATCCACAACGCTTTTCACTGCTTCCCTGAGAGCAGCGTGGCTGGTAGCTGCAATCCTAGGATGACCTTCAAATGTCCTTCCCAAAGACTAAGGCTTCCTGAGAACAAGGTGCTGCTGCGTTGGGGTTTTCTCCGCTTCATGCTGCGCTGTCTCTGCAACGCTCGCATGCCGCTGTGTCGTGTGCAGAAGGATGATTTGTGAGAAGGAAAATCTGTTTAAATTCAAAGTGGAAAGTATGGTTCTTTACTCTAGCGTATTCCACTTTCATCACCAGGCTGCCTTCATCCCCAGTGCGGTGCTCAGGCTGGGGGATGCTGTGGGGGCACTGATCTATGCCAGGCTTCCAAAGGGAAATCTGTTGACCTCTAGTACGTTAGACTGGTCCTGCTTTTCTCATGTATAACTTCTTGGTTTTGCTCCAGGGCACTTAAATGCCTTTCAATGAGCTAATTTGATCATTATATTTTGAAAAAAAACCCTTCTGTGGTTTATTTGTCCATAAGATATTAAAGTGATAACCAATATGCATTCAGCAGATCTGGCTATTCACTTTTTATCAGCATGGCACAAGTAGTTGAAAAACTAGGAAAAATGAGTGCTCAGGTAGAATGCTGAATTTTCTGAAGGTCTTCTCCTCTGCGTGGGTGAGCAAGTATTTCCAAGCTGTTCCATGTTTGATCCAGGAGTACCTAAGGACTGTGTGTTATTGTGGGCTGGAATAACATAGTGGGAAGGACAAATGATAGTTCATTTTTTCAGACTAAATGGCTTTTCTAAAACTGGTCTCTAATGCTCTCTTCCATGTAATATTTTAAGACCTACTCAAATAACTAACTGCTCCATGGAAGAAACTTAATTACTGAAAGATAATGCAATAATAATTCAATAAATGACCTGCTCTGTGAGAGGGTAAAGTTCAAGATGGTGAAAGGTTTTGGTTTTCTTAATGAACACAAATTACTTAAGGTTTGTTTCATGCAAATGAAAATTCACCAACAAAATAATGCCAGAGAGGCATAACTTAGGGATTATTTTTTTTATCTGTTAAGCAAGCCATAGATGATATACATATATATAAGCTTATTCATATAAGCACAGAGTCCTAACCCTTTTATTTGTGAGGTGCAGCTCTTCTCAATGAAATTCCTGCCTGTATCAGCCCCCACTTTTCTCTTGAAGGTGTAGTCAGATATTCTTTCTTTTGCAGAGCTTTGAGTCCCCAGGTGCTTGGATGATTAATGTCCATGGTTTGTAATCTACCTTTCTCAGGTTTTGACATACACACTTTTAACAATGATATAGAAGGTAATTGTGGGTCTCACAGGACTTTTGTTAGTTGCAAAATGTTGTGAAACCTAATATTGCTACTGAATTGGGACAAATCCTGTTAGACAGCAAGTCATGCTTCCTGCCTAGCCACAGGAGTCTTGGAGATGTTTCCCACTTCTTTCTAGGAAGCTATGGTGGGCATGGAACTCACCTAGGCACAAGTGGGTTTGTTAATCCCAGTTTTGTTCAGCATTTGAACAAGCAGTGGACATGGCTGTGCATGGGGTGCTACTTGCTGCACCATCTTCAACAGCCTGGTCAGAAACTTGCAGCAGTGTCCTCCTCGCCTGGAGTCCTCCAGGGGCACTGGTAACCGAGGCACAGGTTATCCTTGGTAGCAAATACCCTTTGAAGCCATTTGGTCACGAAAGACAAGAAAGTGATGCCAGGGAGCTGCAAGCTGTTGGATGGGTGAGTCTTTGGCATCAAGGGCACTGTTTGTAAGAATAATTAGTCACAATTCTTCCTCTGCCAAAGTCATTGCATGGAAGAGAATAGGTCTGTCAAGGAATAAAGCTGGGACTTTTCAATCTGTTTAGTTAGAAGAGAGAAATCTTTGGTTTGGGGCATTCTCAGCTTCCCCTTGATGCTGTCATGGTCATCAAAAATCACTGTTGCAGACCTCAGTTCTTTGTGTACTTTCCTTTTCATTCATAATTGTGTCTTTATTCACTTTCAGCTGTACATTATTCACCCGTTTGAATACGTTTAGCACCTTCCATGTTCACTCTCGAGAATGAACCTTTTCAGAATAATTACTCCCACTCATCTCTAGAGCAATCAATACAGTGAATAAACCTAGAGGCAGCCAGTGGTTTAATTCATTCCCATAGTCTAGAAAATATTTCGAAAGTAAAATGAATGGACGTAAATGTAGGATTTGGTTAATGGAGTGCTGGTGTGGTAAGGCAACAGAGACTTTCCTTTTGAAGCTGTATGTGGCTCACACTGATAAAAAAAAAAAAAGTGGGATGTTTTGCGTGCGAGTTGCATCTAAGTTTTGTTCTTGTTCATCTTTAAGACTGCATGGAGAGAGGAGAGATGGCAGCCAAAGGTTTTTGCTACTCTTCCTGTCGGGGATAACTTCTCAAAATGACCATCAAGGAACACAGAATTATCAAATAGATCAGTTTGGTAGATTGTGGTTGACGTGGAAATTCTGTCTTACTGGTGTCTCTCCTTTTCCTACTCTGATGCTATATGGAGATCTTGTTTTTCTCCTAGACTGCCTGTGAAGGCTTTTCATCATCAATAAATACATGGAAAATAAAAAGAAAAAGAACACGGTGTGAAGGAGGGAAGCTCTGTCTGAAACAATCCCTCTCTCTTTCCTCGTGGGAGAGTTTGGTGCAGTTTGGTTGCTGAAATATGCCAGCTGAACTCCATCAGATGAATTATTAATGCCATGCAGGCTGCTTCTCTCAACTGGCTGAGCCGAGGCAGGCTTCGGTGGGGCAGATGCAACGTCAGTTCTCAACCTTAAAAATAGACTTCAGGTCTCAGAGGAATGGGAAGCTTAACAGACTATTTTTCTCAGCACAGTTTTAGTTCTATTATGTGTTATTTTGTCAGAGTGGATAGGGTGGATTGTTATTTTGGATGTAGTGGGTGATCTGACTGAAAAACCACTTCTGTTTCCTTTCTATATGTCACAAGCTGCTTCAAAGTAGAAGCCCCATATTCCCTTATTGCATCCTCAACCAGAAGAAAATAAATAGGATGTCTATGGCTGTTTTGCAGGTTCAGTTGCAGACTGCCCTGCTTCCACTGAGCAAGCATGTTTCCTAGTGAGAGGATTTGCACTTCATTACCAACTCAAGGTCAAAGCGGTTGAAAATCAGTCTTCTTTTATTAGCCTTTCTCACTGTTGATCTTGAATTAGCTTAATTAATTTGAACATGACGACTTTCACCTTAGCGTTTTGAAGTCATTCTGCTGCACCCCCCTGACAAGGGGTCTGCTGCCAGCAGGCGTCCTGCTGCATCGCTGCCTGGATGCCCTGCTTTGATTGTAAAGTTTCCTCAGAGCTCCTCTGCACAAACCCAGAGTTAGATGGAACAGTGCTCTTCCAGGGCCTTTATAAGCTTTCAGAAGTCGTAAATATGGAGTTTATTTACTGGGGCTTTTTCCTGCATAGGTTAAATGCTCAGTCACACCCCTTGCTGCCTTACTTCTGACTAAATTAGGTTGAGTCACTTGCACCTTCCCAAACCTCCCATCTCCCACAGTTTCCTGACCTCCAAGCAAATAAGACTAAGGAAAGCATGACCCGATGTTGACAGTGTCACTTGTGCGACCCAAGTACTACTGACCTAAGGGCCATTTATACGTTGTGTGCAGGTCTGTATGTAAGGCTTTAGCCCCAGTTGTTGTGCATTTGAAGTCTCAGCCCTGGACTGTGGTCCTTTTGCCTCCAGATTTCAAAACAAGCTAATTCTGCAGGACCACTCTGTTTTAGCAGCCTTGGATTTGGATCTTTATATATAGTTGGGAAAATATTGGCTTAAGTCAGTTGTCTAAGAATGTGATGCTGCTGAGATAATCAGTTCCAGTTCCAGCTGTCTCTGCTCTCCAGTCGTGTCTCCTGAATTGGCTTTAATGTTTCTGTGGACAACCTGAGCTCTAAGCAAATCCTCTGAATTTGCGTGCTTATATCCCTGACCCAAGCATGCCACAGCCCCTGGCTCTGACTCGGGCTGTACCTGAGAACGCACTTAAAAATGATGTACAGAAGGTGTTAGTTAGGGTGTTGCAGGTACCGTTTCCCTCCGGCAATGGCCTATTTCCTTCTAAAGTTGGGAAGTGCCAGTAATCCATGTATTCTGCTTTGCTGAAAACAATTTATTTTCTAGCATTGGGGTTTAGACTAGGGGCGAACATAGGTGTCCCTGTCTGTCCCGTCACAGTGGAGAACAGAAATGATAACATCAAGTCTCAGCGTGGTTTTCAGGCAGATTAAACAGGCTTACTCTGACCATCTTGTATTAATTTCTAAGTGCTTTGTAAAACAGTAGCATTCTGTAGTAGGATTCGGTGAGGGTGAAAAATTATGATTAATGGGCTGTGCAATATAATAGTGTAAATACTGACCTTCCGCGCCTGACAAACAGTATATAAGGTTTTGGTACTAGCAGTAGATAACTCTACTGTCCAGCATTTAATTTTTTTAAAAAGAAAAGTAGTAAATAAAAGTAACCAAGTGAGGCGCAGCACTATCAGAGGTTGCCAAAGAGGCAGCATTTTATAGATTCAGTATTTCCTTCATATTGTTGCAGGTCTTGGAGATTACTGCATCACACAAAAGAAACAGGGCTTTAAATTAACAAAGCAAAGTTATTTATTGCTCTGCATGAGTTTTTCTTTGAATGCAAAATGTTAGGAATCACTTTTTCTCTCTAACCAGTATCTATTGCAATCTCTCCCTCAATAGATGTCCTTGATTTACGTTCCTATTTTGGTTAGGGAAACACATGTTGGTTTCTTTTACAGTGTGTGAAACAGATATATTATTGCATAGAATGAGATTTAATTTTATTTCTGTTGAAATATCAAATGGTTTTTGTGGAACTAATATTAAGTCAGGTTTTATCGAGTTCTTTACTGCGTATCGCTTCTGAGACTAAGGATTTTTCCATCAGCATCAGGATGCAGTAGAAATGAATTCATACATATTTTCTGTGTTTCCATAAGGACGTGATAATGGGTTCGGCAGAGCCAATGGAGATAGCACTTTCTAGTTACTCTAAATGGTGTCTTTCACATAGGATTTGTTGCATGGAGGATACAGGGAGCATTTTGTATGTGTGTATACATATGCGCACGTGTGTGTGCATAAAAATAAGTATTTGTACTGTTGGCAGTTTAACTAATTGGATCTGTAGAATTTGTGAGTGATAGTAAACATATTGACCTTGTCAGGGCTTACGTAAGATCAGATGGCCCTTTTTAAATGCTTTTTTTTAGTGCACAGGTGACCTGTATTTTCTGTTGTGCTCAAGCTGCTGGTTTTGAATACATTACTTCCACTTTGAGGTAGATGATGGCAAAGAAAAAATCTCAGTTTGTTTTAAGTGTGTTTTATTCTTTTTGTTCCAAAACTCTAAGACTTACGGAAATTAATAGGAAAATTTCCTGACATGCTGTGCGGTTGGGTGCTATTGCCAGAACCTTGCCCTCCTCTCATTGCAGTGCATCATCACTTGCAGGTTTTGTGACATCTGGTGGCTGACATATTTTAGAGATATTTCAAAATTCCACATGAATCATTTTATTTGCTTCCTTATTGTTTTGAATTTACTATCTTGTAAGATATGCTACCATTTGAGCTTTCTTTCAATTCACACTATTAAGCCATAAGGAAAACAATTAAATACAACAACTGAAAGTGGATTCTCTTTATCTTCAGCTTCTGTGTTTTGCTGGTGTATTAGCTTACAAGCTAGTCCGGTCAAGACATGACCTTTTTCTTTCTCTATGCTTATTAAATGCAGCAAATAATGAAAGTTCATGAACCCCCAAAGATAATTCTGCTATCAGTAACTTATTTATTAACGAATAAACAACTTCGCTCTAAATGGAGGGACACTGGTAACAGGAATTACATTCTGCACATGAGGAAGCTTTGGACCAGTTTTAGGCATTTGATATAGTGTCTTGCTCCAAGCAAGGAGAACTGTGATAAAAAATAAGTTGTTTTCTATTTTTCAATTCCTGTAACTTTATTTTCATCTCCACCTCTCACCTTTGTTCTCTTTGGATTCCTGGGCTTCACATCTGGTTTTGTGTTAATTGCTCTGGAAAAATCTCTTCTTATTGGTGGAATCTCAGCTCTTCTAATCTGCCCTAGCTGCTAATTAAATTACAGCTGACTTTTGCTGTTATAGATTTGTGTTATAGAAGTAAGTGTTTTGTTCTTTCTCTTCAAAACAGAGTATGGATTGGTTCTTGCAGAAGTACATTTCAACTGCAGAATGCTATGGCATCGTATTACATTAAAAATATTTCTTTCAGGGGAAAAACAGCTTCAAAGTAAAGCTGTAGAGGTGATTCAGAAGGGGATAGAACAACTGAGTCACCTACAACAGGTCATGTACAAAGAGGACAGCTACCCCCTGCACAGCAGGCGTTGTGTTCAAGTTGGTGACACATGTTTTGGGGATGGCTGTAAAGATCAGACCCTGGTTATTCTTGCACTTGCTGTGGGTTAAAGTACTGTATGTTCTTCCCCATATACAGACTTCAAGACTGCAGCTGTGCTCTGCACTCCAGCTCCGCCAAGCCTGACTGGCCCTGGCTGCTGGCCAAGGCTGATTGTATATATCTATCTATTCAAAATGTCCCTCAAACATTAGGCTGGGCAAGTGGCACCTCCACTGTGCATTTTTACATGTACAAAATACGTATGAGATGATGTAGCTTTTGTCCAAGTTGGTGCTTTCTCAGCCCTGCTGAGATTCCAGGGCAATTTCTCGCCAAAGCATGGAATGCTAATGTGAAGAACACAGGTAGGTATCCACAGGGCTGGTTTAAAGTCTAGGATCAAAGAAAGAGGCAGCTAAAGCCACATGCTTGATAATTAGTTGGTGCAACATGACTTTTAATTTTTCACATGTTAATTTAAGTCTCAAAGAACAATTGTCCCATGGTGGTTGTTCCTCTGGGTTTTGGTTTTGATTTGGTTTTGTGTTTGGGGGTTTTGTTTTTCCTTCATTTTGGTAAAAGTTAAACCCTTTTCTTTAAAGAGATTCCTTTATTTTTATGGGTTGTGTTTTTTTTTTTTTCATGTACTCAGCTTTCATCTGTGAGGGTTTCTGTTCCAACTGAGATGTTTAGAGACAAATCAATATTAGAATATTTATTTGAGCTTTGGTGTCTGAGAAGAGGAGAACTCTTGGTTTGATTACTAGTGGTTCTGCAAAATCAAAACCTGATATTAGTTTTACTTGTTACTAATATTGATCTGTGGAAGCTTTTGTTTTTTTCCAAGCTGTGACCTGCAGTTTGTGAGCTGTTTGTGGTCTGACAGCAGTTACCCACACTGTGTTTCCTATCACCATTTTCAGTTTGCATATCTATTATTACTCGGGGAAAACTTATCCCACCATTATAACTAAATTTGACCATAGTTGTTTTGCTTTCTCTACAGAATTTTTGCTGATGTTATTTAACCCACTTAGTTGATGTATATAATACATATTCCTTAAGCAGCTGTTTTGAACTTTGCCTTTTGTCTCTCTTGATTGATATGAAGCGAAATGTAAGCTTTTCAAGCGAGCCTGAAGGTGTACGAGGGAGGAATCACTGGTAAAGAGGTTGATCGTTGCAGTGAGAGCAGGAATTCCTTCTCAGGTGGGAAGGAAACTATGGAGGTCAGTTGGTAAGGGAGGGTTTGTTGCAGCACGTTAACTGCAGAGGGCAAGTTTGTACCATACTAGTTTGAGGACAGCTCTTGAAGCTTGTTATTTCTTACTAGAGGACTGGCAGAAAATTTGTTTAGCTAAAACGGTCACTAGCAAACAGCTTGTAATTTTGCTGCTTGTGTCCCTGAAATGCTGTAGAGTTGCTTCAGCCCTCACATGCAAATGTCTGTTTGGAAGAATTTAAGAATTATCTGTTTAAAAATATCTTATTGTACAAAGTGGGATAATACTTCTTTCCATTATTTCACCATTTTTTCACCCAAGAGTCAGTTGACAGCTGAGTTTTTCCCTTCACTTACCCCCTAATTGAGAAGTTCTGTTGATTGCAAGTGCAGGGGAACTGAGGCAGGATCCTGCAGCCCTTCCGTGCAGACAAGGGTAGGTTGCCCACCAGTAAATGGTGAACCATGTGACACTGTTAATGATCTGGTTTAGCTCTGATTTAAAGCTGAGGTTTTAGATGTATCTGGACCTTACAAGATCTCATGGCAATGTGAGCGCCTTTTGAAAGACCTGTGATATTAACCCTATGTCCTAGCAATACATTTCATTGCAATTTTAATGCACAACAGGTTCTGCCTGTACTTTGCAAGTTTCTTTTATAAAAAGCAACCAAATTTCAGTCCAGAGGTATTCTCGTTTTAGAGATGCATTGCTTTATCTCACATTATGTATCTTGGAAAAGTTCTTCTGCAGTGTTTGGGATGAAAATCTCTGAGTATATATAAAAAAGATCTTGCTGTTGCTTTACATGCTTTCAACTGCCTTGACTTCAGTTGGCTTTAAACATCTATGCAACTGCTTGAAAAATGAGGGTTCAGATTTTTCATGTGCATTTCCATTAGTTTTCATTCCTTACGTACCCGTACTCTGATTTTTTTCATGCCATTTGCCAGTAAAACGTATGCATAATTGCATGCTTAATTGGCAAACAGAGTTAATGGGACCACATGTACAAATGGTGTTGTTGTGGATAAAATATAAAAATCCATTTGTATGTATCCAGAGGAACTGGACACATAAATGAGGTACCTTATCACGCGCCAATGTTGTACCCTCATTTGGATGCCTTACAGGTTCCAAATCAGATGCACAAAGTCTGCGAATCAGCTCTTTGCAGGTTGAACTTGAATATCTTCTGCCCTATAGTCACAGGAGTCTGTCGTGATACATATTTATTTAGACTCGGAATAAAGTAAACAAGATGACTGAATGTGCTGAAAACATAATTTGAAAAATATTTAAATGAAAAATGAGATTTTAAAATGCGGGTTTTGTCAACTTTTCAGGCAACTGGAATATGAAATGTTCTAACATCTACATTTATTAGATGAGATTAAGAGAAGAGTTTGGAATGAAATCAGTATAGATTTCAGAGGATGAAAAGATTGTGATGAATGAAAAACAAAGAAAAAGATGCCAAGTAACTAAAATACTTTGGAAAAATCGAGCAAAAAATCACATTGCTGTGGACTTTCAGCCAGGGGATTTTGACTTTGGCTGACTAATTGTATCCATTAATTACATTTAATGGTGGTGGAAAATGCACAGTGTTGTTTATTTTGAAGTTTAGCCCAACATCAGTAGGTTTAAAGCAGCTGCAGGAGTCCAGGAGTAAATAACTGAGACGTAATCAGGTTCTTGGGAAATGTTTTCTCTATCTGCGTTTATCTCATTGTCACCTGGTGTGGGTGAGACTTCAGGACTCTGGAGAGAGATTTACTAATCATAGTGGAGACAACCATAATCCCAGTTAGGGCATGGGTTTGCTGGTGAGCAAAATGATCTTATGGGTAAAACACAGCGTTGTGGCCGATAGGGCTGGGTATTATTCATGACTGTCACTGGGTGACCTTACTCCAGACGTGCCATGTCACTGTGCCTCAGTTTCCTCCTCTGTATCATGTGGGTTCTGACACTTATCTGCACAAGAAACCACAGTAACAGAGGACCTTACTGTCCAAGAGGTGGCATTACATTTGTGAGAGAAAGCTGGGGAGGGAGGGGACTGATGACACTGTTTTCTTTCACCTCATGAATTAATTTTTGAACAGACAAGAAGACAAAATGATCTTCGAGAGTGTTCACTGGTTTTTGATAAAGCCATCAGAGAACCTCAGATTTAGGATAGGAGAGTAACCTGACAGGAGAGCCCTGAACATTAAGCACTATCCTTTAACAAGTCATCGTGGTCCTAGATCTGCAAACATTGCACATGTGGCTTCCTCACTGGGGCTGTAGTCCTGGGACTTGATCCTTGCTGAGCCCTGTCCTGCCCCAGGCTCCCTCCGTGCCTTGGATGGGCTGTGCTCTGTCTCTAAAATGTGCCACACTGTTATCCCTCTCACCGAGGGGGGTGTTAGGCTGACCACGTTGTGGGGTGCCTGGATGTTACACGGAGGTTACTGAAGTGATGCTTTGTTCTTGGGTTGTGAACACAAGAGGACAGATGGATGGGGTTGGCCACACAAAGTGGTTTGGTGGTGGTGCAGGTTGGTTTGCTGCTTCTGGAGTGTGTGTGTCGGATCCACAAGTGAAGGGCTGCAGGGAGCTCTAACGGTGTGATTTATCATGGGCGGTGAAAGGCAGAGGTATTCTTATTGCTGGCAATATATAATATTTGAAAACAATGACTGACATTTACGTTGGAAGGGGTTTGAATTGTAGTATTCACTTCTTTTCAGGGAACCCTGATGGCAGTGACTGCATGTAGCTATTGTGATTGTTGGGGGAGTGGAGTTTAGAACTCCTTTGCTGCTGTGACAATTGAAGCAGGAAAGTAAAAAATAAAAATAATAAAAAAAATATATTAACAACAGTAATGTGATTTCTGTAATGAATACCTCTTTGTCTGAAACCCTGGATTGCCACAGAAGGTTTAAGATGCTGGTATTCACTGAGAGGACGTGGCAAAGGTCTCTTGCATCGTGCAGCAACCTGAGAAAGAACAATTCTGTCTGTGTTTGGGAGCTGTGTGTACAGTGAAGGGTCCCCTGCGTCTTTTCTGCTGGAGAAACTGCTTTATATGAGTGGTCAATTATTTTTTTTTGTGTGTTTACTAGTAAGTTGCACAACCCTTCTCTCCTTGATACTCGAACAAGAGAGGAAGCAAGAAGTTTTGGCATATTCTCTCTAGATAGAGTTGGCAGGACTTATGCCTGCAAACCTTAAAAAAAAAAATCCTCAGTGCAGAGGATGTGAGCTCTCTTTCTATGGTTGCACAAAACTCAGAGTGGTCATCCTCATGGCTCGGTTAGTCACACCGTTGTAAGTGTTTCTGCCTGTAGTTCTTTTATGTATACGTGTGTATTCATTTATACACATTCTGAGTGTGTGTATATATATGTGTGTATATTTAAGGAGCAGGTGCACTGTAAGAAGCTGGAGCTAAATCTTCTTTGCCAATCTGATATCCTGCTGGCAGAAGATATTCTATTTATGGACCTGTCTTATGGTTGTTATGGCAACAAGGCTGCAGCGAGTGGTCCATGCTGTGGGGCAGCCTGGAATGGTGCTGACCCCCATCCCACACCTTCTGGTTCCCCCACCCTTATGCTGTGCCTGATGGCTGGGGCAGCACTGGGGTCAAGCATGGGAACCTGGTGCTCAGCACCGTCTGGGGCTTTGGGCAGGGCTCCGGCAGGATGTCTGGCACGAGTGGTGTTTGAGTGGGATTTGTTTAGATTCACACTTGAGAAATAGGAAACTTCATTTTGTGTGGTCTCCTGAGATCCATCTCCAGCTTCTGATCATGGCCTCTCCTTCCACCACTGATGCAAAGATCTGTTAAAACATTCCCCTGTGCTCCCACGACTTGATACTGACCTTCCTGACATCGTGTTTTGCTCAAGTATTTTCTTTCTGACAACCCTTTTCTAATTTTCTCTGTGTAGTTGCTTTCTACCGTCCATCCTTCTGGCAGGCACTGGCCCAAATGCACCCGCACCCACTTGGGTGCCCGTGACAAGAAGTCCCCAGCAGCCTCATTATGCAGTAAACCAGTCCTGGAAAGACGGAGGACACTCGCTCCCTGGAAGAAGTGATCTCCAAAGGAAGCGAATGCTGAACGTAGGCAGCAGCTTTGGCACTTAGGCAAGAAAAGTGCACTGCAGATCCTCAGAGGGATTTGTAAGGGGTCTGGCTGGCATCCATGTAGGCACAAAGAGGGGAGTGGGTGGCAGGTATGAAAGAAAAGAGCCAACTACAAACATTTGCACTGTTTTCCTAATGTTATCCTTAACGGAGGAAAGCACTGTGCCTGCTGCAGGGTTTTTAAGGAGCGCGTGCAGTGTTTCATGGCTGCCTTCCCATTGGGATGGGTTCTCCTCTTTGTACTTTGTTTTTATTCATTATTATGGATATTTTCTAGTTCATTTCTCTTGCTAATAGCCACCAGATTACATCCAGAGAGCCAGCTCACAGCAGTCCTAGGTTTTAATGCTGAGTGACTGCAGAGCTGGGCACAGCTATTTTCTTATACAAATGACTCCGAGAGAGGGAGGATCTACTCTTGTAATGTGCTCAGAGGGGGAGAGGAAAGAGCAAATCATCAAAGGAGAACTGCAATGTCCCTTCCATTTGATCCTGATGCAGACTGGGGCATTCTTAGGCTGGAAATTTCCCCTTTAGATCTTTTTCTATGCCCATCACCAGGATTTCTGATCGTCCTCTTCATGGGTGGCAGCTGTGCATGCCAAAATAAATCTTCAGTGTAATTATTCACTACTTACTCATTCATGCCAAATGAATTCTGTGCCCGTTCTTTCTGCTCTGCTGTTATCCCAAAGCTCGCGTGACTGTTGAATTAATGGGGAAGAAAAGACCAAAAATGGGATACTAGTTCTGCCTGGGACTTGGTGACATCTGAGATTCCTTTTGTTCCTTTTTCCAAAAGCAGAGCAATTGCTTGCTCCTCCCTTTCCTACTCCTCCTTTCCTCAGCTTGGCTGCTTCCCTCTTCCGTGTTTTGGAATGAAGATCAGACTGAGTCAGAGTAAACTTTGTCAGAGTCAGAGGAAAAGAACTCACAACTGCCTGGGTCTGCCCTTGGTCACTGCTGGCTAGATTGGCTTAGGGAACAGCTGGGACAATGCAGGGAGTTGATATGTCATAGGGGAGAGCTGTCAGCATTCAGATCTACATCAGCTTTTGCTTCACATTTGAGGTTGAACCAGAGTTCAGATTCGATAGCATTAAAATCTCATAAATCATCTTGCACAATTTCAGTATTAGCTGGCCTGAAGTCTTTTGGTCACTGTCTTAATGAGATTCCTTTGGCTGTACAGATTCAGAAGATAAATAACATAGGTTTTGGATTGATGGTGGCGTTAGATCACTGAATGGTGGTTTGTATCAAAAGTTGCAAGTCAAAACTTCCTGAGATACTCAACAGGTTTTGAGGGTCCTGGCTTTGGCCCTTACTCAGAACAGAAAGCAGGATTTTAGGTTTCTCTCTAACATGATCCAATGTATGGAGGTGACCTGGGCTCCCAGGGGAGATCTAGAGGCTGTTCTGGACTAACTCTGCAACTGGGAAGTGGACATGGCTGGGGCAGAGCTGAGAATATCCTGTTTGGGAGTCATTAAAAATTTATTCAATGAGAACAGACAATTCTAACGTGTCCACTGCAGGAGCAGCGGAGCTCTTTTTGTTCCCCATTTCAACCAAAGTGCACTGTGACCTCCAACCTTCTACAGGAGATCTGTGACTGTTCTTAAAATCTGAAAAAATTATGGATTGTATGGACCAGTGGCATTGGTAGAGGCTGCAGTAAGAAGTATATGGGTTTTAATCTGCAGTCTTATACAACTTCCAGTCTTTGATTTGAGCAAAATGTATAGCTTGTTGTCATGGCAATCATTAAATGTTGCTATTCACTTGGCTTTGCACCATTTTTCATTTTTCCATGTTAACTGTACAACAGAGCTCATGATCATCCCTTATCAGTAACAGCAGTCTAAAATGTGTCAGTTTTAGTTACTGTCCTTTATTTTACTAAGACATCCCAAATTGTACATTTGTTCAATGACCTATAACAAAACCCTGTAAAATATGACGTGAAAGCAGTGAAGTTCTGCAGTCTAAAACTGGCTGAATGTGATGGAGGTTTCCAGGTTGTCTAACATAATCCTGCATGGAGATCACAGTCTTCCTTAGGTTCTGCTGGAAGTTTTAAAAATCCTGAAATGCATGAACTCCCCAGACACTTCTGTGAAAGAACACCATCTAATTCTAATGTCCTGAGAGCAGCAGGTGAAGTGCCACGTGGTTCAACACAGAAAAGCTTCCCAGGAAAGTTTAAGCCAATTAAAGGTCTGACACCATTCATGCATTTGGCACCAACAGCATGGGCTGCTCCAGTGAGCTCTGCCTCAGGCTTGCCTTTGCCTTGAAGATATCTTGGTGAGGGTAACAGTTGCCCAGCTTTCTGCTGTGCTAAGCTACTACCAGTTTCCTCCCTGACAGAACTGCTGAGTTGTGCATGGAGTTAAACTGCTTGCCATCACCTTTAGAATTGTTGCTGGTGGCGGTTGAAGAGGTTGTCATCATCTCATCCCACATAAATGCTGACAGTAAAGGTTGGTACACTACTACATTGTTGAACAGAAATAGTAGAACATACTAGATGGAGTAACCTTTATGTAGATCTCATTCTGTGAAGCATAATGTGCCTATATCTGCTGTGTGCTTTCTGGAGAGATTGACGTTTTTGAGCAATTGTGTAAGCTCCAACAAACCAAGATGTATTTCTCTTCAATGTGTCCCCAGTTTGGAATTTCAAAGAATAGCTCTAGTTGTAATTACAATGAGTCTCTACATATTCATTAAAAAAAAATTCACTTCATAAATATTGGATTGAGCTCCTACCTACAGTACGCTTTGTATGTGATGGTGATCTAGAAATTGGTAGAAATTAGGTGATTATCACTGGTGATATTCATGAGAATCTCAAAGCAGATAAATAATGAATAGGAATGTCATTTACTCACTCAGCCTCAAAACCTAAGAACAATGTCTTCATTATTCTGTTGACTCAGAGGGAAGAGCTATGTGAAGGAAGAAAAGTGAACACTAAAGACAGAGCATTTCAGGAGCACCCTCGGCTCCCCAGTCATACCAATTTAGGGATGGAAAGCCCAGAAAAGGAATAGTAGTGCTTAAGAGGTGATTTAGCAATGTCACCACAACACTTAAACACTGAATTTTAAATCAGATAAATATATGTTTGCCGTTGGGCTTCTCATTAGGCCCACGAGTCATCGCTGGCTCTTCTGGTTAAGGACCAGATCTCACAGGCTGTGGAACAGGCACAGCCCCCCCGGGTGGTCCACGGGTGCAGAAGGTCTCGGGGCTGGCCCTGATCGCAGGTGACGGCCACCTGCAGACTGCCTCTGCTGACATTGGTCCTTTTCCCATTCAGCAAGGGATCTGCATTCCTAAAGGGTGGAATTGCCATGGGCCTGTTCCTGGGAAGTGTGGAGATTATTGAGAGTGGTGGTGGTGTTTGTCTGGTTTTTGAAAAGAAGAGGAATAGTGTGGGATGGGCCAAGTTAGTCCCATGGAAGCCTGAAGTATTAAATTGACTGACTTTAGAACTGCTGACTTAAGAAACAGCTTTAAAGAACACAAAATCCTGTCCTGCACTTGCAGAACTTGCCCCCCTACCCAGAACCCTTCTTTGCGCTGCCTTGCTCTTCCTCTGCCAGTGGTACCCAGGCTCCTGAGGAGATGCCTCATGAGTGTTAGTTATCCCATGCTATTGCTTCCCTGGTGGTCGGTGTTGATATGCTACATAAAAAACAGCCGGTCACTTGATAACCATAAATGTTGTCTGTTCTTGGAGACGAGAGTAAAACCTGGATGTACATTTTGTATATCAAAGCATAATACAAGGGTTTATGTTATTTTTTAATAGGTACTGGGTGAAGTATGATGCTAAGAGCAGGAAAGCATGCGTCAGTCCCGTCATTTCTAAGTGGCTGACAGCTAAGTGGTGGCTGACAGCTCCACGTTTTTTTCACAAGCATCCTTTTCAGTGTTGGTGTTTGGCCTTGACCTGTTTCCCTTGCTATTTTACCCAATTTTGAAGTTCCATTAGTCAAACACTGATAAAAACGCTGAGCTCTGTAGCTATCTGCTGTCAGGTAATGGTTTTTCGCTATCTCCCTTTCTTTCCACTGCTGATTTCTGACTCTCATTTATCCAGCTACTTACTTTATTTTCTGACTCCCAGCATCAGTGGGAGAACCTCTAGGAGAAAATGAGGACAACAACTGTGCATTGCCATTATTTGACTAGAATCCCTTTTAAATTATATATATATATAGAGAGAGAGAGTATACCATATATACTCTAATACAGTGCTGGATGTAAAAGGTTCTGACTGATGCTTTAAATTTTGTTGAAGTTTTGTTGCAGCTGCATGTGTTCATTTTGGGTCAAACAATAATATTTTTTTCCTATCGTTTTATATATATGACTTGCCCTTATGAAGAAAAAAATCGCCTTTTGGAAAAAAAATGCCTTTTGCTGTTGTGGTCAATGACTTTTCTCTTTCAGTCAGTTCTGGCATGTGTCGTTGCTGTCACAGACTGGACAAGATTTAATATTAGAGTTTAGTTTGTTGGTTACATTACTTTCTGAAAACAAAGAGAAAATAAGCTTTGTCACTTTGTGGACTGGCTTACAGCAAGGAACAAAAGTACTTGAAATTCAAGGAGTGAAAGTGAGGGGTTTTTGGCTTTCATCATAAATTAAATATGAGTATAATTGCACCATCATTTCAGTGTAGCCAGATTCTCAGAAAGTTGCTGGACTTGTTGATGAATAAAGGTTTAAATGTTTCCATCATATCGGAAATGTACCGTTCAAAATGTGCCATTTAAAAAACAAATCCATTATATCTGTGTAGAAAACCCAGTGTGGCCCTTGCAAATGAAGTGTCTGGATGGGGATGGTTGGTTGGTTGTTTTTGCACAGAGCATCGATCTTAATGTGGGAAAATTCCTGTGTGAACCAGTTCTGTCTAGTTCATATTATTCTATGTTTTCCTGCAGAAAAAAAGGTTATTCTCAGTGTTCTAGCATTTAGACTTTAATAGTGATGCTATTTTAGTACCTGGGAATTGAATAGTATGTCTTCAAATAGTTCAGAAGTTTTTGTCAGGCTTGTCTGTCTTCTTGTGTAGAGGCTCCTGGATCCAGTAGAGCAGCAGCATAAACAAGCAACCGTGTTCAGAGAGGTTCCCTTTGTTAGAAGTATTGTCTTTTGGGGCAAAACTAGTTAGATAAGGGATTTTATACTTCTAATATTGTACTAGAGATTTTTGCTGGTTTATCCCCCCGAAGAAACTGGCTTTCTGCAAGAAATTAAGAGAAAATAGGGATGGACTTTAGACAGTACCTGACCTTTACCTGGTTTCCCTGTAACATGATGTCCCAGGCTCAGACTGGTCCCTGTATTTCCACCCAGGCAGTATTGCACCTGTCTTCTTTTTGTGGTTTTACAGAGGCTGCCTGGCATTTCTCTGCACATCCCAGGATGCCGTCCTGTGAGGCTCCCACACACAAGTTGTTTGAAACTCAGGGAAGCCTTGTATCTGCTGGGGTTTGAGAGACTTAAGTGTCTTTATAGTTCTCTTCCACTTGGGATGACGGGTATTTACACCTGCCAGTGTCAGCGAGTCTGTAACAGAAAGCCTGGTTGTCTGGAACCATGATATGTTCAAGGAATTGCCTCCTTTTTGTAATATCTGTTTTATATAAGACACAAAGATAAAGCGTCTGTGAGCAGAAAGAGCCTGGCTCCGCAGTGGTGACCCTTCAACTATATATATATACGTGCAGTAACTCTGTGAAGTGTCCCAGATATTCTGAGATCTTCTGGATGGAAAGCACTTTGTACAAATAAGAGCTGCTCTGGGGCTTAAGATTAGCAAACTGTACTCACAGGTTGGAGGAGAGCAGCCGACGGAGCCGTCTGTCTCCCAGCATTTTGCTGCGCTGTCTGTAAACTGTGTATGCTTTGTTTTCCCGAGCAGCACAGATTTAGATACTTTTAATTCTTTAAGGTTTGAAGAGTATTATCCTTCCTCTTGGCTGAAATGATTCATCACTCAAATCATGTTTGGATTCAGACATGGACATAGCAGCAGAAATATTTGCACTGATGTCCTCAGCTCTTCCACTGCTCTGAACTGAAAGGAACTAAACTCATAAAATGTGTTTTCCTACTTCTTTTCAAGAAAAGACCCTCTGGAGAGCTCACTTATTTCAAACGCGTGCATTATGTGCAGTAAATTTATCACACAGATATGAAGCTGCCCTTTTCCTTTCCGAAGAGCTGCCGTCTCCTCTGTTCCAGAACTTTTGATGGCTGGAACAGAGAAATAATTAAAAAACAAACAAACCTGACATTTGCTTATCAATTAAACTCCATGAACAAATAGGCAGCCTGCGTGGGAGTGCTGTGGGCTGCTGTTAACACACTGTGCTCTCAGACACGCTTGCGACAGTGTGTTCAGATCAGTTGACCCTTCTCCTCCACGGGAGGGTGGTGGTGGTGGTAGGAAACACCAGCGAAGAAAGTAGAAGAGACCAGTGGGGTGATGATGTGGTCCCAGCTTGTCCCCCCTCAGGGAAACCACCCCAGAACGAGGCTTATGTGACCCAGGTTTGATTTTTACAGTTAAATCTGGCTTTTTCTGTCAGTCCAAAGTTTCCACTCAAAAGCCAGGAAATCTAGATAAAGTACATTAGATGGGGAGAAAAAAATTGACTTGGACACTGATCCTGCAGCCTTCCAAGTTATTTCTTAGCTCGTTTACAATATGTACGCTGTGTAAACTGGAATATCTGCTGGGGTGTCCAGCAGTGCAGCGGTGAGCTTTTGCAAAGGTAGCTTAAAACCTTCTGTTTTCCTGTTTCTTGGAATGGTACATTTGAACCCTGGAAGAGTTTTTTTCAGTGTTTGCCAAGCGATGTGGTGATTTGCAAGTGTGGAGTGTATCCCGATCAGTTCGTAAGAGTGCATGTGACAATACAAAGGTGGAAATGGCAGAAAACTGGCCTTACAAACTTACGCTGCAGCTGGTTCTTGAGCTGTAACCTCTTCAACTTCACCCCTTTCATGTTGTAGGAGCCCTTTTACTCTGGCCTTTTCTACTCGTCTGGATAGGATATTAAAGTAAATATCACTGCACAGCCATGATTACATGGTGCTGCGTGCATTCCGCTTTTGCAGTGGGCAGAGGCTTTCAATTTAGATATCATTCACAAATTGTGACAGCAGTTCTGTGGTACTGAGATGATATCCTTGCAATGAGACAAATCTGAAAGGGAAAGATTTATTTTGTTCTTTTTTGGAAGCAAGGGACACTGGACACTCACATCCTTTTTCTCCTCACAACAGCAGCTGTTCTGACAGCCATGAATTTTCTCCATCTCTCATCCTATTGAAGACCATATATATATTTTTTTTTTTTTCTGCTGTGAAAATTCCATTTATAGAGTGGCTGGCACAAGCCTGTTTCCACTTATCATGGTCTAATTGAGCTGATAGCAAATTCACAAATCTGTAATGCACTCTGGGAGGATATAGAACAAGGTACTAGTAATGGTTCTTTATAGCTATTCACCCAAAGGAAACCTTGTTGATAAATACTGATTTTGTATAAGTTAGAGAAGTGCATTGCTTGGCAGTGAAAATGACAGAAAATCAAAGCTTCTTGGTGCAGATTCAGAGCCAACATCTTAATGTGGGATCTCATATTGCAATTTTTACTTACACATGTGATCATCTTTATTCCCATGGAGCATCTGATGGAAGTAAGAGTTACTGTAATTGGATCCTCTTATCCTTCCTGTTACTGGTCATGAGTTTAATTGAAAATCTGGTCTTTTTAATAATTATTGAGAAATTATTCTCCCCCCCACCCCCACCCCTGCCCTTATTGCTGCTTCATGATGTTCTTTATTTAAAAATTTAATTAAAAGAAAGTCTTTGTGGAGCATGTCTGAGTTAATCAGTTAAAACTCTTCTTTCAAGCCGAGCAGAAGAAAACACACTGCTGTTAAAGGGTAAAGCCAGGCCCAGTATTGAAGAATTAAACAACTTAAAGATTCTCAGTCAAGTCGAAGGATGAAGGGAAAGAAGATATTTGATCTCAAAAAGAGTGGCTGTCTAATGGTGCAGACCTCTATAAAACATTAAATTCCTGTTTCATTTTGTTTCAAACTGAGCAGTCAGAGGCATGACTGTTCCTGCGAAATGATGCAGTGAATGGCAAGCTGGGGTGATGGAAGGCATCACGGAAATTACTCTGAAGCAGAACTCGGCTGTGAGAAACAACTAGCTTATTTAGTGGGTATTTGTTATTTTTTCATGAACTTCAACATTTGATAACTGGCTTCCATGCTGAGAAGTCTGACAAATATGTAGAGAAAGGTGTTTGGAGACGTGCTTACCTACCTTATGGGCAAGGTCAGCTTTAGCTATATAGGTAGCATACAAAGGGGGGAAAGGGCAAAAGCTGCTTGGTACCCCCCTGTCTGACAATCCGTGGAGATTTAGTTCTCTAAGGATAAATCTGCACCAGACAGTGCATCTCAATGCAGAGATAATGGAGCTGTAAAGCTGTAGGTATTCTAGCACTGATGCCAGAATTTATGGAACTGTGGTGACAAAGTTAACTTATCTTGGGAAGAAGAATATGCATTTCTCCACAAAGTTATATGAATATACACGATAGCATGGAAATACCTTTAAGGGTCAGTATGTATGCATAGGTATGAGCTATTCCCAATCTCCACTTTATAAAAAAAATAATAAATCAAAACATATGTGTTCTTCAAAATGTGATTAATGTAATTTTTGATTGAAAGGAAATTCAGAACTGAGATTTGGCTGTGGGCCACTGTCTAAATTTTCATTTTAACAAAAATTTATGTCACATAAAGAACAGCCTGACAGTGATAGTGTTACTTCTAAGAAATTTTGGAAATTCAGCAAAAAAAGAGCAACAGCAAATAGAATTAAAAATGAAATTGTATTTCTTGGCTGAAGTGTGGCTGGTGCTATCGTGCTGATTGAGTGATGATGCATAAGAGGGGAGGGGAGCTTAGGCCTGGCCTAAGAAAATCTGTTGCCTCCAGCTGACTGCAAAGCTGCAGAAGTTCGTGCTGGAGCAATGTGTCGATATGGGGCTTTCAGTCCTGAGGGACTCCAGGGGAGGGAATGGGAAGAATCAGAGTGTTGCCTTCTGAACCTGCCAGAGACTCTGTGAGTGCCAGTATGTGCATTCACAGCTTATACCGACCAAAGGCAATGATGTCGGGGGGTGCTGGCCTGCTCTCCCAGGCCTTCCCGGCTGCGGAACGGTGGGTGCTTCTCTCATTATTAACTCTTTGGGCCAGAGCTGTAAGAAAGCATAACAAAGTGCTCCTTACTTCGGTGAGGTTTATGTGCAGAGCTCTTGAAAGTCTAAGAGAAAGACCCTTCACTGGCAGTCTCGGTGACTTTTATTCCTATTTCATGTGTAGTGCGTTGCTGTAAACATGCTTGGAAGGAAGAGGGAATGTGTGTACATAGAGGGGAGAAGTGGGGAAAAGAGAGTAAGGAAGAAATAAAATATATATATATACACACATATATAGGACACCCTAAATTCTTAGGTGCAGTATGTACTGCTGGAGGGAGGCATGGCACAGGGTAACCAAGTCATCTGTCGCTGGCCTGACATGAAGTGCCACACTGCACCTGAATTATCTCATCCTGATCAACGGAGTCTAATAGACCCCTCTCTGCAACCGAGCCGGGAAATTACGTGGTCCCCTGATGGTGGAACGAGGTGTATAATCAAGTTAGGCCCAATGTAAATGCAAATCATGAGCAGTAATTAACAGGAACTGCACAGCAGTTGTTAAGTACTGCAAGAACATGTACACGACTCGTAGGTCCCCTGCAGCTCTGTCTTTTGATAATTGGATTTCTTAGAGCAGAAGAGGAATTTGAGGCGGCAGCTTGTGCTGGGGAAGGGGAAGAGCCCTGATGTGCTTGTCTGGCCCTGCAGTATCCCGAGCATAACCCCATGGGGAGCCGTCCCTCCAGCAGCCCCCGTCGCTCCCCAGCCCTGGCCCTGCGGGAGCTGAGCCTTTCAAACAGCACCTGGTGTGCAAAGCAGAAAGAAGGCAGAGGTGTTATTAAAGTATATGTGTAATTTTATTTTTTTTTTAAGGCTTTTTATATTGTGTGCAGCTGTGTAATTACCAGCTTTCATGTAGGCTGGAGAGGGTTGTACCTCTACCATGTAGCGCTTCAAATTTGTATTCAATGGAAAGCTTCAAAAGGTCCAGAAACTCAACTGTGAGAGCAGCTAGTCCCCACCAAAAGCCACCACAAATTACCCTTCAAAGTGGTTCGTTTCTAGTAATTATTACAGCTGGCCTCATATCTTTGTTTTAGAAAGCATTTAGGGATCTCATAAACGTGTTCCATACGGAGCAGTGCTGTGAGATCACTGCTTGGGCTTTTAGTGCCAGGATGTATCATCAGAGCGCAAACGTCTCTGCGGATTGATGCTCTGGGCAGGCTGTGCCCTGAGTTAGAAGGGATGAATGATGAGCTACTGCTGGAATTCACTCCTCTTCATGGGCCACAGCCACCATCCGCAGCCAGGCATCAGTCATGACATTTGCTTTTAGAAAGGCCAGGGATTATGACACATGAAAGCCAGCTGCTTTCTAAGCTGAGAAAAGCCACAATCAAGGTGTGAGCCTTTTATTTTTTATGTGTCTTCATTTTTCCTCAGCCTTTTGTTCCCCTTTTTTCTGCTTCAATGACTTGATTAAATGATGGGATTAAACAGGCCGTCATTTTTAAAGCCTTCACTTTATTCTGAGAATTCCCTTGCATTATCGAATTTGGAATTTTCAGTACAGAAAAAAAATGAACTTACTGGCCTGATAGGAACAGGATTTACGGTATTAATCATGACAGAGAATTGAATACTACTACTTTTATTCTTGTGGAGCTGCTTTTATATTACCCTCTGGGATGTGCTTTGAAAATATTGACAGTATTCCTCCAAGACAGCTAAACATGATCCTCATTTTACTGAGATGAAGTGACTTAGCCAAGTCACTGAGTCAGCCAGGCAAAGGACAGCTGCAATCTTTTTTTTTCTCAGCCTGTAGTTTTAACCCCTCTTTTCACGTGTTCTGCCTGCCTGGCTATTCTCAGCAGCATAATTAAAGGTCTCCTCTTCTAAAATGCAGCTTTTTGTGGCTTTCTGTAGACGTATTTTAATTATTACCTTTTTCTTCTCAGTAAGGGGTCAGATAAAAACTCAGACTATGGGATTTCTAGCTGTCCTTTTCCATGCTTGAATACTTCTGAATTTATAAGGCTGTTGGGAAACAGAGACAGTTATTACTCTGATGTTAACTCTATCTCATTCTTCTGCATGATTTGCTGTCTTTTCTGCCAAAAAAGAAGCTGCTTTTGCCTCTTCAGCTCATGACTGTGTGTATTTGCATGCAGCTGGGTCAGTCAGCTGCAGTAATCAGAGCCAAGTACACTAGAAAGCACTGACACCTAGTGCTTTGGATAAAGCAAGTTAATTCTTTGGCACCTTAGGCTTTGGAAAATATTTTGTCTGAAGTGGTATTTGTCTTGAGTGGTTTACTCAATAAAATTTCCCTGCTTTAAAGGATGGCTGTACAAAGATGAGCAAGGAAGAGCAGCAGAGATGAGGTGAGAGGGACTGTGTGAACTCCTGGCTTGGAAAAAGCAAACATCACCCAAAACGAGATGCTGCCATACTCCGCACCTCGCTGTAGCCTCTGATGATCCTATTAATACATTAGTGGAGGTGGCTGTCATTGCAGGATTGCTTTCTAAAACTCTGTTTCTTTTCAGTTTTTGTTTGTGAGTCTTATCTGGGACATACCTGGGCTTTGGATTGAAATTCTAAAGGGTCCCGTCTGTTTATGTCGTTGACGTATTTAGTTTTCTTCCTTCCTTCACTTTGAAGATGAAACCTGAAATTTGCTTTTAAGGGCAATCATTATGAGGACTTGCGAAGCAGCTAAAAGCAGGGTGTTTATATTTCATATATTCATAAGGCTGTTGGAAAACAGGCAGTATTACTCCAATGTTAACTCTCATCGTTCTGCATGATTTGCCGTCTTTTCTGCTAAAAAAGAAACTGGCCTCCTCAGCTTGTGACTGTGTATTTCTATGCAGCTGGGTGTTATATAATATATACACATAAATATATATTTTGTGTTTTTATATATATATTTATAGCAGTGGAAACTTGCCTTCCTTTCATACTTGCAGGCTACACAGAAAGCATTTCACTGTTTCTCTCAGAAGGTATCCTTTTACCTCTTTTGCTTTTCCTCGCTTCTTGATGAAGTCCTTTCTCTTAGTGCTTGTCCTTTCCCAGCAACTGTGTCCATACAGCCTGCTCGTCCCTGTGCATCCCAGCTGAACCTCCCTCGGTGGGTATGAGTGAGCCGTAACGGCACTTCCTGGAGCTGCATTGTTCAGTTCCAGATAAAGATTCTCTTCTCGCTTGAAAGATCATGAGATCATTCCTCGCTCTGAGCAAGATAAAACCCATCGCATCCCTGTAAGCGTGGTGTGTGAGTGCTGGGTGGGATGAATGTGAGTGAACGCAGCCTGTGCTGCAGACACACGGTTTTAAGCTGCTTCTTTGCTTCCCGAGGGCTCACTTCTTGATACACTGGAGCCAAGCTGTGACTACACTTGTGCTAGCTGAGGATGAGAACCCACTGGGAATTGGCAATGCTCAATGTATATTTTCTGCTAATTCCTGACTAGGTGCTACATCGTTTATTTATTTATTTGCTTTTTAAACTGCTGTACAGACAAGCTAATTCTTTCATCACCTCCCATGCTGTGCGGCACAGGTGGAGAAACTGAGATAAAAGCTGGCTAGTCAAAAGCCGAAGAATGAGTCTGTGTGACTAAAATGTTAGTGATCGGAGCTCCCCCCTAGGAATCAAAGCTGCTAGTTCACACTGCGTGTTGCTGAATTCGTACTAAGACACGTAACAGAACTTTATGTGGAGTTGTATGTTGAAACGTGTCAATAGTAAGTTGCATTACTCGTGCAATTCTCATGTATGATATTAAAGGGTCAGAGAATGAAGTGCTTAGTCAGGAAAAGTCTCCATTGGCATTCCTGGAATTTTGTCTGAAGAAAAGACTAAGTGAGGACCACAGGACAGGGTTTGGCAACATGTAGGATTTTTATTGGAGAGATCAATGTGACACAGTGGGAGCTGAACTGGATCCTTCTGCAGCATGCAAATGTCATTAATCATAGTAACAAAAAGCCATAGCATTGACTAATTTGAAATATCCTGCCCACTGGCCCTGTGGTATGCCATGTAATGGTATACCATGTAATGGGTCTAGGGCTGTCAGATAATGGCTGTGATGAATATAGTATTTAATATTTTACTTGCTGAGCTTTCTAACAGATTTATGATGAATTCACTTCCTACCCTAGGAGTTAACAGTCTATACAGGGATGATTATGTAGGTGAAGCATCATCAGATCTATACTGATCCAGGTCTGTTGGGCAGACAGAATGGTACCGTTCTAGGAGAGGTGAACTTAAACAGACCACTCTGAATTAACAATAAATGTATCAGCAACCTTTGGGGTTTTTTTTAGGTTTATAGACCATCCTTGAATATCTAGGAGCAGTAGCAATTGTTTATAATGCTAAAGATGCTGAAATCAGCATGCGGAATTTCATCCTACACTCTCTCTAGATTGGAATCTTTTTGACATATGACTCATTCAGCAGCCCTCAACACTCAATCTCCTTTGGTTTTGTTTTCTTTCAAATCTTCTAATTGCAAATCCAACTTCCAAGTCTGAAATAAGCTGTTGCTTTCTCATCTGCTTCTTGTTCAAGTGAGAATTGCTGCTCGTGAATCTGAGCTACCGAGTGATCTCACCTGGAGGGTGGTTCAGAGTCTTGTCCCCTATAAACTTCATTATATTGACCGTTGTCTGCATGTAATCCACTTTACTCTTGTAATGCTGGTTATTGGTGCTGCTTGGGTTTAGATTATGTGGTATTTTAAAACAGAAATGTGGCGATGGACAGCTGATTTTAAAAAAATTCCAGACTTTCAAATAAAACAACAGAACTTCTTACGACACCCAAAACCTGAGGGGCTTCTCATACATCCCCTGGGTGCTGAGTGCCTTCACTTGCTGCTGTCTCATTTTTAACAAACTTTCTTTGGGATTCTAGGTGCAGAATCATTTATCCAATAATTATGTATATGCTGATCTATTTTGTCCCATTCAGTTGCCAACACAAATGACAAGTTCCTTGACGAGCAGGCAGCACACTGGGTAATCCTCTCTTGTCTCTGGCCAGAGGGAGTCTGGTTTTACAAGCATTTTTCAGACTGTGCCTCAGCTGCCATATTGTGAAGAGATATTTATTTCCTGAAATGTGTATGTATGTTCAAGTGATTGCATTTTTGGGAACAGAGGATTCAGTGAACGTCTGTCTTGTGTGCAGCGGCTGGCGCTGTATGTGCAAACCAGTGCACGTACCTTAGAACCAGTTGACCATTCACCTCAACTCGCCCAGCCACCACCGAGGCACTAGCTGTCCCAGCTAAGCTGGGTTTAGCTTCCCTCTGTGGGCTACACAGAGAAGTTAAGTCTTCACAAGGTGATCCATCTGCCTGTCAGGAAAAGATTAATTACCCTTCCAATCTACCTTTTTTTTTTTTTTTTTTTTTTTTTGAACGCAGAGGGTGTGCTCAGGCTCGCTGCCAACCCTAGATGAGATGTTTAACTTGTTGATGGCTGAAGATTGGTAAAATGTAGCCAGGCCTTGACTCTGAAGGTGAAGCTCTTGTAAAAGGTGCCCAAAGCACTTTTCTTTCAATTCTGCTGCAGAAAGACAGTGAAAAGAGAGAAGGGGGAAGAAAAAAAAAAAAAAGAACAATATGTGCATGGGTCAAATCAGGCTTGTGCTTCACTGCAGAGGTCTAATGGTCGGTAAGATGGAAAGCCTGTCTGAGACTGGCAGTTAAATGAGTCTTGATGGATATGAAGTACTCATAAATTCTATGAAGTGCTCATAAATTCTATGAAGTGGTCTGGGCAAACTGATGAAAAAGTTTCTAATGATGAATTAAAATGTTTCCCATTTTGGAAATCCTGTTTTTCACTACTAAATCTGATTATTTGCTCTGTGCTGGCACATACAGGGTATAGTTTAGAGGGGGTTTTTGAAGCCTGTAGATCTGAATGAAAAAGGCACCTCAATCTTTCTGCTTTTGAGAGGCTTCCAATAGCTGAGAATTTGTCTTGGCATTAATACCTTCTGTTTTCTGTGCAGCAGTGGTTACAACTGGAACTGAATGTATTTAGCTAAAAGGGGTTGTGAATGAAATAGCGACTGGAGCATCCCAGTCCTCGGCAGCGTGTGCCCCTGCTCCCTTGTTTCCAGGTACCTGCTGCACATCCTAAGGCCAGGCAGGGGCAGAAGCCCATCAGCAGTCACTACTAATTAGTCCTCCTCCTGTAAAACAGCCTGAGGGAAGGCTGGAAAAGACAAACCTAATGTGCGCTGGTGCTATAGTAATGAACCAAGCCACAAAAATAAATAATCAAGTTCATAATGTATGGAGGCCTCGGCAGACTTGTGTTTACTGTTTTCTTGTCTAGAGCTGTCTTAGGTTTTGTGGATGATTACAAAAAAAGTGTAATGGATGGGAAGGTTCAGACCCTTCCTTTTTTTTAACCAAAGGCAGATACAAAACAAGCATGGAGTCTATGCAGTATATTATTTAAAAAAAAAATTTCCTAAACCATAAGCAACAAAGACTGGAAACCCTCTGATGACCTCAGAGAGGTACGAGGCACGTACAACTCACCATTAGGAATGCGTTTCTCTTGAGGGTGGTGGTTTAAAACCACGGTTGCATTCTTAAAGAATAGAGTTATGAGCCCAGCTGGAGTATAAAAGGTAATGAAAGCTTAGAGGGAATAGCATATGGAAGGTATAAGTGATTTAGTATGAACTATGAAAAATAAGTCTGAATTATTAATGAAGCTTTAACTTTGTTGGGTTCCCATTCCTGTTAAAGCAACTAATTGAAGGACCCTGTAGTTGCTTATGGAAGTAGAAGTCTGATTATTAACAAATGAATCCTCTTTGTTACTACTCATATACATGTAAAAAAAAAAAAAAAAAACAAAAAACAAGAACTTAGACGAAGAAGAAAAATGCATCAGACCTGTGTCTCGTATATTGCATTTGTTGAAACCTCATCTCTGCGGGTACAGCAAACAGCTCCATCTCTCAAATGAAATATGCTCCTGTGGCTGTGCAGCTGATCGGTATTCATCAAGCAGTGAGGGAATATAGCTCGTATTCGGAAAAGTGCACCCTGGTTCCTTCCATCATCTCAGACAGCTCTTGGATTGAGCTCAGTCTTTAAATCCATGTTTGCTTTGGAGGTTCTGTTTTATGGGTGCCACTGGACACCCAGAACGGAGTCGCAGTCTTAACATCTCATTTGTCTGGAGTTGAGGGTGCGATCACAAACTGTGTGACCAGGAGGTCTCCGTGACTTTTGTGCTCTTACTGTACAATTATACTGTGAAGTGTCATGAAGCATTTCAGGAATTTATTGAAATGTCATTCCATCTCTAGCTAAAGCCATACTGTCTGTCTTTTGCTGGGGGGGGAGGGGGGCTTTTGGCTCTGTGCTGAGATGGAATTTCTTGTTTTCCTTTTTTTCTGATACCAGATTGCACTATGTTTTAAAAATAATCTTTTGAAGGAGCATATGAAAGGGAAAGAAATGAGAATTCTGCAAGGAACAGTGCTGATTCCCATTCAGAATTACAATGAGGGAATGTCTGATACAACTAATGATGTATAGCAAAGAAAAAAGCCAATGTCTCCCCCTTACCAAAACCTTTAAAGACAGAGAAGCCCCTTCTAATTTACAAGTGCTTTTGTCAGAAAATCACGTATTTTAGGAAAGGTCACCATCTGAACTTCAGAAGTTGTGGTTAATCCTCAGTTATAAGCGACATCCAACAGTTTTCTCTATACCCCGAGGTACCAGCATCACCGAGGGAGGGGAAGGGGGACTGGTGAGACAGACAAGCAGCTCTTTCTTTTACATCAATCGTTCCTGGATGTGCTTCCTATAAGTTGTCACAACCAATAACTCTAAAGCCTTAGCTCTTGTGAACACAGCCCTTCATCTCCTAGAAAGTGCTCAGAGCCTCTCAGGGCCGAGCCTTTTGGCATGGTGTTAATGGCGATGAAGCCACAGCAGCTCGGTGGTGGTGCTCAGGGGCTGCTGTGTGTAAGGAATGCAGGCTCTGCTTTTTGGCTGGTGGATTTTAGGCTAATTCTCGCGTATGAAGGCTCAGAAAAATGGCAGCCAATCTGCAAAAGTGGTTAATTGCCAGAGTACAGGCTGTAACTTCATGTAATCTAATGCTCTCCAGGGGCTGGGTTGAAATGAAATAAAGAACTGATGACTCATCTTTTCATCTCAAACTCTGAATGAACCTAAGCATGAAATTGAAATATGAGTAGCTTTTCCCCTAGTTTAATTATTTCCACATTTCTCTGTAAACCTGATTCCTACCCAAGGCTGGAAGTGGAGATTCTCTTAACATAGCAAAAACTGTGCTCCCAATCCAGCTGGAAGCAGAACATTTGTAAAACTTGATAAAAAAGTCTGTTCTCAGGAGAACTCTGCTCCGTTTATGTAGGCGCCAGTCTCCATTTTCCTCTTCCATATGTAACTCCATTTTCATAAGCGTTTAAGCTGAGAAGTGTCAAAAAGTTGATTTTTATTTTTTTTAACAGGACTGCATCATTTAGTGCCCCTACTCTTAACAAATAAAGCAAATGTATTTATTTAAATAGAGTATACACGGTGCGACAGTGGAAATGCAGATGGAGGGACCTCGAGCAGTGCATAGGCGGGATGACATCGATAACTCTGCGTGTTTCAGAACAAGGAGCTCACATCACAGCCATGCTGAATAGCTTCTTGTGATGAGCCTAAGCTAATTCTAAGGCTTGTCTGAAAAAGATGAGTATTTGAAATCTAAGCTTTTCAGACGTGTCTGGATTTTGATGGGTTTGACGTCTTCATCTTCGTGGTACAATGAGTTTGTCTCTGGGTTGAGTTCAATGCAAAAAAAATGCTAGTCCACACCACGGCAAATTATTGTTGCTTTGGACAGGGAACAGCCACAATGAGCCAGACTTTAGAAAGGCAGGATGAAAACTCCAGGCACTGAGGAAGTTTCTGGAAGTGTTTCTTGAGATCCGTGGTAGGAGTACAGTGTATTTTGCACAGAAGTAGTTTTAATAGAAGAGTGAGATCTTTCATAGTAGGTTACCAGAAATGTCATTTTTAATATGATTTACAAAAGGAATAAAATATTGCAATAGGGTTATTTTATAATTTCAAATCATTAATATAATGCATCAATGCCAACATGGACTGGATTTATCGTAGTATGTCTTGCAGTGTTGTGTTGGAAAGTATGTGATTTAGCTCCTGATGTACCATAGATTCAGACACCAGGAGGCTGCATCGAATTTTGTATCAAATCTTCAATAAAGACTTTTTTAAGCTTTAACTACAGCTTGTTTAACCTAGGTGCTATTCTGTTTACCTGGAAGTCTAGTGAAGGTCTTAATGATTACACTTGTCGCTTTGCTGGTCAAATTACGCTTTTTAAATTGAGTGCTCCACTTTGAGGTTCTTTTTGTTTTGTAAAACATTGATGAGGGCTGGTCAAAAATATTTCCTTACTGTTTTCTGTTGATATTTTTCTGGCTTAATTGATTTCTGTTTCAGGTGGGGTTTCTGAACGTGCTTGAGATTGACATGGTTATCAGTGATTTTGTAGTTAAAATGGATAAAGGTAGCTACTAAACACACATGGATTATTATACCTGATATTATTAGAAGCTGATGAGGATTTGGCCGTCATTTTGAATAATGTAGTGCTGCAAAAATCTCCGATCCCATCTCAAGGGTTATTCAAGCAATATTTCTTTTGATTTCATTGACTCTGTTTTCGTGATGAGTTTTGATTAAGGAACTTGGGAATTAACTTTGGTGATTGCAAGTGTGGAGGTATTGCAGAAGTACTATCTGCTTTTCTGTCCTCCTTCCCCTTACACCTTGATAGGGTGTGTATGTGTTAATACTGCAGCTGTGATCTATCTTTTAGAATTATATGGAATTAAATGAAGCTTGCTGTGAATGGAAGCTGTGTGTGAAGTTAATCTCCTTCAGGGATTCAGAGACAGAAAAAGCCCAGTTTTACTGTCTGCCCATTTCTTGCTGCTGTTCTTGACTTTTTTCCTTTCCCTTGCCAGTAGTGCTCAGAGTCTGAACATCTTGCTGTCCTAAATTTCCACCTCCGCTATGTCCTGGATAGAGATTTATTTGTGTCTAAGGATGTTGCCAATGAATATTATTGCCTAATTGAAATGCCTTTCTCCATACACTTCGTGTTGCCCCTTCCATTATGGGCGTGCCATAGGGATGCAGCCACATCCTTTCCTAGGCTCCCCTTTCACCCCCGAATTACCACAGCAATAGTGCCTTTCTGCATAGCTTGTGATTTTTTGCCTGCACTCCTCTACTGTAGGATTTATTCAAGAATCTTCTCCTCTGCAGTCTCTAACATGCAGGGTAGTTCCTTTTCATTGAGATGCCTTCCTGGCACTGCTTTTGATTCCAAATCTCATTTGAAAATCTCTTTTATTACCTGTTTAATTTCCTTCTTTTTTTTTCCTTCTCCCTCTCCCTCTCTTTTGCCACTGTTACATTGCCTTTGTAACTCTATTATTTAAGCGTGAAGAGCGCTTTAGGTAGAATTTTATGAAAGGCATTTCTTGACATGCCTATCAAAAAAAATGCAACTTCCAGACAAGATTTGTAATCTTTGTTATGCTGTATCATATACACTGTATCTAGATTTAAATTAAGACTATGAACATCAAAATGAACAGGAGCCAGAAAGTGCCGGAGGGAAAGAATAGAAACCCAGCATTGAGAGGCAAGTGTGAAGTTTATAATGAGAGCAAAACTTTATCCCTGTGAACATACTTGTTATTCCTCCTCCAGCTTTGCCCAATTTAATAAAATCTTGGAGAACTTTCAACCCTGCACAACTCCTGATTTTTAATGAAAACTGATGAAAGAGATTAGAGATATATGCACTTCAAATCTCTTTCATAAAGTGAATAGTTTTATACACATCAGAAACTGCTCCTGCATAAAAATGCCTATGAAAGGCAATTTTAAAAGAAATTCCCATAATGTTTATTCTTGTTTTATTGGATGCTAGATCTAAATACTCGCTGGATGTTCTTGGATTCATGTTTACACTGGAAAACAGGGATTGTCAAGGCATCTATCTTCATTTTCTGACTATCATGGGCTTGCTGTGGGCAAGCCACTGCCACGTTCCCCCTCTCTGAGAGCAGCATTAGCTCTCTGGGCCGTGTAGTTTGTGTCTCTGTGGCACTGAGATACTACTCGGCTATCGCAGCTCGCTGTGGCCGGGGGTGCTCAGGTCTGTGAAGCACTTGGAGCTCCACAGGCTTCAGGTGGGTCTGTGGCACAGAGCTGCTAGTGTCTTTTTTGCAAATGCCTCTTGGTTTGAAAAGGACAGGGAAGTCAGACTGTGGTACAGTTGTGATGATTGTTTATAAACATTTTTTTTCCTGCTTGTAGGTTGGGAAAGGTGGTGTTTATTTAGTCCTTGCTGTGCCGTCAGTGGTGCTTAATGGTGCCCATGGGAAAAGCCCTGGCCCTGTGCGCTGCCTGCCCGTGCAGCCCTGCCTGTTCCTACTGAAACTTCCCTGCTGCACTCTGGGCTCCAGCGTCCCCCGATCCCTCGCCCCCTTCCTACCTTTGAGGCTGTGAGCCCCCAGGGCCACCTCCTTTTGCTGAGGGCTACTCACCCCTGTGCGGTGAGTCCCTGTGCTCTTGCACACGTTGCAGCTACCTGCCGCAGGGCTTTGCCTTAGCTGGTGTGCAGCAGATCTGCACGTCTGTGCTGAAAAGCGCCAGAGACGCTGCAGCTGCAGAAGCCCAGGGTTAGAGATGGGCCATACGCAGCATTTCCATACCCTCTGTTTCCAGTCCTCTTACTTCCAACCGCTCCAGCATCCCCAAGGGCAGCTGCAATGTGAAGGTTTCTGGACAGTTTCCCAATATGTACAGCAATTTTCTGTCTTTTGTGAAACCTTACTGTGGTTGTAGGCTTAAAATTATATATTGAGTCAGCCAATCACGGCATAGGCTGAGCTCCTGCAGTGCCTCCCTGAGGTACTGCTCTGTCCAGGCTTTCAAACTTGGCTGTTTGTGGAGGACTTAGCACATGAAGGCTGCTGCACAGAGGCAAGGTCTCATCGGGAAACCCGCGCTCCCGGATGAACCACCTCCACTAACGTGTCTCTGCTCATTGCTGCTGCCCATACCCAAAGCCCTCAGAAGTCTGGAGGTGAGTTCCCATCTCTTGGAGTCAGTGGGGGTTCTGTCTTTGACTTCATCATCCTCTGTGGAGAAGGGCAATTTACTGTTGTAGTAATGACAAAATACATGTCAGAGGCCCTTCATCTTCTTCAATAACTCAGAAGGTGTGTGTCTCCTCACCAGCACCACGGCTCCTGGAAGAATGTATTGCTCAGGGTGAGGATGGCAGACTGAAGCCTTACATCATTTTGCACTGTCTGGTATCGGTGCTCATGGCTGGCCATCAGGTTTAATTGAAAGCACTTGGCACACTTCTAAATAAAATATTAAAGCTTAAGGCTGAGAGGCAGGAGCACATAAGTGATGTATGAAAATGTTGATTGCCAATTTCCATGTTCCAGGTGTGATTCATGGGGATGCTGCCTGGGAAGCATTTATATCCAACTGTAATAAACATAAACAGAATGACAAGAGTTTATTAAGCCAGAAGCAAATGTAAATGATGAAAGGCTGCTGTGTAAAACCGCATTAAATATGTCCCATTACACGATGTAAACCACATTTTTTAGCTACTTAAACATAATGTTCCTTTCATTCCTCTAATTCCTTGGTGATTTAAGTGTCTATATTCAATCAGATAGGAAAATAATAAAATATGAATTGCACTTGTGCATGCTAATGTTCCGTTATCAATATAAAAATAAGAAATTAAAAAATGTCATTGGGAGTGATGTAGATGTCTAAACCTCTGTTGTCAGGATGGGAGAATCATTTTGCACCCAGAGCTGAATGAGGGGGACTAACCACACCTCCCTGCTTGTAGGTGGCCACACAGACAGGCTTCTCAGGGCTGAGGCAGGAACGTGGACAGAGAGGGTGAAACTGCCCCAGCAGAAGGCTGGGACACCTGGAGGGTCACAAATGCACCTCTCAGACTAAACCCTTGCCTGTGCATTGCAGGTTTTTGTTTTCTGAGGTAGTTTCATTGCTTCCAGTAAGAGAAGAAAGGAGGCTGTTACCCGGTGCAAGTTCAGCTGACAAGACCGATTGTGCAGTTCTTTTGTAGGAAGTGAAGAGAACTTTGAACCCCTACAGATGCACATAGTCTCAATAGCATAAGCTATTAATCACCTACCATGGACACAGCTGGGTTTTTTCCTGGGGTGCACTGGCCAGCCCAGGGGAATTCACTGTGCAAGATCAGTGTTTAGGGGTTTCTTTCTAAGCACTCTTGTTGAAAGTCCTGGACCTGTTTTGATGTGTACAGACTCACAATGTCTTGGTGGACAAATGCGATACCAAATGCAGAGCGTGACCATGTGCTGTTCTCTGTAGGCTGGTATGTCAGTCCTACCTGAAAGTTTAATGCTATAAACACAGAAATGTGAGAAATGCTCAGTGTCCCTTGGTTTTTAGCAGAGTAATTTCACTCTTCTGACATTTAAGGGTTATGGAAAATCTTTTGCAGAGGGAATTCATCTTTCCTGATACAAGGGAAATTAAATGCATTTAACAATTTGCTGAGCTTCCAGTTATGTTGCATGAAGGGGTATGCATTAGCTTTGTTCCACAAGCCTTGCTTTCTTACAGAAATGGTCTTTTTCAGTTTGTGGAGATCTGACAATTTGGGATCAGATTTTTTTCAAAATTTAATGCACAATCATCCCTGTAGTGAGCACAGGGCATTGCCAGGCACCCACTGTACATGCCCGTGGGGCTGGTTTGGGTGGGATCAATGGGCGTCTGGGTTCATTCACGCAAGGGAGTGAGGGGTGATTTCACTTCCTCTGCTGCCGTGCTCTCTTTCTTGTAGGCAGCTGCTCTACTGTTGTAGAAAGCAGAACAGTCTTGTGCTTGGTACCTTGTTATTTCACGTTTTTTATGCATATCTGATTTGCAGTTATAATAAGATGCAGAGGAAGACAAACCTCTAAAAGCATCAAGGAAGCATTTAGTAGGTGGGTTTGTTCTGACTTGCTGTTTAAAAATGGAGTTGGGGAGGAAATTGATTTCCTGTCCTGAAAACATATTTCCACTGTGGCGTAAAAAAATGTTTGACCTGTGCTGTAGGGTGAGGCTGAAAGCCTTTCAGAACTTGGATGGAGACCTACCTGCTTTGCAAAAAGCAAAGTGTGTGGGCACTCAGTTTGGGTGATCCAGAGAGAAAAGGAATCTGTGTTCCAACACCCTGGCCAGCAGAGCAAACATTTCCCGCTCCCTAGGTTCTCTGACAGTCCTCCCAGGGTCAGAAATGTTTCCAGATGAAACCTTTTTAAAAAATTGATACATTACTCTGTTTCCTGAGAAATTGGCATTTTCTGAGGGTTGGGGTTTTTTCCACATAGGCTGAAGACAATCAAATTCTGTCGTCAGGCAACAGAGGAGACTCATTTTGAAGAGAGATATATTACTTCTGCAGTGAAAACTATTCCCATTTATTCTACAGTATTTATGGTACTCTCATATCCCAGTTCTTGTTAGTGTGCATTCAGTAGAAACCATCAGCCAGTTTCAGTGATAAACTACTGATTTCAAAACATACACAGTGCACAGCAAAAGCAGTATAAAACATAATTCATAGCACCAATTAAAAATATTTACAGTACCATATATCCATACAAAGTTTAAACATAGCTTGCTCATATTTTTAGAATTCTGTTTTGCATAAATTTGATTACAATTTGCAATTCACAAACATGGGGAAGAGCAATGTTGTCTAGAATGTGATATAAGGGATTTGGAGGCATCGCAGGTCACCGCTACTGGTTTGCCCACATCTGTTCTTATCCTGTGCTCTTACTGTTCAAGTGTTTAGGCTCTTTGTGTAAATAAACATTGTGAGATGGGATGGGAAGGACCTGTCCCACCCAGCAATGCGCTTGATTACCAGGGTCCCGCTCGCTTTCTTCAGGCAGGAGGAAGAGGGTTATTTGGAATTCCAGGATGGCAGAGGGGAAGGATGGAGGAGAACTGGGTGCATCCTTCTCTCCCTTTTGTGGGAAGCACTGCTGGGACTCGTGGCAAAATGGCTTTTAAAGAAAATGGTCTCATATGGAAAATGGAAGAATTGAGCGGATTGCAGACAGAGGTACTGCAGCCTTAGAGAAGACCACTATGTTCATAGTCCTGGCAGCTCTTGTTTTAAACTGAGGCGGGTTTCTTGAGGATGAGGGGGGGGTGGGGGTGTCTTTCCTCTCAAGCATCCCACTCTGCTGAGGAGAAGGGATTCACAGCCCCTCAGGAGTCCTGACCTGAGCAGACTGTTTAGGACGAAACCAGTCAGTGAGATTTCGGATTCACCCAGCCTTGCATTTCAAGAGTTCTGCTTTTAAGATTTCAGTCCAAAATGTCAGAAATGTTTCCAAGAACATCTAACACCTCTTTGTGTATCATCCAAGGTTATGAAAACCTTGGATGATGCAAATTGTAACAGAAATTTCCTAGGATTTTTAGCAACAGCTGAATGAACCTAAAGGCAATGCTTTTGGCTATGTCTAGATCAGACTTGGAAAATAAACTTTCATTCACTTTAATCCCCTTAGGTTTTATGGTTGCAAATCCTTTTTTAGCCCTTTTAAGCATAATTGGTCTTCCTCTCAGAAGTAATTGCACTTGAACACAGTGTAAAATGTGGGTGGATGCTTGTCCTGCTGTAAGCTGGTCCCTCTCACTGCATAAGCCACCGGCGCTGCTGTTCCATCCCTGGCTGCGCGGCTGCTCCTGGCGCTTCCCTGGCTCCGCTCGGTGCGCCAGGAGCAGCGCGGGGAAGAGGCAGAGGTACCAGCTGCAGAAGGATTTTGCTGTCTCTGTGACTTTACTGTCTTTGCCCACAAGACGTAATAAGGGGTCCAGGAGATGTTACACTTTGAGAAATTTTCAGAAGCTCGGCTTCTTTTTCAGAGAGTATTTTTATGCGCCTCCCTTTATAGTCATTAGACTTGTGTGGCTGTTCAACCCCTACATGCTCCACATTTGTCTTTCCCTCCTACCTTTTTAAAAATAGATATTTCAGTGTTCTGCAGCATCACATTTGTTGCTGTGGAGACGATTGTGATGTTGCCAATGGAGATATGACTTCACTGACAACCTCTGAAGAAGGGCAGAAACACGAAGGCACAGTGTGGCTTTATTTCTCTCCTGCTGCCCATTTCCTAATAACCCTGCTCTGCCATTCCCTCTTCCCTGTGCTTCCGTGTGCTGCATGCTGAACTTCAGCTGGTGCGCAAATCCATCTTCTTTCTTAACCTGGGCTATATTTTAGCATAAATATATACATGGAGTGGATGCAAATTGCCTATAATTAGAGGTAGAACGCAGTGCTGCTGTAATGATCTGTTGATTCTTGCAACGCTCCCGATTTCAGCTGCACTGCTCCCTTTGCCTACCAACACCCTTTGGGCTGTAATTCTGTTGGAAGAATGGACCAGAAGTACATGCACAGAGGAACTGTCTAATATTCAGGGGAAATGAAAGTCCTTTCCTAGTTCTTTGCGTGGGCAACATCAACGAAAAGTGACAGGTTGGAAGGAGGGGAGGAAAAAGAGATGGGCAGAGTGACAAGCCATTATTGCTCACGCTGCTTATACTGAACGTCTGGCAAAAATAAACGTCGTTCCCCACCCTACTGCTACCCCATGGTGTTTCTAAAGAAAATTGGTGGGCTTGTGAGAACAGGTTTGTCTTGAAAGATGAAAGAAAGCCAGGAGAGAGCAGGATGTGGATCTGTGGGGTGCAGGTATGGTACGGGTAGGGCTATGTGGGTTGTTCTTCTGCAGGAGGCCAAGGGCAAGCTCCTGCCCACGGTGGAAAGATTTATGTTTTGGTGATGCTGCGACGTAGTGCATGGTCAATGTCAAATTGAAATTCTCTGAAAAGGAAAAATCCAGCTCCATTGAGTAGTCCAGACCCTGTATAACAGCCTGAGTAGTTCATAGTTTGTACAAAGTTTTGTAGAAAATTCCCAAACTGTGTAAAGAAATGAGCTCTATTTGCCACTGGGGAAAATTAGTGTGTTAGAAATACAGTGGTATTTCTTCCTGGCAGTCTGCGAGTCCACATCAGAAGTGGTTTGTGCTGTGATGGTAATTGCATTTCAGCTGATTGCAGAAAAACTATGAATCAACTACAGCCCATTTTTAATAACGAAGAACTGAAACATAATCAAAAATATATTCACAGTGCTGCAGCTTTCAGTGATTATATGCGGCAACTGGTGCCTGCAGCTTCTCTTTGGACTCAGATTCTCTCTCACCTTTTTTTTAAGCATTAGGGAAAAAAAAGTCCAATATTTAGAGCAGCTGATTTGGCATGAGATGGAACAGAATGCAAGAATTAATATTGCTTCCTTTCCCTGCTCTTACCCCAGGCCAAAGTAATCAGCGGGCATCACCAGTAGCGCAGAATTTGGCAAGCCATGATGTGGTCTTGAAATCACTTGTGAAAATGGTGCAGTCACCTTGAGTGCTGATAATGGAAAACTGTATTTTACCACTCTGGAATAAAGGAAGATATTGTGTAGTATTAACAGAAGGATAAGTTACTATGGTGATGGAGGCTGTATAAATAAAAGGAAATAAATATATGTATAGCTCTTTTAGGTATGATCAGACAAGAAGATTGTGACCTCCTTCTGTGGGACTTGATGGAGCAATGGAGTGTGTTTGCATTGATACTTTATGGAATCTAGAAGTGATACATGAGAGACCTTGTTTTCTATCAGAAAAACACTGCAGGGACTTTGTATGGTAGAGGAACACCTACCAAAGCTCAATTTTTTTCCATTGTTGCTGCAGGTCTTGTACCCCCTCACCTCCAGTTCTGAGGGCCATGATTATAATATTAACAATTTCCCTGTTCTTTCTTCAGCTTCTGCCTGCAGATACCAGGCTTTGCTCAGGTCAGCTGTGTTTAACAGGCTTCTTCCCTCTGCAACCTTCTTCCTACATTATTGCAGACAATGGTCCAAAATGGACAAGTTTTTGGCCTCTCTCCTTGGTTCCTGCTGTTTCTTTTGCTTTGACTCTGCCATACCATGTTCCTCTGCTCAGGATGCAAAGTTGTCTCAGCTGTAGGGAGGATGTGATATGCCATTGCCAAGAGATGGGAGGGCAGCGCGTGTTTCTGATACAGGGGCTCCCGCAGAAGAGCGAGGCCAAAGCCCCACATAAAACCATGTCCTGGGCTGCAGCTGGGTTTGTAACCGCAGCCTTGCAGACCCTCAGGGCTCTGGACATAACTTACTTAAACATGCCAAAGAAATGACATGAAAATGCAGGGCGAGAACATTTGATTCTCCCTGTCCCTGCCACCCCATTATCTGGATGCTCAGCTTTCAAGGTAGACAAGCGTATTTTTTTGAGGGGGTAAGTATTCAGTTGTTTCTCCTGCTTTCTCCACCTCTCCCTTCCCCCAGGTCACTGAATCACTTTCAGCTAACCCTTAGTATTGTTTTCTTTTTCTCCTCCTGTATCCCCACCTATAAGCTAAGGCATCTTGGCAAGCTGGACTCTATGTCCTTTATCTGTAAAATGCCAAAGTGAGTTATAGGAAGGATTTAGGCAGCACTGATGGTAATGTGATGATTACTTAGATTAATTTTAAAGCCTTTTTGGCTTTCAGAATTTTTCTCATGACTCATGTCTGTTCACAAGATATGATTATAGAAGTTTTTAGACCAATGGCATGTGTGCAGCTTTGGAAGACCTCTTGTGTTGATTTAAAAGAGACCTCTCAAATGAGAAGGTAAAAGTTAAGCCTCAGATGAGACATCAGGACTTGATTTTTCTGCCAGCTGGTATTTATTTGTCTGCATCTGCCATTCCTCAAAAAGAAGCTACTGGCAGCGAGAGCCATGCAGCATCTTGGCAATGCATGTAGGGGAATCTGCTCCCTGTGTTGGTTCTGCAGTGCTGAGAAGGTGGAAAACTTGCTTTTGTCAATAAAATGAAAAGATCTGACTCAAAGAGCAAAACAGGAGCTGAGTAAGGCTGTTTTGCTCTGCCACTGTGTCAGAGCAGGATTTAAAGTGGGCTGTGGAAGAGCAGTGAGTGACTGCCATGCATTTGCAGCACCCTCGCTCCCCAGTCCTCTGCCACTCACTCCACTTGCCCGCTCAGTTTTCCACAGCTCCCCATGGAAAAAACAACCATGGGTCACTTCTCCAAAAAGCAGGGTGTTGAAAGGGGAGATGTCAGCTCCCAGAGTGGCTGAACCCCAGCCCTGCTGATCCAAGTCCGACACATCATCTAAGGGCACATATACATCCGTGCATATAATCTGTGTTTTATTTCCCCGTTCAGAGTGTTTTGTTCTCTCCCGGTGTGCTGCGCAACCAACATTTTGTTTGTGTGCTTCAGCCTCACTGAAGGTGCTTCTGCCTTAGTTGGGTGGCTGGTGGCATCAGCTGTCCTTCTACTCACACCCAGCCACACTGGAATTGCCAAAGGAGCTGGATTTTCACATCTCGCTTTGTGCCAGGGTCTGACTCCTGATAGACGCACTATTTGCACCCAGTTTCATGCAAGACTCCCGAATGCCAGATGGGTGCTCACCAGCCCTGTGCAGAACCTTGGCAAACTATTCCATGAACCCAAGGTAAGATTTTAAGACAGAAGATGGCACCAGGCGTTCAGTTTTCTTTTTCAGTAGTACAGAGCCTGATTTGATAAAAGGTGTTTATTCAGTTGTGCATACAGCTGGTGTGATTATGTGCATGGACTGGTCAACAGTCGGTGTTTTGGCTACCTCGTAGCTGCTTTGGACTGAGCCAATTAAGGATTTATTCCTGCACCAGCAGTCACTGGGCATATGAATCAGATGCATATTTGCATTTCCTAAATTTGGCATATGCATCTATGTATCCAGTCTGTGTGCACAATTTGGGCATATTTTCATTTGCATTTTATCACATTTAACCAAGAGAGGTTTAGCTCATTTTGAGTTGAGCAGGACCTCTAGTGGACTGCTATGTCAGAACACTGGTATTTACATACCCTTCAACCATCCTTGGAGGACTTGCTCCCAAGGGGAGACTTCTCCAGCTATGCAAATAAATGAGTCCACGAAAATATCCCTGTTACATGGAGGTTTGTACATCAGGTACCCTCTTGGAAGGCTACTCTGGTGTAATTATATCAGCCTGAATTCACAAACCAGCTTAACTAACGTAATTTCCTCTGTAAGCAGCCTTTAAATATTTCTAATACTGTTTCCAAAATACCTATGGGTAGTTTGTTCCCATATCTTCCACTAAATATACTTACTCAATATTAAATGGATTACATATTATATAGCCATCGAGGGTCCTTCCATGGAGTTATCCATGTGTGTTGAGCAGCGTGGACCAGAGCAGTGCTGTACCCGTACTGACGAACCCTGCTGCACGCACGGCACTTTTCTTGCCATACAATTTTGGTGTTCCCATCCCTGCTCAGGTCCCAGGGCCATAACCCCACTATTCGTTGCTGCACTCCTGTGCGATGGAGCAGAATTTGGCCATAATGCTGTAAGCACAAGGGACGCACAGGAGAAAGGCAGAACAGGTTGGGATCAGTCAAATCCTGGAGCTCTTATATTTCCGTTTTTACAAAGTCTTTTTTGCAGTACCTGATTTCATTTGCAATCCTCCAAGTAAGAGAAAGCTCATAGGGGTCTGGGTTGTTTCTGAGGAAATGAATACCCAATTTCATCCATGGCTTCTGCTGTGGAAACTATTTAAGCAAAGGTGGAATAAATGGCAATGTTTGGGCTCCTCAGGAATTCACTCCGCTACACTGGAAGCTACCCTTTTGGCCTCAGTTCCAAGTTGGAGGAAAGCAAGTTACGCTACCGCTGTTGGCTTTTGATGCTTGTTGTGTTCCTCTGTTTTCTTCCCCGATGGAAGGAACTCAGGAGTGGCAGGGTGTTTGGCACATGTCTAGGAGCTTGGGAAGCATCGCTCTACCCTAGTACTGAGGCACTAGACCTTAAAGAAGATGCTAATGAAGCTTGAAATCACATTTGCATTGCAAATGATACAATTTGTTCTGCCTTTATACAGAATTAATTTGAACTGTTTGTTGTTTTGTTCCAATTGTGCAGCTGAATAATGCTGCTGCTTTAGGTGGCTTAGCACTGGCTGTGAAGATCTTATTCATGAACAAGGCAGGGAAAATTAAAAATTTGCTGTGTTGGACAGATCATCTATTCCACTTTCTGACATTTGCCAGCCGTCTCCAAATTACCAAGCAACAGGGGAGTCCTGTTTTCCCTCAAAATCTGAAGTACTGATGCTGGTTTGTTCAATTGCAGATTTTTAATTACAGCTCCTTCAGATGATTACCCAAAGGGTTAAACCACCTTCTAAAAGTGGTTTCGTTAGCTCTTTCGAGTAAACGGAACATATGAAAGTGTGAGTTTTATTTAGTAACTTATTAACAAGGAGTAAAGCGGCAGGCCTTAGAGGGAACTAGCACAGGGTTGGTAGCAACCCTTTTTGGGACTGCCTGGTGGCTTTGGCCACCTCGGCAAGAGTTTCTGAAGACCTTTGTGTAGGGACACCAGGCAGCCAGGCCTTGTTTAGTTAGTCCGGTGTGAAGAAAAGAGTCCATCCACATCCAGTGATCTTGTTACAAGAGTCTGACTGAGAACTGCACAACATCCCCATCGCCTTGCTGAGCCTGGGAATGTAAAAGCAAAGCTTTTATGTGTTGGAGAGCCACAAGGTGTGTGCTCAGCTGTATGCGAGAGCAGGGACACCACAGCATCCCTCCAGAGTCCCACACTGGGCAGCTAATGTGGTGAGGTGCAAACAGGTAGTTCTACCTTGGCCACTATGGCCACTGTGAACGTGCTTCCTTGCGTGGTGGGGGACTGGGATGACCAGGTGGTCCCCACGTCAGCATCACCTTGCTGTGGGTTTCAGGCCGTAGCCCCCCGTGAAGGCTGTGTGCAGCCCACCGATCCCAGGCTGCGTGGCATGGCTGTGCTGCCTTTGTGCCTCCCATCCAGGTTCAGTCCAGCCCACTTGAGGGGAAGATTACTGTAATTCCAATGTAATTTCGTAGGGCATGGGTCCAGAGGCAGGGCAAGCCCTGCAAACTGGCCTCTAAATGCTGCTTGCCCCTGCGTGGCAGGATGCAAATGTTACGAACGAGGCAGAGGCACCTGAGCAGGTTCTCCCTTGTGCACAGACAAAGCAGCTCCTCTCTGGTTCTTCTCAAAGATTGCAACTTCATGACTAATGCCTTTCTAGGCATGTAGAAAAACGAAGGATGATTTTTGAGTTGTTTCGCCTCACGTAGCTGAGAAGGCAGCAAGCCTTGGGAGCACGGCTGCTCTTCTGCATGGGGAAATCTCGGCTGAGTGTGAGTAAAAAGACAGAGTGGAAACCTGGGATCAGATCCTGATCCTGATGCTTTTATTTCGGAACATATTTGAAATCTGAAGATCATATTTTCCAGGCCTACAGTGTTTATGCATCTGTTTGGATGGGGTATCTATAGGGTAGCAGTGATTAAACCTGTAGCTGAAGCCCCATGTGGGTGGTTTACTGCCCAAACAGCCGTGGGAAGTGTAAGTGACCTGGTCAGAAGAAAAGATTAAAACTGAGACTCGGTGTGTTATTGGTGCTTAAGGATCCCTCTGAATCACTGGGGTGATGATTCTCCCCAGCGGTAGGTTTAGGAGGTGGACTTTAACCAGATTAGTTGCCTCTGACTTTTTTACAGAGATTAGACATCTCCTAGACAGTAGTCTGGCATCCTTTGGTCAAAGCTAGCTGAACTCCAGAAGGACAAGACCTAAACAGCTTAATTTATATATATATATAGTGTGTGTAAATATATATATACATATGTACGCACCAAATTTGGTCTAGTTCTAACAGATACTAAACATCCACACGTTCAGGTTTAGGCTGAGGGTCATGTTCCTCGGCCAAAGCAGCCTTGCTCTGGAACAGTCCGAAAACCTGGAGCTGGTTTTTATCAGCTAGGGAAACCCTTCAGGCCCATTAGTGCAGATACTTGTGGGTCACTTGCTTTGATTCAGCAAAACAGTCTTAGTCTCAGGGTTGAATTTTCGATGGTTACTCATGATGATTTAGGAGCCAGTTCCCATTTTTGCTGATAATGAATGTAACTATGCAGGGCATAGTCCATGAACTTTTGAAGAAGCGATGAAAGCTTAGATCCTAAATTAGTGACAGCTGTACCTACCTCCTGCATCTCCCCTCTCGTGATGAGCTAGAAAGGTCTTTGGACATGAGGAAAGTAGAGCTGAAACCTCTCCCCATGGGCATCCACTGCAGGCAGTCATTCTTACACCCACCAGAAGAATGGATCCTTGCTCCAGCCAGAAGGAAAGCATCTCAGATGATGCTCACAAGTCAGCATCTGGCCTACTCAGAAGGCTACCTTGTGTTTTGCTGTGATTAGAGCTAAGCTGACAATATCAGGCTTTACAGGTTTCTGGTGGGCTGTAGGGTTGTCGTTTGTTTGTTTGTTTGTTTTGGGTTGAGAGTTGTAGTAGCGTGGAAGGTGGGAATTGTAGTAGCGTAGGGATGTGGCGATGCGGAAGATCACGTGTTGTGATGGAAACGTAGGAACTAAGGAGAAAACCACCCACAAAGGGGCTGGCTCTGTTACTAGTATATAAGTGCCTGTGTCTTTCAATAAACTGCCATTTTGCCTTCCTCTCCATGAGAGTCTGAGTGCTGATGGTCCCTCAGGTGCTGCGCTGAGGTTTGGACACGTCATGAGCTGCAACAGAGAGTTTTTCTTTTTCTTCCCCCCCCCCCCCCCCCCTTTTAATTTATTACTTACGTTTTCTCTAGTTAGAGCTCTGTGCTGCCTCCAGCCCAACATGAGAAACACTTTTTACACTTTACTGTGATACAGTTGATTAACGGTGTGATAAAGTATCTAAACTTTTGAAAAGAAGTTTTCAAAAGGGTAGAAAGAAAATATGTGCTTCATCTACTGATGCAGTAGGTAGATGATATACAGGGATTCAGATACTGGTAACCTTCACATTGGATGTCCAGATGTCATTCAACTGACTGAGAGAAGCTTTTACTCATTACAAAGTTTCAAGCAGACACATACGCGTAGTGAGATTTCTGCTGCATATATGTACGTGGGGATTTTTTTGTGTGAGTTGGTTTTGGTTTTATCTTTTTTTTACTTTTTCACACAAAACAAGTTTTGCATGTCCTTGCAGAAGAGACCTATTTAAGTTTCTCTGTGCTGCATTGCAGCTTTTTTTCTCAATGAAAAGTATTAGGTAACAAAACTTAACACAAACTAAAGAAGTACAGTACTCTAAAGTGAAGTTGCTTTGATTTATTTTTAAGGAAAGATCAGTAGCTTACATTAAATATTGTATTTGGACAAGAGATCATCTCATTTATTTTTGTTGCATACTTGCAATTACTTCAGTCTGCCTTTTAAATGCTGTTTTATGCTCTCCTCGTAATTTCAGATATCTTCATCCACTTGCACATACAAGAACACATCCTTAGATAGTGACCTTCCTAAACATGGGGTGTATCTGGCTTAATTGGCATTTCCTGTACTTTCTGCAGAGATTTTTGGATGAGCGTAGAGTGGTTCAGCATCAGCTGCGTACAGAGACACTTTTTTTTTTTTTTTTGGCTTTCTGCAAACAGAGGCTTCAGAACAGTCGCATCTACAAATTATTTAACTTTCAAATGCTCATTAAATCTTGGGATGCTTCTGCAGGCTGTGCAAGTGCCACGTACAAAATTCTGGAAGTAAGGTAGGAGGAGGAACCAGATAAAAATTGCTTTTCCTTCACACTGTTCTTCCCTGCAATGCATTACTGTCTGGTCTTGCGCTGTCACTCATCTGAAGTGTTCTGTGCAGTGCCCAGGGAGGGCTGTAGCATGGAACAGAACAGCACCCCATAAATCAGTTCATAACAAAGCTTGGCTAGCAGAAAGGGTGGGCAATGCTAATGAGGAATTCTCATTCAACTTCATAAGTTTTGTTTGCATCAGAGCAGTCTGAAAGGAGACTGATGCCTTAATATGCTTGTGTGCTTCACACGGCTAAAGCAAAAATATAGTGTGGTGTCTGATTTAAACCACAATTTTCACCATCTAAATCTTTTTTTTTTTTCCCGCTGCATAGTTTTAGCAAGAAAAGCGAGTGAAAAATCGCTGTCATAAAAGACTCATCTGCTTTCCATTATACTGACATTTAAGGATTGCACACATTAAAATGCTCCTATGCGCTATGGAAAGTGACAGAAAAAACAGGAGGTTGAAATTTATAACAAATGGGAGATTTTGTAATTCAGCTGCCCTGGGGTGGGTGTGGAACCAGGACTGGGAAATGGTAAAGAAGTCCCTGCACCTAACCCTTCCCATCCCTCCCTATCAGGGAATTAAATTGCCAGTGCATAGGAAAATATTTTCTCAAAACACCCTTTACCCTCTGCCTCCTTCAGACAAAAAAAGAAAAGAAGTGGTATTGCTATGAGCATAATCCTAAAGCCAGTAGTTTAACATGATCTGGTTTATCAGTGCCTTTTGCCTGTACTGGAATGTAATTGTTAAGCTTTTTCTTCGAATTAGGAAGGCCAGTTCCTCCTTTTCTTCTGGGCACCTTCCAGCCACTGATATCTTTTGGTTCCTTACAATCGGAGGAGCAGCACTTTTTTTGTGAGTGAGATTTCTAAAAATACCAGGTGTTTTATAAGCGAGTGGCAGACAAACAGCTCTGCGCTCCTCTGCGTGGCAGAGCTGAGGGGTGTCTCTGGGCACAGGAGCATTAGCAGGGAGTAAAATGGGGTCTTACAATCCTGCTTTCCAGATATCTTCAGGTGACCCTACAAAACCACCAGGCAATTTTGAAAACCTGGGTTTTTATAATAACATCTCAGATCTGTCGTGGCATTTGAACCACTTATGCAAGTCCAGGCCTGGGAGCTTTGATTGCAATTCTGAGTGATTTTCATCCAGATCTTTTTCTCACAGTTTCAGACAATCATAAAACATCTAAAACCTATTTTTTAGAAAGCATCTTACGGTCAAAACACGGAGTGTAAAAGCCCCAGCGCTAGGCTTCTGTCTCTTATTCTCCAGCTATCACTTCTATATCAAATTTATTCAGCTTACAAGTCAAAACCTTTTTTTTTTTTTTTTTCCCCCATCTTGTGACTTCCTGCTCAGCCTGTTTCTCATCACTCAAGCTGTGTTTGCTCTGTTTTGTGTAACACCCCTGCCAGCAGAGAACCTGGGCTGGGGCTGTGCCTGCTCTCGGGGGTGCTGCTGCCTGAAAGGGAAGAGAAATGCCTGCTTTTCCTGCTAGGGTGTCACTTTCCTTTCCAAATAGAGTAAAACCTTTGCTTTGTTAGTAAACTGTATGTTTTATCTTAAGAGGGGAACTAAAAAGACACTAACAGGTTTTATAGGCTTCAGCTTGTGCTGTTTTTTCCGACCCCTAGAAATCTTCAGTATCAATCTAGTTTTGTATCAAACCGCAATCTTTGGTGTTTGGCAGTTACCTACCCTCAGGCTGCCGAAAGGATGTGTTGATTGCTTTGCAGGAAAGAACAAAATAACTAAATGCCCATATCTGAAAGAAGGTATTTCAGCTTCTTGTAGATAGGGAGCTGTGTGGTTCCGATTTCCAGTCTCCTTTTCAGAGCTGAACACCCCTCCCCATGCTGAGGCACATTGCAGTGAAGAAATGAAGTGTCTCAGGCTCTCTGAAGACAGTCACTCATTGACCCATGAAACTCTACATCTAAAGGCTGAGGGGAGCTGATTCACTAAGTAACTTCAAGTAATGTACAGTATAAAGTAAATTAGGTGCAGTTCTGCACAGCCGTTTCGAACGTCGAATCCCAGCCTACACTTCCGCGGGTGAACTTTTGCATCTGCAAATGATGATGCTCCAATTTATCACCCCATATAAATGCTAGGTTCAAAGGCATACCGCTGAATTTATGGCTCTGAAAGCCTTAACAGTGGGTGGTGGAGGAAGGGAAAGGAAGATGCTCACAAGAATTAAAGGTGAAAGGAATGAACACTTTCACTGAACCACGAATTGTTGGCCCTTTGTGCCTTGCTGATGCATTAACGATCAATACCAGCTTGCTCCCTGTAGCATGTATAGTATGTTGCTCTGCTTGCCCTGTTTTCTGAGGCTGCAGAACAGAAGCTCCTGACAAGGACATAGGGAACCAGAATAAAAATTGAGCCACAGGACGAGTTACGGCAATCTAGAAGCAGGCAAATGGGCAAGCTGGAACTTTTTCATTGAAAAAAAAAACAAAACAAAACAAAAAAAACTCAAAAAAAACCAAAACCCCCAACCCAAAATCCCAATGAGCAGCCCTATTTCATCAGAGCATTTATTGTATGTCACAGGTATACACATATATTACACTCACAGGTAGGTTTGTTGGCTTCAGTGGATCCCTGTGTGTAGTATTTTAAGCCCATGTTTAACTTGATTGTATCTGGGTCTGATGAGACAAGTGAAAATATCTTTGGAGTATTTTTCCTGTCAATAATCTTTATAAACAACATAGTAAGACAGATAAATGGAGAAAATTAGACAGGAAAAAAGCATGTTGTTAAATGTGTTACCAAAAAAATATTTGTTCTTCTAGTTTGGGGTGAGTTCAGGTAAACCTTGGTATGTAGGTTAGTGTTTAAACTGCACAGGGCATCAAGGGTCTTAAATCTAAGTTTGGGAGTAATATCTGTGAATTAATGCAGTTCAAACCTGATGTGGGATGAGAGGTGTCGATTTAAATTATTTTGTGCTTGAAGAGTATTCCGTGAAGGCAGTGCTACTTTAACCATTTGACAAGAGGCTGTGCTAGCAGGTTTTTGTGAGTTTAATGAGTTTCTCCAAGAAATATGTTCTCAAAAACATTTTGTCTGAACCCTGACTTTGCTTCTCTAGAAGGCTTTCCCGGTGGGGACTGTCCGAGGGAAAATGAGGAGCTATCCTGGCATTTGTTGATGAAACACCACGGCACTTTTGTGAGGGGAGTTATTTGCAGTTCCACTGTTTTACAGGTTGCATTTGTTGCCCAGAACATCAGTTTCTGAGCTCTGAATGGGCTTGCTTCCCAACGAAGCAGGATGTTTTGGAAACTGTTTATATTCCTCAGATTATTTTCTCTTTCCCTACCAGCAATGCTTGCTGCATCATTGCAGTGGATATTATTGTTCTAAACGAGTTAGTTACAGAGGCAGGAAAGACTCTGTTCTGACCTTTTTGCTATAACAGGTTCATCCTGTATCTATCATCACAAGGCTCAGTATTGGCAATCTAATAGCTTGTATATGGAATCCAAATATATATGGAAATTATATAACTCTAAAACACATGGAAATCAGCTTTTAGGGTTTCAGACAGGGATGGCTTGGAATAAATAACATCGGTGTTCTCCACAGAAAGGTGGTTTTAGTATGTTTATGTTTTTATCCACGCCATCATGGTTAAAGAATCATTTTTATAGGAAAACTATCCTATGTTAAAGGTCTGAGGTTACCTGAAGGTTTCACAGTAAGTAATCATGTGTATATTGCTACTGCTATTTAAATAGTAATTGCTAAGATTTATTGCGGAACTGTAAATGTTAAAGGCCAAATTTGTCCTGTCTCATACCATGCAAGTCTCATGAAAACTGTGATCAGAATCTGACCCAATAGAAAGATTTTTGTCCAGTGATCCTAACCACAGCTTTTAAGATAATTATCTTGCTGCAGCATTCTGAGTTGATCTTAAACAGGAGCCATATTCCTCTGAAAAGGATTTATTGCATCCATTTGAATCAATAATGCTGTCAAAAGAACAGTGGGGAAGAAAACTGAAAATACGATATAAGGTAAATCAATGAGAAAAGATAGTAAATTTTATAGAAAAAAAAAAAAAAGGCAAAATTGACAGTCAAAATATTAGCCAAAGATGCGGTTGTGGTGCAGAGATGGATAGTGTAAGTATTTAATCAAAGCAGCTGCAAACCTCCTGCAAGTCGTAGATCACAGTCAAGTCTGAGAGAAGGCAGCGAGGGGAAGGAAATCTCTTGACAGATCCTGAATGCCTTTAAGTGCACTGTGCGCTAACAGTCTCACCGCTTAAAATATTTATAAAATGTGGTACCAAAGGTCTGAGAACAGAAGCTCCCACGGCAGACAGACACGTTGTCTTTTGGATCCTGTCTCGCCAGTGGAAGAGGTGACAGTCCCTGGTGCCTGCCTCTGCCTCTCGCTGCCAGCCCTGTCCCCATCGCTCCCGAGCCCTGGGCAAAAGGACCCTGGGAGCATCAGCCGCTGGAGCTTGCACAGCCCCCGTGCCGGGCTGGGCTCACCTGGCTGCCCCGAGCCCAAGCTCACAGATTGCTGGGGACCAGCAAGAGGGAAAAGACAAAAAGGGAGGGAGAGGAGGAAAAACACTCCTAGGAAACAGCGACGGGCAGCTCAGGTGTGTCTGCACAGAGGGATAATCATGCTTAGAGGTACAACCTAAAAAGGAGGACACGAGGTTTAGTAATGCCGGTCTGGAGCTTTGCCTTTAGCTCTGCTGCTGACAAATAGATGGGAAAATTATTTCACCTAGCAGTGACATTCCCCTTCTCTTTAAAGTTGCTAGCAGTAATTGTGACTAGTGCATGGAGTTGTTTAAACTGCGGCTGAAAAACCTTGTATATGAGCAGTGAGGTGGCGTTATTTTTTTCTTATTTATAATTACTTGCCAGAGTGATCACTTGCCGTCAGTTATTACTAACAGCCCCTTGGAGCCAAAGCCTTTTTCCACGTGGATGCCTGCTCTGCAAGGTTCTGCTGTAACGCAGCACGTCTCGGTGACTCGCTGCATGCTCTTGCCAGACTCCAGCTCATCGACAAGAGGCACTGAACGGGATAAAACCTCCAAGGCTTGGGTCAGGAAGAAAGTTTTGCAGCTCCCTGCGTCCAAAGGCTTCATGGTGCTTGAGTGTTCGGGTTTGAAACCCTCTGGATTCAATTGAAGTCCTCTTGGTTTCCTCAGCTTCTAATTCCCAGCACGTCAGAGGGGCAGGGAGGACCGTGTGCGGAGCCTGGCTGGCGGCAGTGGCCTCTTCATTAGGAGAAGAGGGATGTGTAGCGACTCAGAGCACTTAACTCCAATTAACTGATTAGCTGGAGGCAAAATCCTAGCAAACGCAAAGCTGTTTGATATTTTGAAGTCAAAGACTGCCAGCTGTCTTCTGTTTGGTATACAAACCATCTTGGGGGTTTTCTGGTGTCGTTTATGGGATGGCTGTGGAGGAACGGCTGCGTGCAGCCTGGCCAGGGCAGCATGTGCTCTGGATCGTGTCCAGGGCAGCTGCTGTGCTAGAAGTGACGGCGGGTCTGGGGGTGCCAGATTGTCACCTGGCAGTGCCTCGTGTGCCTGAGGGTGGGTACGTAACACACGGGAGCTCAGGGGGCCTTTGCCTGCGTTTTGAAGAAAAAACTTGGAAAAAGAAAACAAGTCAGGCTTCACGCCTGGCTGTGCCACAGACCTCCCCTTTGACTCCAGGTGGGAATATAGTAATGTCAGGGTATAAGGTGTTAAAGGTGCAGTGATTATAACTGTGACCTCTGTTTTCTTTTTTTTTTTTTTTAAACTCCTGAGGTTGTGACTTTGTGACATTGTCATCCAGCTCAGCTGTTTCACAGCTCAAAATGCACCAAAATGTACATTTCTACTCGCACGTATCATTAGTAAAAACTGTTGCTTATTTTGATATACAGTTAGAGACAGATTATGCAATTACTTCTACCAAAGCATTAATATGGTTGGACTAAATTCTGTCTTCAAAGATAAACATCACATCTCCTGTTAACTTCACAAGCGTGGCTTCTGAGCCTCTGGATGAGATCTACAGCATGGAATTAGTGTGCTGTAAGCAGAGGATCATCTTTACAGTAATAATTTCACCTGAGTAGGCAACTGATCAAATTCAGGTCTTTCTGACAGTTTTTTTTCAGTCACCTGTTTAGTTTCCCTACTCTGTTTTCAGATTTCTCCTATTTTTCCTACCAGACTGACCGGGTGGTTAGTATGGAACATACCTTCCATGCTGTCGGTGCCTTGTGCTGTGGTGTGTGGGGTGGGGGCACCTGCAGCCTGCTGGGCACATCTTCGCTGCATCCCTGCTTTCTTAGTGAACTAGAATAAAGCCACCTCCCTTCCATCAGAGGAATGTTTGCTTTCATGTGAACTCTTCCAAAGGCAACGGGAAAAGGCAGCGGCTAATTTCTGTGGTTGGTGGTTTTCCAGTTAGAGTGTTTCGGATGGCAGCCTGTGCAGCATGGTCCCGCGGGGGAACAAGGTGGTGATGATGTTTTTTCCATGCTGTGGCATTGCTGTCCGATGGGAGCGTGGGGATGGAAGGGCAGGGCACAGGCGTTCCCAGGGAGCCCTCGCTGGGACATCCCCCCAGCTCCCTTTCTCGGATGCTCACGCAGACTGAGACCACCTGGGCAATACCCCCCTGCTCTGTGCCATGGCCTGAAATCCTCTGTACATCTGCAGCTCTCTCTGAGGCTGGCATTAATTTTTTTTATGAAGACTGAATTAATTCAGAAATATAAAAAGATTGGAAATAGGTACAAACATGTCCATTTATGCATTCAGCGCTCTCCCCAACATTTTTGGTTTTATTCTTCCTCTTTCCCCCACCCCCTTGAGCAGCTCACGGTTTTAACGCTTCATTAATAGTTCAAATGTGTGGTGAATTCTTCCAGTAGAATGGCCTCGCACATTCTCATTAGGTTCTTCCTAAGCACAATTGGTTTTTAAGTGGAGTATAGGGGGTTATGCTTATCGAACCACTCATCTCACCATTTCTGATCTCTGAAGGCTGAGATTTTGATATGAAGTATGATTATAAACCCTTGTTTTTATAAAGTTTCAAAAGCCCCATACTATTTGTTGCCTTAATATTCATTGCACTGAGATCTACAACTTCCTAACAACCTACAACAAAATGCATGCTTGCAAATAGTAATTAGAGGCACAATTTTATTTTATGAGCCACGTGAATTTAAATGTCTGTGCTTACACCAGCCCCTGAGTCACGGAACAGCAGAGGGTTGCTGATAGCCTCTGATTAATCCCAGCCGGGCTGCGAGCCAGCGGCAACCTGAGGCTGGGAGCTCCATCTGCAATTTCCAGCCACTCAACCATGCAGGTCCCCAGGGGTTTCGCCTTGGGGGTCAGTTGTTCCTGGGCAGAAGGCAAATCGCTCTATGGATTGCGTACTAGTCTGGGGTCCTTTGTGTTTTTATGTTCCTGGGTAAAATACTGTCCAAGTACAGATGTTATTTAAACAGTTTTTAAACAGAAAATGAGATCTACTGGTTTTTCCTTTGTTTTCCCTAATCTGCCTCACAAGTGAGAAACTCTGGAGATCACAGCACTTTGGGAAGGACCAGCTCACTTCTGACATCTAAGAATGTTGCTTGACTGTTCTTTCATAAAACTTTATTTCTAGAATCTTTTCACCTTGAATCCTCGTAAGATGCATTTTGATCTTTAGTGTTAATTAATTCGGTAAAGCATAAAGTAGCAGAAGCATGGATGACAATATTAATGGAAGTAATAAAAACAGGTTAATGACTAAATCCAAAGAAACAAAACCCCAGCCTCCCTACAGACTTTGCTGAGATTCCCTTTGTTTCTCTCTGAGGGGGGGCAGTTTCTCCCACCCCACCAATCTCTGCAAGTGCCCAAGAGTTTGTTTACTTTGTGCCTGGTTACAGTTAGAGCCGCAGGCAGAAACTGGTAAATACAATGAAACAGGAATTTCTGACCTGACAGTAAATGTGACAAACCACTAATCTTAACAGGATTTTATTTTTTTTCTCTTGAGGGGACCAAAGAGGAGGGAGAGGCAGTTTTGCTTTCGGGGGTTTCTGCAGACTGAAGCTCTGAGATTGCATTGCTTGGGTAGGACAGACAGGCATATGGTTTTCCAGCATCTACCCAGCTTCTTAGGGAAATTCCGGTATATGGAAATGGACAAAGGAAAGGAGGTGAATTAGGGAGATTCTGCCACACCAGCTGCTGGCCTGTTTGCTCAAATAAATAGAACCCACAAGTGTCTTGAGGACAAACTAAATAGAATCTTGAGTTTGCAATGCATGTAAACAGCTGCTAGGTATTTGGCACTCTTGTCTTTTCCTAATGTCTCATAGTTTGTGTTGAGTGTGTCCTTCCCTTGCTTGGTTTCAACAGGCAAAACAGACACAAGCTGCAGTCTCTTACAGTGGTGGTGGGGCATAACATCTCAGCGTTGGCTTGCCCGGAGCCTTCATCCAGGGAAGGAAGGTGATGATGGGCTGAAAATCAGAGAAAACACCATAATGTGTAATTCTGTGCTATGCCTGCATCCTGCTTAGGGAAGCAGAGAGGGTTGATTTGCAGATTCCTTCTGTTAATGACTTGTGATCCTGCAGCAAACTTAATTTGTATCCATAATGAGACCTTCTAACGTTAGTGGCAGTATTAATACCAGCGTAATTAATAATACTATTTATATCATCAAGAGACAGTCACTAATTATGCAGAAGGATTGATATCTAACAGCAGATTAACCTTCTCTCACCAGGCAACGGCTTGAACTTGTTTTCACCCAAGTAACTCATGAAGGGAGATGCTCCGAAGCATTGCCACGGGGGGAGAGCGCTGCTGCAGGCGAGCAGCTGAAATCTGGTCATCATCAACGGCAGCTCTGCCAGGTGGGCAAAGCCTTAGGGCCAAGGTTTCCGTAATTGAAGTTAAATAAAGTTACTCTTCTAAATGAAGTGCTCTCATGCCTCTGAAAGAGCGGACCTGGTTCTCAGGACCAAATCAGTGTGACCAGCACATTTGTACCCAAAACAGTTATTTCCATTTAAGTTTGTCTGGAGCTGGATCACTCCTCAGTTATCTCATATGTAAGTCAAGCCCATTCACTTGGTTGTAGGAAATAGCGGGTACCATGATAAGGAAAAAATGCTGTTTATAATACCAAGAACAGAAGAGGCTCAGCCATTCCCAGCAGAGATATTTCTCTTGACAAGTGGGCTACTCATGGATGAAAACTGTCAACTTTTTTTATTTTATTTTTTTAATTTCATTACTACTTCATAATACTTGTTCAAAGTAGCCTCAGACATTTCAACTTGTTACATTCCTTCACTTTTGGTTTGGTGTGGGTTTGTTTTTTTTTATATCGGATCCTTTCTATCTAGATGGCTGGAGAACAGGTAGGGTGATGAAGCAAGAAATACTATGCAAATAAAGGCTGATTCACGGTGAGGGTGACAACTTTTTCCAAACGATTTGAAGCTCTTTGGTTTTTCTTAGTGCTACTTTAACTTAGACTTCTGAGAAACTTTGAGGCATAAGAAGTCTTTGTTAAATTCATTACTTTTCTCCCTCTATTTAAAGAAGGAGAAATAAGTCTGAATCAGAGACTGCTGATGAGTTCTATGGGAAGGTCAGAATTGATAGAAGCTGTGAAGAAGAACAAAACCACTTCAAAACCTCATCCCTTTCTGGTGATAAACAAAGCACACGATCTCAAATGTATTTCTGTTATCTGGACCTGTTTCAAGTGAAGGTTTTTTTTTGTTATATGCAGTTTCTTTTCTGGAAACATACTACATCGGTAAGAAAACATAGTCCTTCCTTTGAGTAAGCTTTAATCCATGAACTCTGACAACGCAGCAATCAAGGCTTGTTTCTTCATCCACAGGCTTACGGTTTCTACCACACAGAGGGTTGCACATGTGCAGTGCACAGCCGGAACGATGTCCCACGCCCGTTTGCTATATAAAACTGATGTTGCGGTAAGAAGACAACGGGGTTCCTGACGAGAGGTTGGAAAGCCGTCAAAACGGCTGCTGAGCCGCCTTTTGCCAGGAGCCGGCTTTCTAAAGACTGCTTAAACTACTGCAGATAATTTCTGCTCTTTAAATGTCAGACAGTGAAAACTAGAGGTCTCGGATATTTCACTACTGCCAGCCAGCCGTGCCTTAACTGGGTCTTTCTAGCAACCAGCAGTGTATATTAATAGGTAATGGGCTTTGGATTAGGTAGTCATGGTAGAGGCAGTGTCGTCTGAAACCCGTTGCAGCCTGAGTCAGACTATGGGGAGACGTCTAGTAGCGCTAGGTCAGTGCTTGGTGCTCTATAATAGCCTTGCACAAAGGCAAAGCGATAGATGAAAATCCCATTGTATCCCTTCTGGCTATCACATGTTCCGATTTTTTAATTATTTTTTTTTTTTTACTGAGCTTATCAAATGTTATGGTAACATAACTGTTCTCTGAGTCCACAGCTTCAGGAGGGAGGGGGTGTGTGGGAGGAGAGAGAAAAGCTGTCCTTAAAATCAAGAGATTGAATTGTAAGTAGAATAAAGGGTTATTATATCCAGGTACTAACACTGGAGCTTTTGAATGGCCAAGTAGATAATCCCATTGCAGGGACACACAGGGGCACAGCCGGAGAGAAAACACTACGGGCCAAATTCAGCCCAGTACAACCAGGAGCAGTGAATTTGTGCCTGAAGCCCGTAGCATCCCTCGACCTTTTGTAAGGGGAATGGTCCCTTGCTCTGCCACGTTAGCCTCTGCCGGGTTCCGTGGCGGATGGATGGGCACACCGGCAGCGGGACACAGACTGTCCCACCCTTGACCCAGCTCTCGGGGCCGGTGCAGAGCTTCAAGTGCTTCCCAAGGACCGGCAGCAGCTCACAGCCGAGCAGGAGCCTGCTCAAGTAGGGCATGGTTTGGTTTGAGGGTTTCCATTTGCAAGGAAAATAGAAACGTCTTTTGTAACTGGAAAGAAACATTTGCAATGTGACTAGTACCCGGGGCAGGATCAGACTCTCGCTGTTCTTCACCCTGAAAGACTGAGCTTGGGCTTGTTCAGAGATATAGGTGTGATTCTGGGAATGTGAATGTCAAGCTGTTCTATCCAGGAAATAAAGATGTATTTCAGGCCCAGTCGATTGAATTAAAAACACAATATAGCTCATACCTACCTTCTTTAATGTTTTTTATTCACACCTTGGAGCATCTCTCATCTCAGGCCTTAGTTTCATGTTCTCCTGGGTGGCTGGTAGACACTGTTTCATCCTCATTCACCTCCCTCTAGATGAGGGTGCCAGTCCTGCAGCGGGGAAAGCTCGCACAGGCAGCCTGTGCTGACTAGCAGATGAAGTCAGGCAGGAATTACCTGCGGCTTTCTACAAGCAGCAGATTTTAAAATTAAAAAAAAAAAAAAAAGATTTTTTAGGGGATAGAGTAACACGCGTGTCTCCTGTTCCAAGCCTTGCAAGGCTCCCTCTGAAGCCTAAGGACATGCATAATGCATGGGGACTAAACACATCATACAAATTTGGGGATATTTCCAGCTCCAAATGCTGCAGAAAAGTTTATGTTCTGTGAATAAACAGCAATGCTCAGTTGCCCGGTAGCACTGCCCCGTGAAGGTACCTCAGCTCCAGAAAGACAGCAATGAAAGTCAAAATGTATCAACGGTACAGTGCAGCACCGTGTAGAACATTGCTGAAATGGGACACGCAGCCAGAGGAACCCATATTCCCACTGGGTGTGAGAACTGATGCTCACCCAGCTGCTGGGACCTCTGGTCTTGCCCTAACTCACAGATCAATTCCATTCCCATCCCATTTTTTAATAGACCTACCCAGCACAAGGAAAATCACAAGGTTTAGTTCCACAGACGAATAATTAGTCTGTGGAACTAAATAAATGTGTTTTATTGAACCTGAACCACGCGTTTTGGGTTTGAGCCTGTGCTGGGTACTAGTCACACTGCAAACACGTTTCTTTCCATCCTTTGCCACCCACCTTCCCTCCAAAGGGCCAACCCAGCACCTCGGGGGGGTCCAGGATGGCACAGAGCCTGCCAGTGGTGCCTCCTCTGGTGATGCTGGGGCTTGTTGTTGGGAGCTCAGCCGCAGCCGTGGCCAGCTGAGGGCTGCCCCAGGCTCCCTGTGGCCACTGGGAAGGTCTAGCTTGCCCTGTGGGTACCGATCTGGCCCCAACTCCTTAATGCTCAATGAGAGAAAACCACCTGCTCGCTCCTGCAGGTAAGTGCCAGGTTCACACACCGAATAATTAACATGGCCATGTAAGAGGAGAAGAACATGCAGAATAAACTGATGAGGTTTAATAGGAGGTGTGACATTTGAGCTTGCAATTAACGAGCTCCCGGTCTGCAGCGAGCCCATCCTCTGTCACTGAAGATTTGCCTTCAGATTATTTGGCCTTTCGGCAGCAGCCCGTGGATTCCCCCAGTGACCATAACGTGCTGAATAACAGCCCATGTTTTACACACGCTCTCACACGAGGGAGGAAAAGCGCCGCAGACTTCTATATCAATTAATTTTTCATGTAAAAGCCTTAGAACAATGCGTCTTCAATGTGCATATATAAATAATTAGTGCGGCTGTAAGTTGGCTGGTTTCTTTTTAATTGACTGTATGTATGCACTTACTGACTTTGAAAACGATGCCAAACTTTTCTGCTAAATCAGAGGAGCTGGCTTTCCCTCTTGCAATGGTTTCCATGCGCTGAGTTTATGAACACACTTTTCCTAAGCTACAGCAGGAAAAGGCTCCCCTCTCGTGGCCGCAAGGGAAAATAACATTTTCTGCCCCGTATTCTCTGCTTTTCTCCTTACAGAGAGGCGTAAATGAGTTACAAAATTCCAGGCACCTACTGCTGACACCACACGCAGGAGCCTCACCACCTGCGCTGGGTTGCAGCAGCCCTTCCAAGAGCTGCCGTGCTTGCTTTGGGGTAAAGGGAAACATCTGGGGGGAACCGATTGAAGTTATTTAAGTGATAACTAAAAGTCATGATCTCTATCCACAGCCAGAAATCTTCAATTTAAAGAACAGATTTAAAGCTGGTTTGCCTTTGTACTTTTAAAATACTTGCTTAGTAAATGCTGGGGTTTATGTGCTGGACTTATTTTGCTCTACAAAGTCTGCTCGCAGAGAGAAGACCTTATAGATAAATGTTTAAACCATTCTGTAACTTAGCAGGCATTCATTCACATTATCATACTTTCTGTTTTTATTACATTAGAAATGCTGAACAGCATATATTATTTACGGGATGGCTGATTGCATTTCCAGTTGGTGTGAAACTCTTTTGGAATAAAACCTGAAATTTAATTTCAAAGTCACAAATGCAGCAGCTTAAAATGGTTAGTGAAAAGCTGTCTTTAAATACTTTAGATGCATCAGAAAGAAAAGCAGTAAGTTGACACAGGCATGTTTGACAATTAAAATGAATGCGTTTATGAACGAAGGGAAGTTTTTCTCAAAGTCAGTAAACTGAAGCACTTGTTTCTCATCAATGTGTCTGCCAAAATTTTGAAGCTAACAGGACTTAGCTTCTCACACCTCATTCATGTGTATAAATTGGAAGAAGAAAACAAACTTTCTTGTTTTTTCAACTCCTAGCTGGTTTCTTTGTGTTGAATGACCTACTCATTGAAGACAGATACACTGAAACTCAAATACACTGAATTTTCTTTTCTCTGTGCTCCTACAGAAGAAATAATTGCCACCCAAAGAAAAGCTCATTTACATTTTTAACTGCCCACCTTCTTGGAGAATAACTTCCTTCAGGCAACTTGCTTGGCTTTGTTTACAGTATCAGCAGCAATGACATGCTAGTTGAAAAGTGTATAAATAATTTCTATAAAATTTAAAATACTTGATATTAAATTTATATCTCAATGTAAGTTGTTAACATTGCAGATTTACTTTTAAAATTTGTTTATTTTTAAAAGAAACATGCACATTAAATAATCTTCTACTTTTCTTAAAACTGTATTTCATCTATTGTAGAGACACATAAATTCCAGGAAATAATTTGATCTTGGAATTTGAAATAGACCTACAAGAAAACAGTAAAAGTTTTGGATTCAAGGCTATGATCTTGGACAACTCTCAAAAGGAAATATAGAAAAATGTAGTTCAGGAAAAAGGCAGCCTGAAATTAGAACTGTTGTTAATACAAACATAATAGAACAGATTTATATTTTAGTTTTAACCCTGGTGCTATTTTTATACTATAAAGAAGCTAAAATGGGAAGTCTTTTCTGTAACAAAAATCCAAATATAAGCAATTCCTTTTTGATTTCTAGATTTTTCTATGGAGGAAGACTTGCAATTTTCAGATTTGCTGGATCTCTATAATATTATTACTACTAGTAGTAGTATTATCATCATCATCATTATCAGCATTATGAACAATCTTGAAGATGAGATGTATTTGGCCCAATACTTGGGCACATGGAGTAGAACCGTTCACTTTTAATTATTCGTCTGTGGAACTAAACCTTGTGATTTTCCCTGTGTTGAGTAGGTCTATTAAAAAATGGGATGGGAATGGAATTGATCTGTGAGTTAGGGCAAGACCAGAGGTCCCAGCAGCTGGGTGAGCATCAGTTCTCACACCCAGTGGGAATATGGGTTCCTCTGGCTGCGTGTCCCATTTCAGCAATGTTCTACACGGTGCTGCACTGTACCGTTGATACATTTTGACTTTCATTGCTGTCTTTCTGGAGCTGAGGTACCTTCACGGGGCAGTGCTACCGGGCAACTGAGCATTGCTGTTTATTCACAGAACATAAACTTTTCTGCAGCATTTGGAGCTGGAAATATCCCCAAATTTGTATGATGTGTTTGGTCCCCATGCATTATGCATGTCCTTAGCCACACTGAGGGCTTCTCGAGAGATGCAGCTATAACTGTGCTGCAGCCAGCTATCTGTTCTTCCCTCTGATAAACAAATACAATCCAGAGAAGGCAATTTCAGCCTGCTGCCGTTGGACCCTCAGCCTGATCTGAGCAAACACTCCACGAGGAGTGAAGGACACTTGAGGGCTCTGCACAGTTTGCAGCTCACCACGGAGAGCTGTGAAGCTCCCACGTTAATCCCCTGCCACCCAGATTAAGAGCTTTTCAAATCCTTCGCAATTATTTTTTTTAAGAAGCAACTTGTAGAGTTCTCTAATCACCACTCAAAAGGGAAAAGAGCAGCCTTTGGTGATGTGAGGGGTTAAGATGTCGGTGTGATACACAGACCACCCTTGCAGAGCAGATCCCTCCCCACCCATTCCTTCTGTTCCGCATCTGCTTCAAAAGATATTTTTTGGTTGGTTGGTTTGGGTTTTTTTGTAAGTCGATGTATTTAAATCTTCCAGCTTGGAAGTTTGGTCTATACCATTTCTGTAAGTTAGTGAACTCTGAAGAAACTTCCAGAAAATTAATATGCAAGCATGCCATAGGTGATGGCTGTGGGAGGTGATGGCAGCTGCATCTTAAACTTTATCCCTCTCCACCGTGTCCTGCCTATGTGCTGCCTTGGCTGTGACCCAGTGGCACGGCTCCCAGCACACGTCAGGCCATAGCATGAGCCATGTGTTAGCCATAGCATGAGCCACATGTTAGCCATAGCATGAGCCACGTGTTAGCCATAGCATGAGCCACGTGTTAGCCATAGCATGAGCCACATGTTAGCCATAGCATGAGCCATGTGTTAGCCATAGCATGAGCCACATGTTAGCCAACAGCCGTGCGGCAGTTGAGCGAACGGACACCGAGGTGCTGGGGACTTCAGTGAAACTGCTGCCTGGGAACGCGGGGAGGCCGGGGACGGCCACGGTCCGTGGAGTTCTGCTTTGTGTTCGCCTCTTAATGCTTCGTAAGGAGCACAAGCCGTGTGTGCTTGCTGTCTCCTTATTGTACGTAAGATAACTAGGGCTCCTCCGGGTGAAACGAGCTTCAGAAATGCATGCTTCTTTTCTGCTCTACATTTAAGCAATAATAATTTATGAATCTAATTAGGCTCTGGTTTGCAAGAATGATGGATATTCACATTCTAAATAGCTGAGAAATATTAAAAATGTATGATAGCTTTATTTGTTCCAGCTCTGAGGATTCTGGCTGAACATTTTCCTGAATGTGCTGAGTTTTCTCAGTGTCATTCAAGTGCTGAACTAGGAAAAAAGGGTGTTCAGCACCTGCCCCGCAGACCGATGTGCAGTGCCCCTCTTCCAAAACCAGCAGCAACAAAATTGTGGGGTTTAGAGTCTCTGTGACAACTTGTTTCATTGCTATACCTAATATCCAAATCATTTTCTAGTACATGGATTTTTAGGAACTGGATTTCTTAAAAGTGAAGTTTAGAATAATGTTTTCCTAACAACCTCCTCCTATTTCTTATCTTACTGGTAACTTCAGGATTTCTGTATTTGAGCTGGAAGGATTTGATAACTCCTTTTGCATTTCATCTTTAATTTTCTACCTTTTGCTGTGGTTTCCTCTGCAATAATGAAAGCAGATGATCAGCAGTCTTGCTGCCCTTAATAAGGTGTTTAATTTACAAATTCCAAGTGGCCTACAGAGCTTCACATTGTAGGGAAAGTATGTAATTTATTTTTTTTTATCTCCTAATTACTTTCTGAATTTTGCTTTGCTGGCATAAGGGTACAGTATTTTATTTGCTTGTGTTCAGCGATCTTTATGTAAGACCAAAACATAATTTTACCATCTAAATGACCAGTCAAGCCTAAATTAATACCATCAGCTGAAAATTGGTCTGTTGGAGAGCCCATCATATAAGAAGTTAATTTGAAATGCATGTTTGTATTGGTAGGGGGGTTTTGGTGGTTTTCTTTTGTGCGATTTTTTTGTTGATACCAGCATAAGTATCGGGCTCAAGGAACTGAGAAACAGAGATAGAAACTTCTTTTGTAGTCTGTTGTTCTGTAGGGTTTATTCTTTTTTTTTTTATTATTATTTTTTTACATTGGTATTGAGTTTCGGGCACAGCTCACACTGAGGTCACATCATCTATCATGCTGAATTACCAAGTAGTGTGTCTGTAGTCAGCCAGGATATAAGTCTCTATGTCATGATGCAGGTTTCTTTGGATTGGATTTGGTTTCCAGAAAATACATATGTACATACAAAAGGAACACAAACGTTTCTGCCTTGCAGCTCATCAGCTGGGCAGCACAGAACCAGCACCCCGGGAGCTCTGAGCCTCCTGTTTATGAATGAAAACCAGGTCAGACAACCCAGCATTTATAAATGTCAGATACCTTGGACTAAAACACTGACAGCCATGGAAACTACCTATCTTCAACTTGAAAACAGAAAAAGACCCCAACATTTTCCTTTTACCCTGTTGTTTTCTATGTTTATTGTATACAGGGATGAGGCTCTGAATAAATTTAAGAGAATTTTATATTTTACTGGCTTCGTCTGTTGTACGAACCACTTTCACAACAGCAGATTCCTCACACTATGGGACCTTGACTTTGATGCTCTGGTAGAGATACAGCAGCATTCCCATTAGAAACTGCCTTTCCAGTGTGACACAACTGGTAGCAAGCCCTTTGCCTGACACAGCTTGGTTTAAAGGGCCTCAAACTGGAGCAAGATGCCTCTTCCAAAAGGGTTGAGCAACCTCTGATAAACATGTCATGTTCAAGAAATCATGGTGACAACGAGTTCTAGCTGACCAGGCCCAACTTGGCTTATTGACACTGGCTGGTTGGCATCTATGAAAGAACAAGCTCTAACTGGATTAATTTTTCACCTAACTGGATCAGACAGACAAAATGGGAGCATGAGGAAGGGTCATTATCCCTGTTCCATAGACTGGGAAATGGAAGACACTCATTGAAAGTCACACAATAGATGCATGGGTGCCAGATGCTGTAGATGCCAGAGATGGGATTTAAGCCTGGATGCCCTGAGTGCCAGCTCAGCACACTAAACTCACAGTTATCCGTCATCTCCAAAATCCAACATGGCTTTTCTGATTCATTCAGTATTTAGAAAACTTTGGCTGCCATAAAGTAATACTTCAGACAACTCTACAATTTCCTAATATAAAGATTATTTTTAGTACCCCGTTCATGAACTTAGCCTTCTGTAAGGTAAGACAATAACAATTAGAGCAACTTTTCAGAAGTGGATCTTACAGCACGTCTGAAGTGACTTGCCAATAACACCTGAGAAGTCTGTGTTAGAAGAGATCATTCTGATTCCACTTTGTACTGCAGTGATTTTCAGGTATCATTTATTAATATTTTGTTCCTCAGTTTTCCTTTAGTCTTTGATACATTTTTTAACTTTGCAGATTGTTAAAATTGTATTGTTTTCAGATTGATAAAAACATTATGCCAGAATAAATTGAGCAGCTCTGGTGGATACAGCTGAACTGATTTACAGCAAAGGAATACAATCCAACAAGGAAGCTACTACCTTAAAAAAAAAGGGGGGGGGAGGCACGGAATATAATCTGTAATTCTGAAAACTGCAAGTTTTAAAGCATAAATGACAATGGAAGTTTACGGAGCCTTTTGGATTAAACCAAAGGCCAGCTCCATTAAACCAAATGGAGCATTCCTAATCTGACATGTTGACAAGGACACCCTTGCTTATTCCAAAAAGGAGTTTCAAATGAATCCAGATTTATCTTATGTTCCCAACAGGGGCTGGGTTGGCTCCAAAGGAAGTAATCCAGGCCAAAAATAAACAAGTTACACATGAAGCAGTTTGTGCCACCAGGAAACCTTCCAGAGAATAGGCGGAGAGGAGAAGGAAAGCCAGCAGAATCACGGCTTAAGATGTCTTTCCTCTCTCCTCATTATGTCCTATCTCTGTTTCTTCAGAGAATGTAAATCAAAGTTTCTCCCCCATGAGAACCCTTGCCCTTCTATTAACTTTCCTCATCGTTGCTTCCCCAGGAAGGCGTCTCTGTGTGCTGCTTCTCCCCGACACTCAACTCCTCCCTGTCCTGCAGTTGCAAGGAAGCAGCTACAGAGATGCTCAGTGCTGAAGCGCTGATCCTGCATCTGCTAACGTTCATACTCAGTTATTGACTTCTGCAAGAGTCGGCTGGAGCCTAACAGCCTGCTTTTCCCAGGAGCATGTGTATATTATTTGAATTATGTAATTCTAAAAAGCAAATTCAGCCTTTTCCAACTGCTTTTACTGTGGCAGACACAGTAATTGCAAATATCAGGACAAGCACCTTTTGCATTTACATTTTGTCGAACTGGGACCAACCTTTTCATTTGCCAGGAGACCCCAGGAGAGCTGTCCTGGTGGCATACATCGTTCACCGCACCACGTCTGACCGGCATCTGACATGCGCTTTATCATTTCCTGGAGCAGAGTCACTAAATCACACACTGCTACGAGATCTATAACCCCATGACACACCGTACGGCTCCTTAATACAACAGCCGTCGAAGAGGCATGAGCTCAAATACCACTGCAGAGAACAAAGCTTGCCGGTGTTAGATACAATACTGGGAGTTCTACCTCGTGGAACATTACAGACTCCCTTTTCAAAGGGAATCCAAGTTTGTGCCCACAATAATAGCGTGTTTAGAGCTTCCTGCCAAAGGCTGTCTAGCTACGCACAGACAAGCATCAGCACATGCAAAAAGGCAGGCTGCAGAGCGTCTCCTTTACAAATGCAGCTCTAGGCTTTCAGAAGTGCATGCTCTACACATGCAGGATGGAGACAGTTGTAAGATGTTTGGCAGTGAGGGCCAGAGTATGAAATATGAGTCTCAGAAGGTCGTTTTATAGCCTGAACCGTAGATTTTGCAGCAGCCTTAGTACTGTTAGCCATATTTTGGAAACCAGAAATCTGTTCCGGAGATGTGTGTTGCCTTCCATCTAGTATTAACGTTTAAATTTTGCATGTGGGTCTCTCATCATCAAAATGACGGCAGTCCTGTTTGTCCGTGAATTGTGTCATCTACTATCCCCAGTGATAACTGGATGATAATGGCCATATTCTCATGGAGTTTGGTACTTGAAGGAAACATGCTAACAGAATTAAATGTGAAGAATAGCTTACCAGTGTCACTTGCACCAATGAAAACTTTTGCAAAGAGAGGGCGTAGTATATTGCTACCGTATAGAAAATTGTTGAAACAACTGCACGTAACTTAGGTAAGTGATGATCAATGATTGTATGTGTGTGTTCACCATAGAGTCACGTTGACTTTAACAGCAGTTGTATGCACACAGCCAAGGAGTTTTTATCTCGTATATATATAGATAGATATATTTTAATACATATATCTATATGAATAGATAGATGTGTGTGCATTTATATATAAACCCACACAAAACCACAACTGCTTGGTCTTGTTCTTTTCCTGTAACATTTAACATGTTTGGTAGGGATTTATTCTGATAAATTACAGTATTTTTGCTACATGTGCCAAGATTTGTGTTTCTTTGTTTGGATTTTTTTGTTGTACTAGGAAGGTAGTAGGTAGTACATAGCTGGGGGTTGGGGTTCAAGCAGATGCAAAAATCTGGGGCCGGCCAGATCAAGACGTCTTGAGAAGTGTGAAATATATAGATGGATCATTCCAGCAGTTCTAGTGCAATGATTTTGCTGTTGTCTGTAAGATGTCTTTTGACTTGCTCTCGATCTTGGCAAGAAGCTCACATCTGAGGCTTTGGCTTTGCTTCCAAGGAGGAACGTTTAGGCTAACACGGACACTTGAATTTCCCAGTCCTCATAGGAACTGATAAAATTACGGGCAAGTTCCATTGAACAATAGTGGATAATTTTAAAATTGTTCAGAACTAGGTTGTGCATGCAGGACTCAGGCTGGGTATCCAGGAGGGGAGTATGGAGCCGGTGTGCCTGGGGGGTGAGCTACATGCTGGGCTGACACCACCCCTACGGGCACTGTCCGTGGCCTGGGGCTTGCAAGCGGCTGCTGACTTTGGCCAGCGACACAGTAGCCTCTCCCTGGAGAGGCTGGGGTGGAGGATGACTCAGGGCGTCTGAGTCATGGGGGCTTCCCCGGGGCGAGGCAGGGCTCGCACGCTGCCCTGCCACATGTCCGGGCAGGGGGATGGATGGGGAAGGCACTTCCAGCTCCACCGACCCGCAGCCCCAGGAGCAACCTCCCTCCTGAAGGACCTTAACCCTGAAGCACAGCTACAGGTGAAGGACGGGGCTGAGGTGACACACGGCAGTTGTGAAAGTCGTCCTTATGACATTTTTGTGTGTGCATTTGCTTTCAGGGTCTGTTTTCAGTTCACCGGGGCTACGAACTACAGCAGCCTCCCTGCAAAGTCTGCAATGATGTGAAAACAGAAATGAGCAGTGAGTGGCTGTTGCAGATGACACCGGCCTCCTGGCATTTTCGGCTTTTTTCCACCCACCCTTGAAAATCATCTCTAGCCCAAAATGGAACTGTGAGCTATACCACATGCTCTAAATGAAGTGCTAATTAAATACTTCTACTTAATGTAGACAACATTCCTTTGAAAAAACGGTAATGTATTGCAGATGTCGTGAATTCCCCTAGAGAATGATGAAGGGAGCAATGTACACATTGCATCCCTCTCTAGGAGGTGGGGATGGGACCTGGGTGGTTATGACTGATAAAGCCTGATGCTGAAACAGCACGTGTCTGATCCAAATTCCCACACGTGTTCTCTCACAGTGACCTTGGTATCAGGAATACTGCAGGTGCTTCCATCTGGATATGCACTTTGACACGTGGGAGATAGATGGAGGAGCCGTAGAGCTTGATGGGTACTCAAGAGTCTAAAAGAAAACAGGTAAGAACTGGCAGATGTTGCAGAGAAGGACCTAAACCTCTCTGGGTGGTGGCCCCAGCCGTGCTAGAGGCGCTGACAAGTGGTCTCTGGCTCAGGCTGTCCCAGTGCAGGACACAGCTCCGCAGCAAGGGAGCTGAAAGGCTTTGAGCTCAGCACATGTGCCAAAGTCCTTCCTGGCAGCAGGAGAAAGGCTGAAAATCCAGCTCCAGCCTAGCTCAAAGTCTCTGCTAAAGTTATTGCTATTGAAATCGCCGTCAATCTTTAGGTTCCAGGGTCAGCAGCCACCACCAAGCTCAGACGAGCCAGATCATCTAGGTTTTGGGATATGCTTATGCTGTTAACGGACCTGATGTTCAAGTCCATTTCCAAGTCCAGAATTGCCCGTGAGCAGCTTGCTTTCGTGCAAGCTGTGGTGCAGGCTCAAGTCCGGCTCTAGCTCTGTCTTGAGGGAAGAATTTGAGGAAAATGGGTGTCATTGTACAGAGCCAGGCTCCCATCAGGGCAGCCTGGGTGGATTGGATGAAAGCAGGGCTGTGCATACAGGGGTTCGGTTTTTCCGCGTGAATCCCAGGCTTGGATCGAGACACTTTGTATGTCTACCAGACCCAAACTACCAGCAGGCCAATAGTTAGCCAAATAAACGGACAGAAACTTGTGTGTCATGGAGCTTGTCCCCTGCGCCTGTGCTCGTCACACACACGGCCTCTGTCTGCAGGCAGGCTCTGAGACCAAGTCCTCTTGGGGCATCTTTTAAGGGAGGAGATTTTTCTCTTAATCTAGAAGACTAGAAATCCAGGCTGTCCTTTCCATGACAGTGTAAACCCTTGGGTATCTGAGGGGCTACCTGTGAGACACTGGCCCTTTGAGCTCGGGCTTCAGGGACAGGGCAGGGAGAGGTCCCCGCTGCACGGCAGTGCGGTGGAAAGGGAGCGTTCGGGTCTGGCAGCTGCGGTGGTCTGACTGCACCCCAGGCACAGAGCGAGTAAGATGGACAGAGCAGGCTAGGAGATCCAGATTTCATGCAGTAATGGTTACTTACATGGCTGGGAAAGGTCTCTGATACTCCAGAGTCTGGATGAAGGAAGGAGCCTGATTAGGCAGAGATTCCAGCTGGGAGAGGAGGGATGTCTGGTCACCTTGGCAGCCCTCTGCACGTTGTCCCTGGCCTGTCCCCACCTCAGTAGCTCTTCCATACCCAGCAGTGGCATCTCAACTATCTCCATGTCCGCTTTCCCCCTCTCATTTCCAGGTACCATGTGGGGAAAGGTGTGTCCTTGTGCCATTGACAGCAGCCAGTAGAAGACATGGACATCTTGGTCCCCTGACGCCGGAACCCAACCACCCTCTGGCAGCCCCACACTTGGGGCACAGGGAGCAAAGTTCTCCTTTGCTGGAGATTTGGGGGGTGAGCCGATCTCAAGCTGGACAGTTTCTAAACAAATTACTTGCGAGGTGCGTGGTAGCTCTAAGTGTCGAATTGTGGGTGCAGCCACTGCAGTCGGTATTTTGGATAGCACATTCAGTTATTATTCACCTCTGGTGAGTGGGAAGGAAGCTTCAAGGTGGGATTTAAGCATGTGGAGGGGTCAGAGCTGCTTTGGGAGCTGCAGTAGGCACCAGCATGAGCCCACAGGGAGCTGTGGTTGTACTGTGTGAAGATACTCCCAGAGATACCAATCAAAAGCAGAAAAAAAATCTTCATTTTCATAGTGGCACGGCATTTAATTAGCTCTATCTTTGTTCTTTTGCTGCGGCTGATAACAGCAATGGCTGAACAATATGGAGACAGCTTCAAAGAATTTCTTTATAATAATATGCAGCATCTTACCGTGTAAAGAATACGAATGCTGCTCCTGTAAAAATTCATATAACATTTCCACATTTCTTTCAAGATGGTTCTGCAATGTTGTGAGCACTTTTCAAGGTTTGATGGTCTCTTGGGAGAAAAAGGAGGTAGGAATCTAGGATGATGCAGAAATAAGAAAAAGGGGGAAGAGAAAACAGGTGGCTAGGTGAAGAGGTTTCCTTGATGCAGTATTATACACGGAGAATGTGAATCCAATTGCCTGTTGCTCTTTGTCACGACCATGTAAAATTCAAAGTACTTTGGTATTTAAATAGTTATAAATTCAGAGATGAGTCATGAAGCAGAGCTGGTATTTTATCCGTGGCCATGTTGGTGAATGGTTTTCTAATACAAGGATCTTATTTCCAGTCTCTCTACTTTAATGGTATTTTTGTTCTCAGATATTTTTTTTTTAAGATAAATGGCACAAAATGAATAAAACTAATGCTTCTGGAGCTATCTATTATTACAGGCTTAATTATTTTCTTTTAAAAAAACACACTGCTACATAGTATTGCAGAGATATTCCAAGTTCTCACACTCCAGAGAGAATTAATCAAGAAAGAAAGAATCACCTTCTGGCTCTACTTCTGCAGGAGACTTCAAGAGGAATTTTTGCTGCTGTTGGTGAGCAGATCTCTGAGCCAAGTCTCATTTTGCACATCTTCTTGCCAAGAGACAATGTGTCATTTGAGTGATAGGCACCGCAAGCATCCTGCACAAGGGAGTGAGTGTTTGGGAGCGCAGAAGAGTGTATCCAGTGGCATGAAGTAAAAAAAAAAAAAAAAAGAATCCTGCAAAGTTCAATCTTGCATGTGGAAATGGATATGATTTTCAATTTTTCAGGTTTAATTCTCTTAGTATTTCTAGGTATGGCAAGCTAGAATAGGCTGAACGTTGTACAATAAATAAGATCATTCATATGAAATGTATTTTGATACAAAATGTTCTCTCTTGCCCTGAAGACAGCCAGCTACTCAAGCAGCCCTTCCACCCCTGGGATAATTTGTAATGGTGTTGTGGTACTTCTCCCCCGAAAGAAGAGTTAAGTTTGAGAGAAGACAGATGCTTGTCCCAAGGAAAGCATTGCTGATGTTAGAGTCAGGGACCCCGAACAGAGGCTGCTTTTGGAAGATCCATGTTGAGGATTGTTAATGCTGGAAAGGGAACTGACTCATCACATCATCAATTCTGCTCCTCTGCCAGTACAGCACAAAACATCTTTTATCATCACACTCTTTCTTCTTCATCTCTTTTTTAAAGGAGTTTTAAACTGTTCAGTGTTCTTGTCTTCCCCTTGTCCAGCCTGTTGCTGTTCTTGGGCTGGTGGTTACAATTTGGGGTGATGGAGCCCCAGGTTGCCCCATGCAGGAGGACTCTTCCCATCCAGGCATTCTCAAGGACAAGCCAGAAGATTAATTCCTTGACTTACGCTTTCACTCCTAGGACTGAGTTGCACACATACCCCTAAGCTTTCCCATCTGAGTTCTTTTTTCTTATTGCTTGCCTTAATCCCCTCCTTCTCTTTGTTGCGGAAAGCACTCTATATCTTAATGGGGACAGCAAGAACACTCTGGCCGCGTAATTGCCACGAAGGCTACAGCTTGGTCCAGACGGTACCAGTTTGCAATGATATTTTTCTGGAGCATGCCAACAACAAGCTGCTGCTGCGAGAGCTGAAACTGCTGCTTTTTTCTGTTCACATCTGCATTTGATTTTCAATCAGAGCGGGTTGGTGAAAAGCCAACTAATCTACAGTGCTTAAGGGGATTTTTGTTTGTTTTTTAAGGGGCTGGTTTGAGCCAAGTTTAGTACCACAGAACTAGTTTTTAATAGATTTTTTTTCCCCCTGAATTATAAGTACTTTTGGATACAAACTATTTCAAATGGATCTTACGGGAAAATTATTATTCACCATTATTTCTTTGTATCTTGTGTATGACTGTTATGAAGGACCAAGACCTTTCTGTGCCAGGTGTTAAAGCACACAACAAGCTGGCAAAGACCATGCCCAGGCCCTCGTGGTGCCGGGGTGCTGTCGGGGAGATGGGTGCCTCCAGCTTTGTGCCCTGGAGCCAGAGAACCACAGAAGTTTGACTTTCGTGAGAACTAGAGGAGGATTTTCCACAGACTTTGTATGAAACTACTGGCATTTTGTTTGGGCTGGTGTCACATCCTCTTCCATTTGCCGCTGTTGTGGCAGATGAAGAATTGGGTTTGTCTTGAAGGTACATGAAAAGTCACTGTTTAGTCAGAAAATTCAAAGGAACTGGAAAAGGAACCATCTGGGATTCAACCTTCTTAAGCTCTGGGGGACAAATCTGGTACCAAAGAAAGGAAAAAGTCTTGGATCACGGTGTTTTCACTTTTTTATGGTAATTTTCCTGTGAATCGCAGTAACAGAAAGCACTGATCTGTAACTCACAGTCTACAGCAGGACCTCCAGCATCGCTTGCTGTCCTTTATTTACCCAAGGCTTCATAATTTACCCAAGGCTTGATCCATAATACGCTTCCAACAAAATTTTTTAGGTTGAACATACAGTTACTGTTGAAAGGTGCTGAACTAATAACCCTCTAAAACTAGAGTTTCCTCTTAATGCCGGGAGCGTTGGCTGGGGGCACTGGCTGGCTGGGGAAGGGAGCAAATGCATCGCACTGGCCGAAAAGAGGGAGAAGCACCTGGTGTGACACAAGAGCAGCACCGCGGCCATCAGGGCCCTGTACCTGCACCCCCCTGCGTGCTGGTGCGAAACCAGCGTCAGGGTCCCCTGAGCCCCCCGGCTCAGCCTGTGCGTCCCTGCTGGCCCCCGGTGCTGCCCCACCGGCTGGCACTGCCCGGGGCTGGGGGCGCTGGGGGAGGCACGGCGGGGAGACGGCGGGGCTGGGTGCTGCTCCCGTCTGCCTCGCAGCCCAGCCCGGCCTGCAGCCCTAAGCCCTGCAGCCCCCAGCCCAGTCCTGCAGACCCCAGCCCAGTCCTGCAACCCGCAGCCCAGCTCTGCAGCCCCCAGTTCCACAGCCCCCAGCCTCGCAGCCCCCAGCCCTGCAGCCCCCAGCCCAGCTCCGCAGCCTCCAGGCCAGTCCCGCAGCCCCCAGCCCAGTCCTGCAGACCCCAGGCCAGTCCCTCAGCCTGCAGCCCAGCTCTGCAGCCCCCAGCTCCGCAGCCCACAGCCCCCAGCCCCACAGCCTACAGGTCCGCAGCCCCCAGCCCCGCAGCCCCCAGCCCCGCAGCCTCCTTGCTGCATCCCTACAGCCCTGCTCCCTTTAGCGGTGCCGCTTCCAGAGGACGAACTTGGCCCCTCAGCCTGTGGCGGTCACACCCCGGGGGTCTGGCCTCACTGCCTGCCCGCTGCCTGTAGCTGGTGGGGTTTGCAGCCCAGGTGTAGCCTTTAGCCACGGAAATCCACGGGCGCTCCCCACCCCCGGGGAGCTGACACCAGCCTGCGGAGCCACGGGCTCTTCTCTGCCTTATGCACGCACAGAGTGTTAAACCTTTACCTGTCTCAGCCTTTGGGGGACACTTTTCGGGGGCTTGGATAGCTAGCTTGAGCTGCTTCTGCGGTGCCTGTAGTGCTATCTCTTGCTGCCTTCCCTGCGACACCTAAAACCCTCTTGATATGGTTTGTGCTTGTATCCACTATATTCACCTGTGGACCTGACCTAGGCACCAATGTAGGATAAGTAATTTTAGGGTTTTAATTAAAATCTCTTTCCTTCCTTTATGCTTGGCCTTCAGAAAATGGTTTGGGTTTTTTTTTTTTTTCGGGGCTGTTTTTTTTTTTTTTTTTAAGGAAGGAAGGAAAAGCGTTGAACTTCTGTTTACCTCATTTTGTTTGAACAGAGCCCTGTGTGTTAACCCTCCTCCGCACAATGAAACTCTGTACAGTGAAAATTGGCTGAGTGGGTCCTTATTCAGGATCATTCATCACCATGGCACAGCCTCGTGCAGACATGGCAGATTTACATCAGTGAAACTGAGGAATGAAAACAAAAGGCCCATGATCTGAGGGAAGGGCTGGCATTATTTATGAAGTGCCAGTAATGTGCTGAGGACTAGATGAAGAGCTAATCAGCCTTGCTCTGCGAGGGTGCTGGTGGCAGGGTGACATGCCACTGAATACTGCAGCAAGGAGAAAAAGCATGTTTGGTACCTCGGGGCTCCTTCAAGGCACTGGTGGTGTGCATTCTGTACGTGACTCTCCCCTTCGGAAGATGGGGAATGCATATGGGAAGGAAGTCTAATGGTGAATACATACAGCAAAATTCTTTAAGGAAACAGCCTTCCTGGTGCACTTGAGGCCTCAGGACCTTCCCCATGCTGGGAAGCCACAGGGATAATTTCAGATCCCACTTTGCTCATTTCGTCCAAGCAAAATAAAAGCCAACAAACAGCAGAGGAGATGCAGAGATGGACAGAGAACATGCTTCTTGGAGCCAGCAACTCATCCTCCTTGAGGGGCTCAAATATATGCCTGCCTTCGTGTCTCTCCGCTGTACTTCAGTGAGGGACCAGCAGCAGCTCTGAAGTTGTTGCCCAGGAGCCCAAACCCATAAGCCAGGCTCAGGCCAACTTCATCAGGAGCATCCTTGGGGTGCTGCTGGGCTGGGTGCGGGGGGTGCGGTGCCAGCTGGCACCCACTGCTCATTCACAAATTCTCAGCTTTTTCATAGCGATGGCAATACTTGCCCAACAGCCGGTTGCGAGGCCATGAGGAAGCCTTCTCCCATTCCCTGTATCCTGGTGGTTTTTGTTAAAGGAGAAATTGCATCTCTTGGCGCTGGTCGAGATGAGAGTTGTTCTGGTTTCTGAGGCGTTGCTTTTCGGTGAGTGTCTCCAGCTGCTGCACTCCCCTTCACTCGGGGCACTGACTCATGCTTTTTGCCATCACAATAAGTCTGTTTTCATAAACAAAATTAAGTGCACTCTGTTTATTCATTAGGGAGATTTGAAGTCTCTCAGCAACCAAGAAATATGATTCGTGGGATGAACTCTTTTCCCTCTTCCCCTTTTTTCTTTTCTAACAGCTAAGGGGAAAAAAAAAAGTTTGGGAAAATACTGGCCCGATGCTATCAGCGGGCTGGTTCTGTGCCTGCTGGTGTGCAACACCATGACTGAGGAAATTATATTGACTACGCAGCTGAGGTTTGTATGCCTCAGAGACTCAGTGCTCTAAAGAGGGATATTTAAAATTGCATAAAGATGAAGAGGAAAAATGGGACAGGTTAATGAACTAGGCTTTAAACAACGCTCCAGGTAAGCACAGCACAGATGATGGGTCCCAGCTTGACAGCCAGAGCGAGAAGCTTGTCTGGCATGTGCCAGTGAATCTCTTGTGGATGGTTTGGGGCAGGACTAGGCATGGGCAAAGCCAAGTGAGGCAGGTTGCCTGATGCCCCAGCACCTGTGTCAGAGCCCTGGTGGCACAGCCAGCTCTGCTGGTGGTCTCCCTGTTGTGTCATCTCACACCCAGCCTCCTCTTCTCCTTCCTACAGTGGAAACACAGCTGGACCCAACCCCTTATCCTAAACAGACAAAATTCAATTTGCCTACAGTGCTGATAGGTTTTAGGCTGGGTCTGCAGCAAAGTGAGAGGCTCATGCAGCCTCACCATGCTGAGACTCCTCACTTTTGGGTGACGCTCCTCCCTGCTCCAAGGGTCCTGCAATTGCTGCCAGCTGGGACTATTGATGCATCTGTGACATTGATGTTTCTTCATTAAGGACTGGACTAATGCCCGCAATATAGCTTGAGAGAAAAATCTTACTATGATTAAGCCTGAAATAATATTAAATCAGATGGAAACCGTTTGAGTGAGTTCATGGCAACAGGATGGATAAAATTTTTGCAACTGAAACAACCCCTGCGCTCTCAGAACAAGTGTAAAGGCAAGTAGCAACTGAAAGATGGCATTAAGCATGTCAAGAGGCAGAATCCAACTAAAATAATAAACAAGCACCTGTAATTCATATGAATTTTAACTCGAGCATCCAGATCTAGAGGTTCTGCACCTTGGTCAGCTGCAGTACTGCAGAGGGAGAAGTGCAAAATGCCAAGTTATGGAGCATTATTAAGACAGGTAAATTCTAATGTGAGCTAAAGAATATGAACGGGATCAGAATTAGCAAGTCCACTCATATCAGCTCATGAATACAGACTTACTCCCTAAAATATATTACCTATTGCCGTATGTTTTCCAACATGCTAGTGTGATGGGGTACCCACTGCTCCCTTCAAAATTTGGCTTATTTTATGGAACCCAAATCAGAGACTTGCAAAAGCGTCTCCCATACTGAGTGGAGGCTTCCATTCAGCTAGCTGTCATCCTGCAGAAGAGAATTTAGAAGAAATAAGTAATCCCTAAGCCAGTGGGGAGAAGCGAGGGAAGCGGCTCAATGACCAGGTATAATGTCAGTACACACGGAGTGTAATCCCAGCTTCTAAAATAGCAAGATCTGGGTTTGAACAGTGATTAACAAAACCATGTTGTTACAGGGAAGAAAATATACCTTGAATTTCTACTCATAACAGCTACTCAGAGACTTCTTTATTAGTATGCAAATCTTGTACTCATTGAAGAGGAAATAAACGTGGAATTTGCTGTCTTTGCAGCAAATGTAGAAGGTATTTTGGCCATTCTTGAAAACCCGCTTTCTACCACATACCATAAATGAAGTGAATACCTTTAACTTGTGCTTCAGAGGGATCCATAAATCAGAAACAAAGGACAGCAGAATAACAGGGTGGTGTTTCTCCTTCTGGAGTACCAGATAGCCCGTGCCAACAGTAACAACCTGTGATCTGCGGTTTCCATGCCAGACGAATCCATGGGATGGAGTGCGGCAGTTGCTTACCTTCCAGTGAGCCAGCCCTCACCTGCAGCACCCAGTCTTCGCTGGGGTTATTCCTCAGTAAAAGATGCTGGCAGCTACTTCAGACTTCATGAATTTGGGGGAGCGGGCACATGGGCATTGATCTGGGCTCAGACTTCTGATAACTGGATTTTGTCTCAAGTTATCATCACAGTTACTGGAGCTGGGACTTTGGATGAGCCCCTTCGCCATGCCTCGGTTTCACCATCTGTACAAACAAGGTTATAATATTTCCTTGTGAAAATTGTGCTGTGTGGGTGAAAAAGCACTGGATAAAACCAAGGAATTTTGTAATTTTAAAATGTTTAAATTTTGGAGTGTTTTGATTTCTCTGTGATTGACGGTGAGCACAGGGGGTCTTCTGGCTTAGGTTTCCATGTGGAAAACTGGATACACTGATATGTGTAGGAGTTTTTTGGCTAGAAAAGCACCATGTCTTCAAAAACATAACCAGATGGACTGTCCTGCTAAATAGTCACAAGCACGTGACTGTCTTCAAAAGAGACATCTTAACCTGCAGCTATTCTCTCATTGCTATGTCTAGAAATACTGTTTCAGTGTTCTTCTATTTCTGTTGCTCTTGGATTCCGTTGCCACTGAAAAAAGCTCTGGGTAAAGCGATGGTCAGGCTGAATACATAAGTCTAACTTTCAGCTCCACAGGTCAGCCTCCAGCTTTGATTGCTTGTAAAACACCCAGCAGATGACTCATGCAGAAGTGAACTGGCCTCTTCATCACCCTCAGGTGGTTCTGCTCCTCAGAGACGAGCCAGTGAGCCACCATCAGGTGCTGCTCGTTGCAGGCTAGAGGCGTGTGGGTCTCAGAGATCTCTAACATCTTTTCTAAGAAGCCCTGGCTAATTTTAAATGTTTGTTTCAGAAACTAAGAAAACCCCCACGGGTGTAGAAGAGATCTCATCAAACACACGATGGGCTCCAAGTCCCCAGGTAGGTCTGCATCTGTGTTAGAGGTAGGTTCAAAGGTTTTGAGCAGCCAGTTTCTGGATGCCATGCCTTGGAGAGTCAGCCTCTGGAAAGTCACATTCAAGCTCAACCCTATGAATCACATATTTGAACCAAAATGTGTCATCCAGGTTTGGAGGAGGGAGAAGCCTCATTGTTATTTCTGTTGATACATTTTTTTCCTACTGAGTCATGATGCTTACCAGGCATAATTTCTGGGAAAAAAAACCCTAAAAAGCAATCCAAAACACCCTTGTCCTCAGACTTGCTGTTCATCCACCAGATCACTCTTATTTTCTTAAGTTCTCCTGATGGAGATCTCACTATGGGTAAAACAGCTAAGCCTTTGTCATTAAACTTATTTCAGAGGGCTTCACTTTGGCCAGCAAGATCTGGGTTTGTCTGACACAACTTTAGGAAAATGGATTAGTCCTGGCCTGCAACTAGCACAAAATGGACCTTCTTTAGATGCAGCTCCTCAGTTGTAAAAATTACATGTTTAGTTTAACCTGTTTCTAAAGAATGAAGGGATAATTAAAACAATGGTTAATTGTTGCCAGACCCACTCCCTGTCATGTGAACCAGAGATTTTGTCATATTCTAGAGGGTAGGAATCAAACCATATAGGGGCCAACACTCCATCCTCGCTGTGGTCTCCGTACCGGCTCTGGGGGTGGTGGCTGGTCCCGGGCCGGCTCCTGCTGTTTGCCAGGTAGGTTTGATGTGGTTTTCCCAGGTGTGAAAGGGGGCAATCGGCTCTTGGAGTCAAAACCAGGAGTGTGCAGTGCTGGGGAATGAAGAAAACGGCTGGAAAGTCATGTAGCTGTTGCAACAGCTGTGCAAATACTGGTTTTAATCCAGGGCTGCTGTGATTAATAGAAAAGGTGTCACCTACGGTCACCATCCACTGTCCGGTGCGTGAAACGGTGGCAGAGATCAGCCCAGCAGAACTCCCTGCTTTCTTATGTGGGAACTGGGCAGCACAAGGTGAACCAAGCTGCATGGAAGACTTGGAAAACAAGGGTTTTCCAGACAAAACAGTTTTCACAATCATGAAATGCTTCCTAGTCTTGGTGTAGCCTTGCCAGAGCTGGGGAGAGATGTCTGGGAATCCCTGGAGGGGAGGGTGGGGGTGTCTGCCTGCCTGTGTCTCTCTCTGAAAGGCTGGCAAATGGCCCCATGCTTGGAAAAGTGCGAGTGTGTGTGTGTCTGTCTGTTGGGGGGTCAGTGCTTCACCTGGCGGCGCTTCTCGCTGCCTTTTGGTGTTGGAGTAGGGAGGTCCAGGGGAAGCTGCAAACTCCTTGGCCAGCAAACGCAGCCCGGTCACAGGCCAAGGCTGCAGCGGGCAAGGATGCGGCATGCACAGGTGTGATGTGCAAGGCTGTGGTGTACACGGGTGAGTGTGCAAGGCTCTGGTGTACAAGGGTGAGTGTGCAAGGGCGCGATGTGCAAGGCTGTGGTGTACACGGGTGCAGTGTGCAAGGCTGTGGTGTACACGGGTGAGTGTGCAAGGGTGCGATGTGCAAGCCTGTGGTGTACACCGGTGCAGTGTGCAAGGCTGTGATGTGCAAGGGTGCAGCATGTGATGGTGCCTCCCTCTCCCCTAACTGCTGAACCCACCTGGGAAGTGTTTCCCATGGCCAGGGTTTCATGCTGCCTGCGGTGCTGCAGTTGTGCCTGCGCTCTGAGGGTCGCTGCGGGTGGCTCCCGCCGCGGAGCGGTGCAGCAGCGGTGAGCCAGCCTTCCCTGCAGATGGCAGTGATATCCTGTGCTGCAACAAACCCTTTGCTGAATTTCCCCATACTTTTTTTCTGGCTAGGGGGTGGGGGTGGGGGGGGAGCGGAAACCAAACCACCAACCCTCCATGCAGCCTAAAGAGCAAATTTTACATAAACTTTGCTTTGTCCCCAGCCTGCAGCCTAGAGGGAGCAGTGCCTCTGTGAGGCGAAGTATTACATACCCCGATTCCCTGTAAAAGCCTAGAAAATGTTAAGATGTGTGGGCATGGTTCAATTACATTTATTCTTTCCAGTTATTGCTTATGTTAATGGCCTTTTTAAAGGTAAATGAAGCCAATACGGTTTCTTGCAAGAGCCGTGTATAGATAACTAGCACAAATCCTGATTTACAGAACTGTTTGAGTTTAGAACTGGGAAAAAGTGTAGGGAAAAAGGGAAGAAAGGCACCCCTAAGCTAACGGTAGGCTGAGCTAGTCACTGGAGACTTCAACTCAGAAAAGAAAGGTTTCTCCCCACCTTTTCCTTTAGTGAAGGCTAACATGAAAAAGCTTTGAAATTAAACATCTGTTGGGCTTAGGTTTCAGTGGCTTGCTCGTGCTGATATAATCAGGCAGCTGAGAAGGCTTTCATGATACTGCTCATCTTCAATAAGGTTGTATAAAGAGTCCATGAAAAATTTACTCAAGCCACCTCAAACCTTCAGGACTATCCATCTCACCAGTGATCTAGCCTCACCGAGTATTTGACATATCAGGAGTATCCAGACGGAGCGGGTCAAAGCTGAGACCTTAGCATCACTCCAAGGAAAAATAACCTGCCAGTCAATGAAGCTTCACTTTGAATCGTAGCCAGTGGCATAGAAAATACATACATTCCCATGAGTGATGTGTTCATGTGCTCTTACCTAGCAGGATGCAGACGACGGCCCGTCGGTCATGCTCTGGGGGGCCCAAGAGCTGTGGTCGGCTGAGGTCCCCGTACAACACCTGAGCAGACCGCTGTGCTGCTGGCTGGAGGCGTTAGGGATGCCTGCGCATTGAAGCCACTTTACATATTGAAGCCACTTCATACATCGAAGCCACTTCATAAATAAGCCTGGAAAACTTTGGGAATTAACAGTAACATTTCAGAGCTCTCACGGTAAGTAAATGACGCTAACAAGGCCCCATTTCCCATAGGTGTTTTTCTTATGTGGGGAACCCTTTAATTTTAATTTGAGATGGGGAAAGTTTGCTGGGAGTTGCAGTCCCGTCCCTTCGCTTGCCACGCAGCACACGTGTGGTCGTCACCACTGACTGCTCATCCTTCTCCAGCCAGTTTGTAATTTTTCTTTCAGCTAGAGGCAGATACATATTTTGGTATACAAAGGGCAGCGTTAGAGGCTTCAGCTGTAGTACAAATCAGGGCAAACTTGGCAAGGAATCAGGCAATAAGGCATAAGGAGGTCTGTTCTCGTAAGGCTGGGTGGGGGTCACACATACTCCTGAGTCTTTGATGGCTTTTGATGCCTTGAGTTCACCTGGTGTAAAAAGTTAAGGCACACGGGTTTGTGACAATTTCTGACATCATTGCAGAAAAAATGTAAATTAAAGGGGGGGAAGCACAGAGCTGGCAAAATGTCATTGATATTATCTGTCAAAACAAATGTGAATCAAACTTTACTCCTGTGATTACTCCTAAGCTATCATTACAGGCCTGCCACAAAATCACAGCATGAATCTCTGCTCTGCTCTGCAGGGGCAGGGGCTGTAATATTTTCCCCTCGGCTGCGCGCTTGCTGCTGCTCCGATGGCCCCCACCAAGGGCCGGGAGGGCTCGTGGGTGCAGGCAGTCACTGTGGCTTTCTGGAGAGAGGTTCCGAAATGTGACATCCTAACCCGCTCCAAACCTCCAGCTGTATTTCTGACCAGGCGTTCCCAGTTGCTGTTCTCAGCAAAAGGTGGTGGATGACCCGGGCTGCTCCCGGGGGACCTTTGAGTCATATTTTCTCTGCTCTTTCCTCGTGGTGCTGCCGGAGGAGAGGGCTCAGGGGGGTGATGGGGCTCCCTGCGTGGGGCCAGCACTGACCGGGCTGTCTCACCACCTCACCAGAGGCAAGGAGCCAGGGTCAGTGTCAAATGCAGGGGCTGCAGAGTTCAGCTGCAATTACTACCCGGAGCCCAGGGCACAGCCTAGCCCTCGGAGCAGTTACTATCACCTAGAAATGGCTGCTTGACTTGCACACCATCCCACAGCCATGCCGAAATGCAGCAGCTGGCTGAGGACGGGCTGGTATGTGTTTAGCTGTTTGCTGAAGAACACAAGGCTGGTGTGGTGAGTGCTGGGGGCTTGCTCCCCGTACCCCACCCCTGGCCTGAAAGTCCGTTTCATCAAAAATTCCCGAGCAGAGCTGAGCTCTCACAAGTAGTTAGCTAATAGACTGCCATGCTCAAAAAAAAAAATATATCCTTTTACTATTTATATTTTTCTATTTCTGAGCAACAGATAGAGAACGTTTGTGTTTCACACGCCTGCCTTCCCTGCTCAGCTCTGCCTCCGTGCCCTCCCGCTTGATTTCAGCTACAATTTTGGGCCTACAGTCTACTGAATAAAGAGGTGCCTTTGTGCTGCAGCCACCTCTAGAGCCTGGATATGGCCAACTCGTTGACAGCGCAGCCCCTGCCCACCTTTTCTGCCTCCCCCTTCCCTGGGCTTTCGGTTCCTCACAGCCTCAGCAATTTTGCTGCACCAACAGCCTTGCCCTTCGGTTTAGGAGGAGCTCAAATCCTGTGCTGCGGTCTTCTTTTCCCTAAATAAAAATAATTCGAGCCCCTCTACAACATGAGTTCACCCAGGTGATAGCTGTTTGCAGGAGAGGATGGTCCAGCTAAAGCACAAGGTGAGCAGGGATCAGGAAGACAAGGACAGCATTGGGTGGGAGCTCATCGTCCCTGCGAGGCTCCCTTCGCAGCAGCCCAGTGGAGCACGGCCACCTGAGCAAGCCAGTGATGATGTATTTAGACAAGAATCTGGTATGAAGCTGAAATGCAGCTTCTTAAATTAAGTAAATTACTTTTGTACTTAAATAAATAATTAAAAAAAAAACCCCAACCAAACTTGTAAATCGCGTATTTACACAATGGAGCACGCGAGCAAGAGAGTTCTCACACAAAACCCAGATGTTCATTAGAAACACGAATTTTTTCTTCCTTGCTGCTACCATGAAAAGTAAAACTGGGAAAAAAAGCCAGCTGTGTTGAAGAGGTATAAAGTAGTCAGTTAAGTCTACAAAATCCAGGAAATTTCCTGGGTTGGGGAACTGGGGTGCTGTTGTAGTCTTTTCATTTGGACCCAAGACATAAATTAAAGCCAGAGTATCAAGTCAGGTGCTCAAGTTCTCAGCCCTTAGCTGTGGAATTTCCAGGTTAAGTTACTTAAATTTTCCTGTTGCTGAATAAAGCTAAATTCCTGTGTGCCATATATTTGCTCATCATAAAATGTTCTCTCCTAGCCAGTAACAGCTTCTTTGTTGGCGAAGCCTGTCTGGTTTATGAGCTTCCCAGCCTTTGTACAGTGTACTGGGAGTTAAGAACTTCCACATGGTGCTTGCTCTGAGGCTTTTGTGAATAAGCAAAGCAAAGCAAAGCCCTTGCTCTGTGTCCAACATGCATCAAATATGGTTTTAATTCTGTGTTTTTAAACGCAAAGGATAATATTGATTCTGTTAAGGTAAATGTCTTTAATTGTATGCTATATAAACTCGACTCTTACTGAGACATAATGGGCTCTGGGCTTTCTTCCAGCACAGCAGTATGAAAATGTATCTGTTTGTGTCTCCAGTAGAGAAATGCAGAATTAAGCTTTGGATGAACAAAAATTAAATGGAGTCCACACCCAGTCTCTAAAAAGCATATATTGATACAGAAGGACATTTGCACAGATAGAAATTAATGCTACTAATTAAGCCAGGTCAAAACTCTGGAGTACCTGTTGATGCAGATGGTTTAGTGCTTTTTATTTGGGTGGTGCTGGCGGGAATAGAAAATTCAATGAGGGAACATAGTAAGAGAAAGTGAAGAAGTTCATAAAACTGTCACTGCATGTATCAGTCTATCTCATCTACAGAAATGGAATGGGCTCTCGATGCAAAGGGGTACTGGGCATCTCATTAACAAAGTGGTGCTCCATGCTCTGAAATCCTTATGCACACCCCTCTTGTGAGTATTTAGGAGGGCGATGAGGAATGAGGACAAGATGACTATATTAGTTTATCAAAGGTGATAATGGTATTTAAGAATAGACCAAACACTCATGCAGCAGATGATATCCTTTCATTTATTGCTAAACTACCATAGTACAGGCAATATATAAAAATATTTTACAGATAGCAAAAAATCATTACATTGGAGGTTAACATTGTTGTTGTAGGAATGTGAATGGTATAAAACCTTTTCCGATTCTTAAAGTTAGGTTTCTGAATGAACAGCTTGATTAAAAAGACATCTGCCAGGATGATTTCAGCGACAATTGCTCGCTCATATTTATTAACATATGGTTTTACCTGAACATAAAGGGTAGAACTTCAGCAAGGAGTCTTGGACTTCTGTGAGGAGGGGATCACTTCATAATTACACATAATCATACACACATGTACACACAAATATGTAAGTCCCAATTAGGCCACCATTATTAAGACAGAACTGTAGCTTGATTCTCTGTTGCCAGGTCTCACCACACTACTTGTGTAGTAAGGTACTGATCAGCATCAGTAAAATAAAGACAGTTTAATCCTGGAATAACTGATTATTCCAACTACACACCCATGGATTTCTGGGCTATTACAGACACATAAATCATTACTCATTTTTGTGAGTCAGTCATTCTAGAACTTTCTACCCGATTTTGCTATTTTCTGAGAGTTATTGAAATAAACCTCAAATTACTAGCTTTTCCCAGATAACCACTCATCTGCAGCCTATATGATCTTACACAGTACCAGCACCTTCATTTGAAATTTATTGCAATGTGAGTTGGGTACCAATATTATATATTTTTTTTGTACTCCAGGAACAATGAAAATGGCTAAACAAATCTTTAACAGACTGTAATAGATTAGATACTGGCTGGTAGTTGAGCAAATAGCTACCAGCTGTCACCCACTGCAGTTATAAAGTAGCAGACATTAAAGACAGATGTCAATCTTATGTCAAACATTCAAAGAAGTGGATTATTCCTTCTGAACTGAGATGAATAAAGAATTATAACTTTCCAGGTGTGATGGCAAATAGATGCCTTACATTTACAGGTAAGAAAACACTGCAATGTAAACGATGAGGAAAACAGTTGATTTCTGGAGAATTTGGAATTCACCCAGTCTAAATCCAACATCGGTGTCTCTTCCTATTGCACAGGAATACATAATATAAATAACAAACACTTAGAAAAGCACATAAACTGGAACATCTGATGATTTTAAGTGGTGCAAAATTTATGAAGATCTGAATCAACTTACAATTTGAAATTAAGAGAGTAATTTTCTTGAATCCCATCTGGCAGATAACTGTTCCTTATTAAGTAGCAATTTGGAAAGAAATGCAGTGGAAAAAGTCAGATTGAAATATTTAGAAACATATTTCTGAAGCGTTTAAAGCTGTCTTTGAAGTCTTTGGAAAATTTATCAAATATTTCTTTTTAGAACAATAACAATTCAACAACAATTGCATAGAAAATTAATACACTTAGAAAATGAAAATTGATCCTTTATAAATACTATCCTTAATCCAAAAGGTGTTGCATATTTGGTCAGACAAAAAGCATAGACACTTTTTTGTAAAGATATGGATTACAAAATATACTTTTAAAAACATGCTAGCTAATCTGAGAACTGTTTTAGATACGTTATTAAGCAGCAGTATTTTATACAATAGAGAATAACATAGTGCTGGTTTTGGAAATATTCTACATTCAGAAAATGCCGTATTCCTACAAGAAGAATGGAAGTGCTACATATTTACATGGATACAAATAAAGCAAGTGCAAAAACCATGGCTCTTCTACATTCTTTCTACCAATAAAAACACATACATTAGACACTTCATTCCATCACTGTTGTTCAGATCTTACATTTTGCTCATTCTCATGGAGAAAAACAAAAACGGGACTTCATACTTCATTGCAAGTATCTTCATGAGCAATTACTCTCCTGCCAAACTGTACTTCCAACGCTCATAACTGACAAAAAAAAAGTCATCCTGATATCTGTCCACTCCCATTCCACTCTCAGACTGTTTACATATCATGAATGATGATTTTATTCTACGTATTCATATATTTGATGCAGAAGTTTATAGAAGCTCATCCTGTATTTGCAGCCAAAGCTTGGATGGAAAAATGGAAGTTAAAAAAATGCACATACACACACAAAAAAAGAAAGAGATGAACTTTTGAGTTCCAACGAGCCCCATGTACTTTGCATGGTATAACTTTGATGGAAAAATGCATTAGAGTTGTTCACCCTCTAGACAATATATTTGGAGGCCTTTGGTACAATGGCAGGAAGGCACTGTGGTGAAACATTCAGATAACTGAGGAAAGACAGTATTTCCTCATGTGCAAATATGGCTATCTTCCAGATAAAGTGAGAACAAATTACTCACAAAATGGTATTAACTCTTCCAAGGTTAAGCTAATGCTTCTACAGAAAGAGCGCAAATAAGTTGTACTAAGTAACAAAATATTAATACTGGAAAAACACTGCTCAGCAAGAACAGGAAATAATTTAGTACTGTATATTTTGAAGTTCTTCAGCCTAGCTATATAATTTTAACATACTGGTTTTCTTTTTAAAAAGAGACAGCAATGCATAACGCTATGTCTGAGGATACTCCTTTTCTCCAGAAATAAATATAAAGTTGGTTAAAGCTGTATTATTTGACTAACAGTTGCATGTAAAAGCAAATAGAGTAGCACAGCCTGACCTCATGTAGCTGTAAATAAAACCACTAAAATGTAGTCTATATTATATACATCTTATGACCCCCGCGATCCAGTAGCTGGCTTCATGTGCCTGCAGACAGCTGGCTGACTGGAGCCAGTTATAGGATCGTGACCCAAGTTTGTAATGGGGTTGTGTGTGTTCGTATATCATCATATTTATATAATACAGCCATATAGGTATATATGGTTATATTATAAAAATATGCATGTATATGCACCTACACAAACACACATACAGATTAATACCTATGCATTAAAAATGAGGAAGAAATACAGCTAATGCAAGCACAAGTAAAGCACTTGTAGCACATTTAAAAAAAAAATAAAATAACCCTCTCCCCCTCTCTACAGCAAAGTGCCCAAAGGGACACAAAAAAGCAGTGGAAATTTTGTCTTTTGGTTAAAGAGCGCATGTTTCATGGGTGCATCCTGCAAAGTAGCTTTGCTGGAGTGTTCCAGGGGCTCAGGAGCTTCCCTGCCTGGGTCCCTTTGAATGCTGAAAAGCCTTTGCTATAAGTCCACATTTTTCTTGTCTGCTATGCACATTTATTATGCCTTACAGTAAAAAGGGGAGAAAGATGCTTAAATGATCAGTGGGGGATAGTGGCAAAAATTAAAAATAAACATGAGTCCACATCACGAACATGCATATTGCAATTGCACATTGCAGGAGGACTGTGAGTGGATTTGGTGTGTGGTTATCTGACTTCAAGATCAGCCACTTATCTGTATACAGAGGACTATTGACAAGCAGTTGCTATCGACAATCACTAAATAAGCAGCAATACTTTTAGATTACATCAGTGCATCTACAGATTTGAAAAGACGTTCATGTTCTTCTTTGATAATCTATTTAAAATCCAGTAAGAGAAAAGCTTGTCAGTTATTTGGGGTTTTATGTGAATGGTTTTTTTTTAAATTTCTCCTATATGTCACAGGTTTCATTCAGAGAAAACTAGATGTTCATTTTTGATACTTCCAAGCACGAATTCTGTGAAACCGGCAGACACATTCGGTCTGTTCTTTTACTCAGATGCAGCAAAGAACTTCTGACAGGCAACTTTTGGCCTGAGGAATTGCTCAAAGTGATGCAAAACACCAGACTGCATTAAAAATCCATAGTATATGTCAGATTCTGGCGAAGTGGCAGTTTTAAAACAGTCCAAAATAGCTTATTTGAGGCATGTGAGCCAGTCAAAGTACTGTATGAGTGCTGTTTAACAATCAATAATTCCCCTGTGCAGAAGTCATTTCAGCTAGTCTGAGCTTCAGTTTTGTTTCCGTAAAAGTCAGCAATAAACCTGGCCATTTTCACCTCTGCTGGTAACAGGCGGTCAGGTCAGGTGTTCTGGGGAGTCTAATGCTTCTGTCTCCCACTCTAAAACTGACAGATGACCTTGCAGAACTTAAGCACCAACTTTTAGAGGCAGAACATGTATTTTTCTCAATGCTCCTGAAATGTTTTCTGTTGAAATGAGCACATACTCTGCAGGGTTTGTGCAAGATCTTTCTTGCAATACTGGGGAACCAGTTATGCAGCCGCTCTGCTGGTCTGCTGTATTCATATAACCTAATTCCTGCTGTAAGCATGTGGACACGTAGGTATTCAGCAAAGTTTACTGTGAAACAACTGAAAACAGCATAGTTTCACTGTTTTTTTCTAGAACAGAGCTCAGGCTCTGCCCTCTTAAAAGTATCAGTGTTCCTCATTTACAAAATTAGGAAATATTACTATGTATTTACTACGATGTTATGGATATCCTTTCCTGTACATTGATTATCCATTCACGATGCCTTTTTATCACACTGTGGGAGCAACGACACACCAAAATGTTATAAACTTGCTAGCCGTACAACTGCAGATGGCAGCGGTTATCTTTTATCATGATAAGCATGTGTCAGTACAGTATATTCTAACACATGAAGCAAAACATACAAACATACTAACTCACATGGAAATTTAACCTTTCCAGAAATTGCTGGTAGCTTTGCAAAGCTAAAGAGACAAGGTGAATATAAATAAGCGTATACTTTTTCTGGAACATATGGCTTCTGTAAGATGCAATTATTTTCTTCTGCAGCTTGTGTGGTTAAATATTACAGCTGCTAAATGAGTCAAGTTATGAGCCAACAGCAGGTTCTATACGACAAGAAACAGCAACAATTTCTTAGAGAGAAAATAACTAAGATGTGTTCATACACTGCCTAAATATTAACAAGGATCAATCATAAAATCTTTGGATTTACTGTGACTCCTATATATTAATTTCTGTTTTATCTGGGTTTATTTTACCCTGGGACAGGCGTTACAACTGCTGAATTTCTCTTTTCACTGGTTATCTGTGAGCATCCCTCTCCTTCAATTCCTACCCACTTGGACAAGAAAAATGAAGAAAGCTCCTGAATTCAGCTGACATCTACTGTTTGAAATACTGATCACAGTGCTCAGTCAGAAAAAAGTGGCTTTTGATCCCAGGTCGGTTAAAGGCCAAGCAAGCTTGGGTTGCCTCAGTTTCCTACAACTTCAAAATTTCTCAGAAGGGCTTAAGAGACCTGAGGGCAAGTCATTGTTAGTGAACCACAAAATGTCATTTTTCTTCTATGGAATATATTACTCTTTCTTCCCCCGTTTCCCACCCCACCCAAATAAGCACTAATATATAACCTCCTTTGCTTTGTGCAGTGTTCAGGAGTGACCTATCACTTCTCCCTTATTACTAAGATAGATCGATACATAGATAGATATTTTGCAGCAGGCTTGAAGAGTTTCCTCAGACAGATGCTCTGTTACATGAGAACAATATGATCTTTGGACGAAAGGAAGGGTGTCCTTCTTGATGTTTACAGAGAGAGGTGGCAAGTTGCTTAGTCAAGGCTGTCAGCTTGATGCCAATACATTGTTCCTTGCATTGAATTGGTGCCTTGAGATGAACAGTTAAGGAAGCAGGAGGTTGCAGGGGCATTGGAAGGATCTAAGAGGTCAGTTATGGAAGGATTCAGTAAAAGTTGTCTCACAAATCTCTTCTTCTATGTCTGATTTCTGGCAGGGAGTCCAGAAAATTCCTTCCTGATAATTTCATTAACTGTGAAATAAAAGAAAGAGGAAGAAATGTTAGAGCACTTTCAAAATCACAAGAAGTAAAAGCAATCCTTGAGCAGTTTGCTGTTAAGCTGAAAAAAATCCCCTCTGTATTGGTAACACAATATTATTAAAACCTAAGACTTTAAGTCCTATTGACCCAGATTACACGTTTTTTGAAGGCAAGGGGGAAGAAGCGGAGAGAGGTGGTTTACACTGTGTTCAGTGTGCTTTAAGTACCGTAAAAACACAACTGAGAGTGTACCATGTGTCCAGTACATGCCACATCCTTTACATACACAACACCTTCCCTCTTTCACAGACATTTCCTTCGCCCGAGGTAAAAAAGAAAAATCTGTACATATCTAAGCATTTTAACATTTTCATTAGGCTGAAATAAGAGTATTTTGAAAAGAAAAAGGTCAGGTTTGGAGAAAATACAGTGGACAGTGCTGAAAACACAGAGATTGTAATTCAGGTGAAAAAGTGTTGACTGTTTTGTGTTTGGTTTGTTGCTGTGTTGGGGTTTTTTTGTTTTGTTTTGTTTTTTAAATCTTGCTGTAGACTCTATTTGCTCTAATTTTTATCCTAGTTTGTTTGTAGATCGTAGCATAAGCCAACTTCCATGCACCGCTATGATACCCTGAGAGGCTGGGACAGGCCTGTTAATAAAGCTCAAGAGACGACACTGAAGAATTTTGATCTCTGTTCAAAAAACCAAAACAATATTACATGTTACATACAACAGCCATTCTCTCCTGTCTGCCTTTCACAGTTATTTCCCTAAAGCACCCTTTGCTACCTCCTGGAACGACAATTCTGTAAAGGCTGCACTTTCATTAGGAGAGACCTAAAACATGAGCATTTTGGTGCAAAACTCCAAAACTGCCTGTTTCGGGGCTCCATTTCACATGCAGGTCCTTGGCACTATATTCACCAAGGGGGTCCACAGTTTTGAAACAGTCTGTCTACTTTGCAAATTTGCCTTAAAACCAGAAGACCAAATTTTCTAAGGTTTCAGACCCCAGATCTAAATGATTTCTCCCTGTTGACATTTAAGGGCTAAGACAAGGACTAACTGAAACCGAAGATGACCCTCATCCAAGACTGATTAATCCTCAAGCATGCAGCTGTAAGACTTCTCCATATTTAGGCCCATTTCTAACACGAAATATGATAAATATGAAAAAAGAAATAATTAGCATGGTGTTTCACCACTTCCCACAATTAAAAAAGCTGATGCCCAATCTCTTATTGCTTCTGGGAAGGGGAACACATGTATTAGTGTTCAATAGCTACAACTAGTAATTTGAAATCTCCCTCCACTCTATGTGCAATGGAATTTACCTTTGAGAAAGTAAAATCTATGTTCTGTGCAAAGCTCCACCTTATTACTGTACGGATGTCTGTTGTGGTGGGATATACTTCTCAAGAACTTAGTATTCACACAGAGCGTGGCACAGGTGCTTGACGGGAGGAGCAGGGAGGCAGCCCTCTGCATGTCCGCGTACAGTGAAATCTCCTGAAGGGACAGTTTCCATCCCTCCGTGCTCAAAAATCCCACCACTAACAGCCCAGAGTTTAACTCTTTCTAATTCCAGGCAGGGAATGCCTGATTTCAACCAGACTGGTGCCTCTTGGAGAGGACAGAGGCAAAAAAGCACCACTGACAGCAGAACTCCTGTCCTCTCCTGCTGCCCAACTTTCTACCTGCCACCATCACCAGCGGGCTTCTACCAGCCTTTTGGGCTAGTTCTTGCAAATAAAGCACATGTGGCGTTTTTAATGTGTTGCTGCTCTGCAGTGTAAGCAAACAACCAGTGGGAGGTGAGGTTGGTCCACTTTCAGGCAAAAAAAACCCTCCTTCAGCTCAGCTAAGAGCTTCCTGTTTGCTCTACCCAGGAAATGAGAGGAGCAGGTCTTCAATGGAAATTTTTCACAGCCTCAGCTAAAAATAGCAGTGAGGTAAAAGAAGTGGGCACCCACTCTTACAGGGTCATTTCCTTTCTAAAAACAAGTGGGCTGAGACTGAGGGCCGCTTTATTTATCAACACGTTTGTTTTAGCAGCCAGCGTACCAAAAAATACTGTGCACGAGTTTCCTTTCATTTAATACAGCCACCATGCGTGGAAATATCTGAGCCAACCGTCACCTTCATTTAGGAAGGGTTAAATATAAAGTGAAAAATGAGTAGATAATTAAATGGAGTTTACTAAACCGACAGTCTTTTGAGGGGTCCAGTTCTGGTTCTGTTTCCCTGCCTGAGCTTTAAGCAAAGTGGAACCTGTTGCACAGCACCAGCAGAGCAGGAGCCAGCGCAGGCCCTCTGCTCGCCAGCCCCAGGCAGCTTGGACGGCGTGGTAAAAAGCTTACTCAGCCGCAAACTTCACTTTCCCTCCTTATGTGTTGCATGGGAGGTCAGCAGTAGGGTTTGTGGGCTGAAGTTACAGGGGCATTACAACCTGACAAGCCTTAAAAGTTGCGGGGGGAACAGTATGAAACATTAACCCTATAGACGGGCTGCAGGACTGTGCTCAGAGAGCTGGGCTCTCTCTGTGCCAGCTCTTACGGGTGGCAAATTGGGTTTTTGTTGTAAACCTCTGGATGACAAGAGAGCTCCCTCTCATCAGTTGGCCTGTAGCCACCCTGAATTTCGCCTAAATTCAAATGGTGAGGGAAGTTAGGTGCAGTTTAAGCTGGGCAACATTAGTCTGGCAGCTCTAAGGGCAAGATGTGTAAGTCAATGATTGTCCCAGCACAAAAAGCCCTCATCTACAACCAGAGCCCCTAAATCTAATGAATATGTAAATGTATCAGGAATAGATCCCAAGGCAAGCATCTCTCTCTCAGGTCAGAGTCACCTCCGGACTAAGTCTAGTGAAATCACACACCTTTCGTGATCTGCTCCAGATCTGGGAGCACATAGATCCAGATCCGGGTGTAATCTCAGTGATCTGGGTTTCAATAGTAGGTTGAACAAAATCAGCAAACTGAGAGATACCTAAACTTTAGAAGAAGCCGAGATCATGCACTGAACTTGCTGTTCTGAACTCCCACCTGTCTTTTTTTGGTAGCATGGTTAAAATGTATCTCAAGCATCAGTTCTCATTATTTGCTCATTTCTAGCCCAGAGGAAATGGAGATGATGTGATTAATAAATAAAACGTTGTTATTTAAGGTGCCTAGCATGCAGCAGCTCTAGAGCACACTGCTATTGATCCGTTTAATGAGAGCGAAATGATTAAATGGGGCCATAAGGCCATACACAAAGATAATGAAAGCTTAAATCATAGAAAAGGATATTGAAATTACAGCTGACGTCAGCTATCCGGACCAAGGAAATGCCTAGTTAGGCCTGAATCCCTTCAGCATATCTCTGTTAGATACTGCTGTCATAGTATTACAACTGCCCCAGTGCTTGGGGATTCCCAAGTTAGCTGAATGCAAGAGGCTGGTTGAAATCATGGGAGAATCTCTGTGTTCCTCTAATCACTCGGCTTTGATGGGTTAGAGTCAGTCTCTCAGGCTCCAGTCCTCAAAGACATTTAAGACTCTAATTCACATCCTCTCAGATAGAAATCTGGAGTATATTCACTTGTGGGATGATAGTGGGTTGTATTAAATACCGAGCTTCAACTAGTAGTCCAGAGACAGAAAACAGTCTCCAATTTTAGCTGGCAATGAGTCAGGCTCTTTGTTATTGATTATATACGTGCACACACACTCATATGCATGCGTGCACACACATACACACACACGCGCTGGAGTAACAACTTTACTAGTGTTATTCCACATATGTATCTGGAATAACAGCAGTGAAGTCAATGTTGTCACAGCACTATACCCGTGGCAGTGACTGGGGTCTTGTGCCCTTTGGGGATCCTGCAAGGCTGAGGGTCTTGTCAGAGGAGGCAAAGCTCAGCTCCAGCGGGCTCCTCCCTGCACCGGGCAGGGATCCTGCAATATTCCATGTTTGCTCTGCTGATGCAGCCAAGAGACGTTTTTACATGCAGAGCAAACACGAGACACGCAGGGAGGAACTAATGGCACAACAGGGACTGGGGAGGAAAGTTGAACCCTGAATTTTTAGGGTGCCCTCAAAACGTGACCAGGCAAACCATGGTCTTAACGTGGTTCTAGCTGCTGCCTGGGAACGTCAGGATGCTTTAGCCCAGCATGCACAACCCCATCTCTCCTTCCCTGCCCACCAGCCCCCAGCTACTTCAGGACAGCTCTGTGGTACACAAATGGGGAAGAAAAAGAATGAAAAAATTAAATTAAATAAGATTTTAAACCCTTTAAGCCAAATAAAAAGGGGCATGACTTTTTAATTGAAAAAATAAATAAATAAAGGTTAAGAGAAACACACAGCTGGAGAAAAGGCAGAAAAATACCAATTACCTTTCTTTTTGATTGCTTGGATCAAAGATCACAGTCATTCTTTTTCATATAATGTTTTGTATCCAGCTAAGGTGTGTATCTATCAGCTCTGAAAAAGATTTGCAAAACCATTTTTGAGAAAAAAAGGTAACCTTTGACCTATATTGCAAGGCCAAATGTTACAGTTTTCAGCTACTCTTTCATTTTCTGATTTAATTTATTAAAAGGACATTTCAGCATATACAATACATAAGGCAGAACTTAACCGCTGACCTTTCTGTTTGCTCAGATCCAGCACTAGATTTACTTTTCCCCCTCTTTTCTCAACTGATGTTATCTAAAAATAAGTACACAAAAAATAACACTCCTAAATTGATCACAAAACATGCGAAATGCTGATAATTTGATCTGAGACTTCAGAGTCACAGGAGGTCCATGCATCTTGTAAGTCAGGTCAAAGACTAGTCACTGCCTTTTGCAAAATGCAGTTATATTATCATCTTAGTGGCCCAAATAAAACATGACACATTTATGCCAGACTAAAAGTCAGTCCCTTTTAAATAAGAGATCTAACCACAGTGGCCATGTAAATTAGACTTCGCCTTAATTGTAAAGAACAGGAAAGGTATGTGCAAAGAAAGTGTGAAAGTTACAGTCTTTGCTTCAAACACAAAAGGATGAAAATTTTTTCTCATAAAATGGCAATATTTAAAATGCCGTTTCATTTTCTTTCTGTCTTTTTAGATTTCTTTTTAATTCACCAAGAAAGCATTTGGCACTTCTGCAAAACCGTATGGAAATTTAAAAAAGTAACTACAATATTAAGAAGGAAAAAGTGCTTCTTAAAAACTAAGTTAGTTTTAAGCACAAGATTCAGAAGTGTCTTTGCTGCTGGACTTCAGGTGACTATATATAGAAAAGAAATATTTTACTTGGCTCCCACAGATTGTGCAGCCACGTATCATACACTGGAACCTACCACTCAGTACACAGCCTATTTTATATTCTGCATCCTGGAAAATCAGCTTTTGCACATGCAAGCAGAGCAACTAATTGACCAGTAAATACAAATGTAGGTGTATCAGGCAGAAGGAGCCCAAACCCAACAAACTGTGCTGGGGAAAAATACTGTGTGTGTGTGGCAGGGGGTTGTTTTATAAATCAACAGCAATGAAAGGCTTTTTTTCTGGAAAATGGGGATGTATAACTACTAAGAGGTTATACTAAGAGTATAACTACTAAAGCTGTGAAGCCTTACTTTAATTACATACCAAAAAAAGATTTTACTCCTCCTTATTGAAATAATGCAAATAGATGCACCCTGCAACTTTTCTTCCTTGTCCTGCTTGTAATCTATGTAGCCTGGGTAAACTATAAACCTCTTCAACACCATGCAGCCCAACAGCAAACAGGTCATCTCCATTAGTTAAGCAAACTCTTGGAAGAAGTCACTGATCTCCAACTAGGTGACAATTCAAGTCCCATGATGCATTTTTGCTATAGTAGTTTCAATAGACCCAAAACCCATCGGCATCTTTCCATGAATTTAACATCATAATATAGATATCTGATGGAAAACAGAATTTAAATAAGATGCATATTCTTGGCTAAAGTGTGTCCCAATTGAAATCAGCATCTAAACTTGTGATTCACAGAATCTGGATTTCATTCAAGACATTTAAATATCCTTCCCTTATATTTCAATATAGCTCCAGAGTGAGGTGCAAAAATAAAACAATCAGTATCTGTGGTACTATCCTACCCAAAATCTTTAACAGGAAGCTGGGTGTGCCTGTAAGAAAAGAGCAGAAAATAAAGATAGCATTTCTGCTAAAAAACAAAAAAAAATCCATGTCCTCAAAGCACTATACATCAAAACCATCAAGAAGGGAATACTCAAAACACAAATCGCCTGTGACACTACCCCAGAAACGTTAAGGATTTTCTAAGTACTTTCATTATTGTCAGCGTGCTTGCAGAAAAGATCAACAGCCTACCACTACAAAACAACTGCGTTAAAAGTGTCAGGAAAAAGCATGACCTAGTAGTTAGAGAAGACGACTGGATAGTGGGATTCCAGAGGCTGTGTCTCTGCTATACCATCATCTTGCCATATGGCCCTGGCCAAGTCCAATTATCCCTGCAGGACCAGATTTATTACAGGTTTGCTTTGGTCTGAAAAATGCAGAAAGACTGCGAAGGTCACATCCAGGGAACCTCAACAATACATGCCAAGCTAAAAGAAAAAAGCCTGAAATGATGATGGCCTGCATAGAATGAGCCTATACTAAGAGTGTGGATGTAGTAGAGAGCAGTCATTTTCAAAAGTCCCTATAGGGATGTTTTAAAGTCCTTTAGGTAGTTTAGATCTCAAACTACCAAAGGCATGAGGTGCTGAGCTCACTTAGGAACTCAAAATCCTAGTAGGCAACAATTTAAGTCACCAAGCTAAAACCTTTAAACCTATATATGTCAGACAATGTTGGAGTGCCCAGTACCTCTAAAAATTATGTCCTAAGTATTTCTATTAGGAAATTGAGCCAATAGGTAACAGAGACCACTCTGAAGACAGTGACCTGTTCTGACTTTGCTGAACATCTAAAGTCAGGAGACTAAGGAGCATCCATCAGCCCTGGGGATGCTTTGTCCTGGGAGACACTGCGGTACCACTTGTGACAAGCTGCACAGATGCTCTTTCCACTGAGTGTGTGGGAAGTCTGGGACTGGTGTCCCCAGCCAGTTGGTAGCTTTTGTAATTTCTTTTAGACAAAGAAGCCTTTGCTTTTGTTTATTCATGCATTATCCTCAGACAGAAATTGTTACTGCACTTCCTTCCAGCCAAGCTCTCCTCAGTGATACAAAGCAAAGTGACCAGTTACAGAAGAAGGAAAACAAAGCATTTTGCAGCAGTGGAGATAATGTGAAACCTGTGCTGCTCTCCCAGTACTACCTGCCATGCACAGAGCTGTTGAGTACCTGTCCTATTTTGCCACGCTTCACTTCAGCTTGTTACACAAATGGTTACAATCTTGTAAATCAGTAATAAGTTGCACCTGAACCTGTAAGTGATTAGTAAAAAATCCTTACACTTCCATGGCCAGAGGACTTTCACATAGTTAATCAGTTAAGAAAAGAAATGGGTGTTAACTGGTTGTTTAATTCCCTGGAAGACCAGTTTATTAAGACCAGTAGCAAAACGACTGAAATCCAAAGTGCAAACAATAAATGGGAGAACTATATTGCTTACAAACGACATACTCCTGTAGAAACAGGCACCAAATGTTGCCCTAAAGTGAGCTGAATGGAAGAATTCTAAGGCTGAGCAGGTGCTGTTTGTGGTGCTTTCAGTTATTTAATCCATTAGATCCCTATTTGAAACTAGTGGGAATCAATGAGTTAAGTTTTCTAGGTACCTTCTCCATGAGGCAGGAAAGGGGATTATGTGATATTTGCAGGACACACATGCGCACACGTGTGAGCTTTCTCATCCTGGCCTGTTGACTGGAACAGCAAGAGAAAGAGCAATTTTTGCTCCAGAGTGTGATTTCCTGTTTGGTTGATGGATCTAAGTATTTTGTTGTTAACGTTTTATCAGAAGATTCTCAGGTAGGTGCAAACCCTGCCTATGCATCCACTGGAGGAAGAATCCGCACCAGCTGGCAATCTGGAAAGTGCACCTTCAGGCATAATTTCGTGCCCTTTCCCTCCTGCCCTGTTAGGCTTCAGCATATCACTGTGGGAAGCCCCTGGAACTCATCTGCAGGCTCAGTCCCCCTGCTGTAAACAATCCTTAATTTAGAGGAGTTGCATCTTAGTCACTGCATGAGTACAATGGGAAGAGACACCCCATCAAACTGGGGCATTTCTTTAAATCTCATTCTCAGAACCTTTTTTCTGCCCGGTCCACAGCGCTGCACATACTGAACCAGAACCCCAGGAGTGGCAGTCAGGGGGGCACCCAGTGCCAGGCACTTCCAATCTCATTCATGGGTTACCTGACAAAGGACTGGCTCTGAATATTAACACTGACACTGTCGGGAACTATATGAATATGAAGCAAAAACTCTTGTTATTATTAAATTTGCTAAGATGATGATAAATACACTTTATTTATTAGATAAACCCTTTAAGTCTGTTTAATTGCTACACATAAGACATAAAGGGACTGCAACAAGATGTGAGAGCTTTGTGCAGTTCTACGAGTCTCAGCAGCAAGTTTGGGAAGGATACCTTGAAAGTGGAAAACTAGATCAGCCTGGGTGTGATGAGGAACTCCAGGCCACCGTGGATTTGGTTTGTAGTAGCTTTCCATAACAAAGTCTTTTTTTAACTGACTGACTTTCTGCTCACATATATTTAGATATGACTTTCATTCTGCAGTACTTTGATGCCAGATAGTTTTGGCTGAAATTGTAAGGGAAGGGACATGTGTTTGAGTCATGAAGTTGGCTCTCTCTAGTTGATAGTTAGCAAGTTACTGAGAAAAGATGAAGTTTGTATTTAGTTTCAGTTAACATGCAATGAGACCGAGAAAAATATTCCAAGGAGAATACGCACATAATAAATAAATATACAAAAACTTATACCAGAAGGGTATGGAGTACATTCTCTTCAACCACATTAGTTGGCTAAACCAATACAGAACTATTAGGCTGATAAACTGAAGCTTAAGAAACACAAGAAGAGTCTTCATTTTGTCACTTCTCACTCTTAATCTGACACTGCAGAAGCTGCTGCTCCTGCAAAGCACAAGGGTGAACTGTGCTCGCATCTATTTTTGTGTGTGTGGTTTGGACCTTACGAATTGCTGCATAACTGCTGAGATAAGCAGTGCCATTTGGTATTAAGACATACTTCTTCTAGATTCAAAACAGCAAAACCAAAGGGGGCTGGTGATGACTTTTTCTTACAGTAGCTTGCACCTCATGGTTTGAAAGCTAATGAAATTGGTAATAGATACCACAATGCCTCTGAAATAGTAACTGCCAGCAGGAAAAGCACACAAGCGATAGCACTATTTATTCACATGTCACTTTGCAGTTTCATCATTCTCCTAGACTTAACCTATTTACTAAGAGGCGTTATGAGTCATTCAGCACAGTGTTTCAAAAACAGAGAGAGAAAAGAGAATGGATGGGAGAAAGCTATTTTTTACAGGAAATAATTGGGGGGTAGGAACCAAAGAACAGTTACAGCATGTTCAGGATTAGCTGAAAGTAACAAGAATAGGCAATGCTGCTGCTTTTTTTTTATTTCTGTCACAAAGGAACTACCAGAACAAATATTTAATTGAGGGGAAACAAACCATTTAACAAATACTTAATTAAGGGGAAACAAACCATATTACCCTTCCCTTTAGGCAGTTTTGCAGGGGATGAACAGTCAATAATGTAATCTATTTTCCTCCCCTGAGCACTAGCACTTATGTCTATTAATCCACAAAACTATTTACTGGCTCTAATTCTCTGGCATCTTATCTTCTGCTGTGTCTTAACTTCGTAAGCGTCCCCGCTGAAGGGCTTGTGGATTCTTGCAGAACCCAGGCCTCTCTGGCAAACGAGGTTTCCCTCCAAACATGTCTGAACTGAATTTTGAGCCTGGTTCTCAGGAGAAAAGAGCCAGCAGAAAATCACTGTCCCAGGGTAACAGGGAAGATGCACAAGTGGCCTACGAAGAATTCTGCCAGACAAACCAAGCTCTCCTCTGCAACAGGCATGCAAATAACCTTCTGCTTGCAATTACTCTGCTTTCACAAACAACTTCAGAACAGTGGGCGCAAAGAAGGCATATGTTTCTTATGTGCTTCATTTTACAGAGGGCTACAGGCAGTAGGCACACTGTTCATAGCAAAAAACCACTGAGCAGGGGAACACATGAAATCACTTTCGTGCGGTGATTATTTTTCTATCATGACTCCGCATCCTTCAGCAAATGAATGTTTGGGGCCAGATTCTTCCCTGCGTTGAGTTAGGCACTGAATGGCGAGGGCTGTTTTAGGAGCCCTTGTATCAGAAACGGCCTCTGCAGGTGACAGAAAGCGACAGGCACCGCTGGAGTGCTCTGCCCGTCTTGGCAATGGGAGTCCAGGACAGCTGAGTGCCTAAATCTGGGGCTACAGTTCAGGTTAGCTGGAAAGACTCCAGACCATTAAATATTTAAGTGGTTATTGACAGAGTGTTACAATGCATATGTAACAATGTCGAGGAGGTGCCACATACAAGATACTGCGCGTCTGCCCACATCCATCTGTTTGCTTTTATTTTGTACTTTGACTCATTAAGTCCTTTGAGGCAGAAACTGCTTTTTTTCCTTTGGAGTCAAGACAGCATCTGCCACAATGGAGTTCTCATCCTTGCAGGGGTTTCTAACATAAAATAATGTAATAATAAAAATACTACATAATACTACAGAGTATAAATTGGAGACCGTTATGAACTGAGAGAGCGAGCTAATTACCAGAGACACCTATAACTAGAAAAAGGAGTGCAAAAGACCATGGGGAGCAGACATTGTAACTGACTGCATCTCACTTCAAGATGGTCAGGAATGTCTGACAGTAAATAGTTTAAGAGAATAAGAAAAAGGTATATGCATCATCCAAAGACTTCAAACTTTCAATCTGAGTCAATGGCACAAACGAGAAAACTTTTGTTCTCAGTGTGAAAAGAGAAAAGAAATGGGGGGTGGGGAGGGATATAAATTACCAGAAATAGAACTGAGCTCTTCAATGTCCAATAGCTGCTGAGGTGACTATCTTGAGCTGAAGTGCAGCCGGTGCTATTGAGGTTGGGCAATTCCCAACCTCACCACAACAGCAATAACCTACATTTGTTCAGAAATTAGTCCTCAATTATTTCCAGACTTCCCATCCCAGTTCCAGATCAAGATGTAGGAACAACCACCCAAAGAGACTGCCCCAGGGAATCCTTCCCTGGATTTAATGATGAGCCATCCCAAATTTTTTCAACTGTGAGGTCTGAGAGCTGTGTGTATCCCCACGCAACCCAGGCAGGAGGCAAAATACTATGCTCCTTGGAGTGTCTCAGAGGCATGCTACAAAATGCTGCAAGTACCTAGCAAGACCCTCCTAATCACTCCCAAGTTCTCATCAGCTGTATGACAACGTTCTTCTTTAAACACAGGTTTGCACAGCCAGCTCACGAGCTCTGCAATTGTAGCTCATCTTGAACCTATTAGTTTGCATTTAACCATCCATCGCTACACTTCCTGGGTGAATTCCAACCAAACAACGAAGGCTTTGGAACCACATCATGATAAAACAGCCTCTTGCCTAAAATAAAGATAAAATTTGCTTACGTTTGATATGATCTCATCTGACTACAGAACACACTCGGAAGCAATTGGCAGGCCGTCCCCTCGGCTAGGAACGCGGATTGAATGGGAACACTGTTTGTCCTGCAGTTGGGGAACTAGCCACAGACAGCTGGAAGACACAGCAGTAGCAAAGTTGAAGGCCAAGATCACCATACCTCTTTCTGAACAGTCTTGGAAGGAGAGCGACTGCCAACACGAATGAAATGCCCCAGCTAACACACACAGCATAATGAAACTGCATGAAGCCACCAGATATCTTCCAAAAGGCCAGATTTTTAAAGGTATTTTGGTAGCTAACTCTCAACTAAATCACTGTGGATTAAGCATCTAGCCACTTTTTTAAAAAGTCAAATACACAAAGAGACAAGCACGCATCACCTCTCAGAATCTGGCTTAGACCATTGCCCTGATAGACAGGATGGAACAGGTGTTGGGGAACACCAACAGAGGATGTCCTGCAACAGGAACTGAGGTGTGTCCTTTAGGATGCCAAGAAAAGAATGGGAAGTTTTTGTATTACTAAGGGCTGACTGGGGAGGCAATTCTGATGCCTTGCATGCTCCTTGCAGCAGCAGCATGAGGAAGGCTCACAGTGTGTCTTTGCAGCACCATGATGTGACTTTTCACCATCATCACCATCATGGAGCGACACTGCACAGTGCTACTGTAATCTCTTCTCTAGGACATGGGAACAGCTCTGATGGCTGACTACCACCAGCTCCTGTGCTTTGCCACAGGCTCAACATGGAGAGGAAGGACAGTAGAGCAGCCATGGTGGGGAGACAGCAACAGGACAGCTGTCCATCGTAACCTGCACTGTCCTGTAGCTTGTGAGGATTGGAGACCTGGCTGTGGGCTGCAGCATGTGCTGCAGAGCCTGTCCCAGCCAGCTCCAGCTCTCACAGCGTTCCTCAGCACTGCAGGACAGCCTGGCAGTGAGTGCAGGTGCAACACTTCGAACCATGCTGGAATTACCTGCTGGCCATGGCATCACTGAGCCCAGCAACAGTGAAAAAGGCAAGTTCCTGGTAAAGGGAAGGGAGTATTCTAGGTACTACAAAAGAGCCACATCAAGCAACCTAAAAACAAACTCCCCCATTTTGAGCTGACAGCAACCAATGACCTTGGGAGATCCCTGTCAAGCAGAGATCAGTTACATCTCACAGCCAAAGCCACAGCCAACATCCCTGCCGAGCCTGTCGGCATGGAGGGTGGGGTGGGAGCAAGCTCTGCCCTGGCTGAGCCACAGGTCACACAACGGGGCTTTCCTCTCGGGGGGTCCCCTTGACATGACTGTAATCAACACCAAAAATAACAGCTCAGTTTATATTTGGGCTGGAAATCACCACTGTTAATAGCAACAGTCAGCAGAGTCTCCAGAGAAGGTTTGGTCACTGCTGACCCTGGCTGAAATCTGAAGGATGATCAGGACTGCTGCAGCCTTTTGGCTGCAGAGACAAAGGCATTTTTTATGGTTCATGAGGGTGACCATCTCCAGCTGGCACTCTCCCCCTTCTCATCACCTGTGCTAGGTGCCCCAGAAACATTCCCCCCAGCTGCATTTCTCCTTCACCCACTTGTCCGAGGCACTCAGCCTGGCCCTGCTGCTGCGTAGGGGCAGCATCGGAAGGAGGCTAGAGAGCAACATGAGAGCGGCTGCTTTGGTTTGGCCTTCTGGTGTTTTTTTTCTTGATTCAGAAATGTCATCTGCATCCAGCTGTTAGTATTTTGGAAATCTGCTGGGTTTTGTTTTCCTCATGTGGTTTAGTGTGGCTGATGCTCCAGCTGCAAAACCCTTGGCAGCCAGTGAGCCTGCTTAAAGCAACTATACATGAAAGCCCGTGTCCCGGCCAGCACCTCCTCTCCTGGGAGCACCCTGGGGCTCCCCTTGGGCAGCCTCCTCGTCACTCTAATAGGAACAGGGCTTAACTCCATCACAGCCACACCAGATGAGAATGTGGTGATCAGGAACTGCACAAATAAGTACCTACATCAAATGATGTGGCAGAGAAAATATTTCAGCTGCAGCCAACAGCATCCTGACCCCAACTTCTGAAAGTATGGCAATGCTTACACTGTGAACTGCAGCATAATAAATACACCGTAAATCAATAAACTTCCAAAACACTTTGGCATTGCTATCCACTTTTAGGTTTTTTGCTTTTTTGCAGAGTTTGTTTTTTAAAATCCCGTATTGCCATGAGTATAATCTATATTATCTATAAAAAGACTGTGATTCAGCAACAAGGCAGGTTATACATGAATGAGGGTAATGCCTTTACCCCTGCCATTTCAGCCAGTTGCTCTCTCTCGAGGTCACAATAATCCCCTCTTCTTTCCCCCATCCCAGAGCAGACACTCCTGCTAGAGGTGGAGAACAGCTGGAACCAGAGTGCCTTGAAATGGCAGAGGAGACTACAGCATGTTATGAGGAGGTGAGGGCTTGCTGAGACTTGTTTCCAAGGAAAAACTTTTAATGGGGTGTGGGTTATACATGTGAAAACACGATGATCAAGTAAAGTTAATGGACAGGGCTTTATTACTTTAACAATCCTTCCATTTGTCAGCTGAATCCCAAGTCCCCCATTTTTATCCACACAACTAATTCCATGCTCAGTTACTCAGTGACACGGACAAACTCATCCATTACTGAATAGTCAGGTAAATACAAACCACCACTAAATGTAGCCTGATCACGTAATTGGCCTTTACATGTCTTTCCCATCCCAAGCAATGATGGAAACAATGTTGGGTGAATTAATAACCCCTGATGATTATATTTACCAAATAAGCTATAAAAGAAAGTATATGCAATACAAAAGTGTATTTGCTGCAGCAGAGGTGTTCAGTGCCATGCTGAGGGGTGCTTCCTTGGCAGGGGCAGGATGCAGGAGGCAGTGATGCAGTGCAGGGCCATACTCCTGCAACACAGCCTCTACGTGCCCAAAGCCCTGGGAAAAGGGGTAGATAAAATCTTCTTTAGAGAAACCCTAACTCCTGCAGATGATAAGCACATTGTAGCTGAAGTTAAACAAAGCAGAAAAAATATACAGTGTGGGCTGCTTGTAAGGTCACTAAACCAGTGGAGAAGGGATCACTTTAATTTCCCTTTTACCTGGAAAGAAAAATAAACTGAAAAAAAAACCAAAATAACTCTGCCACCTCTTTTAAGGGTTGGAAAAAACCCGTCTGAACAGGGAGATAGTTGAAAATGCTTCATTGAACACACGCCGGTTTCCATCCCCCATAAGCAGGCCTTAGTGTGTCTTTTACCACAGCTGGCCTGGATGCAGGCACTTCACAGTGCGGGAGAGACGGGGCGAGGAGCAAGAGGACGTGAAGTTTGCTGTGCTGTCCAGAAGATGAAAACACTAGTGCTGTTTATAGAGGGAAACCCAATTCGTCAGCCCAAATGAATTCCTGTGCTAATCCATGCAGGCTTCATGTTTTCCACCAGCCCCAGCCACTGTAAAGACTATCTTTAGGAGGCACTGTGTGTTTGGAAAGGAGCAGCTGGAAAGAGGGGACGTTTATGCCAGCTTGGAAGGCTTTTTGGTATGGAAAAAGAGGAATGCTCTCTTGGGTCTCCCCACAAAATTAAAGCATCTTCATCCAGAGAAAACCGATGCCAAGCACAACAAACAAAAGCGGCTTTCCCCAACTCTCCTGGGCAGCCTCTCTCCAGGGTTCACAATGGTTTCCATAGAACTTGTTTTGCTATCATAACAAATTCGATCTATCCAGGCGTGATGGTGTGCACTGTTTTCTAAAGACAAGAAAATTAATTTCCTCACTTATTTGTCTGCCAAAGCATTTTTGTCTAGGTGCCACAGACAGGGACTCCCCAGATAACTAGTGCATCTGCCTGTCAGTTGAATGCAGTGTACATCTTGAGAAGAAAAAGCCTCGGTAGGTTTTGGTCCATGCGGCACAACGCAGGTTACCTTTGCTGCAGAGGCTGGGGGAGAGGCTGCCCTTGGCTAATCACTTTTGTTCCTCAGGCTCTGATCCTCCCAAGCTGAGCTAGCCTCAGCACAGCGTGCCTGCGTGTGGCAACACCAGCTTCCTGTAATAAACCAGCCATTGACTGTGTGCATCTCTTGTTGCATACATGGGAGGAAATGAATGTCTTGTTATATTGACCACAATCTGCCGAAATGCTAGTAAATGTTACAGCCTAACTGTGATTAAGAACTACATTGTTTGCATGGCCAGGACATGCTCCCCGAGAGCAAGAGCTGCACTGGAATGTCACACGCAGGAGGAGGTTTCTTCCAGCCTTTCCACAGAGACACTCACACTCAGCAATGGTTTCTGAAAAGCAGAGATGCTTTTCTGCATGACAGGAGAAGTTGGAGGAGCATTTAATGCTATATCTAAACAAAGACCATTATCAGAGCAGCCTGAATGTTTGGAAAGGCTTAATCTTGATCTAGAACTTCCACTATTTTTGAGGATGCAAAGAGCTATGAAATGTAATCAAATAGAAAACAAAGGTCCAACAATATTAATTTCTAAAACAGGCCTAACAATAGGTTTGTGTACTTTTTAAAATAATTGCCTATAAAATATATACTGAAGATTATTTGTATTAAAATCAATTTTTTAAAAAAAAAAAGGGAACATATCTGAAAACACAGTATAAGTTATTTGAAGACATACAAGTTGCAGGATAAGCTCAGGAGAAGAACTCTCACATGACCCAGCATACCTAGCTGAAAATCCACCCTAGAGTTTGCTTGCTGAAAATCAGTATCCTGGGATGCTTTCCAAGGAATAAGACTGCACGCCACTCAAAGCAAATAAACATGTGTGAGAGAGAACCCAGACAAGAAAAAAATAAATGTAATTGTAAGGAAAAAAGACCGATACAACACAATGCAATTAAAAAATACAGCTACTCCATTTTGCTTCCGTTCTGGTTTAAACCAAGCCAGTTTGCTCACTGGACCTGGCCAATGCCTAGAATGGGCAGTGTTTGCAAACTATTTCCAACCTTTGCAAACATTGATTTGCACAAAATTATAGTTGCTTCCTATCAGGTGAGTTGAACTGGGGCACTTCCCCAGGTCCTAACGATGGACTCCTAGGCTGGTGACCATCTATCTATAGAAATGTCATGCCTTATTTTTAAGGCGCTTTGGCAGACCTGTGAAACATGATTAAAGCACAGGTAAACCAGTGCCCCTTTCCCTGGGAAGCAGCGGCTGGAGGCACTGCCTGCAGGCAAGCTGGATGCACCCCACCACACAGACTGTCTGAGGGCAGGTGGCTTTCAATGTTAGGACCTTCACAGACACTTTCAGAGAACAGCCTTGCTGCCTCCCAATAAGAATCAGAAACCCAAAAGTGGCTGATGAAGACCCAGCATGAGCACCGGGGAGGTATTTGACCATAAAGGGAATGCAACATCTGATGCATCATGCAGCTTCCTCTGGCCTTGTGGCTATGGAGTCTCCTGGAGCTGGGCTCTTGCAAAATAACTGACGCTGTGTTGCTCATAATGACAGATACTTAACCCAGGGAGGTTTAACTGTCACAATACTTTCACCATTGACTCCCATACTTCTAAAGTGGCTCCCTCTTCATTTAGTCATTCTCACTCTTTCCAAAGAAACTTAGAAACCACCTAAATAAACCAGCACCCATTGAGACATTGCAAATGTCATAAGAGTCATTCATGTGTCTCACTATTTGTCCTACATTTGACTCTACTCATTCACGGATGATGAAGTCATTCATCATTAAGAAACCAAATGAAACCACACCACAATTTGGGAATCTTTGACTAGACTCTCCTGGCAGAGATGATCAGAGGGAACGATTGCAAACTCACACTCCTCTAATTTACTGCTGCTTTTGCCCTGGCCCAAATTATTCTTTGCATGTTAAAAGTGAAGGTTCAGAGTCCTTGCAAAAAGGCAGAGTAACACGTAAGCACTGAAAAAGGGCTAAACTGTGCTGTCACTTTGCTGTGATGTCATCTGACTGTTTCTGCAGGACCTCAGAGTTTTCTGGTCATGCAGTGCACATTTCTTTGGTGCACAAACAGTTTTGGGACAGACCCGCTGCACCGCCAGCATCCCCCCACCACAAGTCACAGCATGCCCAAATGCACACAGCTGGGTGGAAGCAAGGGACAGTCCACTTTGACCTTCGCTTCCACACCTGACAATTATCCATGTGGAAAAATTCTCCTTCAGATGCAAACTTATCACTCACTTCAACATCCACAGGCAGAAGTCAATAATACTTTTCTCAGTACATCTAGCTGAACTACGATTTCACTCTAAAGAAATCATGTTCAGCTGAGAGCAGAGTTTAGCCTATGTTTTGGAGTGTAAAGTTTCCAAATTAAAAACCCATAAGAAGACATGTCTTGATTAAAATGGGAACTGTGTGGATTAGGAGAACCTGCAGGAAGATGGAGAGTATTAGACCAGTTTCTCACTGAGTGAATTAGTGTTACCCTGCTGAGTCACATAGTCATCATTCTTGAAGCCCTCTGATCCTCAGTGGTTTTACTCTAGTTAACAGTAGCTGAAGATTTAACTCTTATACCTAACACTGGTTAAATCTAACTCAAGACCAAGTTTTCAAAGTAATTGTTATCAGACCATTAGTCATGCAACTATACAGAGATGAGAGATTTAATTGCCAGACACTAGCATTTCTAGTAGATGCACACCTAAACTGGAGGCTATGAGTATTTTCAAAGCTGGGAGTACTTGGATTTAGGGGGTTTGTGCAGACCACTTTTAGAGAGAGGATCCATCTGTGAAATTCACAGCTGGATGTATGCCCACAGCTGGATGTATGCCCAGATTTCTGTGCTTGCAAAACTGAAGCATGGGGGGGGTACTTGGACCGATGATTCAGACACAACTGCATTGTTTATACATTTTAGGTTGGCTCTTACCTTCCTCTGTTTTTTTCTTGGTAAACACAGAAGTTATATTACAGAATGAAAAGGAGTGTGAAGGCCAGCAGCTGGTTGAAAATTCAAATTAAGAGCTAATAAGCTGGGAAAGGAGTTTTATGGTCTTCCAGTATTTTCTCTTCTTCCCTCATCTCTGACTCTCCTGCTGGCACGACTACAGATGTGCTGCTTATTTTTCAAACCAGAGAAGTAGGAATGACTGATCAGGTCATCTAGTACCTCTTGTAGCTAATGCAAGATTGTCTTCTTGTCCATTGGTCCAGTCTGCTTTTAAAATTCCTCTAAAAACGTACTGCATCCAAATTAGAGCACAGAAGTCTCTTGGAACTGGTGAGTAAGCAGCACTATAAAATGATCAGGGAATATCAGGCCATACCATCTTCTGCTGGGCAGAAAAGCAGCTCTCACTACTTAGAGTTCTCGTAAGAAAACTAACTTTGATGGGAATTTCAGATGATTCAGCCTTATTTTTTTTTTTAAATTGGCCAGTGATCTACAAATTATAATAATTATATTTTTGTAAGAAATGCCATATGAAAAGCAGGTGGAAGAAAAATGGATTTTAAATTCATCACCTATAGGTCTTCATTCTTGTGAGAGAAAAAATCTATATAGACAAAAGTCCCCCATCAACTAACTATCCATGCTGCCTGGCAGGATGTGACCTTAACTGGTAAAGTTCTGCTTATGTGAATAATGCTGAGAATCCAGCTATTTTTCTGTAGTAGAAGCCTTTATAAATGGCTTTCAGTTTGCACCATAAAGAGACTATATATCTTTAAGATGGTTATTCTTGCCAGGCATTTTATTTCACAATAGTTAAAGAAATGTGCAGATGTTGTCCAAACTTTTCAAAGCAGCAGGGCTCTTTGCAGCTGCTTGCAAGATTTCAGAAGTGCAGTTCAAAAATAGCTCAAGCTGCCTTTTCGCTAGCCATCACAGGAGCAGATGAATGCTCCCATGTATTATATTGAGCTTTAAAGGGAGAAAAGACCCCTACCCTTTTCTCACCTTTGCACATTCTTAACATTAACACGGTTCATAACAAATGAAACTGTGAAGAGCACCAATGCCAAAGCCAGGCATTCAGTGTTCATGAGTCAGGCCTCTAATAATCATGAGATTGGTTTTTAAATCATGCAACTAACCCCCGCCCCCAAAGTTGCATCATTTTTGTCTGCCTGGATTTTGAAAGACCAAAACACCAAGGTTCATATTTTGAATGTTTTCGTTTTTCTTTGATCGGACTCAAAAATATCACTAAGAAAAAAATAACTCTGGTATTTTGCTGCAGTCACCTGCACAGGGACTTTTACATCACTATAAATATTCCAAGACTCACAATGAAATTGCAAAGAATTGCCAAAAGCTTTGAGCTGCCATGGGGATGTAAATCAGTTCACTGGTTATACTTCTTCAATTACACTGTGCTAATTTTAAAGCAGAGATAACAGGAGGACAAATAATAACGTAGCTGCAGGTTCCCTATATAGTTTTAAGGGAGGGTACAACTACTCTCATCAAAGCATCTTTCTAATAAATTAATCCAGCCCATTGCATCACCTCTGCTGGAAGTTGCTAACGCTAGGATTCATTTTGAGGTGGTCAACATAACAAAGCAAGCAGGCTGAGCTCATGCAATTATTGCCCATGTGAAAATCCCTTATATTACATCAACTGTAGCTACCCCTAACAAGTTTAGCCAGCTTAGCAGCACTGGCATTGCTGGTGGAAACCCTTCTTCCAGTGCAGTGTCATCCCAGTACAAAAGCTTTTCAGTGAAACAGCTGGTGGTGGTTCCCTGACTTGGCATAAGCTGTGCTGATTCCAGTGTTTTTATACCAACAGAGCTGTGTCTATACAAGGGCTTTTACCATAATAGGTGTGTTAGCAAAATAAAACAAAAAAATCAACCACCTTAACCAGCACAGTTATGTGGTAAGCTGCCTAAGTGTAAAACAAGCCTTGTTAAAGGTTTCCAGAGAAGGCTTCTCTGGTTCAATGCAAAATGGGGAATTTGGCTCCAGGAGTTAACCCCCTTTTCTGCTTTGCACAGTTTTGTTATAAGCCATTTCCAACCCGCACATTTCTTGCTTCTCATCTCCAAGGCTCCACTTTTTAAAAATGTCAAAACAATTATTTTGACTGAACTGAAAGAATTTCTGTGCAAAACACCCAGCATCACCCCTAGCTGGCAGGAAGACCACCTTCAGCTTCCTTACATCCTGGGCTTGCTCTTATGACAGCTTTGCTCCGTCTCCAGACTTTGCCCTAAGAAGTGAGAGTGTTTCTAATAGACACACCTGTTGTCAGTGACAGGTGGAGTATTACTAGCCAACAATCAATCATTCACCTCTAGAAAGCAAGTAGTATTCATTGATACATACAGTATGAAAGGAGTGAGTCCAGTGGAAAGACAGAAAAAGGAGAGAGTAGCTCTGATAATCCCTCCCTCTAGTGCAACATGTTAGTGAACATGCAGCTGGGGGGGACCTGGCAGCCTGGGATTCCCTAGGCAAGTTACAGTTTTACCAGTGACTTTTTGCATCAGGTGGTGCACGTCACTTAAAAGCTCTGTGCCCTTCTCCACCCACCTGTAAGAGTTGGGGAAAAGCTTGTCTGCTTCTTTCTGCAGTGCAATTATTTTAATTCATTATAGTTTTTCTGCACTGGATGAATAGTGTCACTGGACTAAAAAATGTTATTGTTGTTATCCCTTTAAACTGAAAGTTGGTTGAAGGAATAAAAGTAAATGTATGGTCTATTTTGGCAGATGTCTTCCAACAGATGGGTGTCTATGGTCGTCTTTATAAGAGCTGTCTGCTGTCTGTGATTCAGACCATCTAAGGAATGCCATGAGCGTGGAGTAAATGGACAGCAAGTCTGGGAAAGGACTTTATTGTGGTTTAGAAGCTTTCAATTCCCAACTGCATGAACAAGTTCTTTTTTTCAAGTAACTCTTCGCCAGCATTTCAAAACTATCTGAAAATTGCTTGATGACTTCTGAAAATGGAGCGCCTTCTGCTGATAACAGTCCGCTGGTTTAGCCTTCAAACAGTGGCATGCTTTCCACCAGCAAATAGCTAGAATTGGAGTTTATTTCGTGGTGCATCAGTCCGTTGTGGGACCCTGCCCATTGAGCCACCAAGAGACGGTTCACGTACCCATCCTGCAGTGTCAGTTCTTGGCGGCCGTGCCCATGGTCTCCTAATGGAGTCTGCATGTTCTTTTGAACAGGAAATGCTTTGTAACACAACTTGCCTGTGGGCACTTACTGCACCAATTAAAGATTCCTGAGCTCGAGAACAAAGAGGTGCCAGTGGATCTATGGTTTTAATCACTTGATTCATTTTCTTCCTTCCTCCACTGCTGATTTTGGATGTATGAGTTTTTCTTTTTCTTTGTTTTGTTTTGCATGTATTTAGGCAGCAGAACACTCAGAAAGACTGCGGGAGAAAGAGCAGTCTTGAAAAGGGGCTGAATTTGTCTGAATTTTTGAATGGCAAGTTGTCTCTAGAGGTGAAGAAAAGATGCCAGCCTGCCATAACAATACAAATACTTAGTTCTTATTCAGGTTTGCAGCATTTTTTTCTGAGAATCCATGTGAGTTTTAGTACCATGAATGAATTAAATGCTTAACTGTTCTAGAGGGAAGGATAGCAAGATATTGTCTAACAAGGGTGAACTGAGGTACAGGGAAGTTAAATAGTTGGCTGAAAGACCAAGCTCAGACACAACCCAGGAGACTTTCCTCCTGATATACCAATCTAATTCCTGCCAACAGACCACAGGGTTTTGGGAGCAGAACCACCTTTCTGTTCTCTTTTCATATTGCCTCTAGAAAAGCAAGACTCTGCCCTACAGCTGGGGCACTTATATCCTAATGCAACACAAACCCACAACAGCAGTGATCCAAAAATAAAGCATGTAGTGTACCCACGGAGCACTGTAAGGTCTCAACAGAGAACAGAAAATTCGGAATAATATGAGTCAGGGCTTCAAGAATTAGTCTGATGAATACATAGATTTGCTAGTGTTTGAGTGCAATGTTTTGGAGAATGTACATGCTTCACTCTTAGTCAAACTCTGCCTGAGCAGAAATGACCACACCTTCTATGAAAAGTAGTTCTAATTAAAAACAGAGCATGGGTTTTTTTGATGCAAATTGTTGCTCTAACTGAACCACAGCCCATTTGCAACATTCAAATTCACTCCTGTCTGAAATGCCAGGAAGCAGGAATATTTCCCCTCTGCCCTGTATTGCTATTTTACTGTGTGCGTGGACACATGATGAAAATAATTACAAACCAAGCTAAAACATGCTCCTAAAGCCACCATCTTCTGTGCTCTCTGGGGATGAAATCAATACAATGTTAAGAGTGAAAGGCAGCTTCTCTACAGCCAGGCAGGCAGCTAGCTGGACCCCTGGCCCCTGGTAGTGCAGCTGCACTGCTCTAATGCATGGAGGGCTTAAAACTGCCTTCACCGTGCAGCTGAGGTTCCCCCAGCACAGGGAAATCCCCAGCTGGCAGCAAGCTGACAGGGCTGGCTTTGGGCCACCCCTTCCTCCCTACACCGTGCAGGGGCTGGGGAGGGTGAGCAAGATGCTCACAACATGTCAGCACCCGAGCCAAAACCTTAAGGACCATGCTGGCTGCAAGGGGGGCCTCTGCGTCCCGCCTTTCCTCCTGGCTGTACTGACCCTCTCCTTTCATCCACACACGCACGTTGCTCTCCCCGAGGAGCACGCAGGACCAGCATGGATGCAGAGTGGGCTGCACACTGCGGTGAGAGACCAAAGCTGGCAGGAAAGAGCACAGTCCCTGACTGCTGCTTACTCAGGGCTGACATAGTAGCTTTGCTTCTCGGGTCCCCAGGAGACCCAGGGTTTCCTGGAGGTACACCATGCTCGGGCTTGTGCCTAACAGCTACCGGCCTAAGGAGAAAAATGCTGGTCAGAAAAGAAAGTTTCTTTTTGAACACAGAAGAAAGAAGGGATTTGAATTTCATTTCATGCCACTGTGAGGACAGACTGCGGATTTTCTTGTTATTGAATGAAAAACACAGAAAGAAAATCTAGGGATCTAACACACTACGAAGGGTCTCGGCCGATATCCATGATTAGGGCAATGGTTCTTGTGGTGGGGAATAAAACTGCACAAATTAACCCACTGTTTGTAGCAAAGGTGATTGAAAGTGCTGGGTGATTTACAAGCAGCCCATTGCACACCCTGCAGATCCATTTTCTAAAGAAGTATCTGCCGTGTCTGAAATTTTCTGTGAAATACATGAGTTCACTATAAAACATCTCTGCTGATCGGCAGTCTGATAAACCACTACACAAGCATCTGCCTTGCTTTTCTCCTCCCCATTAAAGATTACTGGTGCACCAAAAATAATTTAGAGTTGCTGTATCAAGCAGTCAGTTCTGACTGTCAGATGTGGTTAGAGAGTTACTATTTGAATAATGACAATCATTTTTGTTTGTGAAGTAAAAAACACACAACATGACCGCTTAACCGAAAAGAAGAACTAAATCTAAGGCAGGCAAGTTGATAACATCCAAGACAACAGCTACATGTCCATTATTTGTCTATGGAAAGAGCCTTGTATCTCTGTGTCCCAGATGGGGAACTGCGGCACACGGTAGCTCAGTGGCTTCCCCAGGCTACACAGGAACCTCTGGCTCTGCAGCACGAGCGTGGGAAGCCCAGGGCATGACCAGTGCCCCCAGCCCTAGGTCACCCTCTCTCTCCATCCTGCCCTACCAAGGGATTTTGGACGGTGCTGCAAAAACTAAGTTTTTAACTGGGTTTGTGCTTTAAAGAGCTAATCTGATTGCTCTGAAGGTCCTGGAAGAACTGAGCTCTGTTTGTCAACATATTTCTCTGGTTGGTTGTGTAACTTTTACTACTGCGGGTGGTTTTGGTTATGAATAATATTAGGACGAGGCACCAGCTGAAACATGCTAAGCATTCTCTCATCCTATGGCTTTCACTTGCATTTGAAGCTTATCACTGCTTGCCAGCATTAGCCTGGTCACCTGATGCATCCTGAAGGATCCCAAACATGGCTTATCTTCACTCCCAAATTACTTCCAACAGTAATGAATCGCTGAGATAGAGATGTGTAACAAAGGTTTCTCTGCCATTTTTTCAAGAATGGTCCCTTCCTCTGGGTATTCATCTTTACACTATTTGATATCAAAAAGGTATAGATTTTTTTTTTTTTACAGGGAAATATGGAGGTATATGGAGGAATATATATATATAAAAAGATATACATATGTGTGGCATTGTCTAACCTGCATCAGTCTCCCTAATGGCTGCATTTCCAAATCCAACTTCTATGACTTGATAGCTAGAGCCTTCCTTCCAGTAACCCTAAATTCCCTAATTCTGTCTGGGAGGGGAAAGTTGAGAAGTTGCAAGGGGGCTGCACAGCCTGGGCTAGGCACCTCTGGCTCTGAGGTAGCATCAGCAAAAGGAGAATAAGGGCAAACGTCTCCTTCCAAGAAAGCACATGGCATGTCTCTGTATCTGCAGTACAGTCAGACATGAGCCACAGATACGCAACAGTTACCATTGAGGTAGCCAAGATGGATGGTACCCTTTGTGCAGCTACTGCACAAGGAGGTCCTCACACGTGGCAAAACCAACCCAAGAAGACAGGTAAATACTTGCCATCACCTGCCTTAAGGTCCATGCTGCTTTGGCTACACTGCTGGCGCTATTCAACCTCGAGAGCTTACAGCTTTGTAAGCTACGGTCACACATTTGACTGTAATCCTATGGAGGTGGAACCAGCTCCTGTCTTTACAAGGTAGGAGGTAAGCAGGTTAAGTGTGCTAAGTCACCAGTATTATGTGCCCTGTGGAGCAGTGAAAGCTCTGAGCAAAGAACAAACCATGGCCTCAGGAAGAAGGACAAATACTTTCTTTTACAGTGGGGAAGATAAGAAAATAGTGAAGGGTCCTGCCACCAGTGGCAGCAGGAAGCTGGAAGGGGTACACAGAAAGAGCAATTCTGTTAGCTATGAGATGTTCTTCTCTGGTCCCTTCCAGGAGAGCTCAAAGACTGGGACAGCATACCCACTCTGAGAGGCAACAGCTTCAGGAATGAGGAACCGACAGAGTGGGGCTTGTCCCAGGTCACTCAAGAAGTTCGTGGCAAAGCTCAGAATAGAAGCAAAGTCCAGAACACCAAAGCTGTGCATTAACCACGAAGGCAGAGGATAAGAGTTGACAAGAGGAGGTCACAACCATAGAAGGGATGAAAGCTGGACTGTCAGCAGAAATGCAGAGAAAGAAGAACAAAGAAGAAGGAGGAGGAAGATGGGGGAAGGGAAGAAGAGCGAAGGGAAGTGAGAGACACTGAAACAGTGATTGCCTAAGAGTCTGTGTACCAGCAGCAGTGCAGCGCACTCATGCCAAGCCTGGCTGGGGAACCATCATCTCTGTATCTAGCCGTGAAAAATCACAGCAAGACCTAACAGCTCACTTCAGCTCAGAAGAGCCTTCTGGATAAAAGGGATTTGACAGTAAAGCCTCCATAATCCTTTGGGTTTGCTTTCTTTTAATACTATAAAGCACAAAAATAAACTTTCTAGTCAGGAAAAATATGGCTTTTGTTATGTTCTGAGTCACTTTTCCCCAGCAGCAAACAAAGTGGCTTTTCAATTCAAGTCCTGAGCATTTCAGAATGAAAATTGTTTGCAAAGTGCTGAAGTAAATCACAATTCTCCAAGTCACACTCCTAGCTAATGTAAACTCATTGAGGTCAGTAAAGAGACTGCATGTGACCGGTCTTGCCTGGCCTGACTTGGGTGGCATAATTGATGATCTCTACTTGAAATCAATTCAAGATGATCCAGTCAGCCAAGCAGAAGCCTGGAATTTCATTATTAACTTGCTGTTATTCTGCCTAATGGCTCCTCTTAGCACAGAGGTCGAGTGCATCCCCTGTGAGCTGTACCATAGTTAGATGCTACTGGCCTGATTCAAAACCCAGTGAAATTAATTTTGCAGTCCATTTGGGGAATTCATTTAAGTGGACTTTGGCTCAGCTCTGAAGTTTGATAGGTTTTATTTCAAGATTCTTTCATATTTAATTCTTTTACAAGGTTTGTACCCAGTATTTTTAGAAACGTGGAAGAATCTCTCAGCTCCTCATATTTAAAGTACCTTAAAACACAGTGTTCAATTTTGCTATTAGAAATATTATCTTGCTTTGTTATCGTGCCCCACTCCCTGAATGGGCAGTGGATTTTACTTAGTCATTTTCTTGCAGATCCAGCAAATCTCCTAAATCAAATTTACTTCTAAAACCCAATTCAAAATTCCTCTTCAGACAAGGGGACCGGTAAAAACTCTCCAGATTGTACTGTCACCAAATGGCACCAAAGCTGTATCAACCACATTTCAAACACAGACTAACAGACAAAACCATCCAAACTCTACTCTGCCCACGAAAACAGCAATGAAGACTGTACATGATACAGCCCCAGAGCACTCGGTACCCAAGATGAAGAAAGTAAACTTTCACAAGCACAATTTCACAACTCTAGGTGAGTAACTACAGTAAAAACCCAAACTACTGGGTGCTTACAAAGCACATAACAATGCACATTCACAAGATCAAACCATGCATGCAATTGCCTAGACTAAGAGGACAGCAGCTGTGAATATATGTGAAAATCACGTCTGTACTTCATGTATAGATCTGCAGCAATATATCCAGCAACCTCACTCTGCTCCCACTAAAATCAATGTCGGGTTTGCTACTGGCCTGTTTGAATGCAGCGTCCAGCTGCACTATTAACTTTGCATTGATTTCCTCTTGCAAAGAACATACTTTAATAAAAGAACCGATCAACCAGATTGCCAATAGCTGCCTACCTAAGAATAAGCAGGATATGTTCAAAGAAAGCTTTACGCTAACTTGTATTCATTTCTAAAGGCTAAATCTGCTGGCTCACAACAAAGAAACATCATTGTTTTACTTATCAATGTCCTACTGTTCATCTAGAACATCTGCAATAGTTTCGCCTGCAGCACTACCCCATTCATTACAGGCCTTGATAGACTGTTCAATGGGTGCTTTTTTTGGTACAAAATGTACAAAAGCATTTTACAAAGTGGACTGTGCCCTGATATGAATAATAAAAAAATAATTTAAAAGTGCATTTTGTTTCAGATTCTCCATTTTCCAAACTAACCTTTGGCAAATGGAAACAAAATGGCAACAGCTTGAAACCTGACAGCGCACGCCATGGCACAAAGCAAGACAGAGGGTCTCTGCAGAACACTATGTTTTTGCTCAGTTGCCAAAGTGCTTCGCCATTTACCAAAAATGCAGTTGATGAAAGACCAAAATGCAGCATGAGCAAACAGCAAATATCCACACCCATCAAAATGAGGCCACGCTGGTTTTGCGCTGAGGAACAGGTGGGATTTATAAGTCCTAAACTTCCCCCCTCCCTCCAACAAACCCGCCCATAGGAGAGAAGAACAGTGCTTACCATCATCCAGATACGCTTGGTCCAGATTTTGTTCCTGTTTTATAGTGACTCCAGCTGGTAACACTTCTTTCTGGTCGCTAACTGGTGGTCCATTTTTTGCTGCTCGCTGGCCGGAGGCTGTCTGCTGCTGAATCACTGTAGGGTATGAACTTGGACTTAACCTTTGTGCTTGACCGACCTGGGGCTGGCTGGATCTTGCAACATTGGACGTAAAATTTTCACAGCACATGATGTGCTGAAACTCTTGGTGACTTCCACACCTCAGCTGCTGATTGGTTGGAGAATAGTGAATCACCGGAGAAGACTGCTGGTTGCCTGGAGAGTGGTGGAGCACTGCAGAAGTTTGGCCTGGAGAACCAGCATGCACCAGCACTGACCTATGGGCATCTGAAATAGCAACTGGAGTAGCCATCAAATTGGATTGCTGGTAGCCCAGTTGGCTTGGGCTAAGGCTCTTGCTTCTTTGGTATATTACAGCGGCTGGATTCTGCTGGTGGTATCGAGAATCAGGAGAAGAAAGGCCTGAGCGCAACTGCTGGCAAGGAGCCATAGTGGCCACAAGACAGGAAGGGGATTCGGTGACCATTGTATGCTGTGAATAGTAAGGCTGTGTTACTGTTCCCAGACCACTGTGTACTGTATTGCAGATTAAGGCTGGATCATAGTCATCAATGGGCTCTGTTTTGATTGATGGTACTAGAATAAAGCATGCAAAGGACATTATTCGTAACAAGCTGATAAGAAACAGAGAGGTTTTCCTTGAAGTAATAAGAGGTTTAAGCCATTTACAAGATTTGCGTGTGCAAGCTCATATCTCGCAGGCATGGAATTTAATAAATCACATATATGCAATCATGGCAGTCTCTCTTGAATGCACTCTGTACTAAGAGGCTCTTGAAAATCTTTAACAAACTATTTAACCACAGATTTTTCAAAACTGTAAAACTGAATTCATTTAAAGGTCATTCTGGAACATAAGCAAAAGAAGAAGCCATAGACAGGTGCTTCATGTAGTACTTCCATTGCAAAGGAAGACTGAATAAATAGAAATCCTATGACACATACAACTCCTCATTTTTCTGTTAAACACTTAACTAGTGACCAAAGGCAGAGATGAACTGTTCTAAACTTTCTTTTTAGTTCCTTCGCTGCACATAACTTCCTCACCACTGAGAGCTGACAACATTTCTGATACCATCATTTAAAAGACCACAATTTAGTAAGAGTTGTGTAAATCTTGGTCTGGATAAATGGTGGTCTTCTACAGACAAATTCTCATATTTCTAATGATTATTTTTTTTTTTTGTCAAATCTTCCTCAAAACTCAGTACAGAAATATCATACAAAAAAAACCCATATAATGGTCATCCAACAGGGTTGTTTTCTGGAAGAGTAAGGATTCCTTTACTGAAGTGGTCTATTTTAGGGATCATATTGAGATAACATTGTATTTAATACTATTCCACAGCAGAACAATTTAGCAAGTATACAACTGTTCACGTTGGTGATACCCTACACGGTTCATAAATTCAAGTAGAGGACCAGAAATTTTCAGGCTGGAGGAGACCAAAATAAGAATCAGAGTTAACGTTTGCCTGCCCTTAGAAACTAGTCAAATTAAGACACCATTTGAAGTTTGCATAAAATATGGTACTGTTGGTTTATGCTTTCTGGTTTCTGCAAACACAATACACTGATTTTCTCACAATATTTTTCTCCCAGACAAAGCTGAGAAATTCTGGGAATCTCATTAGTAATCCTACTGCATTTATTGTGGCATGGCTCACCAATTCCCAAGAGGGAGGACATCAGAAAAGCATTCATATTTTTCTCAACCAGCCTCATTCTGAAGAATATATATTGCATGTCTTCCTCCATACCAGGCCCTTGCTACTTTCCCAGATCTGATGTTATCTTACTGTCGTACATGTCAGCTGGGGAAGGCAATGCTCATGGTTTTCACAGGGTCACATCATGTCACAGACTGAGTCTGTTACCACTAAGGCTGCCTGTTGGCAAACTTCCCTCAAGTGAATGGGGCAGCATCAGCCTGTTACCAAGACAACTGTCCCCTTAAATTTATGGAAATTCCCCATCATAAATCACATGCATCCTTTAAACCAAACAGTTGTTCAGTGCTCAGCTGCACTCAGCTGAATTAAATTAGTAAAATTTAGATCCTCATATAACAGCAAGAAAACAACTTAGCAGAAAATAAAATCTTGCTCACGAGAACTAGACAACAACTTGCTCTGTCCTTGAGAATTACCTGGGTGATAGGTAAAATGCTGGGGTTGGCTTCTTTTTCTTTTCCCATTGATGACGTAGAAATTCACCTTCACAGCTGTGCGAATGTGCTTGTTACGGTACTCCGGTATTTCTACAAAAAGCATGCTCTGAAACAACAAAAGGTGACAATTTAGAATTAGTAACTGAGGCTGACCAGAGATTTTTGCTGGCATCTCCCATGTTACGCATCCAGGCATAAAAGGAAGAGAAATCTTCCTGTTTATCCTATTAAAAAAAAAAGAGTATGAGAAGAAGAAAGGAAAAAAAGGGCAGACGGTGAAAGACTAGAAGATTTTTGGTACTAGGAAGCTGGTTTCTGTGTACTCTAGCCTCTCTTGCATTTAATGTTGTCTTGAACTTGGAGAGAAAAGTCTCGGCTACAAATAAAACACACAAAACTGTGATAAATGCAGCAGCCCTGTCAATCACAATGTGCTTGGCAAACAAGTATGTATTGCAGAATTCTCTCTTTTTGTTGGAATAAACTTGATTATTCTATAGGCCTTTTACTTATACACAACTGGATCCTGCTTCCATGGAAATTAACAGCAATTCCCCCGTTCTCTTCCGCAAGGGCAGGCATGGCCCATGGCAATGTAAGTGCTAGCTCCTAAATGCACTGAACAACTACAGTAAGGTCCCATTAAGCAATGTGAACAAAGAGGCTCATTCCCTTGAAAGATCAATGCTCATTTTAAACACTTTAGTACAAATCCTGCCCTGCAGAGCACCCAAGACTTCCATACAGGCGAAAGGAAGTCAGGACAGCCAGCATCCTGCAGAGGACTGGGCTGATACAATAGTCTTCTGCAAGAACAGAAAATCTAGCAGTTACTCAATTTGCTGTGGGTTACTGCTAAATGAATAGTTTCTTTTTGCAACACATTTACTGCTGAAGCATTTGACATTTGTTCATCACAGCAGTAAGATAGCTGCTCTTTCTACTTTTGAGACGCTCTTTGAAAACTACCCCTTGAATACAACTTGCTGTCTGAGAAGCTCAAGGAGAGGACATCCAATGTTTTGCATACTTACAGGCTGGCTTTTATCTTTGTCCACTGTTGCCTCCATTTCCCAGATCTGCTGCCCATCTAGAAGAATATCACAACATTAACCTCACCGTATTTTTTTTTTAATTATAAAGCTTGACTCAAAAAAAGGAGACAAATTAAGGGCATCAAGTTAGCAAAGCTCTCAAAATGGACTTAATTTTAAGCACCTTCCCAGTCCTAACCAAAAGCAACAGAATTTAATTTGAACACATCACTGAACACTTCTCTCGGCAGGAAAAAGCTTACATACATATTAAAATTAAATGTTTATGTAGAAATTAGCCAAACTGAGGAATGAAATATTTAGCACAGGTGCAACATCTGCTTTTTTACCAGACTTGATTTCAGCCAGCTTGACTGATGGAGAGCATCAGAAGGTCAGAGAACTTGTTAATGGTCACATTTGGTCAGCAGCTCAGCAAACTTTCCGCTATTTTAAGCTAAGACCACATGGCTCCCCACCAGTGTGGTTAAGTGGTGGAATGGGCGAGGAGGTGGTGAAAGGACTAGCTAAAAATCAGATCTCGTATGGGTTGCACAGAGATGGAAGCAAGCAAACTGAGCCACTTCGGGGCGGATACTTAGAGGTGCTGCACAGCGAAACTGGCAGATGCTCTGAATTCTCACAGGCGCGTAGGTTTTTCTAGAAGTAGTTCAACAGGGACAGATTCTTAACATAATGGGGAAACCAGGTATATAGAGTGCACAATTTCTGTTACGCATACCCTCTCACTATTTATGCTTGTTTCTTAATACGTGCAATATGAAACCTCAGCACATGATATCTAGCAATACATCTCCTCCAATCTAGGAACAAGCCCAACCTCTCAGACAGCAGATCCACACCTCAGCACCAGCACCACCGCGGGCTGTGACAGAGTGCCACCAGCAGTCTCAAAGTCACTATAAAGCACTAAATAGTCACTGTACTCGGTGTAAAAGCACCTCATTGCACGTGCAACAGCCTCTGCCTCTGAACCACTGGAAGCGTTTCTGCTCTTAATTACATCCATGCAGCTCGCCTCCATTCTGAGTTACACAAAATTGTATTTATAGAGGAAAATAAAATTTGATCCCCTTGTATGGAATACCACCAAAGTAACCCCGGTGTTATAAGAGTCCATTGGTAGTGACAGGACATTTGTACACCGGCTGGGTGCTTCATCTGGCTACAAATGTTTCTTTAATCTACTGTCACCCACACTTCCCAGAAACATCTTTTAGCAATGCCTTCCTTATTACTGGTTTGTTGGTTTTGGGTTTTTTTTTTTTGTTAGATTTTAATCTCTACCCCTTTGATTTTTCTATTCTGCTGAGCCTTTTAGCCAAGCAATTTGCAGAAGAAAAATACTGATGGGGGGAAAAAAATTGCCTCATACCTTTCCGAAAGCTTGATTTTGATTTTAAAATGAATAGGGGACACGTATCCAAACAAATCGACGTGACTGAAAATCCTGCAGCCGCTAGGCTGGTGTTTGCTTTGGGGGGGAGGCAGCGCCGGGGCGCTCCGGCGGGGGTTCCCCAGGCTGCACGCCTGGGTCTGGCCCAACAGGGCTGGAAGGCTCCTAAAACCAGCCCTTCTCACAGGACTGTTTCTTTTTCCCAGTTCTTGGAAATTCTGCAAGAGCTGCTTTTGTCCTCTTGTTATTTAAGTACTTCTGCTTCTGGCGAAAAGGGAAATGAAAGAGTAGTTTTAAATGCATTTTGCATTTTTTCTGTTGTTTTCCTCTTTGTTCTCTGCTGGGCGCAGAGGATGAGCTGACAGATGTGCTGGGCTCTCCGGGCAGCCCCTGGCTGAGGGACCCCAGCCCCTGGAGGCCCTGCCTGCCCCAGCACCTCGGCCCTTCAGCCCAGGGGTCCCCCCTGCCTGCCCCAGCACCTGAGGCACCTCTGCCACTTCAGGCCCTAAACACTGACAAGGGAGAAGAGGGGGTTTCCCTGAGGCTGTGGCCAACAGCTGCCCGTGGCCGCTGGGGATGGGCCGGCTCCCCGGGGTTGGGCAGGGTGTGCAGCTTCTGGTGGGGCAGGAGCAGGGCACAGCGCTGGCTGGGCCTCCTCATCCCCCATCCTTCCCGCTGGGAAAGTGGAGGCAACTGAGGAGCAGCTGGAAGTTCGGCCATCGGTTACCTGTGAGGAAAAGTCTCACAGCAGCGAGAGGGGAGCGCCCGGGCCTCCAGCACCTCACGCCGCTACTGCCGCAGCGTTCTGGTGCAAGGAGAAAATGCCACATAACTCTGACTTTTTCCTTCTTTGTTTTTTTTGTTTTCGTTTTGTTTGTTTGTTTGTTTGGGCTTTGGTTTTTTTTTGGGGGGGGTGTTTGTTTTTTGTTTTTATTGTTGTTGGTTTGGGTTTTTTTCGGGGGGTTTTGGGGTTTTTTTTTTTAAGTGTTTCAAGTTCCCCACAGTGAGTCAGTTGTCTTTTCTACAGGAACACGTGGATTAGTGACGGGCTGCTGGAGCAGAGGTGGCCTAAGCAAGCTCTGTAACTAGAGCCGGCAAGGCTCTCGCCCCCTTCGCTGCTCGGCCCTCACAGCCCAACGGGCCACAGTGCAAAGGAATGGAAAATACTTCATTATTTAACAATAAGCATTCACTTTGGCCGCTGCTCTGGGCTGTTGCAGGTTAGATCCATAGCACTGTTAACACAGCTAACTCTCTACCCTTGTTGAGATAGTAAATGTCGCAGGGAAGCGGGAAGCCAGCAAACACTGGGGGTTTAATCCAGGAAATACTAAATGTGTTGTGTGACAACAAGGCAGCAAATACTTCATGAGGGGATTCCTCTTCCAGGTGATCTTTGTGAAAGGAAACCATCATAGCATGCATTAAGGAACCTCTCCACACCCCCCAAAACACCCTCAAAAGGTAAATTTTTACAGTTCTCTGAGGAAAAGAGGAGGGAAAAAGGAAACAACAAAATATGTCATAAAATAAGAGCTCCAACAGAGACACACATTGGGAACTGTCTAAGCAATGCAATATGAAGATGTCCTGACAACAAGGACAGCCAAGCAGGAATAGTTGACATTGGTTTTCCTCCAGGCAGAATGTTTTCATCTTTCTTTCTGTACTGCTAAATTCAAACAGTCTGTGCAGATACAACAGCACTAACTTCACAAAGAAGGTAGAAATTAAAAGGGTTTGTTGGTCCAAAATGCATAAAATAAAGGAGAAACGGGCCTCCGAGTCATTTGCTGCGTTCAAGAGGCCTGTGAAGCACATGCAACCACAATCACAGCGGATTTGATTTAGTAACCAACCCACTGAAACTGCACTAAAAGCTAATGAAGCCAACCATAAAAATCAAATGATGTTTAGGCTGAATCCAAAGTCTGTGGGGATTAAGAGTAAGGACGAGAAGAAGCCCAACCAAACAAGAAATAAATTCATCTGGGGTTATCATGCTAATGATAATAGATGCTTCTGTTTGGATATATTCATGCTCATAGCAGCTAAACAGGTTTCTAACAGATCTGTCAGCAGCAGCAATCCCTGTTCTTTAAGCACCGATGCCCTGTTGAATATAACCACTCTGCAGCTCACTCCCTGACCTTTCTGCTTAAATATCATGATGTGGCTCCATCTGTCTCACTGCTTCACTTTAGCTTGAGACAATCAATATTTGCTTTTCCTTTAACCCCTCTGGATACGCACATTACGGTGAGCTTTTGGCAGAAGGATGACAGAGGCTATGAATAAAATGAAAAATACAACCGCATTCAGAAACCTCTCTCTACTTTAAGCTATACTTTTTGCTGGTAATGAAAAGAAATCTTTTGATTGTGCACACTCAGAGAGTTAATGGAGAGCAGGAGGAATAAACTGAGAAGTCTAAGGCCCATCTGTAGGACAATTCAAGGAAATTTTGAACAGAGAAAACTTGACCAAACTGTCAACACATCATCTTTAGAATGTGCATAAATGAGAAATTTTTTTAGGAGGAAATTAAAGTGGATGTTTGAAGAAAGTCATCAGCAAAAATGGGATTTTTGTTGTAAGGATGTGCTAAAAATCATAAAGCTGATATGACGGCAGAGAACAGCCCCCAGTACAAAACACGTGTCACGACCTGGGTATGCTGAAGTAGGCCCTATTCTCCAGTGCCAGTGTTGCAACCCAGACGGTGCCTAAACATTACAGATGCATTCTGCTTTGAGCAGGAAGCTGTGTTCAACAGCCTCCCGAGGTCCCTTCTGGCCTTAATTACCCTGTAACTCTGCCATGCCACAAACGGGACAAATGACTGGTCCCCTCCCTGATGACAAACTGAGAAGATTAAGCCCCATCTTGACTAATAACTTAAAAGTCTACAAGTACAGATAGCTGATTATCGCATATAATTAAACCTGCTTTGACAGTGGAGAGGTAAGAAACTGCAAAAGAGCAACAGTATCGTTTTTGCTAAGTACTGTAAGAGTGTGAGCACACAGACACAGAGAACGTGCACTCTGTAAGTGGCATTCAGCGCTGGGCTGTCCTGACAGCGGTGCACGCCACCCAGAGCACAGCAAGGATGTCCCAGTACATGTGTAGATCACACAGGAACCTGGTGCCAGATCCGCGTGTGTGGTGTGTCTCAAACTCTACCTCCACTATGGGGAATTCAATCTATGCCTCCGAAAAGAGCAGTAGTTCCACTAAAGATGATAAAATATTTTTGGATTTAGACCCTGAGGTCTTACCGGCCATGGCTGCCTCATGCAATATTTTTACTGTTGTGGTTCCCTGCTCATTTAATGGTTTGTCTTAGTTGGCAAGTTTTTAACACCACAGGTCAGTGAAATGTTCAGAAAATAGATTTTTGTGCTGCTTCAGGGCTATGAGACTTAGCATTAAACCCTGATGAGAGATCTGATTGTGTCAGCACTCTTTGGAGGAATGAATGAGTTGTTGGAAGAAAGTAATTCTACCCTCTCTAACTCAAACTGTGATCATACCAAAAGTCTTGCTTCAAACTTTGGGGAAAATCAAAACGTCAGCCTGCATTAGGAACATTTTGGGTGATTCTCTGCAGCCCCTTATAGGGCTTTTTTTAATTAGCCAATTAAAGGTTTTCTGAACCAGTTACAGCCTTTACACATTATTCACGATCCCTTACTCATGACTTTGGGGTCAGTAACTAGCAGAGAAACAAACTTACTACTTTATTTGAACAAACATGACTGATGGACTGAGAGGTTCAGGAAATTTTCTTTGCAGTCCTCTCCAGCTGAAGACTAAGTATACTATTGTGCCGATTCTGTATGTGATTCTGTGCCTGCATGTGATTTTATGCTTGAAAATGTACATTGCTTTTTCAGTCAAGCATTACACAAATTACTTAACGAACAACCTGTTACCTTTTTCCCAGGCAGCAAACCATGCTAGTTCCTCAAAGAAACCGAGCCTGCTAGCTTGTGGGACAGCTGCTCCAGCTCACATTTCTGCAGAGTTCGCTTTAGGCTTGCAACAAATTGTCCTTATTCACTGTGTTTCTTGGAAGGTTTTCCAAAAAAGCACAACAATTACCTCTGTCAGCTTTTATCAGTAGATGACAGGCATCTCTGGAAAATGGCCAAAGTTGTTTAGAATCATCCCAAGAACAAAGTAAACAACAAATGCTTTCCAGCAGAACAGACACCACTGCTGGGATGCAGAAACCTTACGGGTAGGGAAATGCTCACACAAAGTCTCTGCTGCTCTTTTCAGGGATGAATTCTGATTTCAGCTGGGAAGTTATTCTGCTTCATGTCAGTGCAACGTTGCCCAGCATCTGGTCTCAAGCAGTAGTCTCCTTCTAAGCTTTTACTTCAGAATAGTTTTCAAACTTTAAAGCAAACACAGCGTGAATGAATTTAAAACTCTGAAAAGTAGAGCTATTGGATTTTTCACTAAGCTTGATCTCCATGGATTTCTTTTTCTTTCTGAAGCAAGGCTTGCCACTGCAGTTAACGAAGCTCTGTTTATGATGAGTTGAGACCAGTGCCTTCATTTCACTGAGGACATAAGTTTGAGTCACCAAGGCCAAAGATACAAGTCAAGGTCTGGGAGGTAAAAGGCCAATGGATTAGTCATCCGCCATCCTGCCCAGCCCCAAATCTGACATTTTGCACAGTGAGAACAAGTCTAGAAAAGATTTCTCCCCATCTATTGTTGAGAAATTCAATTCACACTAAAATAATAAACATACAGTAGTTGAGTAGTGAAGCAGCAGGGGCAGTCTGTCATTCCACAGCTCTGCCAAATGATTCCTTATGCCAGTTCATCAAAATAGATTTGTTGGTTTTTTAAGGGGGGGGGGGGGGGGGGGGGGGGGGGGGTGGGTGGGTGGGTGGGTGGGTGTGTGTGTGTGTGTGTGTGTGTGTGTGTGTGTGTGTGTGTGTGTGTGTGTGTGTGTGTGTGTGTGTGTGTGTGTGTGTGTCTGTGTGTGTGTGTGTGTGTGTGTGTGTCTGTGTGTGTGTGTGTGTGTGTGTCTGTGTGTGTGTGTGTGTGTGTGAAATAAAACCACTGGGAACCTCCATGTAATAAAATGAGTCACACCAGGATGCGATGACTAAGTGGGAGAATAGGGAATTCCACTCCCCATGCCAGCTTTCTACATGATCAATTTTCTGTCAACAGGTGATGGGAGCTTGTCTCTTTGCCTTTTGTTTATTCCAAGAATTATTATTATTTTTAATATTCTTTTTAAACAATTAAGATTCAAAGCTGAATAATCAGGACCAGGCATACTTCCACTAGGCGCCCCCATAGTAAACAGCGAGCCAGGGAATCCAGGCCAGTAGTGGCTGCCTGTGTTAATAAGGATTTACCAGCTGTAAAATTCCAAAATCTTGTGTCATACGGGGAAACCTTCCAAAACACTGGATTCCACCCTGTCTCGCTGAGTGTCTAACAGCTATGGCAACTCCGTTTCTGCAGCCACACTCTTCTGCATTTTTGTGTGTGTGATCCTTAGATTTTTTCCTGTTTTGCAGTGTTTTTCTGGGATCCCCAGTTTAACATCTGACAATTGCCCCTTGGGATTACAAGAACACCTGGGGTAGGCAGCACAGTCCAGCCAAGGGGCAAAACCTGTGTGCAGAAAGATTTGCTGGGTTTTCAGCAGCTATCATAGCAAGGAAAAGCAGAAGGTGTCCCATTTACCCTGAGCTTTCTAATTTGCACAACAGAAAACGCAAACTCTAATCCTCCTGATTAATACTTGTTACTCTTCAGAGTTCACAAATTGTAGGATTTGCTGAGACGTCTTCCTCTTTTGCTTAGAAAGAACAAACAAAACAGAAACTCAAAGAGAACAAAACCTCCCTGATCCTCCCCAGTTCTGACATCTTTTTGCAGAGAGAACTACCAAGCAGGCCCTGTGCTCCACTTTGCTGCCACCTTACTCTGGTGCACTGCAAGGCATGAGCAGGGGAGATTAACCTGGAAGGTGATCACCTTTAGCTAATGCAAAAATCGGGTGGGCCTCCAACAGATTAATTTATTCCCCTGGTTCATCCCATCGCTCTGCAGTTTTAGTGGAGAAGATATGCATCCAGCTTCAAATGCAGAACTTCAGCCACAGACCGCATGGAGCAGAGAAAATGCTTTTTCTAAAGTATCAAGAAAATAGCAAGATAGCAAATTTATTTTATATACTCTCTGTAGAACCTCACATGCTGCAAATAAATTGAATCACTTAAGACTACAGTAGCATTCTCAGTTTTGCTAACCCTGTAACTATTCCCAGATATTTGTGCTTTTTCCTTAGCCTTTCCCTTTAAAAAAAAAGAAATTATAGTTTGGGTTCTTTTCCCCAGATACTGGGCTTTTGTCTCAGGTTAAGATGTCTTAAAAACCTATGTTGTAATGCGTGTTCAGCAGTGGCTTGCATCTGTGACTAAGTTATGATCCTAGTTCTAAGACACATCCCGTTCTTCTCCGTTCTCCCTAACTTAAACCCTCTATTTCAGTTCATTGATTTAGAAATTCAGTGAGAGAACTGGGGCTTGGAGCTTGCATTAAATATTTGAAGTTGTTTACTGAGGTCAAATAGCAAACATCTCTTTTGAATGGATCCAGGAAAAAACTGACAGCTTTGCAAAAAAAAAAAATTTGGTATCTTTTTTATCTTAAATTTGCCTGAGAAAATTGCATCATTAATTTTCCATCACTAAGTTCAAAGAGATAATTGTTGAAAATATTTCGCTGTTTTTTGCATTCCCCAGGAGTTTTTTGATCATTCATGAAACTGTCAGACCACAAACAAGCATTTAGTTCCCTGTTTGGGGCACAGTTAGAAATTTCAGACTTGACACAATACAGAAGGGGAATATTGCTGTAGACAGTCTTACAATTTCCCGTCACATCTCTCACAGAGGACCATGATACTCAGTCCTGGCTCCTCACTATCATCAAAACCAATACACAAGCCACCTTCTAGTCACATTGTACCTGCCATAATGCTGTTCCATTATAGTTTTCTATAGTGAATTGTCCTGGCCAGAAGATTGTTTCATGTTTCAAGTCATTTGGCCAATTTTGAGCAGATATATATATCAACTTACACAATTACAACACATATGGGCTGTAAAAGGCATCTACTGTATAGAAGAGGCACTTGCAATAGTGGTTTTACTTATCATAAAATGTCAGCCAGAACATGCCTTGGGATTCATGGGTCTGGGGCAACACTTACTGTGGACTCAGCCCCACCAGGAGCTTCAGCTCAAAGTAAAACATCACTCCTTTTAACTTCTTGCTTGTCTAGGCTGCCCCACTCTTCCCATTGTCACCTGGCAGCGTATATTCGTTGCTCCAGAACTGATTGCTGAGGACTCCCACACCCCAGTAACAAAGAATTTACCCCATTTCACTGAACTCTTTGGCTACTTTTCATAAGCAGGTCCCATGCCCAAACACCCAGAAGTATTGAGTTCTTGATGCAGCTGCAGGCCAGAGGGAGTGATGTAAGAAACTATAAATTCTTAATTTTCCATATTTTTTAAATCTATTGTGCCTTTTAACTCTAAATGTATAATTAACAAATCATCATTATTGCCAGCTATAGGTTGTGAATATAAAACCTTTCTAGGGAGCTGTGATTTCTTTTTAACTTTGGCAGGGGGAGGTACAAGAAGACTGGTAACATCACTGGGTCCAATTTACTGTGCTTTATAAAACACAATTTTTTTCTAGAAAGTGGAAATTCCAAAACCAGAAAACACTGCTGTGCTTATTTGCTAGTTTGTGATGCAGTAGGATACTGAAAAGTGCAAGTTTGAAAGCAGAATTGACTCTAGAGCCTGCTTGTTTGCTTCCAAAAGTGAAAGTAATATGTTTCAAAGAAATTATTTGCCCAGAGTTAAAATAAAGCATGTCTGCAATAAGAAATGTAGAGAAGTGCTAGAAATCAGGGAGACACTGTAAAGCAGTACAGCTATCATCAGACTAGTTATTAACATTATTGTTATTCCAGTGATAGGCTTGCCATTGCATGAGATGTAAACAAAGATACTGGGATAAAACAGGTACACGTGGCCATGGGTGCTTCTGAGCACACAAGCCACTGCAGTTAGCACAGCTGGATGCACAATGAAAGCCCATCTCCCACAGTGATCCCTGACAGACAGCAGCACATACATATACATCCGAGAAGCAGAGAGCCACCAACCTCAAAGAGGATGGGCACAGGCTGGACACTTGGTGCACATCCCAAGCAGAGTGATACTGTTCCTGCCGTGCATGAAGGCATGAATGCTACTGCGGTACCTGAAGCAACAAACTCTATGAATCACATTTCAGATGTTTTAGTAAAGCTGCCAGCTATGCCAAAGGGGGTGCAGGATAGAGCCAGAGGAGGTACAAGATGGAACAAGAGGGAGGAAAGAAGAAAGACTTGTGGGTCTTGGTATCCTGTCAGTGGCACAAGCTCTGTGGTTCATTTCTAGGGTACAGAGGCAAGTGCCTCCATTCAGACATGGCATTTTGGGCACCATGCAGACGAAAGCCTCAACTCGCCACCGACACACTGAACACAATGGTCCCGATCTGATCCTGCCCTGTGGTGAGCTCTCCTGAAACCAATAGTCATCCAAGTATGTTTGAGCCCACCTGCTCTAGTTACTGGCGTCCTAAGAAACCACTGTCACAAAAAGATCACCAAGATGACAGACATGCAGAAACTCAAGGGAAAAAGAAACTAGAACTCCACTACGATGACAGACATGCAGAAACTCAAGGGAAAAAGAAACTAGAACTCCACTACTTGAATCTAGAGCTGGAAAGATTTATTTTTGTCAAATGGACTTTGAGTATCCTTGCTTCAGGGGCCTTGACAGCTGCATTGGTTCAAAGGGCATAGAGAGCACCACCTCTTCTCTTTACACTGCATGGCCAAATTGAAAGATTTATGGTGGATCTACTCCAAAGATGTACGCTTTCTGTTTGGGTTGTTCCTCCACCACCCACATTGTCCTAGCGATGATTCATGATGTCCATGTGGCCACCATAAGAGTTTGGCAGGAGAAAGCACGGTCCGTTTGCACTTTTCTCCTAAAGAAACATGAAACTCCTCTATCACTCACAGCAGAGCAGCAGTAACCCGTACACAAATGGGAGTAAACACAATGCAACCAACAACATCTGACTTGCAAATTATTACATGACAATTAAAACAAATAAAAGGGGGAATTCCAAACCTTTTCTTTTTTTAACTGCATCGTAAGATCTGGGCCCCAAGCAAACACTAACACCCTTGACCTTTAGCATATTCCAAATCCATGATAGCCATAAGACTGCCTTTTAAGCTCTCTCTGCCAGATCAAAATTAAAAGAATACACGTGCTTCAAACATTTCAACTGTACAATCTGATCTAGTTGCTTCCCCTGACCTATTTTTATTTAGCTGGGCTCAGTTATGTGCCTTTAAGTTCAGATCTTAAAACTCCTTCAGCCAAACTCTGCTTTTGTGTGCCGGACTGACTGTACCGACTTCTGAATTCCCCTGGCTTACAGCAGCTACAGATTACAATCTTTCATCTGGAAGAGATAACCTTAAAAAGAACTCAAAACTGTAATGCTCACACGTTGGTAAACCTTATCATTAAGAAAATGAATGCTACGTATGCATCGGCATTTCAAATTACTTTATCCCCTTCGCTCACACCCAGAGCACGGAGCTCCAGCCCCCTGAGTTCGCTTCCTGCTGCCATTTCCTGTCGCAAGCCTAAAATGAGAGACTTTGACAGACCTCTCATCGGCCAGCTCACTGCCACAGTCTGTAGTTCATGTAATACAAGGCAGTTATTTTCATAATGACATCCTAGCATAATGTGGGAAATATCCTTTATTTTCCGGGTATTTCAAGGGGAAAAATATACATATCTGTAGTGCTGTGCAACAGGGAAATAAAAACTGTTCATTATTGTTCTTAGAAGTGTGTTGCATTTTGGTCACCAATATGAACAGTTCTACATTTCTCTGCTTTGCTAGTAGTGAGTGAAGAATCGCCTACAAGATCCAGAGGAAACTGAAATAGGTTTTGGGTGTCTGCCTGAGGGATAAAACCTAATTTACAATTGTGAGCCCCAACAGCAGTTTCTTCAGTTTGGTACGGCACGCTGACTGCCACCTTCTCAGCACTTGCTTCATTGCAGACACTGATCCAGACCCCAGAGTCAAGGTGCACGCAGGCTTTGGAGTCTATGAAACAATTGACAGGAGAATATCTCACTGTACAAAGATACCTGCACAAAGATTTGGGGGGAAAAAAACAGTCTTGCTACTCTCTTCTTAAACACTGGACAAAACAAGCCAAATCAAGGATCTCTATGGAGTACAGCATGCCAAAAGCTATTAGATGGTTATCTATACTACTGCTCTCACCCTTGTCATCACTAGATGGCAACTAGAGGCAAAACTGGTGACAAAAGTGGGAAATCAAGTACCACTTGCTATCCCAGACAAGGCTTGTGAGCTGTCAAAATGAAACTCAAAGAAAACCATGTTTCTCCTGTGAGCTGAGTGCATCTTCCTGCCTTCACAAAGGTGCGATTCTTTCACAGGCTTGCCAGGGCAGCATCATGCTGTGGAAGAGGGCGCAACAACAACGGGGTCATGCCAGCGATGTGCTATCCACCCACTGGGATGTTTATTGTGGCTTACCTTGCTTCAGAGCAGCTTATCAGTGCTTTTTGCAAGGTGCTGTGCAGATCAGATCTGCAGCAAGTGAGCTCCCCGAGGCAAGTGCAGGATCCACCTCCTCCTTCCACCCAGTGACATTTCTAATTAATTAATTGGGCTGCAGAACCGGGCCTTTTTGTTCTGTGTTCATGCAGCCTAATACAATGACAACTAAACACAGCCATGGTAGTAATAATTAAAACTGTCTACAGTGCATAATGAGGGAAAATGAAAGTCACAGGTGCATAAGATCCCAATTTTCAGACAAGCTGAGACACTCGTTAACATCTGACAACCCAAGCACAAAAGCTTAATTCTCAATCTGCTGCCAGATTCATCGGCCAGAGTCTGATCAGCCTCTGCGTGATCTGCATATCTAGCTCAGCTTCTTAACCTTCCTCACCTTAGGATATACCTATCAAAGAAAGCAATCTTCACTTAAAAGCACTTCAGGGCATATCTGTAAGAGGCATCACTGTATCATAAAACACTGCATAGGTACAGAGAGAACTAGCTCGCCTTCAGCACGGAGCAGAGACCTCCAGATAACCCACTGCAAACTACACAGGCTTCCAATTCAGACCTCCCATCTGATTCTGGGCCTCCCATCCTCTAAATTCCCCTTCTGCCAAACATTTATTCAAAGTCCAGCAGACTGAGACTGCCTGCAGAGGCTGAGGGGCGTCGGAGGAGGCAGGATATGGAACACCAGCATGCAAATCCCTGCTCCAGACTGGGCACTGCCGCTGGGATAAGTCATGCCTCTCCGCTACCAGGAGGTAAAAAAAAGAAGAAAAAAACCCATGCAGTTTTCCCAGCAGTGAAGAAAAGCTTTAGATTTAGTGTGGAAAATGTTGTTGTTCTTTTTACTTTCTAACATCTATTCCAGCCAGAGCCTTCTCTGCTCTTATATGGAAACAGGGGCAGGGCATTTTGGATGTTTCCTCGAAATGGCATTAAGAGCTACCTCCTTTTAGTGTATCATCTCCTCTAGTTACTGCAAAACATTCTTGGGACAGGTACCATTGTGGGCTGCCAAGCATGTTCCCATGCACCTTCACGATTCGCTGACATCGACGGAACAGTGGCAGCACAGTGGGAAGGAATTAATACATGGGCTTAAAAGGAAATACAGGGTGCCAAGAAAATTGCTCGGACTGCACAGGCTCATCTGAACATTCGCAGTTCAGAGGCCCAGAGCCTTTCATTCTTGCTGTAAAATAGCATGGCTTGCTGGTGGTGTGGGAAGAAATTGGGATGCACAGCATGCTTTCTCCCCCCTCCATCACCAGCTGATGCCCACATACATTAATTTTTGGCTCGATTCTTACTTTTTGCCAAAGACATTGCCCCATAAACCATGCACACGCTGTTCACTTGGGCAATGTAATTTCTTAAATCCCTTGCAAGTCACTGGATATATGGCTTAAGCTGCCTCTACCCTAGTTTATCAACAGAAAACTTAGGAGCAATGTGTTTTCTTAACAGCACAAAGGGAACACAAAGTTTACATAAAACAGGCTGACGCATTTTCGTACTGCAGAGCGAGTCCTTTGTCTTATTGAAATCAACAGGAGTAAAGGATGGCAGAGTCTGGCCCTTCATATTTGCAAAGTGCTTTTTTTGATCCCCAGACATCATTATGATCCTTCCAGAGCACAATATTTCAAATGCAAAAATCAAGCCTAATGAAGGGTAAGTTAAGCAAGTCCAGACAATTTACAAAGAAACAAATGTCCCTTTGCAAAAGCTTTAGAAAATCCAATAAAATACACATACTGCTTAGTGAGGTGAGATGAAATGCCTGCATGCATATGATAGTAGGAAAGAAACAATTCAGCTCTGAAGAAACAGGTAACTACAGCAGAATGCATTTTTTTTCATTTCCTCCTGTAAACAAGAAAACCTGGATTTCTGCTGCCCACCCTAACAGTTAGATCACAAGCATATTTTCTGCAGTCAGGTATTCTTTGAGTTAGAAATCAAGTGATGTTTATTATAGCATGCCATTATGAAAACACAACACAGAAAGCTCAGGAAAGGCAGTAAAGGTGATGCTAGGCATCTAAATAACTCTCAGTAACCTTCTTCCTGTTATTTATTTATATTCATCCAATACTAGTCAGGACTTGGGACCGTCTTGTACTAGCTCTGTGCAAGTAGAGCAAGTGAGCAGACAAGACGAAAAGAGAGAGAATCTACAATCTGCCACCCATTCCCCCTTCATCGTTGCTCAAGAGCTAGCAAAATCACCTGAAAACTTTGTCAGAAAAAACTTTTAAAAGAAGCAGTTCTAATGGAAAAAAGGTAGCACTGGGCTGTAACGGGGCTTTTCTCTTTGAATTGAATCTGATTTGGTTTGCTACACTCTCAGCCTATATAAAAAGACCTGAAAAAATACAGAAGATCAAGTGATGTATTCCTGTATTTCAGTATGTGTATAAAAATAATTTTACTTTGATATAAAAAATACACACCGTATACATTTTCCCCCACAGACTTCTAAAGCGGAGACAACACAGTCTTTGCCCGTAGTTCAATAAAATCTTCATTTCCATTATGATTTCTACAATAGCGTTCACTGAACATGAGATCAAACAAGCACAGAGGAACATGTAATGGTGATCCTGTTTCTTTGATAACACATCCTGTTCCTGATTCCCAGTGTCTGCATTTTTGTGAATCAATAACACAAATATTTGTACCTGAGTCTAATTTTACTCACATGGTTAATCAAGTGATTTTGTTTTACTTACATTAACTTGAATGGGATTACTCAGTCGAGTAGAGTTACTCACGAGCACAAATCTTAGGATGAGACGAGACACAACAGCACTACAGATCTGTCTTAGCCTATCAGGGAAAGTTAGAAAAAAAATGCCTTACCTGATGTTTTTTCTGTGAACACCACCTTGGACTCTGCTGTGAAATTCTGCCCTGTCAGGATCATCTGTTGTCCTCCATAAGCGAGGCAGCTATCAATGTCTTGTCTTTCAACCATTGGAAGTTCATGAGCAGACCTTTGGGCTGTGGACAAATTGCAGACATGAATGAAACCAACTCCATTTTACCAGGACTTTCCAAATCTTCCCAGAACTGTCCACAGATCGATCTTGTCATCGTTACCATCCGTTGACTGCCAAAGCAGCTTCTCCAGGGTGCTAAATTTAGGTTTGAGAGGGAAAAATAAACTTACTCAAGGCATTTTATTTGGAAACATTCAGGAGCTGGCTGCAGTGTTTCAGCTGTGCTGGCCTTACTCCTTGTCCTTGAGAAAGGACAGCTTGGATGAATGAGCTGGAACTTGCCCATGCCTTTTTCCAAATAAATGGCCAAATTTTCAAGTGCAGGCACACTACCACCCTGGAGCCCAAAAATTCCACCTGCAGAGAGGATTCCACTGAATAACACTGAATTCCTTCAGGGGAAAAAAAAAAAAAAAAAAAAGACAAAACCAACATCAGCTACAAAAGCCCACTGCCTCCTACAGAACAGGGACTAGGCTGGGCCTGGAACAGAACGTTTGGCAACAAAAGCACCATCTCCATGTGCAGGCACTGAGCCTTGTGCACACAAGAGGGGCAACCACAAAGCCACATTTGCGAGCAGGAATGGTCACACCAGGACTACTGCAGCCTGGGCTCTTTGCAAACATGTTTTGCAGAGGCCTGAACGTCTGAGGAGCAGGGCCCCATGTTGCAGGCTGAGTTTGATTATAAAAGGCAAGGAAAGAAAAGGTAGGGCAGAATCCAGAGAGACATGTACGTGATCAAGGATTTCTAAGGTCTTTACTGTTCTTGGCCACAAACTTGGAGCATGACTTTGGCAAGTTATTCTCTCTTTCCCCAGCCAGAAAACCAGATAGCACCATCTCTCAACCTACTTTCTTCTCATCCCATTAAAACAGCCATTTGCATGGTCAGAAAAGCTTCGGAGAATCCCAGTCACCATCCCTACAAGCCCATTCCAACTGTTTGCTAACAAGCGTCAGGAGCCGAAGAAAGTGAAGATGTGAGAATTGTTCTCTGTAACGCAGACAGATGGAAGATATCATGAGCTTCCCTGTGACCAGACCAGGTGGGCAGCAGTTTGGGTCTGGTGAACTGCGAGTTCATGACCTGCACTCAAACTCCTCCAGATTCATCCACCCCAACTGGAAAGGCCTCTAGAGGATGCCGCTCATCTACTTAACAGCTGCCTTGGCTGGATTTTAACTTTCTTTGACAAACAGCCTGCTCCCAAGAGACCTTGAGCACTTGTGTCTTCCCTTCACCAAACACCATTGGCTGCCGAGCCAAAAATAAGGAATTATTATCCTATATGTTCAGTCCTGGCCCTCCACTCACACACAGGCAAGGCTGTGCTTTCTGTGACCTGATCCCAGCACCGTTTTACTGCTGTGCAACCTTTAGAAAGCCAAAAACCCACCAGCTCTTGGCCACGGTGAGAGCTGTACGAATCCCCTCAGCACATGAAGAATATTTGGTGGGAAAATACAAGCATTAAACCTTTCAGACAGGTGTCTGTAGAAATGGGGAGCAACTTTTCTAACAAGGACAAGCTCAGCTGAACCCTTTCTGCCAGTCATGACACAGAGTTTTTTCTCTTGTTAAAAATACAGATAATTCAGTATTTGTAACTTTACTGTGCCATTTGAGAGGCATTTTTTGAAATCTATTTAAAACAACCTTATGACTCATTGTTCCCTTCAAATATATAAAAACAGCTGGGCTAAGATACTGCCAATTAAGAATATACATTCAGATTATTTTCACAGAAGCTGCTAATTTCTTTCACATGGCTGTATGATTAATTCCTTTCCCTAAATTCTCAAAATGTTGATGAATTCATAATTGGATTTATCACACAGATCTGTAACCTCAAAGGCTTAAGAGTAAATAGCAATCATCAAAAACATTCCTACAACAGTCAAAAGAAAATGAATTTCAACTTTGCCTTGGATGTTGTTTATTCCTATTCAGTCCCCAACTTTCACTCCTAAAGCATCCCAAGTCATCAAAATTCCAGATTTAACCTACATCTCCAGACTTCAGTGTATTAATGGAGAGCTTTGTACCTGACATCCCACAGACCAGTGGTTCTCAAGGCTTTTTCAGGACGAGGAAGGACAAATTTTAGCCTGGAAATAACTGTCTGACTCATCTTAATTACATTTGGATCTCAGCAAGCTGGAAATCACTGCTGAAGACCAAGCCTCTGTCCAACTTCCATAGAGCGCAGTGTTTGTGTATGCTGCAACCTACCAGGGAGCCGGGGAGGACAGCCGGTTCACCGGGAATGTGCATCCCAGCTCTTAGGAAATGCCAAAACCCCTTCTGCCATCCTCAGCCTAGCTGGGACAGCCCCAGCAGCACTGCCTGGAAGCCTGCAATGGGCAGAGGTGTTCCCCGATGCAGCTCCGTGCTGCCACAGCCCCATGGCCAGTAGCAGCCAGGCTGATGCGGAGCCGTGTTCTGGGATGGCTACACACCAGCAGGCTACAGGCATCTCTAAAACTGCTTCTGCCCTGACCCAGATTTGGGTGTACAAAACTTGTAGGTGTACAAAACTTGTGCATGCTTTATACATGCTGCAGAATAACACCATTTGGAGCTGACTTTCTTAACGCAGATAGCATGCTAAAGGAAAAGGTGGAGGAATTATAGGTAACTACCAAGCACCAAGTTTCCTCTGTCCCATTCGCCTGCACTCTTCTCCTCCCACTTGGTGGTTTGCAAACCCTTTTCTAAAAAAAACCACTTTTCACTTCCAAGATATTTTTTTTTACCCAGGCCTATAAGAAGGTTTCAGCCCATTCCCCATTTCCACCAGTAATGAGGTTCAAGGTTCAGTGTGGAGCTGCCTCGGTAGGGTTACTTTTTTTTTTGCTCTGCAAGAAATATTAATTGCCAATAAATCCCCTTCCTCTAAGGCTCATGATGGGTGGACTGCATGCAGTAATTTCACACTATTCCTTCTCTTCCCCCAGGGGTTGGCACTTCATAAAGTGACCTACAGCTACTGGAGTTTATGAGCTTTGAATAAACAAAACACTGTTGATTTAAACAGTTGGGGTGTTTACTTTCAATAGCAACAGTTACTGACATAAGGCAGCAAAGCAAATGCTATAGAAATACTCACACTTGGCCTGAAGCAGTGTGTCAACCTATTAACAGGGGACATTATTTTTCTATTTTATTTGACTGTCTGCAAATCAAGATGTCATGGATACATGGTGCCAAGAAATACAATGCATGCAGCAACATAAGAGAAAGAGAGCTGCTGTCTCAGAGCGCTGCAGCACCTCCAGTGAGGCTCAGCCTGGGAGGGGAGCAGCCCCTGAGCTGCCACCCCTGCCCGTGCCACCCGGCAGGCCCACTGCTACCCACAGCCCACCCAGGCTCGCCTGCACCCGCTGCACGGGCACAGGGTGCTTGTCGGGGGCTGAGACACTATCTCCTTCCCTATGCCAGCAGGTGGAGGGAAGGTTTAGAAGGCCTGATCCTCTGGGTCAGCAGGCTGAATGCTTCACATGGGATGCACAAGCCTGGAGGCTGACTGTAAGGAAGTGGGCCAAGGCAGGGCAAAGGTGTTTCTGGCTTCTCCACCTGCCCGCAGCACCCATAACCATCCCTTTTTCAGCAGAGAGGCTATTTGGTTTCTAAAAAAAAAAAAAAAAGGATTATTTTGAGACAACTAATTACCTGGATACGTCTGTTGTGGCTCCAAATCTCCCCCAGGAGAGTGTTGCCCATTGCTGCTAGCAGGTTCCAAGTGACAACCTCAGTTGTATTCCCTAATGTGCTCCTCAGGTAATCCCAGATCCACCTGAGTGCCCCTTTTGCTCCGTGCCACCCAGCTCTCCCCATCAGCACTCCTCCCGCACGCATCTTCAGGGACAAGCAGTTCTAGCCCTGCCTGAGCATCGTGTTTCCTTCCACCACCTTGGAGGGCTTCCAAGTGCAGCCCTGTCTTGCCCAAAAGCTGACTCGTTTTATGAGGAGCCTTAACTGACGCTAAATGTCTCTTAACAGCCTCCAGAGAGGAACAGTCTCAGCAATCTCTCTCCTGCATGTGCAATATGGATGAGGGCTGGATCGGGTAATGTAAGCCAAGCAAAAACACTAACGTGATTTGCCTCTCAGGAGGAATGGGCTTGTGAACTCTGCGCAGGGCAGTGCGGGTCTGACCGACACTTCCAGGGCAGAGATACTCTACAGCCTCCGTGTATCCACGCACCATCTCAGTGCCACCTTCTGCAGGGTGGCTGGAAGCCTCCGTGAAAACCTCTGTATAAATAGAGTCAAAAGAATAGCTGCTGGAGTCAAATCTGCTCTATGCTGTCTTTCTGACACCTGCAGCACTGGATCCAGAGCTTAGCCACAGCTGGCTAGCGCTCAGGACAGATCTTACCCTGGGCAATCACAAGAAGCAGGATTGAGGCTCACCTGCAGCAAAGCTAGCATTACCTCAAATTGCCATCACAAGCCAAGTAAAACCAAAAATGTGGCTGCTTAAAAGAGGTGGGGTCACAACTTGCACCCCCAGTGCAGTAGCCTCCCCAGGGCAGATGTCCAGGTCCCTCTTTGGACCCACCCTGTCCTTACCCTGCCCAGGGCAGCCCCAGCCCATCTCAGCTTGCTGGAAGCCTTCAAGCTGGGATTCACCACGCCTGACATGTCTTTCCAAACCACCAAAGGCTCTTGGCTCTAACTACTGACTTCTGTTGGATCTGAGAAGAGCAGATAGAGCTGGGAGTCTGGTGCTAAAAAAAACCCAAACCCTAGAAGCAATAGCAGAGGCATAATTTGTTGTGGGATTAATTCTTCCACCTCAGTGCAAACCTTAATGAGCCAAAGTAAGTATTTCATTCCTGCTGTCACACTCTGTTTATTTACCACAAGCTGCCTGCCTGTGGTAGGACTGATAGGATAAGAGCTCCTGTGCCCAACGCTTATCCAACGCATTAATGTCCTGAGAGACTTTGATCTCATCCATCACAGGCTGAAGTGCCCTGAGCTCTCTGGTGGGACAAGGGGCAAAGGCTGGGGAGCTGCAGTATGGGAGCCAGGGGAGGACCAAGGTCAGGAGACACCTTTAGCAGGCAGGTAGCCATCAGCAAGGTCCCCTAGAGAGCAGCAGTCTTCTAATGGGTGGGATGCAATGATTCACCTCCTGGAAGGAGTATGGGGCAGTGGATGGCTTAAGTGAGGATCAATTAAATAAAGCAAATTTCCAACCCTCGCGATTAGATGGGAAACCTTGGAAATGTGATCTAAACGCTGTGAAAAGAAGAACCCAGTATGAATGACAACAGCTTCCAGTTTGTTGCCAGCAAGACTTAATCAGCAGTTTGTGCAGAGCCATCCAAGAAAAAAGCACCAAAAATAGAGGGCTTTTCTCCACCTTCTTCCCTGCACATAATTTACGATGTCCTTACGAAGGAGGAGTGACAAGTACTGATGGCAGTAGTGTCAGATAAGTATGATACTTTCTATGAACTGCAGCCAGCTCACCAAACCAGCGTGTGATTAATGACAGGAAAACCATGGCCTCGGTTCACTTGTCTGTCAATCATCTCTGTGGGTATGCACAGCACTTCCCTTTAATCCCTTGTGGAGGAGATCCACCGAGCTTAAATTATGCTCGGAAATCCATGCTCTGCGTAATATGCTGGGGTGCTTGCTTTTACCAACAGCCGTATTGCAAACACAAAAAGTAAACAGGAGTTTATCCTTGCAGCAAAGCTTGCAGAGCCTGCTAAAAGGGCAGGCATTTTCCTTCTGTCTGACTCAGACTTTCCAGACTGAAATATTTCGGTTGCACATTAGACGTGGCAAATGTTGACAGAATTAGCTTCTAACTTCTGTGCTTTAGGAGAGAGAAAAAATTCACTTCAGAAAAAGCACTATTTTTTGTGTCAGCTGTATTTACAGCAAACTGTGTGACTGTCTTGAAATGAAAGGGGCAAAAAATAGCCTTTAATTCAACTGGAAACCACGCTACTCTCATAATAATCATGGTTTATGGTTAAACCTGCACATGGGTATCTCCCATGTGCAAAGAGACCATTTGTTTCAGCCTTTTTATCTCAATAAACTAGGGTTTCTTCTTGCCTGCCATTGTATTCCAACCAGCACAACTCCCAGTCGAGGAAAAAGCACTCGCTGGTTTGCCAAGACAACATTCTTTTACATGACTAGCTCTTTCCTCTGTAGTTATTAATGTGTCACATATCATAGGCTCAGATTGTCTAATATTATGGGAAAATCTACTAGAAGGAGAGAAAAATAAAGGAAACTTCCAGGGAAATTGATTAAAGGGAAATAAGATATTTTACCCAATTTAGTGGAACAAAATATGGTCAATAATAGAAACTATTTAAATTCCTCAGATGGACACACAGTTCTTTAGCAATAAGTTTTGTTTGTTTTGTTTTTTTACCACCTCGGAATATTTATTGTAAGAACAAGATTTCAGACTTCTTCTCTCGTGCCAAGTGCAACTGTTTGCATTTTAAGGGATTCATGAGCACAGCTTTGTATCAGCCAACACGGATTATACGAAACACAAACTGTGACACACATCGGGAGAGTTTAACCAGGTTTCGTTAGAAGAAAAACTGTGACACAGCGTGGATGGTACTGCCAAGCCTACGCTCACATCTTGCAGACACTTGCATAAAGCAGTCTTTGGTTGCAGACAGCATGGACTAAACCAAGCTGCCTTGCAGGTGCTTATGTGGCAGCTCTGACCTCCCTTCAGTACTGCTCCTTCTCTGCTCCGTGGATGCTTCAGCCCAGGGTTAGAAACAAAACTCCAGAGACCAATCACTCACTGACAAATGAGTTCCAGCTCATAGTGAAAAGTAAATCAAAGCGAATCAATAGAATTAATGTTACAGAAATTATCTTAACAGTTTGAAAATAATGATCAGGTCAGCAAACCCCTCCACGGGCGATGCGCCAAGTGGCTTCTCGTTATTAGGGCAGTATTTGAAGGGACAAGTTAACTCCGTAACCCTTCACACCTGCAATTTCACCACCGTCTGTGACAGCAGCCCTGTGACAGCCCTGCCTGGCCCAACACGAGCTCACCTGCACGAGCCGGCTTATGCCTGTGCCTAAAGCACGGAGCTGCACAAGCAGGGACGGACACCGGGGCATGCACAGCTGCAGCAGGACTAACAGCACCGAGGTGCGCAGGGGTGCGCAGGCAGGGAGCGGGGCCAAGCAGAACGCTGCCGCATGGGCCCATTGGCTGTGCATCCTGGGGTCACCTCATGTAGTGCCTCTGGTGCTTGCTGCCGTTTCATGGACTGAGCATGGAGGAAGGGATTTTTCTTAACTTTCCAGCACCACACCTCCAAGACAGTGGCTTTTTAACCCTAAGTAAGTGATGGCCTGTTGCTACAATTATTAGAGGGCTTTCAAATACCTTTGCCTCCTCAGTGGCTTCAGAACGAATCAACAGGCAACAGGAGAAATAATCTGCAAGCTGCTGAATGCGCAGGCTTGTCTGGATATGAGGTCGATTTTAAGCATAACTGATCATTTAACAACATACCACCTCCTTGGTCCTCCCACACAGCTGCCTGGGGAGGAACTTGCTCCGGATGATGCTTTGAACCTGTGAAATCCCCTCCTAAAACCTGTCAAGTGCCGAATGTGACACAGATGAGGTGGAACAAAATCGCCCCGTGAAAAGCAGATACTTCACAGTTCTTGCTTCATTGCAGCTAATGATCTGCTGACACCGGTGGGAGTTTTCAGCCAGGATCAGCGTCTGCTGAGGAGAGTGCTCAGATATTCTGTTGGTAGCAACAGTGCTCTCAGGGGAACCCCACTGGTAGGGAAATGGACAGTTATCTTAGAGCTGCTACTTACTAAGGCTTTCCCGGTGGGATATTACTAACAGCTACCAGACAGGAGAGACCCTGAGGATAAGGGTTCCCAGGTGCCCACGTCAAAAAAAACCGAAAAGTGAACAAAGGATCAAAAAAAAAAGAGAGAATCCCAGCAGCATGTGAAGGTGAGAGGTGGGACACAAAGAGAAAAGCCGCAGTGTGCCCCTTCTTGGCAGGGCACCTGAGCTTACCCGGGACTGTGAGCTCTGCAACATATGCACATTGGGAGACACTGAGATTACCATCTCCAGCGTGATTTCGCCTGCATTACTAATGCTGGCTGAATCAACTGATGTTTTTAACCATCTTCCCAGAACTGGGCTGAGATCAGGAAGTACTACTGAAATGCAAAAACGTTGCTAACTATGCAAAAGGAAGAGGCTTATTACTCCAGATCACTTTATACGCTGCTTCCACGAGTTCAGAAAAGCACAGTCCTTAACATGTCTCTGCAAACTGCCAGTATATCCAGTATTCCAAAAACAAAACGTTTTTTTTCCTTGGGGAACAAATAATTCTTTTCTTGTAGGAGCTTTGCTATCTGCTGTGCAGCCAATATTTTCATATTTTAATGATAAAAAACATAAAAATAAACCATTTACACTGCTATCTCCACTCTTGGCTTTTTTATGCCCCTAAGACTCAACAAAGCAAACCTATCTCAGAATAAATGCCTAGACATCTCAAACAAGCCATTGCGAACAGCAGTCATTGCACAGGCAACTCAGGTGTGCACATACAATTCAGAAAAATGTGATCTTACTCTGGAAACCGTGACTGGATTTCTGCTTGAACGCTCTTCTCTTTGGTGATGGGCACAAATACAGTGTGCAATTGCGGAAGGGTCTTAGAAATGCCTGGCTAACTCATATTTGCTTTTCCTGTGGGAGAATTTGAGCAAGTGGGGTGTGATCTGCAGGGTTCCCTGCACGACCCAGGGACCATCCATTCTCTGCTCGGGACTCATGCTGTTTTGCTGCACAGTGACGTAGGAGTTACACCTGGAGTTTCCCCACCCGAGTAGTTCCCCATTGTAGGCACGAATGGACCGTTTCCACTCAAAAAATAAACTGAGGGAGAAGCCAGGTGATCCTTTGCCACAATTCCCTTCCTATCCACAGAAGCTGCAATTTACTGAACGCTTCCTTTAGCAAATGGGCCTTTGTTTTGGCAGGGACAGGTTTGGGGTGGAGGCCACTATTGTTTCAGCCATCTGGTCCCACAAAGGATCGTAACTGTTTCCTACGGAGAAAGGTGGTGGCTACTCCCACTATTCTCCCTTCCCCATCACAGTGCCAGGAGACCTCACTCCGTTGCTAAAATGCTCTGACAGTTGGTATCTTCTCATAAACATTGCCAGGAGATCACACACATCCATCATCCTCTCCTTAGCCTTGCCTTGTTTATTCATTCCTACTGTTTTTTAAAAAGCTGCCATCAATAATTCAACTAGCCAGTTTCTCTTGATTTCCCATCCAAAGTTGACTCCTCTCTCTTCTTCTACCCAGTTGTTATTTAAGTAAAGCCTGCATCCCCATAAACAAAACTCACACATGAGAAACTTTTCAATGACTTTCTTCACACGATTTATGGCAAGACAGGTTCTGCTAATGAGGTGAGTCATTCAGCAAAGGGAGAGAAAAACTGTTCATTATGTATTTGTGAAATCCCCAAACCGCTGAAAAGGCACCATTTACCAACAAAAAGCATCACAGGATGCACACGAACCAGCAAAGTGGGTGGAGCCCTTCCAGAAATGACTGTGACACGGGAAAGGGGGGGGGAGGCACCTTGTCGGAGGCCTCACTTTCTCAGGATTCAGTACGTTAAAATGAGTGGGAGGTGCAGGTTTCTCAGCTTACAAGCTTATAGGATTTGCCCCTCAGAAACCAAAAACGCAAGTTTTCTTCTGGCCCTCAGGGGAATACCAGAGCAACCCAGCCTTTCCCTGCTTCAGCTGCAGCCTGAGTTGTACACCTCTTTGCACTGACATCTAGAAAAAACAATAACCAGGATGCGCCTGAGCCTCAAAATCAAACATGTTTCCCCATTTCAGTTGTTCTCCTAGCACAGCTCAAATCAGAGGACTGCAGTCACTCCTTCAGCAGGCAGGACCGGCCACAGCGCTAGGATCTGGCCCATAGTTGAATTCAAAACATCCAAACACCTGCCAACTTGTGGAGAAATTCTGGTTGTGCCTCCACTCAAAATAAAACCACTCGCAGGAAGGCAGGCAGCGTGCACACTCGGGCACAAACGGGGAGAACGTGTACACACCCCTACACACACATCCACGCCGGCTCCCTGCTCCCAGAAATGACCTGCTAGCCAGAGGGCTCCAGCAGCAACACGCTAATAAACAAATTCGCCAAAGCCCAGAAGTCCCTCACTGTCTTCACAAACGCTAAGCACTGCAAAGAGCCACCTGCCACCCAAGCTTGTGTCAGGAGAGGGAGTGCACACAGGTGAGAGCCACAGGTCACTCAAACGGTGGCACAGACAGAGACACTGGCTCCTTGCGTTTGCCAAGCTGAGCAGGTTTGGGGTTTTTCCCCTCAGTGCTAACCTGGAGCAGAGGCACAAGATGATCGTTGTTGCAAGAGATGGAGAAGGAGTAAATCTCAAGGGATACTTACAGCATTCGATGGGGTTTGATGCTGCTTGCAGAGAAATGATCCTGCCATTGGACTCGGGGATGTGCACGCGGAAAACAAGCCGGACGCGGGTGTTCTTCCGGCCGATGTCTGTCTCTCCCTTGCGCAGCTCGATGTCTGCATTCCTCAGCTTCAAAATCCCCGCACAGTCAATGCTGCCAAACACACACGCCGTTTAGCTTAACATTCCTGCTCTCAAACAGCTTGGAAATAGGTGACAGTCAAGAGGATTAAGCTGTTTTGCTTCAACCTCCGGGTTAAAAGCACTGCCAAATACTTGTTCTGTGTAGGATCTAGATACGGCCATTTCAGCAGTTACAGGGGAAGAAATCCCGGACGTGGCGAGTGAGGGACACTGTTGGATCCCTCCCCAAAGAGTCTGGGCCCAGTGGCTCAGCATGTCCCAGGCATGTCCCAGCCAAGGGCTAGGGGTGGCCTTAACTCTGGCAACAGCAGAAGACAAACATCATCTCTAAACTTCATAACCCCGAGTCTTATTCCCCTCCAGTGCTAAGCACGAGTGTGCACAGTGGGGAAGGGAAAATGATTCAGCACAAGGAGGGCACACAGGGCAGGCAACCAGCTGAGCCGGTGCCGCAGCCCTCGGTGAGCTGGGGACCGTTAAAGCCTCCACCGCCCGCTCTACCAACAGCTCAGCACCGAGACTGCACAGCAGCTATTGCCTGCACGTGGGCAAATTAGTTCAGCTCCATGGAGAATCACAGCAGTTGAACCAGCTAATTGCGTGCACCACCCAGGCATGTTTTCCCCACGGTTTGTAATGCAAGCACTGAATTCATCTCTGAAGCAGGAACCAAACCGTTCTCTCCTACTTTTGGACAAACTAGGTGCTACTGCCAGAACTGGGCTCTCCAGCCCTGGCCCAGGTCACCATGTCATCCTCCAAAGCCCTGGGATGTTGTTCCCAGCCAAGGCAATAGCCTGGAAGAGCAGAAAATGGTTCTAAGCTCCCATTCACCACGTCCCTGCACAAAGGGAGCATGTAGGGAGCAGAATGGGGCTGAGCAGCAACGAAATGTTTAAGGTTGCTCAAACCAGCATTGCAACTGAATACTGGTGCAAGTGCAGGTTAACTTCCTAAGAGTCCAGCATGACCTAGCAAACACGCCTGTCTACATTAAGAGAATGTGCCAATTAATATTTATAGAATCCGAGATCTTCAGCTCAGCAATAGTCCTTGGAGGGTGCAGTGAGCACTGTTATTAAACAGGCACTGCCAATCCATTTTGATACCCGTTTTAAAGACACTCATTTTTCTTCTTTTGATATGAATTAAAATCACATTTTGGGAGACATAAACCCCAAACTGTTTCCTTCCTACACCCACACTGTTTCTTGCCATTGCCTGTGTGCAGGGGTTTATTACTCCAGCGTTACTTGTTAGGAATGAGGTACGTTTTCTGAAAAAAGATATAAAGAAAGAATGTAGAATTTGCGATGAAATAGAGGGGCTTAAAAACATAGCTGCTCTGCCAATTTTGTCAGTATCCTCTGAAGGATGGAGATACAGCTCTTCCCTCTGCAGAGCAATCACTCTCATGCTGCCTGGCACACATTCAAGCCTGAAGCTTCAGACTGGTGCCCACTTCATCCCTCTGCCTCCATAAAACTGGAAGAGGTAATATAGAAAAGATGTGCCTGTGCTTGCTTTTCTGTTAACCTATTACAACAAGAGAGCGCAATTCCATGGCCAGAGCACTTGGCTGAGCTCAGAAGAGATGTTTTCTATTCCAGTAAATGCTATAAAATGAATCGTACACCTTTCCTCCATTGTCTACTGCTCCTTGCTTCTCACTGTGTCCCTGCAGCATAAGGACTTGAGATATGAGTCTTGTTTTGCTTAGTGCCCTACAAACCCATTCTGACTTTGAAGATGACAGATGATTACAATATAGTCACCGCAATTGGGGTAAAGAGCAAAAATGCCTGCATGGTCACCTGATAAATGGTAACTCTTTAAGCATTTAACCCAGGTGCTTGCAACTGCTGCTCATGCTTTTGTAAAACGGGTCTTACACTCATATATCTTCCTGATGCTTTGGAAAGGGGAGTCCCTCCAGAACAGGCATCATTATTCATTTAAATGACTCCTTTCCAAAAAGAAGGAACTTCATATGCCAATTTAATCCTCCTCAATTTTGCTAATAAAAAGAAATATGCTTACGTTGCTTTCATGTTGTTTTTGGGTTCCAATGGAATCTCTAAAACTTTGGTGTTGCCAATGATTTTTTCATAGCTGGTGGTGGTGACAGTTTTTCCTGTAATGCGATGGACTTGATAGAAAGCATGAGGTTTAAGTATCCGTTCGTCTGCTGTCCCAATGAAGATCTGAAGACCCAAGGGTTTGTTCTCCATGTAACCGTGAAGCTGGCAAGACATTAAAAATCTGTTATCGAACACAGAGCTTGAAATGCCTTCATGTCAGGAAACCAAGTAGATATACAGATATGGAGATATAGATATTCATAAAGGTATATGTAGTACAGACTCTTTCCCACTCTCAGAGACAGACATCCTCTTAAGAGTATTTGCTGGAGTCCGTGATACATAGGGAAAGAAGACAATGGAAAGGATTTAATTAATGATGATAATACTAAATATATCAAGAAGAAAAAAGAATATATTAAGAAGAAAAAATTCCAGACAAGCTCTCCGTTACCAGAAATTGTTGGTTGTCAAAACAGATTGATAAAACCCCTCAAAAGATAAATTTCTGAGTACACTTGTTTAATTTGCAGTGACTGTTTCCTAAATGAGGTTCAAAAGATTTTTCTCTGTGCGGTGGATAAAGCTGGTAAGCTGCATTGACTCGCCACACCAGCAGCCTTGGGCAGCAGCAAACACAGTAAGGACAGAAGAAAGTCTCTTACTTGCATTTGGTATATACGTGGTACTCCCATATGCACCTTCTGCAGACCTTAGCAACGCTAATGGAAGATGCCCATTGACAGAGGGGCTTTAAATCAGTCCCTACGTGACATCCAACTTGGAAACCCTCGTTTCTCTCCAGCCTAACATTCAGTAGAATGACTTTGCCTCAGCTCAGCTTGTGATTCCTACTTCATCTGCAGTTAAAAAGTATTTCCCCCCCTAAACAGGAAGTATCTAGCAAATGTGTCTGCAATTTTGAGAACTGAAATGTTAAATGATGTATGAACATTTCAGAAATTAACGATCCCTGCCACATCCCCCTCTCTGGCCTTGGCACACGCAATCTTGCCCCAGCTCACATCCATTTCAAATCCAGCTGGAAGGACTGTCCTTCCAACCTCTCACTTTGCTGACATCACCCTGAGCTTCACATCTCTCCAGCTTCCCCGTCTCCCTCATACCAGACATAAGGTGCCTGCCTTCATCGTCAAAGCTCTGCTCTTCTCTTTGCCCTCTCATCTCTCATTTTCTACCCAGTTATCAAAACCTATTTCCAAACTTCCCAAATCCAGCGCCAAACACCAGCATCAACTTCTTAGATACTCACAACATTGCATTTTCTGCCCATCAGCCTCCTCCCCCAGGGGGGATGTTCCCTTTTAGTATCTACATCTTCACCTGACAAATCTCCCTGTCTGCAGAATTCTTGAATAGTTGTAAACAGAAATATGTTCTTGGCCTCTTGAAATCACTTATGTGATTTCAACCGGCGTTGAGTCGCTGCTCTTTAAAACTCATCCTTCCCTCAGCTCTTGGTTCACTTTCAGCCATTCCTCTTGCACTGCATTAAAATACTATCCGTACAGGTAGATGTGGGGTTTGGTCTGTCTGTACGGTACAAGGAGGTCTTAGTTACACGTAGAGACTGGGGCCTTTAGGGTTCAGGGACATAAACACACTCTTCTGCCCTAAATAACATGTTTATAAACAGCATTTGCTGCAAGAGAAGCAAGAAAGCCAGAGTGCCTCCATAGGCCAGGCGACGAGGAAATTTCTCCTTCTTTATTAACATGCAAAATTACAAATCAAACCATCCTAAATTTCTCACATAACCAAAAATGAAAACCAGACATTTATCTACCGCATTGCCAATGATCCAGCTGAAAGGGAACTTTATGGTCTGAGACATGCTAAATTTGTTTTCAATTACTCTGTCCACATTCAAAACCTTGATGAAGCCATACAAAGCAAATAGTACTGGAAGATCAGAGAAAAGGAAGATTAAGTTAATAGTATTCATGGCCAAACTGGTGGGTTTTTTCTTTTTTCTTTTCACCAGTCAGCAGGAGGTATCTCTGCGTAGAAGGATTAATTCCCCCCTGGAAGGGGACCACATGCAGCATCAATGCAATCCTGGCAACCTTCCTTCAGTATGGCAAATGTAAAGCGACACTCACTCTTCTGAGCTATCATTACTCATCTAGCACATATTTGCGAGGCATACAAAGACAGGGTCTATGCCCCAGAGACCTTACAACCCAAGGGCCCGAATTTGCAGCCTCCACTCACATGAATAGCTCCATTGAAGTCAACAGGCTATAAGTATGGGTTGTGCAAGAAAGAATTACAGAATCCAGCCCAGCTGCAGCTCAGACACCTACGATAACTCACTCGCACAAGCGCTTTGGGAGATTGTGAGGAGGAAAAACAGGGTACGAGGCTCTGTGCAAACATGCCAGTTGGCTCTGGGAGCGAGGTGGAGGAGGAGCGGAGCTGGACTCCAAGCGCAAGGGTTGGTATTGGAGAAGCCGTGTTGCCAAGAATGTGATAAATACGATGGCAGCCAAGGGGAGTTTTCGAAATGTATAGAGTGTATAGAAGATTAAAGGCAACAGAGGTCAAAATGATAGATCTGCCGGGAACAGGCACGAATGTAGGAATCGCCCCCCGTTTATCCATGGAGGACCATTAAGCCCAGGTCCTCTGGGAGCCATACTGAAACCCATCCTAGGTATGGTACTTTCAAACTCCAAGATTTCCTGGCCTTCAATGAAAAGCCATCTTGTCTTTACAAGGGGAGAGAGAGAAGAAGAGTCGTTTTTAAATACTGAGCATGTTTATTGTCATGTCTGACAGAGTAATTTGAGTAATTCTTCATGGATCCAGCTAAGATGACAAGAGGATCCTTTGGACTGGAACAGTTACTACAGTGACAACAAAGAAGCTTTTGCTCTACCCTCTGTGTCTTGGCAGAACAAAATCCCAGAGTTACAGGTGGGAGACTGGAACGGAGGAAAACAGATAATAAATTACAAAAGAAAATTTGCCCCCAGTGAGCACAGTCAGTAGCAGCTACAACAGAACCAGCTACATACACAGTTTTTAATACTGGCCACCTTTAAAAGTAATTTTAAGTGGTGTTTGCTCATGTACAGAATGAGTTCCCAAGGCAAAACTATTCATGGTCTTCTAATAATATGTATGTCTGTGGCTGTGTGTCTGTATAAATGTATACATACTTGAAGAGAGAAATTGTGTGCTCGTATGGCAATGTTTGTATCATCTGCTGGACAAGGGGGTACAAATCACAGTAAAAAGCCTTCTGGTCCTCCACAGGACCAGATTTTAAATTAATTGTCTGATCAGGGGAAGAAAGTAACATAATTATTTGGTAATTTATGGCATTATGGCAATGCTTTAGGATGACATCACTGTAAAATCAAAATAGCGTTATGAAACACAAATACAAAGAGAAAAATACATGTAAAAGAGTCACGTATCCCCATCTGAAGGTGTGTGTCCTTTTCTTGAGTTAACTGATTATGTTTTAATGGATAATATAGGTGGTCATTTACCACAAGAATTTCCATCAACCTTTTGCTTGCTAACAACACATCAGAATGACTTAGGAACAAAAAATGAAGATGACAGCCCAAAGAAATGCTCCAGGAGCTTTAACATCAGCATTTTACAATCAGCTCTGCCAAAAACTTACTACGTAGCTTTGGTCATGTCATATAACCTCTCTGTTTACCTGTAACAAGAACAGTGATGCTAACCCTACTTTGCAGGGATAGAAACAAGTTAATATTTTGTGCTGCATTTTTATATAGAAAAATTCATTGTGAGCTAGAATGAAAGCACACATTAAAGCTACGTTTCAGATATGTGTCTCTCCTTAAAACTGAACTATGAGTGACTGTTACTCTCAATAAACACTCACCTCCACTATGCTAGGTGGCTGCTTTAGTATTTAACTACAATGCTGATCTTTCCTTTGGCAGAGCAAAGGAGTAGAAATAGCCCTTAAAGAACCCTACAGAGAAGTGAAGATGTAAAACATTTTTTAAATAATAACAACTTTGAAATGCATTTTTTCCTCCTTTAGCGACAACCAAGCCACTCCGAAGTCTCAGTTTTTCAGGTCTATTCTTCTGCTCATCTCAGGGAAGGGGGGCAGCGGCTCACCCTGCAGCTGCCCCGGGCTGGGGGGTACAAACCCCGCAATGGCAGTTTCAGCAGCAATGAGAACAGAGGACCAGCCCCGTGCCAAGGTGTTCCTTTACTCTTTTTCACTCCTCTTTCCATGAAGAAAACGAAATCATCTGGATTTCGGTTTCAAGAGAGTGAGAATCAAGAAAGATTTATGAATACAGAACTCTGGGAGGAAATATTTTTGTGTATTATAAGGTGACCTATTCACAATAAAACTCCCCCAAACTGTATACAGATCGAGCTGGAAAAAAACCAACTCCTTTGAGTCACATTTGCCACAAGGGGAAAGAGAAGCCAGACATGATGTGTACCTTTCCGTACTCTATTTTGGGATTTTAAGATCCTATTTCTTTCAGCCGAAAGATTTTTCTAAAACTTTGCTTTTGCATAACTCTTATAATATTAACATAGCCAGACATGGGCTGGTCTGTGACCTGAAGAAATGCAAAGCACTTTGGCAGATAAACAAATAACATCATTCAGAAAACAAGGAGACTTTTCTTGTTTGGTTTGCTGCTACGATTGGGTTTCTAAACAAAATGGAAATGTGTGGCATGATTAAAATCATTGGCTCACCTCTGCACAAATAAAACTCATTCATTCTGCACTCCATCCATGGATCAATACCAGTCAAGTTTGGAAGAGGGGGGTATTTAAGTGCCATTTTCAGGAAGGCACGTATGTAATTCTGCATGCAAAAAAAATGAGCAGATGTACCTTTAGCTTCTGTGCATTGGCCGCCCAGTCACCCACCTGAACACAATTCCTGTGATGGTACCAGCAACTGCAGCCATCAAGACCATGCATTAGCCACATTAAACAACACGGGGGTTTTTCCTGCACTATTTTAAAACTCAGGTATTCTTACAAACGGAGAGTCCAGCTCCAAACACACAAGCACTTCAGGCCAGAGTTTAAAACTCACATCTAAAGCAGTGCCTACCCCAGTGTTCAGATGAACCGAACCCTGCATCAGCACAGCTGGCATTGCCACTGGCTGTGGGGATTTAAGACCACAGGTTCACCTTTGCTGTGCTGCATGAACAGCGAATCTCTTTGCACAAGCGAAGCCTGCAACACTGCTTACTTATGCTGTCCGGTAAACAAGTGATAAACTGACAACAGACTCAGAAAGGAAGGTAGTTCCTTCAAGATTCTGTAGGCAGTCAGCTCTAGATACACCATACGTATATGCGGAGGGAATTTAGTGAAACCTCCAGAATTTAAATCTCTGAATCTTAGACATACTTGAGTTTAAATATTGTTATATTTTATATAGAATGGCATTATTAGCAAGAGGAAAGAGAAGTCACAGGAGGTAAGAAAGACAACTTTTTTATTCTTAAATGGGGAAGCCGGCGCAGATCAGTGCAGGGATTTGCTGGGTCTCATAAGGGACAAGCAGCCAAAGCGCAGTGAGAAACCCAAGGTCCCCGTCCCCCTGCGCGCTGCCTTGCTGCAGGGGTTGCCAGCCTCCTTCTGCAAATGGCACAAACGTGCGGTAGGACTGCTTGCTGGCCACAGCACCTTGGTTTTCACTAGTATCGCAAGCTTCTGCCTTTGCCTTTTTAATGGACAGGTTTCAGAGCTAAATTTTCTTGGGGATTTCTGGTTTGGGTATTGCACATCTGAAAGTCTGCAGGCAGACAGCGATGGGCTTTACAAGACAAAAGCAGGAGCATCTGCAAATCTTATGGGCACCTTTGAAGAGCTGCAGCAAGAACCTGCGCAATACAGACACCAATTGCCTTAGAGTAGAAGGGAGTAATTTGTTTCCCATTCATCCCAACAGAGCTTTGCTTGTCAGGTATTTAGGTCTTTCTCCCATGGGATGTATAAAGCTGCATCTTTAAAGCTGATTGCACACATCTTCCTGTCTAGACAACGCAAGCTACTGCCAGAAGGAAAGTATAAAATTGCAGAATGAATTCACTAGTCTTGGTGATTTTATTTGCTTGAAAGTAATCAGCTCTTTTGCTTGTTTCAGCTCACTGTAACATGAGGCTTAGTCCATTAACTGCTGCATATTACTTGCTATCTCCCCATGGAAGTCACTCCAGCTTCCCTCCGACCAGGATGTGCATGTGTGTGGTCAGCTTTGAAAACAGCACTGGGGTGATTCAGATAGACCGTCCCCAGCCGGTAATGAAAAGTGGGAAAACACAGCTCGACTAGCAACGTTTAATTAGAAGCAAATACAAAGCCGCGTGAGAAATCACTTCCTCCTACTGCTTCCCTTTTCCTGCTGTACACAAGGAGATAAGAAAGCACTGAAAGGTTCACCAGGAGCGGCACGTGGTCACGGCACCAGCTGCCCTAGGAAGGAGCCCCAGCTCACCCAACGCCCACCTTCCTCTGCAAACTGCAAGAGGCTGCAGACTTGAAGCCGTGTCTCAAAGCTTTTGACACCACAAACTATTCCCCTGCTCGGACTCTTCATCATTCCCGAGGCTGTTTCGCGTGCCAGCAGGCGCTCCCAGACACTCGGCAGCGGACAAGAGGAAGATGTGCTTGTCGGAATAGCCCCAGCTTGGCACAGCATTTCTGTCACGCCTGTTCAGCTCCCTTCCTGGTGCAAGCAGCTTTGTGTCTTGGGTTTTGATCATTAATTGTCATCATTGATACCTTTTGACTGCAACAATTTCAAGGGGGTTTGGGGGAGGTCTTTACTCAACAATACTCCTACCAAGATGGAAAATTTTACTGTGCTGTCTCTGGGAGAGTTGCATATCAATAGCTGTCAATAATAAAGACAAAGACCTCAGCCAGACACCGGCTCATGTAGCAGCTTGCCTGCCTGCTTCGGTTAGAGCTGACACTGAGCAACAATGTTGAATCCTGTCACATGTTTTTGTTCAATTTAATGTACTTGGGACATAGCAAAAGAACGCAAACCAGAAGGAAATCTCTGCCCTGGTTCTTTTTGCTCCTTACCAGAGCAGTCTAAAAAGGCCTCCAAAGATAATCCTTTGAACATCTGATTCTGTTAAATGATGAGGTTTTATTCTACCCAGTTTAAAGTGTTTCTTATTTTGGTGACAATTTTGTCAAAATTCCAAGGACTGAATCTCATTTGCTCTGCTGCTCCTTACAGTAAACGACAACCAGACTCCCAGTGTCTAACTGGGATTTCTGCTTTCACACAGGGTTAACATACAGGTCTGGGATGCAGGCAGCAGCTCTTGGGAGAAAGCAGTTGGGGATTTTGTTCCTGGCTGTCCTGACACTAACCTTACACTGCAACATAAGCAAGTTGCTTCCTCTCTGTGCCTCAGTTTCCCCGCGCCTATGAAGAGCTGATCCTGTTTTCAAGATGCTTTGACTATCTCAGCCGAAAGTTTAAAAGAAGAGGCACTATGCATCTGACTACCACACATGCACAGATATGGGGATTTAGAGATCGCGTTTTCACAGCTGGGTGAAAAAATGAATTGTCTCCTACTAAGAAAAACAGCTGTGTAATTAGAGAGCTTCCATGCACACTCACGGTGAAAGACTTAAAGTTCCCCCAGCATGACAAAACTCTGCCACAAGTAGATCAGAGGGTGCAGATTTGCTGATTTTGACAGCATTGCACTGGGGGAGTTTCTCGACATGGGGCTTTGCCACCAGTTACCAGAGCCAATCCCCTGCCAGCCGTTGGAAGCACTGTGGAATCCAGCCTCAGCCCAGCTGGAGCAGAACGGAGGGTGGCAAGCAGAGCTGCTTTCTTATCCCCAAACCTCGCAGCTTCCTCTGCCACAGTCACTTCACCCCTCCCGGCGGGCAGGTGAGGCAGCGATGCTTCAGGTGCATCACGCTGTGCAGCCGAGATGTGGCACAAAGCTTGAGAGCAACCACGCAGACAAGGGGCAAGCTGGGACAGCAGTAGTAGCAAAAGCATCTTGGAGTTACTCACTCCAGCCTGAGCTGATTGATTTGACTGCACTGAACCAAATCCCCAGAGCTAAGCCCTCTGCCAGGGCTTAGTGCTGTGCCTCCTGTGAGGCGGGTTTAGGGTCCAGGAAGCATACCATGGCCTTTGCTCAGGCACTGGCTCTTTGACTGAATGTCAGCAAGATTTTGGAAAGGATCTTGGCTGAAAAGCATCTTTTGGAAAAAAGAAAAAAAAAAAAGAAAGAGAAATAAAAAAAAGAAGAAAAAGAAGCAAGACCCAGGAACCTCTCTCCTCCCCAATTTCTTTCTCAAGCTGAAACCCACAACACAAGGCATGCTCAGAGAGAGAATAACTCAGGTCTGCTGGAAGCATCAGGGTTTCAACAGTTGTTTCATAATGAAATAGAGACCCTAGAAAATTTTCACCGAGCAGCAGCAGGCAGGAGTCCAGTCCCTTTCCCCCAAACAGCCATTAGTCTGGCGAGCACGATGCTCCCCTTGGATGCAGGAGATGCAGGTGCGAGTCCTCGCTTGGCGCAAGGCGCTTCCAGTTCAATAGACATTGGTCTTGAGAGAGGAAGGGAGGAACTGAAGGCTTATAGCTGGACAGTAAAGCCCATGAACAGAGCTCAGATGTGAGTTTACAGGACACTATCCACTCCGCATGAAATTCTGCGCATACTCAAGCGTGCCATGAACAGGATGAGTTATGTCGGCATTACTGCTGCGCTGGAAGTGTCCACATTCATGGCAACCAGCCAAGAATCTGAACTTTTGTTTACTGCGCACTGACTCCCCCATACACAGTCCTGGAGTGAGAGCATGCACGAAAGGGTAACCTAAACCCTGCACCTGCCTAATCCAGGTGTATTTCTAATCCAAGGAATAACCCCAGCCTTCTGCACAGCACAGGCATCACCCTCAAACCAGCTGGTATACTCTCCTTCCCCTCACCCCTGCCAAAACTACTTTCCATCAAAAGCAATGTATTCTGAATTGGGCTCAAAAATTTTCAGTGAGAGCTTTTCCTTCACTTTTAACTCAAAGCAGGTTGGCACATGCAAAAATCCCACGGCTCCCTCAGGTACACAGTTCTGATCATCTGCCCTGCACCCTAACCGTGCCATGGAGCGATCCTGCCTGTCCTTCACTTAGGGGAGAGCTGCACTCGCTCAGCCATAACTTCTATGTGACAGCATCCCTTTCACACAGAGGGATGCAGACCCAGTTTAAAGACTTTAGGCAACAGGGAATGCAACTCATCTTCGGTTAAATTATCCCAGTAGCTAATTATCCTCACTGTTATCCAACAGTTCTCTTCTTGCATTAATTAGAGAAAACATACAGGTCAGCTCTTCCTCTAATCTTGGTTTATTAGATAGCATATTTTATATTCCCTGTTTTTCAATCCAGTCTCGCACCCAAACAAAAGCAGATTTCAGGCTCACCCATGTCTTCCTACACTACTTCTGATTTATCTGGCTATTTCCTTTCCTTAGTGGCTTCACTGAGCTTTCAGATAGAGAGATCTCAAGGTGCAGCTGTGCTATCAGCATGTTAGCAGTATAGTGGGAGGGGTACTGCCCTACCCTTACATTTGATGGGATACTAGTTTTGAAAAGAATTTCCCAGATGTACCTAAAATCTGCGTTTTCAGCATTGCACATCTAGCCCTGCAACAGCACACGTAATGGCAGTAAATATGTCCATGACCCAACAGTGCAAAGCTCAAGAGGCGCCTACAATCGCCACAGTTGTGCAAACAAGCCCGGTAGTCCCGCAGGTAAATGAGGCATGAAACGCACAGCCAATCTGTCATACGCCGTTCTTGAGCTGGCAGCAGAAACCCCTGCAGGAGCCAAAAGCTGCCGAGAGCCTGCGCGACGCTCCCACTTGCTAGAAAAGGGAAGTTAAGTCCACGAGAACGCTACAAAGACGTTGCACGGCGCAAGCCAGCTCTGCTGTGCACATCCAGCACTGCCTGCCCACAGAAGTGCAAACATGCAGGGGTTCGTCCCAGACGTCGGACTTCCCCTTTGCTGAAGAAGGGGGAGTTGGAAAGATGGGCAGAAAAGGACAAACTCTGCTCCTCTGGCATTGCCCTCAACAGCAAACCTTCCTGGGCAGGCGGGCTTGGGTTTCAGCAGGAGCACATCTCCAGCCCAGCCCTACTTGTCAGCGCGTGAATCACGGCACCAAGCTGTGATTTGGTTTTGAGTTTCCATCAAAGGTTCTGGTTTCACTAATACACAAAGGAATTAATTGAATGTTGGAAGCTACATACAGCTAAAAGTCAGGGCCCCACGGGAAGCATAGGCTAGAAAACAATGTCTCCCTTGACTCAGAAACCACAAGAAAACACATACAGCAAAATTCAAATATAAAAGGAAAGTGGAACATACGTTTGTTATTGTAAAGCAGCTCCTGTATGCTCCATTAACAATGCTACCATTCCGGCTTCTTTTTAATTTAAAAAAAAAAAAAAATAGGCAGTAGAAGTCACCACAGTTTTAGAAGTTAAAACCTAGGGGAAAGTTGGGTCAGCTGTGCTGCACAGGAGCCTCTCTCCATACATCTTTCCTGCTTTAAACGAAGCGAGGGGGAGACTCGTACACACAGTTGTGTGATGGGTTGGGTGTGCCCCATGCCCTCCTCTTGAGCATTGGGGCTTGGTAGACCTGGTCTACATTTGGGTGTTGTACCCAGTTAAACAGTGGGGTAATGTATTTAATTTTTACCATTACAATCAAGCCAGTAAAGGAGATGTAATTATGGCAGTAGGATGTTAGCTCATAGCAGAATTACCTCCTCCCTTTTGTTTCTGAAATGAAGCCCATGGGAGAATATCCTTTTCCCATTCACTGCTGCCAGCGGAAAGCCGACTTGTGCCCAGTTTGCCCATTACTGCCACGCTGGAGGTTACTGCTCCTGAACTCTGTTAGAGGGAATGTCAACAGCTTTTGATGTCGTGTGTGCCAAGAACAGAAGAGACTGAAGGCCTCACCGATGTCCAAGACACTGCATTGGCAGGGCTTTTGCTAAATAAATACAACTCCCATGTGATTTTAGGATAGCAACAGCAGGCAGGGACTGAAGTCTGAGTCCACTTGTGGTATCTTGCCTTCTTGCTGCAGGGAGGATACAAGGAAGGAGTCATCCCTGATGCTCTGACTGGAAGGAAATACTCCCTCCTCTCTCCCAGCCCTGTTACACAGATTAACCCACCACACCTGATGAAACAAGGACCCCAGAACTCGGCAGCAGCTGAGGCAGGTCACAGGGATGTTGCCCTCCTGTCTGCAGGGGACCACGGCTCTGGCAGAGGCAGAGACAGCTGCCGCCCATCGCTGCACGGTGGGTGGGAGCCTGTGCGAGCGTGGGCTCAGCCCCACTGGCCAAGGAGGGTCCTGCTGGCTCCCACAGCCCAGGAAAGTGCCCAAACTGAGCCATTTCCTAAAGGCAGGAGGCAGCAGCCCCACCAGCCACAGGGACTGCTCTCTGCAAGGGTCCCGAACAACACTCGCCCCAGACACAGGCTCAGACCACTCGGTGTTGGGCTGAAACCTCCAGCTGCAGGAAAGTGCAAACCTCCTGGCTGAGGAGTGAGTTTTTCCCCACCCTGAGTCAGGGACCACCGATGCAGGATGCGCTCTGGGCAAGGCGCCTTGGAAAACTGGGGTGCGAGTGACCAGCATCCTCAGCTGCTTTCGAACACTGCAGCCTCGGGTTGTGCTGAATGGATTCAGTTATCTGACACAAGCAGTGGAAAAAAGCAGGTTTGTTGATGAAGAACTGAGTTAATAATGCGGTGGAAGTGAGAGAAACAAAGCGAGAGATGCAAATGAGTGACTGATTGCTTATGCGCTGGTTTTCATTCAGAAGTATTTGAGCCTTTTGTAAAGACAAGTTAGAGAATGAATACATTGGGGGAAGGATTTCCTAAGATGGCAATTAAAAAAACACCTTAAAATGACAGTTAGGCACAACGCTCTGAGAACATGACTACAAATTACTGTGCTGAATAGCTATGTAAAACACCAGCTTCCTCAAGGACTGTTTACAGCGAGGTAAGTCCAAAACACACGGGTTCTTGGGGGAAAAAAATAGAAATAATAAGAAAACCAAAAAGTAGTAAAAAAGTATATATTTACTCTTTGACCCCAAGACTTAGACAAGCTCTCATAAACAGATTTTTAACAAAATAGCATACCTCAGCCTCTCTACAGTCCATAGCAGAGGCACATCTGAAATCGATGCCCTGTGTCACCTCTCTCAATTATACGAGGTGAATGCAGCAGCAGATCACACATCTCTCTCACACTGATCATCTCCAAACACCCCAGAGGACTTCAGAATGTGGGAAGATTATGATGTGAAATGGGTTTGTCTCATTTATACCCATGGGCTGCCACACATGTAAAGGCAACCGCTTCCAATGAAACGAGTACAGATCAGCTACCCAGAGTATAGCTGGGCAATCATTTGCATAAATCAACTGCCCATCTTCCCTAAAAGCTTTTCCTTTCCCTTCCGCTTCCCTTGCGGGAAGGACAAGAGTTCTGCTTAGAGAACTCCCTGGAATACCACTGATGGAATATCATTTCCATCTTGAAAAAAAAAAAAATCTGGCTTCATGCAAAGCAGTAGGACAAAAAACCAGAACCACGGAGTATCTTCAAAATAACTATTTTATGGCTTTTTAAGTACCCTAGACTCTGCTTTACCACGGGGTGAAGCTCATCCAGACTCAGCCTTTGCTACTGAAAAGGTTTTTCCTTCTCATCACTGCCTTAAACAGTTCAAAGACATGAGAATCTTTGCTGAAGAAATTAAAATATCTCTCCCCCTGAGGCAGAGACGTTCTGATCACCACATTTTCCTGCAGGCTGTAGGTGAAAGACACCTTTGCCAGCACCCAGTGTTCCCCGAGTGCTACCACATGCCCTGTTTCCCCTGGACAACAGGACAGTGAGCAATGCCAACAACCCAAAAATTTTACTTTCCTTTACGGGTAGGAGCTCCTAGAAGGATTATTGAAAATAATGGTGGCAGACATCTTCAAGGAATCATCTAGTTATCTCTCCTGTCCCAAGCAGAATTCAAATAAATCCATGTCCTTCACAGCAGTACTTGTCCATAAGCATGTAAAAATGGAGATTTTTACCCCCCTGGGCAGGGCGCGCTGCCGTGGGGTGAACAAGGACATAACTAGGTTTGCCTTTGGATTGCCACCTCTATCCCAATCACATCCATAACTTTTTACACAGGCACAGTCACTGTCTTTCCCAATGGACAGTCTCTTCCAGAGCCCTGACTGGAGCAGCTGGGTACAAATAAGCAGTTGTCCCTCAACTGTGGTGACAAAGAGCTGGAAATCAATCATGCCTGCCCCTCCTCTCCAGCCTCAGGGGCCGGCTGGACCTGCAAGACAGTAGGTGCATCCAAACTCCAGCTTTGGCCTTGCTACGCAGGATTTCCTTGGTGTTCTCAGAGACTTAACGTCTAGGGGATAGTCACACGGGCATTCAACTTACATCCCTAAAATAGCAGCCCGAGCTTCTCTATGGTTAACAGCAAGCTGTAGTTTCCTCTCAAGGGTGACTCGGAACACTTAAACTGGGAGCCTGTGCTTCTCCATGTGACTCCGGCAGGTCTCCGAAGTCAGATGGTGTGAACGTCACATGGCACGCATGGCTTCTCCCCTCTTCCTCCAGGCCAACAAAGTAAATGCCCTCTTCCATGTGGCCCATCCAGCCAGAGGTTCTGATTAACCAGACTCTTCCCCTCCCATACTTTGGAGGGCAAAACTGGTGCAGAGACTTGTGCACAAACTCTAGAGGCTAGACATGTGAAGAAGAGGAAGCAGCATCAGAAAGATAAACCACAAGATAAGGCCTGGAGGATATGAGATCTGCTGGTCTGTAGCTTCAGAGTACTCAAAAGAAGAAACTTGCATGCAAAGCCCAGTTTTCAAAAAGTAAATACTGCAGGCCAACACCATGCTGCAACAACTAGCCAACTTCTCTTCCAACAGAAGGTTCAGCTGCATAATTAGTCACATGGAGGGTTAATTTAATGGGAAATTTTTCTTAAATTAATTTTTTTAAGAGATTGTATTTTAGAAAAACTAATTAAAATAGTGGAAAAGCAGTATATCAAAAGTGGTCATAAAATGTATGGGACACTCAGCTTTAGTATAAATTCCACCGCTGTGAGGGGCTTCTCCCATTCCCAATTGGCTTCTCAATATTTAAGTCCAAATATCTAAGAAACAGCACTGGATTCAAGAAAGTTGCTATGGAGAGGTCCTAGTACTCCAGAAAATTCCCAAGGGTGGTGTGTTCATCTCTCATTTGAGAAGCGCTGTGGGTCCCCAGCACCAGGTCTGCCGCCTGCAGCAGAGCCCCAGCCCTGTCACCCCTGGGCCAACCCTGCGGTCCCTGCTCTGGGGCTGCACACAGATAGAACCTGTTGAAAACAATTTAATTTCCTTGCAACCAGTTGCCTTTAACTCATGCAAACTTTCCTCAACAGTGCCTACCTTTTAAAAACCTCTCTTGTTTCATTTTCCCTGTTTCTGTACTGTTTGCATCTGACAAGAACACAAAAGTTAAAATTCACTAACGGGAGGGACAGGCAGGGAGGGGGAGGGTGGAAAGAAGAGACCTAAAAGCCAAATAACTTATGACATGAAAGCTTTGGATTTTACTATCCTTCCCAAATTTCAGATGTCATAAACCATACAGGTGCAACTACTTCATTGCTCGGCACCCATATGAACCTTGTTATGTTAAAGTGAACACAAATCCAACAAATACTTCCAGGTTTACAATAAACCTTCATAAGGAAACTGTCCATATTTTCCCCAGATGCAGGCACAGCTGTGCAGAGGCACATCTGCTCGGGAAACTAGTGTGGATCTTTGAATTTATAGTTTAAGATCCTTAAGCTTGATGGCAAATTATGATAAAACCAGGAATACCAGTTCCTGTCTCCAACAGAGAATATAAATCCCTCTTTGATTGGTATTGATTACAGGAAGGAAACAAAACACTTATATTTCCCCATGTCACAAGAAACTCCTTCATTGCAATAAACATCCGGTTGATAGGAATATCTCGGGAAGGTAAATGATATTATATTTGTAAGCAAACCAAGACAAGAACAAGTGCTGATTGCCCGTATAGTCCATACATCCACGTACCTTCAAACGCACCACAGCAGGCTATAAGTTTGTCGGATTCATAAACTAAAAAGATTGCATATATTAAGGTATGTCAAACGTGATTGCTCTTTATTATTATCCTGCCCCCTTTACTCAAATATCCAGTCCATACATGTAAGCCCAGCTCAACCAAAGTAAACAGATTCATTGATTTAACAATTTATGGTTTGGTTTTAAAAGAGAGCGAGCCTGCAGGGGAATATCTAACATATGTTTGAAGTTAAGCACAAATCAACTCAGTGAAATTAGTATTGATCACATGCTTAAAATTAAGCATAAACGTCAACATTTCCCTGGTTTACACTTGCCAGAGCAAGTCCTGTGACAGGACTATCTGTAGGATGCACCCCAGTCTTGCTTAGCGCTGGCTGACCCATATAGTCGCCATACGTCATTACCAGCAGCATCGCCCCGTCGCCTTGCAACCCTGACCAAACGGCACTGCCTGGGACAGGGAAGGAAAGGAGCGGAAGGACTGATGCGGCCCCACAGGGCTACAGTGCAGCTACTCAGCCGCTGGTTCACGTTACCCTTCGGGAGGTGAAGAGGAAAAGCCCTTCACCCTCCACGACAGAGTAAGGGTTCAACTCATCCACCCCTCAGGTCAGCAAAGGGCCAGATTTTGTTACCTCCATCACTGTCAGCTTGGATTTTGTTCACTGGTTTCAGCAGGGTGAAACCAGTCTCACAAGCATAACTAGGACCAGAACTGGACTCTTTAGGGCAATAAAAATGATATCTCAAAAGAGATATAATCTGTAGTGACATCAGCCCAAATCACGAGGGAGCTCCTGCCTAAACTCGTTCGCCCCTTTTCTCTATATATTTACAGCTTCATAGACACCAAACATTTTCTTGAAAGCATCCCCAATGCTATGCAATTATCTTGCCCTGCTGTCTCCTTATCACATGGCTACTACAGCTAGTACAGGTTTCGTCTTGGTGGTGTATACCCAGGACAAAAAGGCAGCAGCGTTCCCACAGATGACAAGCAGAACAGCATGAGGTGCGACATGGCATCAGCAAGTTACACATAAACCAGGCACTAGGTTGAAATGGATGTACTGAGTGTTCGAATTACACACGGGTGAAATTCTCTGACCTAAATTTAAATGGGCTTAAAATTAGAAGTTCTACCATGTAACCAGAGGACGGGGTAAGGAAAAAAAAAAAAAAAAGTAAAATTGCTAAGGGAAAAGCAAAGGCATGACAGACATTTCTAGCAAAAGGCAGCTGTGAACTCTGGGGAAACCCCAGTTTAAAATCCCTACCTTCCCAATCCAACTCCAAGCAAGGTGAATGAAGGCTGCTTTGCCTTTCTTCAAGAGAATATACAGTTTGGCTGTACGAACCGGAGAGGAGCAGAGGTTAGACACAGCCAGAAACACGGGCAGCAACTCTGCCGCATGGTCTTGCTCTGCGGAGCGTGGGGAGCACAGCTCCGACCCTTCGCTCACTGCCCGCAGGACGCGGGGCTGCGGACCGAATGCCGTCTGCAAGTTATTTGAAATCTGCCTTTGGTAGGTCACTGCGCTACACTGAGAGCCAGGCTTGACGCTTGCACATTCTGAACCTCACAAAACGCCCTAGTTTACACAGAAGAGTCTATTGCCAAGATAAAACGGGCTCAGCTGGAATTCAGGACAGCGGGGCACCTCGTGGCAGAGTTGGATGGCAGGAGGTTTAGCACAGAGCCCAGGAAAGGTGGCAAATGTTTTGCCTAAGTTTCTGAGCTTTCACAAGCTAATCCAAACCAACCTTCCAAACATTTAGGACTTCACCGCAGATCAACTTCGGGCACTTGACACACACCTACAAGCACACCCAGGTTCACATGGTCCTCCTCTTTCAGGGTCAGCCCCCAGCAAGACCTTCAGAAATGAACTCACCCCCCACCTTTCCCCTACGGACTCGTTCTCCAGTCCCTTACCTGGACGACTGGGTGGCCTCCGGTCGGCGCCTTGACGGCCCCCCGGCTCCCCTCTGTCTCGTAGTGTGCCCGGTGGTGGGGCTTCGGCTGCACCTCGATCCGCAGCTCGTAGGAGCCGGACTGGCTGGAGAGCGGCCACTCGAGGGGCGGGAGCGACTGGACCGGCAAACTGGACAGAGAGAGACCACACACACCAGCTGAAACTCTTGAGCACTTGATCTATCAACGCCCTGATGCGTTCTTCCCCCAAGCACCCCACCGGGGCTGCTCTCGCTGAAATATTTAGTTTCAGTGAGAGCTATCTATTTTCAACAAGAACATGCTCTCCTGCTCATATTTGGTTACAAACTCCCCCAAAATTCGGGAGATGGGCCCATCTCCTTGTAGGAGAGAATAAAATGGAATATTTCTCTTTCTTAAACAGAAATATCTGTAGCAGTTACATTTTTTCAAAGAGCCCCCTCTTGTATCTAGCTTTTGCTGTGTATCTTAAACTTTGATCACAGAACATACACTGTGGAATATGAACTCCTTTCACCATTACTTACCAGTTGTGTAAATGAACAATGCTTATTATTTCCATAAATATTAAAATGCACACGAATAAAATGCTAAATATCCTTACCTGATACTAGTATTCCTGTTACCAAAACACACAAGGGTTTATAACATGAGATTAATACATTGAAACGTACAACTAGAGCTTGCACTGGATTTTGAACAACTATTATTTTGTTAGTACAAAGTGCTGCCAGGACCGATCTAATAAGCCAAGTCACAGCCCGCGTTCTTTCACTCGCAATTTGCATTTAGCAGGTCGGGAGCAGCGCGGGATAACGTCAGCATGGGGACAACCTTGCCGCCAAGCGGGATGGCAGGGCTGCCAGGCTGCCAGCAGTGACGGCAAGTGGAGTCCCACACTTGGCAGCCCCCACTCTGGCAGCCACGCACCGCCCGGGGTCCAGACCTGCGTGTCGCCCCTGCCAGACAATGGGGGGAGTTGATGAGGGTCACACCAACGACAGAGATTGGGGTTAAATGACAATTAACAAATTAACAGCCAACAGTAAGTCAATTGGAGTTGACTGAATGCTCAGTCTGACTTGGAGCAGCATGCTCTATTTTGAATCAGGAAATATTTAAAGTATTTTCATGCTTGATGGAAATTTGTAAGCCAGACGTCCTCTGAATTTAGAAAAGCAATCAATTTTCTTTAAAAGCAGCGGGACGAAGTAAGAGTACTTAGCCTTTGTCAAAGGCTGCCTGCAATCTGCTTTTTAGACAACTAATACAGAAATTTGAATTTGTCACATGCTGTGCTACCAATGAACCACTTTGATAATGTTTCTTTCAAACCCAGATGCCATCTCTCAGACTCACAATAGAGTGGGCTCCCATTAACCAGTGCTGTCCCTGAGCACTTAGCTCTGGTCTGCAGAAGGACCTGCCCAAGGAAACGTTCCCTAAGGATCACCATGCACGACAGAGGACATCATGCCATGAGAAAACACACGACCGCAAGAAGCATTACATACCTGCAGATAGGTATTGCAGGCACCAGTTGCTTTGTCCAGGATGGAGGTACCAACAAAATTGACTCTGGGGCTGAGTTTCTCCTGTCCTCCTGCTCGCAAGGCCCATGGAAGTCAACAGTCTGAAAGACGTGACATGGAATGCTGTTTTTGTGGGAAGGCATTGATGAAGGATCAGGGCTGGTTTTCCAAATTTTCGTGGGAACACCACAGGAAGGATCTGTAGGAAGGCTGTTCATAGCATCCATGGAAAGAGGAGCGCTGGGCAACTGCGTGTAAGTAACTGAAGAGTTGTCTTCTCTCAAGGGGACGCGAGGAGAGGATTGTGGAGAGGGGGTCCTTGACTGTCGTGGAGAAGTGGAAGGCAGCTGAGTACTGTAGAGCTCAGTGCAAGAGTACCTCCGTTTTGCACCTGGTGATGAAGACCTTGAGTTGGGACAGGGTGATGGTGAATGTCGTCCCAAGCAGGTTTCCTCCGTGATGCTTGTTCGTGGTGACATTATTGGAGAGGTTCTAGGAGAATAATGAGTATGGATGTTTTGAAACTGTGGACAAAGGTCATCACTAGGACCATTATTTGGTGAAACACATGGTGATGTGCAAGGAGATACATTTGTCTCTGAAATGAAACTTGCAGAGGAGCCGCTACTAGCTGGGCTCAAACACAGTGGTTCTCTGTAGCCCTCAAAGCCAGGGACAGGCAGGGTAACCCTTGGGCTAGTGGTAGCTGAGTTTGACTGATGTTCTACCAAAAGAACATCTGTGTCTCTGCTGCGGAAGGGACCCCCTGAATGAATCAGTTCATGATATGGAGTAATTTCAATCCTAGGGCTCGGAGCAGAGGCCCCTGCAGCGTTGGCAGGGTGTGTAGGTGTTGTCCCTATGCTATCTGGCTGTCCATATCTGCCCATGGGATCTGCAGAAAGGCTAGAAAAAGGCAGGGGGCATGGCTTGAGGCCACAGTCCAAGACATCATGAGCGTATGTAACTCCAGAGGGTGGGCTGTTGGTTTTATGTGGAGTCGGTTCTTCTGGAAAAAGAAGGGTCTCTTTAAGACTATAAATATTATTACAGAAGCTGAGCAATCATGGATTAAGAAAAAAAATATGCATATTTATAAACTGGTTGTGATCTGATATTAGGTAAATATTTGTTTAATTCTTTTTAACTGCAATTAATGCTGGTGAAAAGTACTAGATTAACAGCCAGGGAAGCTCAAGTGCTCAGAGCAGATGAAGCATGGACAGAAGCGCTGCAAACACCTCCACGCTGCCCGGCCGGGCTCCCGCTACCTGAGCCCTGAGCTAGCGGGATCACCTGGGAGGACTGGCAGCAGCCTCTCCATCCATTCCAAGGCTGGCCTTCCAACCCTTTCTGCCAAATACACCCCTTAGCACCAACTGGGGTGTGCTGACTTTGGTCAGCTTTGGTCGACTAGGAGCTGGACTGAGACCATCATGTCACAAAACCACTTCCAAATCAGTCTGTGTAAAACCAAAAGCTTGCGGCACAGCTTCTGGTGAAGCTTTCTTACGCAGCAAAGCCCAGCCAGAAGAGGCTTCATGAAATCAAAGCTGAGTTCAAGCTTTTTAATTTAAAAGTCAGTTCTGTGTGATGATTTGTTTGGCTCCATATCATGTCAAAAAGTTTTGGTGACAGGTTTCACACGAGAAAGCACCAGATGATCAGAAAACACATGCACAGATATTTGGGGGGTGGGCAGACAGGATCCAGCCCCACGGCTACAGGCAATCAACTTTCCAATTTCAGCTCAAGGAATGTTTTAGCCAGAGAGGGACTATGAAATACACAATAACAGCCAAGTGCTCAGTGCAACCCTCTCTCCTGGTGCAAAAATTTTCAGAGATTTTCAATCTTGCAAACTATCCCCAGGACTGAAGAGTGTAGGGAGGCTTCTAGGCAGCACAGAATTCCCACCAGCATCACTGATCCCAGCTCTGATCTCACCCCACCAGATGTCTGATGTCAGCAGCACCTGAGAGAGCAGAGTCATGCCAGGTATCCCTGGGACAGACCCCTCTGTGTACATCAGCTCCTGCAGCTTCCCCAGCCTGGGAGCTGAGTAACACTAGTCATTACACAAAAGCATGCAAAGTACTATCAGGATTTTTTAATATGTTTTTAAAGATTTTAATATATCCAGCAGGAAATACCTGAAAAAGCTCCACAGACTGAGATTAACTCACACTATCTGCTCACCCCTGGGCACACATCAGTGTGTGTCGCAGACTATTTCAATAACAGTTCCAGCATCTTCTCTAACTCCTACACTACATGAAGCAGCATTTCCCATGAGCAAATAGTATTGTACATAAAGCCAGGCAGGAGGTGACTGTGCTTTCTGCAAAAGCAGTGAAAGTTTGCAGTGAAACTTTGACACACAGAGAGATTGTGATTTAATTTCAGGGTGTTTCTGTTCATTTTCAGTTTTGAATGCTTCTTAGTGTGAAAGAAAAATCATCCACTGATTTTTTTACTGCTACTGCTTGTGCTCAACGTTTTGCACAACCTGAGGAAAACACAAAAAGAAGAAATGCAGCAGGAACTGCTGAGCCTTCATGTTTAGTGGGAAACCCCCGATGGCCAACCAAACAAACCAACACACAGAATGTCTGTCTATTGGACGGGATGGGAGATGATGGGGAGAGTCCAGCTTGCAGATTTCTTAAGGTTCCCTCTGGCTTTTAATCCCAGCACACAGCTGTTTTGGGGATGGGAAAACAGCAACGAGTAACCGACTTTTGAGCCGAACATATTTTTAGCTGTTGATCTCAGATATCAGAGCTTTGGCAGTCACAGTAATAGTGTGTCATTCACATCACTCAAACTCTGACGCATCAAGCCTAGATATCGATGCTACGATTCACTTTGCATAAAACTCATCACTCCTTCGGGCTCAATAGAGCAACACACCCCTCCACAGTCACACAAAACAGCACTCCCACCGCTTTCAGAAGAATCACTCAGATTTAAGCTGATGCAAGGGAGTAAAATCAGCAAAATCAGCAGCAAGCAGAGCGAGGTGCCACGCCAGGATTTGAGGCAGGATCCGTACAGCGATGGGCAATCGCAGAAAAGCTCCCCAGGCTGAACAGCTTCGCATCAAGGAACAGGTGACCATTTCAGCTCCCCACCCAACACACCTACAGTAAAAGTTGCCCCCACCGTAACACGTTCAACCACACTGTCTGTGCCAGATACACAGCCAACAGGTAAAGAATTAAAACTCCTCCCAACACATTGAGCAGCAAAGCTAGTGTGCGCAGGTTTGTGTTAAGGGGCATGGGAAAAGCAAACGTATTTATACGTGCACGTGTAATCTCTAAATGCTTCTGAATAACAAACACACCGCCACCACCACCACTTTCTGCCCATTAAAACCTGGGCATTAGATAACCTAAATTTTCTTTGCTTTTCCCTGAAATACTGTGTTTGAATGAGCACTTTCATCCTTGGCATCCACCCTCCAGGAGGATCCACGTTCCAGATATTAATAACAACATTTACGCACAACAACAAGCTGCGACGTGCCCTGCCTTTGTACAGCGCTCTCGCAGACTCTCCTCTGCGGTGCTTTGTGGGTCCTGCAAACCCGGTTTGCTCACAGCAGCCAGGCGGGCACCCTTTGCCAAGCAGACAACACCCACAGCCTGCCGTAGAGCAAAAATATTTAGTTTCCCCCCACCATGGCAAATTATCAATAAAGGAGGCAGCAGCACAGGAGTGTGGGCAAGACTGCAGACAAGAAAACCTCGGCTTGTTTGAAGAGTTCCCAGGGAATCACGCCAGGCAGGGATGCCCAGAGGCTGAGGCTGCGTCTCGGGCAGGGGAGAGGCTGCCAGCCCTGACTCATCGGCACGGCTTCGTCAGGACCCGGGGCTTGGGGGGTTTGGGGAGATCTCCTGACCAAATCCCAGCCCTGCATAACTCCAGAGGTACAATGAAATCACTGTCCCGTGTGCTATTGCTCACGCCTGTGACGTCAGGGCCTGTCCCCATGGAAAAGCTGGTGATGCTACAATGCCAGGCTCTGACCAAGGGGAGGGAAAAGGGGCAGCTGGGTGAAGCAGCAAGTGCTGCTCTCCAGAAATAAATGGCTCTTCCATCGAAATCAGGAGAAATTCTGCTTTTCACTTCAGTAGAGGGGACAGGCTGGCCTGCTCCTGGCCAACTTGGCTAAGGCAGGGTTTGGAATCCGCTTGAGGAAGGGGCAGACCAGAGCCAACTTCCCAGCTTCCCCAGGCGAGCACCACGGGAGTTTGGTTTTGTAAACAATGTCAAGCTCCTGCCTTTGAGAGGGGGTGGGACGGGAAGAGGGTGCTCCCCGGCAGCCTGGCTCCTTTCTCTCTGCATTTGCAGATACAGTGGGAACGTGGAGCAGCCCAGGGCACAGGAACGGCTCCGGGCAGATGGCCCCAGCGATACCCACGCTTCTCCCTGAGCTGCCAAGGTGAGCTTGGTTAGGGCAGCAGGAGCTGAGGACAGCAAACCTCACACTGCTGCCCTCCGCCACACTGGGGATGGCAGGGAGCAGCTCAGCTGCCCACCAGCTGGGCTCCCCAAGGAGGTGAGAGCCCATTGCACCCCCTTACAAGAAAACAATTATGTGACAGATCAGCCTAGCAAAAGTGTTTTCCAAGAACTGAAGCAGCTGTGAAACCTTTGTGTAGAAGTCCCAGAGGTGTAGCTTTGCAGCCACGGTTGTGCCACCTTGAAGGGCTCATCCATTCCATTGCATCCCAGAACGCAGCCTGAATACGCCTGCAAAGGCCTGCCCTCTCCACCGCTTTGCTGATGGACATCTCAGCGAGCAGCACAGCTTCAGCTCAACAGCTTCAGCACAGCTCCTCCGACACCCCTCTGCATGGGCAGCTACAGAGCTTCCCCACCCCCCTTCGCTCCAGCATTTCCCAGCCTGAGGTTTCACTGCTGGATCATCCCTGATTCAGCACCAAAGACCCTTCTCGTTTGACAGGGGGTTAAAAGAAAGCGAGCTTCACCCCCAGACAACACTAGCACCTTCTCACGTTCTTCATCAGCTTTACCGTCGGCAAACAGCCTATTCCCCTGCATCACCCAAGTCCCCCGAGTAGGGACTCCTACCCTTGAGCCCCCTAGGACACCCCCCCCCAAGCTGCCAGCTCTCATTCCCCCCTTTCCCCCATCGCCTTTACCCAGTCACTAGTTCACAAGAACATCTCCTCTCCTCCCACCACAGGGAATGTGACAGCAGGGCTCTGCAAGCCACCGTCCTGCAGCCAGCAAAGCAGCCCTGCTGCCAGGCTGAGGGGGCTGCAGGTGGCCCCAGTAGCCATCTGGTGCTGGCCAGCCTCCCCGGGCGGGTGCCCCCAGGACTGCCCTTAGTACCGAGGAGCCAGGAGAGTTAAAACACAGGTGAAAAAGATCAAGGGATTTAAGTTTCAAAGGACTTCACCCTTGCATTAAAAAAACTCCTTTTCACACACCTCTGAACGGCAGAAAGGAAAACCCACACCAGGTCCTGCTGGGCTCCAGAGCGTTCCCAAGCCGGACGGGACGCGCGCCAGTGTGCGCACACAGAGCTCTGCACGGGCCCACCCTTCAACAAGGCAGTAACTTCAAAGCCATGCAGTCAGCCAAATGTGACCTTGCCAATTAGCATGAAATTAGGGAATAACAAATCACCCCAGCAACGGCATTCCGCGATGGGTTTATAAAAACCATCATCTAGGAAAAGCTAAAGATAGCTGCATGTGGGACGAGGGAGGGCAGGGGGAGAAGTTTCGTTTTGACCTCACATCCGTTTGCTGCAACACAGCTCCTGGGATTTAAAGAGTTCCTTATTTGCATCAGTCAAAAAAAATTTAATTCATTTGCTTATTGTCATTTGAAGGGACCAGTCCCGAGTTTTTTTGCATTTTTCAAGAGCCAAGTCGCCTGTTATTTACACTGGCTGCTTGGAAGCTCAAAGTGAAAGCTGGTTTCCTGAGTGTAATCGGGTATTCTCTGTGACATGTGCATGGTTGTTTCTCTACTGCAGGGCTGCTGCTGAACACTGCCTCCTGTGTCACTGAGCCACTCACCAGGACTGAACTGCAAGCATCTTTTTTTTTTTTTTTTTTTGGCCTGTTAATAGCTTTGCACTGGGGAGAAAAAAAAAGGAACAAGGCAAATTATACAGGGCTTGACACCTACAAGACGTGGCAATGTCCCTGGGAGCCTTTCTACACACAAGCAAGCATTCAGAGGAATATTAATATTTATGGATGCTCCCTGCTTCCTCTCACTGTATTACACATACACAGACCGTGTAGATTTGTATCACCAGATGCAACGCAAGAACTTGCTGAGGTGCAGCAAAGGCCTGAGTCTATGAGAAAATACTCCTTCCCATTTGCATTCTCACCTACTATCTTAGGGCAAGATTTTGCCTTGAATCTTACTTAAAGATGGGTTTTGTCTGGATTTTAAGTTTCAAAACATCCCTTGGAGGGCAAGGGTTCACCTCAAATATCCAAACTTACACGGCAGCCTTACCCATCAGCGGATCATCACCCACTGAACACAGAACAAAAACACATGAAGTGAGCTGCTGAAGCAGAGCAGTTGTCTGGTTTTTCGGTATTTTGCCTGTCATAGTGGCCAACGAGAGGTATGATGAAATAATACACAAAGCAGTTACCAGAACTTACTCATCTGGGAGACCTATTTGTAGGAGCTAGCTCAAACGCTCATTAACTTTTTGTCAGTCTTCTCCCCTGAGAGACAAGGATATTCAGCACTGTCAAGTTCAAAATAAACTAAAACTTGGGATACCACTAGCAATACCTCCACATGTATCTCCGAGGGAATGCACCTAACACTTTTTTTCAAAAAAAGGAGACAGAAAACATCTTCAATGCCCAAGTGAAATGAAAATTTCAACCTACCAGCCAGGACACCTGCTTTGCCCAAACTTCCTCAAGCCTGTTCACCTGGGCACACCTCTGAGTTCAGTCTGCAGAAGGCAGGTGTTTCTGGTTTGTAAATGCTGAGAAGATAGCTAAATGAAGTCTGACAAGTAGGGGTAAAAGATACATGGTAATACAGCACTCTTGCTTTTGGAAATGGTTGGCTTAGAGAGGAATATCTAATATTACAATATTGACCACAGGATTTTTATTTACCCTTTTTTCCCCTTGGCTTTTATAGCAGCTCATGTTCCTGTTGTGACAGGCACACACACAAGCACTACTGGATGCTAGCTGCTTTCAGTAAGGATATTTCTGGCATTTCCATGGCAACAAGTTGTGATATAGATCCTACTTCTAAAACACAAGCTTAGGTGGATACCATCAAATCCCAACCTTGTATAAAACTGTTTCTCAGAAATAAACTTTCATCCCAATCCAATCCTAGAGCCCCAAAATTGCATTTTTTCCCTAAAATAATATTTTTTTAAAAAATCCCTTTAACCATATTTACAGAGATTTGTTATTATAGGATGTTGTCAGTGGTGGGTGGAGCAGGCCAGACTCTGAAGACACCAGAGCCTCTTTCAAATGGGCTTTGAATGTAGGAACCAGGCTGAAGTGCTGGGATCCACAGACACCCCTATGGTTTTGGCTCCATTTCGAATCCTCCACCGATAAGGACTTGTTTTCCCAACTGCAGTTCAGACAAGGCCAGAATCGCACACGAACAACGAGCATCATTTACCACCAGCATGTGGATAAAGCTCTTGCTCGAAATTTGAACATTTTCTGTTCTTGTGTAAACATGCTTTAATCTTTTGTACATTAAAGGTCACGGATGTATACCGGATTGCTTACAGACTCTAACTGGTGCCTTTTCAAAGCGAGGGAGAATGTTCTCCAGATTACAATGCTAGTATATATGGTTGTGATTTTTTTTTTATGCTAATGATTTCCATCTTTGGAACAAACAAAATTACTACTAATTATGGTTTCTAGTCATTCAAATGTGGAGAAAGCAGGCTCAAGAAAGAAGTTATTTCTACTGCAAGCATACACTGCTCTGCATTTATGTGGTTTGAAGATTAAACTTTCTACCCCCCACCTACCTACTATTATATTCTGTGGAACTTCCCACCTCAGGCTTCACAGCAGTATTCTCTACTATAAAGATGTGAAAAAACTGAGCATCTGAAGCTTTCACTGAGATTTAAGTATTTTCATTAAAATCACTGACTCTCCGCATCATAGACTTATTTTAGCACAGTTTGATCTATGTTAAACCTTGAAAGAAAACTCAGCTTTGTACGTTTGATGACATGAACCATCCTCACTCAGCTTTGACGCTGGTGCCCATCTGTATGTTTAAACAAGTACACAAAGAATAAATCTCAGTAACTCTCCATATCACTAATGATACCACAATTCATGCCCAGCGGGTGGCCTCCTGCACCATCCCCTAGGACCACAGTGCCTCTTTCATCAGACACCCTAAAGAAATGCCACCTCTCAGCCCGCAGAACCAAAACAAATGTATCTCAGAAACAATGCCCCAGCAATCCTTCCCTCTGGGTCCTCTCTTGGCTTTATCTGGTTTACACAAATCTGTATTTTATGGGATAGGAAGTACTGCTTTTTAGTACCATCAACAGAAATATCATTTCGAAAGTCCGGGAACACTTGTCACAGTGTTTGTAGCATCACAGGCTTGCATGAACTCTGACCAGCAGGAGAAAGGTCTGTAAATCTTTCCTGTTTTTCTTTTATTTTAACTTAAGCTTATGGCGTTTGGACCCAGACTGGAAACTGGATCTCCCCAGCTCCTCACCATCCAAGCAGGATGGTGAGACTCATGGCAAGATGCCCTTGGGGCTCCCGGCGCGGTGCCCAGGGTGCCTGGGGAGCCCCCAGAACCGGCTCCACCGTGCCCGTGCCGCCCCGACGCCGCCAGCCGAGCTCCGCCGCTCACGGCCGCGCTCCCGCACCCGGGTGCGCAGCCCTGCCGTTAACAGGAAGGTCCCACGGCCGCTGTCTGACACGCCACCACCAGACGGGACCGAGCCACTCGCTGCAGTGACACCGGCCGCTGACCAGGGCGGCCACGCCGAGCCCGGCTCCCATCGCCGCGCGGGGCTGGCGGCGGGGAAGGGGAGGGGGGGGGCAGGGGTCCGGCGGCACCCTGGAGCCCCCCTGCCCTGCCAGGGGCTGCCGGAGGGTGCGGGCAGCGCTCGGCCCGACCCCCGCAACCGCTCGCTCCGGCAGAGGCGGCCCCTCCGCCCCGTCGGGGCGCGGCAGCGGCTCCTGCGGCGGCTCCTCACCAACCTTCAATCGGCTTCAGGTAGTCGTAGTCGAAGAGGATGGAGAAGTCAAACTCCTCCTGCGGGCTGCCCTCCCGGGCCGGGCCGGGGCCGGGCCCGGGGCCCCCCTCCTGCGGGTCGGGCTCCGGAGCCGGGGCGGCGGCGCTCATCGCGGCAGCGGCGGGGCGGGCGGCGAGGGCAGGGGGGCGCGGGGGGCTCGCCGGCCGCCGAGAGGAGACGGAGTGCGCCTGCCGCCGCGAAACCCGTCGGGATCCTTCCGAATGCAAGTGGAGAGGAGTTAGAGGGGAGAAGGAAGGGGGAAAAAAAAAAAAAAAAAAAAAGGGGAGAAGGGGGCAAACAAGCCAGAGGCTGGGGCGGGCGCAGCTCCCCCGACGGCGGGTGCGGCGGGGAGCCCCGGCGGCGGCACAGGCGGGGGGTTGGCGCGACCGGCGGTGGCGGCTTCCTGCTGCCGAGCAGCCACCTGCCGCCGGGGCCGCCCCCGCGGGGAGGAGCCCGGCCCGGCCGCACCGCACCGGGACCGCGGGACCGCGGCCCCGCGGGAGGGGGGGGGGGCGGGGAGGCCGGCCGGGGCGGGCTGGGACAGCGGAGCGGAGGGTCTGGGAGGTGGGCAAGCCGGGTAGTGGGCTTGCACAGGGGTGGGAGCCTGCGGCGGCCCCGTTCAGCCCCCGTTCGGTGTGCTGCCTCTGCCCTGTTACCCCAGACTGAGCACGGCTGGTGGGCTTGCACGCAGCCACCTCCTCCCCAGCTGTCAGGCCCCTTTCTGGTGAGGTTTCCAGGGTCTCCAGCACCTCCAGGCAGCCCAGGTGTTGCCATTGCCTCCTCCAGGCTTCACACGTCCCGTGCCACCTGCTCCTGCCTCCCATCACAGGCAAGTTTCTGGGTGCATCTCGTTCAGCAATCACAGGCTAATCTCTCCTAACTGGAGCACCTTGAGAAACATCAAGGCCATGATGCACAAGGCCTCTCTTCTCCTCCTGCTTTGCTCACAAACAGCGTTTCACAGAAGGGGCCCTTGCCGCCTTCCCTGCTGACCACACTGCCGGTGCTGCCAGCTTCCCCAGTACCTGAACCGCCCTCGCCACATTGGCTCTATTCATCAGCATCTTCCCCAGGCCCTTCACAGGGTGCTGGTCACTGCCTCCTGACAGCCTTCTGCCTCCCCGCCCCCGACAGCAGCTGCAACCAGCAATGACTTCACTCATGGGTAGCTGGAGGTCCTAAATTTGTGTGTTTAGAGCACCTGTGGTCAGAAGACTCTGTTCCCTTGCTTACCTGTTTGTGTGGTCCCTTTTATTAGTGTACAGATGGCTGTCACCAGGTCTGTAAGTTTGAAAAATGCTCTTAGTCTGCAGACAGGGAAGGGAGGCAAAGGGCAGAGGGACCAAGATCATTAAAAAAATATTTTGGTGTTTACTTCAACTTGTTTTTATTTGCTAAGCCTGTTAGCACGACAGCATTAACTACATTACAGCTCTGACCCTAAGTTACTTGCCTGAGGCCACAGAAAGTCTGTTCCATAGCACGTATAACCAGAACCTCTGTGTTCATGCTTACACCCCATCACCTTTATCATTCATGCAGCCAAGCAACGACAAATCACCCTCTCATCACACCCTTTTGCTCTATCCTTTGCCAGTCCCAGAGTGCAAGAGCCTGGACTTTTCCTATGCTTTGAAATCAGTTTCTACGCTGAGCTGCTGAAGTGGCTCCTGGCAGCGAGCCCTGTGCTGGCCAGGCATCCCGCAGCAGCTCCGGGGCAAAAAAAACACACACCGTGTTCAGGTGTGGAAGGGGAGCACGGGGAATAGCACGCGCCACTGGTGCAGTTGCGGGAAGGCAGGTGGGGAACAATCAGGCTGGAATTAGGTCGTTATGACATGAATTTGTTACTGAAGAGTGCCAAGGGACAGGGAAACCTGACTTCCAGAAAGGGCGGGTGACCCCGCAGGCGGCATGTGCCAGGGTTTTTACTGAGGTATTTACAGAAGGAGAGGGTGAGCTGGAAATACTGGGAACCCTACTGGTGTATTCACTCTATACGTTTCCCATTGAACTGCAGTTTAAATGGAGAGGGGAAAACCCATCATTCCGTATTCAGAGCCGCTAGATTCATGAGTGATTTCACTGCAATCAATGCCATACTTTAACTCAGCAGAGACTAAAAGGACTATTTTTTCTCACTGATGCAAAATATACATAGTAACGCAATAGCTTCCTTGGACCAAACGATTTGAACTTTCTCCTGCACATGCTGCCAAAACAACCAGGAATGGCACTGTGCTGGGTTTCCACGTGGTCAGCACACAGCCCTGTGTGCACGTGCACACATGCGTGTGAGCGGCGTGAAAAGGTCAGAGGCTGTGACCGTCTCCTCTCGTGCAGCACGGTGCTGCTCCCTGACCCAGCGTGGCTCCTTGCTCGGGGCAGGGACTGCTGAAGCCTATTTTGGAAAGGATCCCGCGCTCGCTCTGTGGTTGAGCTGGAGACCACAGTTCAAGCCTACCTCATCTGCTGCAGCGGTTCTTAATACTATACAAGGCTCTTGCTCTCTGTAGTTTTGTAGTGTCTGGTTCGGCCAGAAACAGGGCCCTGCTGCCGCCGGGCACGGACGGGGGAGCCAGAGCAGCCGGTGATTAGTGGTCTTGGCTACCAGCACTCAGAAATGAGGCCACCCCCGAAAGCTGCAGATGGGGTTGAGCTCTTACCCTCAGGAACGCGAGTGGGGAACAGAGGCTGCTGGCCCCTTGGGGAACACACGCTGCTCTGTCTGAGGGCTTGATTTGCTCTGAATTGTTTAAACGTGAAGAAAACATACACTAAATAAGCCTATTTATAGATCTGTTCTAAAATTATGCTTACCGTTTGCTGGAGCGCTAGCTTTTATCATTGGCCCTTCTATTTAAAATTCATTAGAAAAACCAAATATACTTGCTGATCTTGGCATAGCACTAAAGAGAACTGTCATCCTTGCAGCTAACACCACATGGAGCACGATTGGATAGTATCATTTGTATTAGCCACAGAAAGAAAAGACATGAACAATAACATTGGCCTTTTAAAGTAAGATATGGGTGATTGGCAGGAGAGCGTGGGGAAACGACCCCAACTTCTGCTAAATCTTTATCCGACCCTTTATCCTTTATTTCCTAGCTCGCCTGCAATCCATTAAGCATGTGAAGTTTCAAACTTATCCTCAGCTACTCCTAGAATTAGTAATACTCCTCAAATGGAAAATGTACCTTTTGCTTTCCAAGATGACCATGTCATCTGAAAGAGTTTCACTGCTAACACATGCAATCATAAATCCTGACACTGGCAAGGAATTAGGGTGACAAGACAGCAATGAGAAAAGTGTTAGAGAAACATAGGAATTAGCTCAGCTTATAGGCTTCAGCTCTTTTGCCCAGCAGACAGCTTGACAGATGTCAAGGAGCAATAGCCACCGGGCATGCAATCGACTGGATTCCCCCTGCTCCCTTCCGCAGCTCACAGGGCACATGAGGACATTGGTCCCATATGACCACTATGGCACATTGTACAGGAGTAACTGTTTCCACACGCTTTGAGTGCACAGGGGTGTGAGTTACAATACTATATGCTGCGAGCTGTGTTGCAACCTACTGGTGTGTTATTTCAAGCTGAACTGGGGCAAATCCACAAAATACAGATCTGGCCTAAATAGTAGAGATGCATGAAACTATTACCGGGTGCAAGCAGCTGCAGAATTCAGCTCAAGTGACAGATGTAGTTTTTGGAGCCCTCCAAGGGCTGAGCATAGTTCAGCTTCGACCCAAAACATGCTCTCGAGCCAACAATGAGAATAAAAGATTACAAATGGTTGAAGTTTTAGATGTTATAACTACACAACTGACAAATACTGCCCACAGTCTGTCATTAATAATTAACAATGAAGAAAAGGCAGGGCAACTACTAGACTGAAATAGATTGTGGACTCTTCAGCTCAATACACACACTCAGAAAAAGCATCCAGCCACTCCAAATGAAAGGAAAAACCCAAACAATGTGACAAACACTTCCCAATGCTTGTTTTCCAATAGGGCTGGAGCAAAAGGCTGGAATACAGTGTCCAAAGACTGGAAATACTAGTTTCCCTAAATCTCAATCTTTTTCATATCAGAAACACTTCCTTTCTACAAGAATCCTCCATTTGTTTCTCCTATTACCACTATCAGAAGGCTGACATGCCCACAACCCCCAGCCACTGGTCACCACTCAGGCTCACAGCACCCACATTAGAGATCTGGGAGGCAGCATTAGCTCCTATCTTTTTTTCTGTAAAGCTGTTTTCATGAGCCAAAAAGGTGTTTCAAGAACTTAAGCAAAGCCTGTCCTTGGCAGCACTAACAAAAATTGCAGCCACGTCTACTTGCAGCAGGCTCTACACAGAGCAGAACTGGAAATACACTGTGCTGCCATTTCAGGGAACTGGAGAATGGAAGGAGTCCTTTTCCACATAGTTGGATCAGTGCTTGCCTTTGGCAGGGCTTTGCTTTAATAAACTTTAAAAGTATGTGAGTGCTGGACTACCTAGGTACTAGGGGACAACGCATCCAAAAACAAAGCTAAGAAAGAGTAGTTTCTAGTGTAATACAAACTATGATCTAAAAAGTATTTAACACATTTCTCAGTGTTTAAATTTACTGCAAATATAATTTATCATTTACTGGTTTCAGTTTCTACTTACACAGTTCCCATTGCATTCCCTGTGCCAATAACTTCACTAATGCAAGTGATCAGATGATGCTCTGAGCTGAAGAAAGTTTTAGACGATCTTCTCAGAAATATGGTGGTTCTGTAATACTCTAATACCCTCATATTAAACTTTTTAAAAGAAGAAGAGTTAGAGAAAAGTGGATTAAAAATGCTGCACATCTATTTAGCAGCTAAAACCCAAAGAAAGTATGAGTCAATGCTGTCTTAAAAATCTAAGTGTTCTAATGGTGTATGTGGCAGGCATTAGAAATTTAACAGGCAACTAAAACTTGCACATGGACTTAATCCAAGCTCTTTAAAATGAGCTCAGACTGAGAGTGACTAGTTGCTTGGTCTGGAGTGTGGGGAGTGCTGTTAGAGAAAAAAAAGGAGAGAGGGGAGAAATATTCTGGTACATCCTTTGAGAGGCACACAGGCACACACGCTGCTATTCAATTTTGGGGTCAGGTTGAGTCAGAGATATTACCCCCCAATTTCAGGCTTAAAGTGGTTTGGCAAGAAAGGACAATGGAAAAATTGCTCCTATCTCTGTGTTCCCATTAAGTTCTGAAGTCTGCAGTGCAAACCAAAGGAATGCACATATCATAGTTCTAAAAAATAGATTAAGCCAGTAGTGGAAAAGAAGCTCTAGGATGTTATTATCCTTGGCTATTTTAAAAAAAAATGAATGATGAAACATTTCAGTTAGAATATCTATTGGAATGTTATAAAAGAGTGCTCCAATTATGTCAGTGTCCCATCTGTGAATGCGATTCCTCCCCTGTACGAAAGACTCTGAAATCATTTGCTGACTGTTAGCTGGTATAACTGTGTCCCACGGGGCAGGCTTACGGATAGAAAGGGGCTACCTCGAGTGGCAAAGCATTACCAGATGTGGAACAACATGATGACACAGGGACATACGGTCACCTGATGAAAATCCCTGCTGTGGCTGGTGTCTTCCTGACACTTGCAGAAGCACAGCTTAGGAGCAAAGCTGCCAAAGCATCTTTTTGCTAGCAGGGTGTTAGGCTATGCAAAGTCTTCGTTCCCCATTCCGAGCCTGCTCTAATCATAAAAGGGGGCTAGGTCCTAAAATTATTAACACATCATCGTTTACACACCCTATATTAATGAGACTCTTGCATTTTGTTGTGGGTGCAGAAATCCTCCCAAAGCCAGAGACTGATCTCGAAAGTGCCATGTGCTATTAAACCCTAGCAGCTTCATGCAGCTCGCTCTTTGTGGAAAGGCTGGGAGCAGACTTGTGACACAAAGGCGAGTGAGTGCCAGGGTCTGCTCTCATCACCCCTTGTGCCACCGACAGGAGCGAGCATTTTGCATAAGGCAAAAATGCATGCAGAGGCCCAGGGGCATATTCTTTCTGAACCATACCATCTCTGGGCTCTGTCGTGCAACTGACTGCACCGCTCATCTGGCTGCTGTGGAATCAATTATTTTATCTGGGGGGGAAAAAAAGTGATCAGTGCCTTTCATTTTGGTCTGTGACTGCAGGGCTCTGGGGAACATCTACTCTGGGGAAAGCAGAGCTGCGCAGTTGTGGATGGAGTTGTGGCAGCTGCCACTGGAGTGCTGCCTTCTGCTTTGATCCGCTGCAATCCTGCAGCAGGTGAGAGCGGTACCTCGGCAGCCCTAAGAGCAAGAAGCCTCCTGTCCTTCCTTCTGCTCTCTCTGCAGCCACGTAACTTCTCCGGGATGTTGAGAGAGTGACTAAGAGCAGCTGAAGCGCTCAGGAGAGAGGGAGTTTTGTCTGGAGGAACCGAGGCCACGCGAGGCAGGGCAATGGCCTGATCCTGAGGCGGTACAGAGCCGTCCCATTGGCCTGCTCGAGGATGGGAGCTCTCGGCTGATCCCCTTTGGGTGTACGTGCTAATGAGTGTGTTTTGGCAGGTGCCTGGGGAGCTCGCTGCGGCAGGAGAAAACAAACAGCGGCTACTGAGGGCCCTTCACACGAAGCCCTGCGCTGCTGGCCGCATCCCCCCGCACCCCCTCGGCCGGCCCCGGGAGCGCCCGGGGCGGCTCTGACTCAGCGGCGAGCGGCGGTGCCAGCGCCGGCGGGGCGGGGAGCGGGCGGGCAGGCTCGGCGGCGGCTCCCAGGGCGGGGCGGGGGGAATCTAACATGGAGCGAGTGGATGGAGAAGCGCTTCCCATCTGCACCTCCTGCGCCTTTCTCCACGCTGCTCCCCGGCCCAGTAGCCCTGTGAAAATTGCAACTCACCTGCGCTTCCCGCCCCGCCTGCGGGGTGCAGCGCCGAGCACCCCGGGGGAGCGGCCCGGCCGCCCGGGCAGGGGGCTGTGGGGCCCGGCGGGGCAGCGGGGCGCGCTGGTCCGCGAGTGCTTTACAAGAGCCGGGCGGCGGGCGGCGAGGGGGTTCCCGGCGCGGAGCATCCTCCGCCTGGCTCCGCCGCCCCCGGGAGCTGCAGGCACGGCTGCGCCCGGAGCCCCCCTCCCTGCTCGCTAACATCGCCCGGCGAGGGGCCACTTCGCCTGGCTCCGTGCCGGCACCGCACGGCCGCTGCCGTGCCCGCAGCCCCCTCCCCATGCAAGGCCGCTCCCGGCGCCGCGCCCTCCGCCGGAGCCCACCGCCTCGCTCGCCGCGGCGGGGCAGGACGCAGGATGCCGCTGCCCCTCCGGGACGGCTGCCCCCTGCTCGGGGGGCCGCGGCGGGGAGACACCCGCTACGGAGGGGATGACGGCGGGGGTGGGAGTGGGAGCGGCCCCGCGGGCGGCGTGGAGCGGCCGCGCACCGAGCACTGACGGCGGGGCAGACTCCGCCTCTCGCCGCGCTTAACTCTGCCTCCACCGGCACCGGGGAGCGGGGGGGGCGGGGGAGGGTGCGCGGCGGCCGCCCCAAGCCCCCCGGCACGGCTGGCCCCCGCCCGCCCCGCGGGGGTGCCGACCCCGACGGGAGTCCCAGGCATCCCCGAGAGCCGCGGGGCCGCCGTCACCAGCCCAGCGCTGCCGCGGACTCCGCCGCGCCCGGGGAAGCCGCCTGCGACGCCCCCGGCCCCCGCGCCGGGCAGGCGGGGAAGGGTTAAGCGGCCGGGAGGTTAGTCAGCCGGGCTCCCGGGGTGAGCGCTTGGAAGAGGAGAGTCCCCCTGGCTGAAGTTGAAAGGAGGTTTCTGCAGACAGTTGTATCGCCATCGCGGAGCGCTTCAAACCAAACCTAAAGCCAGTCCAGTCCCTTCCCCGAGTCACCTTCTCGCCACGAAACCCTTCCCGCCTGCCCAACCCCCTGCGAGCGAGCTGGCCCGGCGGGGTAGACCACCTGGCCCGAGGAGGGACCTGCGGGGACCCCCGGGGGCGCACACACACACACACACACACACACACACACACACAGCGCGGGAATACGACCCTACCTTGATCCATAGACCTCATGATGTGGTAATGTACCAGCCTGCAGGCAGTTTCTCGCTGCATCAGGAATTTAAAAAAAAAAAAAAAATCAATAGCAGAAAAAATGGGAAAGAAAAAAAAAAAAAAAAGAAGAAAAAAGTCTTCTTTAAACCATGTTCGACCAGTGCCGCCCAGACAGAGGGAACCCCTCTTGCTCGCCTCCTCCGTAAGTGTTTGGAGGTGCAAAGAGGGATCCGAACTGGGCTGAGCTTGTTCCTGAAGTGAAGTCAGTTCTCTGCTCTGAGATGAGGGTTACTAGAGAGGGAAAGGCCACTTCCTTCCCTGCTCCGAGTGTTTATAGTCTTTGAATGCTATAAAATAACGGGATTCCCTCACTGTTTCCTCCTGTTTATCCCAGTGCCATGGAAACCACTGGATCGACTCCATCTCCCAAACTGAGGGCTTTCCTGCAAACTTCTCACTTAGGAATCCATGACGTCTCCCAGCTCCCGGCCAAGGCAGCTCTGCGGCTTTCTCAGTCTGCAGCACAAGCGCCTAATTGTTGAGCAGAAAGTTAGAGAGCGAGAAAGAAAGAAATATGGATGATGTTAAAAATCCCAGTGTGTGCTTTTTAAACAAAACTTGCAGGAACTGCAAAGCCTTTCAAAGCAACGGGGCTTCTGTGCAAAATTTTTCCTTCTTCCCAGCAGAGACAAGCTCGGACTGGTGCTGCTTTTACCTTTGAATAAATCTTCAGAAAACCGAAGCCCCCAGCTTATATTTATGTCTTTTAAATTCGCCAGCACCCTATTAATACCCATCTTGTTACTGGCACAGGTTTTGGCTTCTAATTACCACTGGGTAAATTCTTCATACAGAAGACGAAAAGAAAAAGAAAAAAAACGGTTAATTTGTTTAGTGGCATTTCACAGACCTCTCTCTGTTTCTATTTTTGGATTCATTTAGAAGAGAGGAGCAACCCCATGGATTTCCATTGATACACGTGGAGCTTAGCAAGAATGAAATAGCCAAGGAAGCCTCGAAACCAAGACAACCCGTGTGTGTTTACACGTACTATGTATAAACAGGAAAATAAAGCAAAAGAAAACAGGAAAATAAAGTCCAAGATGTCATGAACTGTGAGCTGCATTACAACGTATAGTTTTCACTAGTGTGTTAATGAGCATCTGGCACTTGGTACAGTGCTGGGCTCGGTGCGTCCACGCAAGTGGATTTATATAGGTTGGGGAGGGGGCCAGTGGGTGCACGTGTGTAAAGGCTGCTCCGGGGGCCGTGGCAGCCCCGGGTGTTGGTGCACAGACCCGGGTGCGGGGTCAGCCGGAGCGCGGGGCAGCAGCGCGGTGAGTCACCGCGGCGGGACCTGGCACCGCGCCGCCTTTCCATCCCTCGCTCCCCGAGCCCCGGCACCGGCTCGGAGGAGGCATCGCAATCACACTTTCTGCTGCTCCGGTTTGTTGTCCCGCAGGCTAGCAACTGCGGGCCGGCCAGGGAAACTCAGCGCACCTCACTTTCCTAGCCTTTGTCATTGTTGGACACGCCGAGGCGGAAATACCTTCCCCGGCTCCGCCGGCTCGTTATGCAACCAGCTGCCACCGACCCCCGGGGCAGCGCCGGCCCGCGACCCCGCAGCTCCCCCCGGAGCAGCCGCCGCCGGGACCCCCGCGGTCCTCCCGGCCGCACACGGCTGCGGGCACCGCGGAGCCGCGCCCGGCCCTTGGGCTCGCCCCCTGCGCGGCCCCCGCAGCCCCCCGGCGGCCGCCCCCCCGCGGGGTCCCGCCGCTCGCCCCCGCGGCCGCCCCGGCCCCACGGCGGCGTTGTCGCGCCTGGGCTGGGCTGCGCGGTCGCAGCCGCTGCCGGCATCAGGTGGGGCGATGTCGGACCCGCCTGATCGCCAGTTCGAACCGTTAAAGGGAAAGCGAGGTCGCTGCTCTGCTTCAGAGCGAAGCAACTGCTAATTAATTATTACCCGGGAGAAATCAGTGATTTGGCCCGGTTTCCACCGCCCAAACTCCCCGCTGTGGCACTGACCGGTCACCCAGCATCACCCGTTGTATTGCACTGGGAAATGCAGAGAACAGGAACTGGGGAAGGGGCTCTAGCCAGGGAGCACTGAAGCAGAGATGAGAGGGGGCGAGCAGAGGAGCAGCCGGGTGGGGGACACACACACACAACCTGGGGGGGCCCAGGGCACCGGGCCCTGCCAAAGGGTATCCCAGAGCGAGCGGAGAATGGGCGACCCCGACGGAAAGCTTCGCCTCCTCCCACGCTGAGCTATAATCGGGGGAGCAGTCCCAGCTCAGCGGTTATGGCACACAGGTTGGCTTCCCTAGTCTGGACCGTTTAAAAATACAATGTCTTTCTTTTAATAGCTCAGTTTGATCGGCTCCTGCTAGTTCACATGACAGGGTTTTCCTAAAATATCTTCTTCCACCAAGTTTTTTCCAACTTAAAAATGCTGAATCCTGCTACCCAAATTAAACTCAGTGCAGAGTGAAAAAAAAAAAAAAATAAAGAAAGAAGTGAAAGAGGGCTGGCGGCTGCCTCCGGACTGCTAGCATTCCCCAAACCAGCATATGACACAACTGTAAGATTTCCAAGGCTTTTGGAGAGTTCAGCGAGAGAATCGTGTCCTCCACTGGCTGCAGCTTCCCCGCTGAGTTAAACTTTCCTGATGGAACCTTTCTCCATCTGGCTCCGGCTCCCAGCGCGTTGTGAGCGGCCGCGGAGGAGCAGGGGGATGTAGTTCAAGTCTTATATAACTGTGCAAGCTGGATGCGGGGGCAGAGACTTTCCCTAGAAACGAGAGATTTTTATATATATATAGTTATTTTTAGCTTCCTTTTTCAAAGGAAGGCCAAATACCTCCGACTTTCCTTTGCTTTCTTATTTTGGTATCACTAAGGGATTTTATTTTTGGAGGTAAGGAGCTATTAATAACTAATATTTTTAGCTATTTATTCCCTCTTTAGGAGAATACTTCCTCTTCCTTTCCGGGGCACATTCTGGACCACATCCCTACCCCCCAAAACAGATCCACCTTTTCCACTGTACCCATGGCACCCTGTGGGATTTGCCAAAAGGATGCCCAGGGTTTGGGGACAGGGGAGGGGGCACATGTCCCAGCCTTGGTGCTGCCCCCCACCCTCTCCACCACTCCCCAACCCCCTGGCTCAGGCAGTGGGCTTGGAAACCGACCTTGTCGCTGTGAGCAGCCCAGTGCAGCCCCAGTGCTGGGCTCCCAGCCCAGGAGGTCGAGCAGGCAGCGCTCAGCTACATATGGCTGGGGAGCACCAGCAGCTGGCCCGGGGGGCTCTGGGCAGCTGGATTCTCGGGGGGGGGGGGGGGGGGCTGGTGCCGGGGGGGGACCCCTGGCAGCTGCCTGCACCATCGCCCCACCACTGGGCAGGGCAACTGCAGCTCCCGCTGGAGAATGAGTGCTCCCCAACGGCTCCATGCTGTTAATTGGCAATAAAAGTGATTTTACTACTATTATTATTATTTCAAATTTCTCATGCTCTCCAGGAGATAAGGCATCAAGGCTTCCTGAGGATGTGCTCTCAGGCCATTGGGGCAGCTGCCCGGAGTTTATCATCATAGACTTCACGGAGACATCTCTGTTTTCCACTTGCAAAAGGTATTTCGGGCTCACAGCGACAATAAGTACTTTTGACAAAAGCTCCTCACTCTTCCAAAGTAAATACTGTTCTCCTCAAATCTGCCATCGCACACAATGCGCTCCCCGGCACAAACTCGCCATGTCCAAGACATTCAGCAGAGCAGTGCCCAGGCACCAGCGGTGCACCCTGGCCGTGCCCTCCCCACACCTATCCAGGGGTCCTGAGCCCCAGCCAGGACCACACTGTCCTGCGTCTCCAGTTCAACCCGCTGAGGTGATGCAGACCAGCACCCCTCCTCTGTTTCCATAACAACTCCAGAGCATCAGGACTGCAATGTTACCAACTCAGGCTTATTCCTGACAATGCACTTGTCTAAATAACATGTTCACTCACTTCATTAAGTTACAAATGGAGTGTCTGATCTCGTAATGAGCTCCACGTGGCCCGGGGAATCCACCCACATACAGCTCTCCGAGATTGGAACTAGAACTGCTTGAATTTTTCCCATCAAAACATTTTTTCCAAATGAGAAATAGCTTTTCATCTACAATGAAAATTGGTTGAAATTTTCTGTTTTTTCAACAAAACTCAATAAACTGAAAGGCTTTTTTTTGAGTTATTTTTGATTGGCTTTGGGGGTTTTGTTGTGTTGGGTGGGTTTTTTTCCCAAAAGAACTGGCTTTTGGTAAATGGATGCTGTTTGTTAACATTAAAAAATAATTTTTAAAAGTGAAGAGTGATTTTTTTCTTTATTTTACTTTTTCTTCAACAAAGGCAACCTCACAAAAAAACCCCACAAATAAAAAAAGGTAGTGAAGAAAGTGTAGAGAGCATTCTTTCTCTTCCCTCTCCCCTAGAAAATTTCCTGTAAAGGAAAAAATAAATGTCTTTCAACTCATTCATAGAACAATAGGGCCCCACTCTCACTGTCTTCAGTCAGGCAGCTCTTGAATTAGAGTCCCCTTATGGGACCAGGAGGATGTAGTTAATCCGGCTGGCCTGATACAATACCATCCTAGGCTGCAATTTCCCGTTCTACCTATTGCTGTGTCTGCCTCCCAGAGACCTGCAGGATTGCAGACAGCAAAGCCCATTTGCAAAGCAGTCGCGCACGTTCATAGCCGCTTGTATATGGAAATGTCTGACACCCTCACGTCGGGTTACACGTGAAAGCGTTACCAGATTGCACCTGCAGCTGTAGGAAAACCTGTTTGGAGCTTCAGCCTCCTCAAGAGCCTGGATTTTTTACTGTTTTTTTTATCCAGGGAGAAGCCAAACCGCTGAGCCTGCAGCTGGGAGAGCTGCCCAGAGGCTGCCCAGACCCACAGCACCCAGAGTCCCACAGCACCCAGGGTCCCACAGCACCCAGGGTCCCACAGCACCCCGAGCTGACCTATGCTGTTACCCAAACATCAAACATCGTTTTCAGGGGACACTTAAGCCCTTCAGATTGGCACTACCTTACAAAATACTTCCACTGATGTGAGCAATAACGAGGCGTTTTGCAAATGAGCACGTAGGATAAAATTGAACTATAACCTTCTTTTAAAAGCAAGACTAATCAAACAAATAAGGACTTTGGATGAGGATGTAAAGATGTTAGTTTCTTGCAAAAGATATTAGCTCTTTAAGATTATAAAACCATAGGTGGTTGGTTGTTTTTGTTGTTTGTTTGTTGAGGTTTTTTTGTTTCATTTTCCAAGATTTTAAGCTAAGGTTCAGAAAAAGAGACAGCCAAACAGAGCAATTACTTGCTGGAATACTTCGGAAGAACATTAGTCACACTGGGAGCTGGAGAGGTGCTTCTGCATGTGGGCAAGGCCAGTAAGGCACATGCTACCACTTACCTGTTTCTTGCAGAGCCTGGGTCACTGCAGCTGCAGTCACCAAGTCACGCCTGGGGACAAGGTCTCCAACCAACAGCCCTGCAGGGGACAGGCCAGTTCTTCTGCTTCTCAACCCTGGACTTTTAGCCCCATCGAAAGCTTCTGCCTGGGATAAACCCCATTATTGGTCATGTCAGAGTTAGAACTGGCCTGTGAACATCCTTCCCGTGGCAGAGGCCGAGAGTGGGCAGCGGGGGCTCGTGGGCGCCTGCCAGCTCAGCCCGCAGCAGCCCTGGAGCTCTTCCCCAGGGCACGGGAGAGCCGGGAATCCTTCCCTGCCTGCTCTGGTCAGCGAAGCTGGTCACAACAGAGATCTTGTCCCCTGAATTACACTTGTTACAACAGTACAAAGAACTAGCTGGTTGCTTCTGCGCATTGTTCCCAGCTCACAGAATAATTTGTGGAGAACAGCATCATTAATTAATCCTTACTCCCAGCTATCCAACTCACCTTCCCCTTCTAAGGAGATACTGTAGAGAACCAAGGTATGAATTTGAGAAGATCCTCTGGACTTGCAGGTGGCTAGGAGCATTTTTCCCCCGCGGTGGGTTCCACATCCCCTAGGTACATGTCCACGCGTCAGTGGCTTCACAGTTCTCAGCACAGACCTTCCTCCAGGTCCCACGCAGCAGCCAGCACATCTCCGGGGGGGGTGGGGGGCTGTTTGGAAAGGGAAAGCATTCATGTTGAAAGCTAGTCCAGGAAGGACGTGGTGAACCTAGACCAAGACTATGAAACCCACCGTGCTCACAGTGTCCCTGGACTCAAGCGCCCACACTTACTGCCTCCTGCCTCAGCCGGAGAGCACAGCCAAGTGATTTTTTTCACACAGGTTCAGAGTGAACTGTGGTTTAGAGTGATATTCTTGTACCTAAAAAGACAGACTGCCACCCACTATCAGGGTGCTGGTAAAAATACGTGTATAAATAGATAGCGTTAGTTTCAGTTATGTTAGGACATAAGATGGTTTATTAATAATAAAACCACAAACTAATCCAGTTGGACACTTGTACATCAGGTTCAGAATGGAAACACCGATGCGGTCATCTGCTATACCATGTGATGGCTAAACTAAATAAAGATAATTAAAGAAAGGTTATAGCTGTTTTGAAAAGGTGGTTTTATTCCTTTAATATCACCGCCAGGCCAAGGGAATCTGATATTATATCCTGAACACAATTTACAATTCATTACTGGGGCTCTGGCCACACCCGGCAGCTAATCTAGAATTTCACACGTTTAATGAACTTCACACTTGAAATATGTGGTCTGTAAAATCTGATTTACACTGTTGTTAAAATAGTTGGTGTTTGAAAGAAAATATATTTTAAAGTATGTATTTGTGCACAAAGTTTGTTGTTTTTTTTTTTTCTTAAAAACCCATACCCGGTCATTAATTCACCCCCAAGCATATAAAATGTTCCCTACAGCGTAATTTCTAGTGCCGTATTTCTTTCAGCACCTCAGATTTACTCGTTACGTTTCTTCAGGAGCAACTGCATTCAGTTATGGCGAGGAGCAGAAAGCCCCCACAATGTAATTGCAGGTACTTCAGTGAGTAAGTTAACTTGACGAGTCAGTTGATGATGCAGTCCAGGGTCCGTAATTAGTCCTTACCTGCCACCACCATAAAACCTCTGCATTAGGTCAGTCCTTGCTCGGGCCGTACCAGGGGTACCTCGCCATCCCAGCTCATTCAAGCGTGTTAGCTTTTTATGGGATGTTAACACCTGATATTTCCTCCAGGCTCTGGTTTTACTGAAGGCTTCGTGGCATTAAGTCCTTCGGCGCTGGAACGGCAACAGGAGCCGAAAGAAAGAAGAGTGGGAACGGGTGTAAATCACCGCCCCGCGCAGTGTCCTGACGGTGAAAGATCACAAGAGACAGCGAGGCTGTTGGAGGAAATAGCTGTCGTTCACGTGTGAAATACAAGATGTTTCTGCTGACGGCTACTTATGGTGAATGCTGCACCTGTAAAAATCAGTTCCACACTTCAGTAACCAGCACTTGCAAGAATTCACCCGGGACTTGAACAAAACCTGAGGATTGTCAGGGCGCGGACGACCACCTCATTTACACCAGCCGTGGGTCTTCCACCCAGACACCGACCCCAAGCACCTTTTTCCATCTGATTTTGGAAAGATTTTTCCTTATGGGTTAGTGTTGAAAACAGCAATTCCGTATAGAAAGTTTGTTTTCTGGCTTGTTTCTCCTTATATATAGGAAAGATTGGATATCAAAATCTGATCAGCAGGAGACTTGAAACCTTTTCTAGAAGCAAAACTGGGCAGCTTTGAATCAAACTTCAGTTTATAGACAGTTGCCTGCGAAATTCTGGCACTAGTTTCAGCCTATAATGTAAACTGCCACTTTGGTTCGTTTATCTGGATCCAGCTAAAAGGCAGCAATGCATCTTTACAAATAAATAAATGGATACCAAAGACTGGGAAGGGGCATACCTGGAGAAAGCAGGATAGGTGAAGGACTGGTAACATCTACCCTTGGTGTTTTAGAAATTTCTTTTTAATTTTACAGCCCAGCTGTCAGGGTGAAGGTCCAAGTCCCTATGCTACACTGTGAACAATAATTGATAAATGCTTCTTTGGAGTAGCTCACAGCAGGCAGTGATGGGGTAGATCCCATTTAAAACCGGTCTTCCCCTTCTGCAGGGATTTTACTTACCTTGCACACGGACAAATAGAGGTAAAGAGAAGAACCAGTGTTAGTTTCCAGCTCACACTTTGGGCAAAAAAAAAAATCATTGCTCTTGTTTAATTTTATTCATCTTCAATGTTAAAATCACTTTTCTGTTTGTCATCAGGCTTGAAGTAACTTCCAAGGCTAGAAAGTAGCCAAGATGGCATACTCCATAATTAAAGCTACTTAATAAACAGCAGGTTGTAACTGCTCCAGCTACTTTTAAAAATTAAATTCAGAAAAGGATCTTACATGCAAACCAAGCAATTTGTAACTACATCTGCAGGCATGGGAACACGTACACACATGCACGGCAATCGGGCACAAGGACTGCAAGGGCTGGCACCCACGGTGCTGCCTGGGGGCGCTGGGGTGGGCAGCCTTGGTGGGGCTGGGGGTCCCCGGGCAGCTCCGACGGCAAGAGCTCTGCCCGCTCGCCCGGCTGCCCTGCGCCCAGCACACCTTGGCGAGAGAGCGGTTAAAACGCTGGCTGCTCTTCACCACGGCTCTGAAATGTTACAGCTGCTGGTGCGCTGGTTGTCACACATCAGGGGAACAAGATGAGGCTAACAGAGGTGCAGGTGGAGAGCAATAAACATTTCCAGCAACATCGCTGGGGCACAGATCCTACTTTGCTGGGGCCGAGGGGACTGCTGGCAGCGCTGCTGCCCTCGCCGCCAGGTGACAAGCTGCGTCGCCGTCTGCTGCAGGCTAAAGGTCTCTCCTCCAAGGTCCTAGCCTTTAACTCCTGGAACAAGATCAAAGCCACAGGTAATAGGAACATGGTAAGTGTGACCCATTTGAGCTCCCAGTCCCAAACCCGCACCTGGGAAAGCCAATTCACGTGCGGGACCCTCCCATCCAGAGCGCCAGCATGGCTCTGCCTGTGCTGCTCCAGGAGGGCAGTCACAGCACCAGCAGATGCAGGATGCAGCGGCTCACTGCAAACCTCTGCGTCGGAGCAGAGATGCTGTGCGACAGAGGGAACGCCAATCCTTATAAACGTGCCTTTTATTCAAAACCTCAACCTCAAAGTTACAAAGGGTACAGAGGAATTCTGCCTCTGTGGGAATCATCCCTCGCCCTTCCCATAGGATCAGCACCGCGCGGTGTTGCTTTCCGCGGCAGTTACACCATTGCTGCTGGAGCAGGTAACATACTTCATCAAGACCATTACGGGGCTTTTTATATAATGGTACTACTGACAAATGGTTTTGTTCTCATTTTAAATAGGAATCCTGATCAACAGCAATTTGCATCACTTTGACAAGTCACACGTTGGTGAAATGTGCCACTGGCCAAACTGAATCTGAAGGGACACGTCTTAAAAACAGAAGAGCCAGCACAGGACAGATCCGTGTCTAATGGCACAGAAATATACTGCCTACAGCAGAGCTACAACACAGCTTTTTCAGAGCAGATGTGAAACACATGAGCAAATATGCTGCCTGAGGAGATCTGGAGCACAGAAGATACCCGTTCCCCACATGCCCACCAAGGTGTGCTCCAGGAGCGCTCCGAGCTGCCCAAGCAGAAGCGCCCAGTACAATCAACTCACCTCTACCCATGCTCTTAATTTATATTATGGGCAATTCTACTTTTACCCTGGTAAACAAGTTTCTGGATATGGTTAAGCTACTCAGAGTGTACATTTAAAGTAAAATCTGTTTCACATAAAAGGACAAATGAGAATGACTATTACCCCCATCTTTAATGCGCTAAATTCTTTTGCACAGATTGTTCTTGTTACTACTTCTTTCTGTGAGAGAATCTGAACAGCACACAATATTCCTCCTTACGTGCACAATTACAGCAAGCCAAGAGAGGGAGGCTTTAAAGTGGGAATGCAATGATTTTAAAGCCCTTTTTTGTAACCCACTCACCCCACAACAGTTAGGTCCTAGGCCACAAAGGGAGGAAGAGCAGCAGAGGGAAGGATATTCTTCTGAAGGCCAGATTCTGCAAGATGCTGATCATCTATAACTTTAACTACAAGCAGCAAAAATTCAAGAGATTCACCATGTAACCTAGAGAGCCCCACAGCACTCAGAGAGTTTTAAGGCCGTGAAATGCTAGCTCGTGGCCCAAAGACACCATAGCATCAGTTCTGATACCGACCAGGACTTCGTGCTGCTAGTAACTGCTGTTGCACTAAGCGAAGTTTTTCCTTGCATTACCTTTTTGTCGTCGCAGGGATGCTATTTCTGCAGCCAGGTGCTGCTCACGCTCTCTGAAACTCACAGCTTCCATAGGCGGTTGCAAAACATTTATCACAGGTGTAACTTGGATCTGCAGTTCTGGCTTTAAGGTGTGAGAACTCAGCAAAATTTTTGGATTGGGGTTTATCAGTACTCCAGGTATTGATAAATCCCAATCACACTTCCAATATAAAACCAGACATTTGAATACTCTGTGGAACAACTTTCCTAGGGGATTGATTCTGGTGTTTAAGGTGGGGGAAAAGTCCAGTAATCAACAGAGGAATGTTGTTCTGCATTCCACGCTCTGCCATGGACTTCGGGTACAGCCTGGAGACCACAGGCTCTCTCTGCCCCCATCTCCTACCTATGAAACGGGAACAGGAGCAGTTACCTTCCTCTAGGGAAGATTTATCATGACACCGGTATTCCGTGCCATGGGAATGCATCAGAGAAGAGGCAGAGTAGGTGCACAGCTGCCATGACCTGAGTCATCAGAAGGCAAAGACAGAGGACATCTCAACAAGGTTTTCTTCTCTCCAAATGGTTTAAGGTAAAGACAAACTTCTGTACATCTTCATACAGCATGTAAGGCTCAGGGCCATAGTAAGATACCCAGTTACCAGCCAGCACCTATTCTTTTATTCTTTTTGTTAGAAGAAAAAAAAAAAAGACGACATACTAGCGTGTAACACAACCACAATTCGAAAAATAAGGCCACTGGCATTCTTTGGTAAAGCCTAGGCTGAAAACTTATCCCAGGATGCGTGATCTTCCAAAAATCTGCCAACCCCTGCAGTGTTCAAACTTCTTGTATGACCACAGACACATGAAGAATGAAATTAAATCCCATGGAAATCTTTGACATTTCTACTATTACGCAATGTTTGGGTGAAAAAAAAAAGTGCAGAAATTCTCCTTCCCTTTCCAGAGTGAGTTTAGAAAAACTATTTCTAGCTTTTTTTAATTACACATTTCACCATTAAAAAGAAACCGTCCATAAATTAAAAGAACCACTAACTAGGGCTTATGTAACCCATTTAGAGTGGGAAATTGGTAACACTTGGGAGTGGAGTCTGTTACTGTAATTCCTGGAGTCTATACCGCTCATTTGATGTGTGCAAACATCACAAAAATTGTTTCTTTAATATTTGCATTAACTATTTTACACAAAAAAGTTAATCACAAAAAAGGTTAAGATGCTGGCATCTGCATCCTATAGAATCTAAAAGAAAAACTTTAATATACGTTTAACGATGTGAGGAATAGTTTATCACTGCCTCAGTTAAAGTCTCTCAAGTTATAAATTTACTTTATCCAATTCTATTTTTGGGGGGAAGGGTGGGGGTTGTATTCGATGGGGTTTTTTTTGTTTTCTTTTGGAGCATTTATGGCTCTATTACATTTTTGGTAGAAAACTGTCATACTGTGTTCTTAATCAATGCTACTGAAGTTTCCCCCATGGAGAATATTCAGCATTAATCTACCTCTCCCCCCCATTCCTGACCCAGCAGTGGGGCAGCCAGCCCGAGCTATGGGACTGCTGTTGTGCCGAGCCAGTTGCTTCAAATGTTCAAGCAATGAGAACATTCCCAAAATAGCTGTTCCTAATGCTATTGCATCATTACTTTTCCAAAAGCAGCATATATGTTTGAAACGAAAGACTTTCTCCTAATTCACAGCAGTGGATACCAGCAGGAGCAACCTTCTTCTCCCCAGTTGGGGCTGCACCAAAAATCACAGGACGATTTGATCAGAATCTTCCTGAACGAGCTGAGTCTCTTGACACTGAATTTACAGATTAACAGGGCTTGTTTCAGACCCTTGGGACAGCTGGGTGCTCTGGGAGTAACTGGTTGCAGGAAAGGCAGCAGCAACGCGGCAGCCTGGGGCTGGAGCTCTGCCTGGCAGTCGGCGCAGCCGGGTCGAGCCGCAGCAGCCGGACACCCGCAGCAGCTTCTGTGCTCCACACCGAGCTGCTCCACACTGTGAAATTGCAATGACAACTTGCAGAAAGCAGTCTTGCAAGAAGGCACTAATAAAGGGCAGCAAAAGCTTACACCAATACTTAAATAAAAAAAAAAAAAACCACCAAAACAAAAAAAGCCAATAATCAACATTCCTCTCCCCTCAAAAAAAACCCCAAACCCCTTCCTGTTAAGACAGTTAGCAAACTGTTCATAGAAAAGAATTTAATGAAGTAGGTCTACACTCATCAGCAGAAAGTACTGATCATTCCGTGGATATTCATTTCCCACATAGACAAGTTAAAGGGCCACAATGTCACTCGACCTATATACTTACAATTCTGTCCAAACACATCTTGGACTGATCACACCAGGACCAACCCAGGTGCATCATACACTGTGTACATAGATGAAGTAAAGAAGTTGCATAAAATTTATTTTTCCACCTTGTTTTACAACATTCCCTTTTAAGTTCTTACACATCTGCAACATATAACTCCACAGAACAATAAATAATTGGCATTCATATTTCTCTTGAATCAAGAGTATTTACACACTGTTTAACTAGACGACAGGTACAAAACATTGGCATCACAGTAAATATCATTTTGACACCAGAATTCATTTCCCCGATTAAAAATTAAATTAACTTAACATATTTTTTTAAACAATTTTAACAATTAAAAATGTTCTGAAAGGCATATAAGTACACAAGTTGTAGTAGGCAGTAGTAATGGACCATATTGGCAAAGCTGTAGAACCCAGGATTTCATGCGAAAGACACTAGTAATTAGGAAATAACTAATAATAAACAAACAAACAAACAAAAAGAGCCCATCCAGCTCATGCTGAAGATTTTAGTGGGCACTGGACTATCCCCAGCAACTGCGGAGACGAGTCAAAACCCATCCAAACACTTGTGCACAGGGAGCTTGTGACGGTGAGCTGCGTGCAACAGTAGCTCACGTACCTGGCTCGGAGCACTGCTTGTACAAAGCAAGGATTTACGATGCATCAGATGGTGCAGCAGCTTTCTTCCGAAGATAAAGCCACACGACAAGCTTTAGGGATTCACACATTAACTGTGGGGCTCCCTGACAAACTCAGCTCAACTATAGCAAAGCTCTCCTCAGCAGCTGCACGGGGCGAGAGAGGTTGTCATGGCGTTTAATTGTGAGAGTTCAGTAGATGACAGAAAAACAACACCTCAGGTGCTGCTCAGTTTGGTCCAGCCACAGCTGCAGCTTTCAGCACATAGCTCTCAAGGCAAGGATGATGTCATTCATCACTCCTCAGCCCAGTTGTGATAAGACCCTGCAGAGATTTAAGCTGCTGCTGCTGCTGAATGCTGTGTTTCAACTGCACTATGAGTCGAGCAACACCAACGTTTGCAATGGTAAACAGGACAAGCTCTAGGGAGGAAATGAATAAAAAGGAAAAAAAAAATAATGAGGAGGATTGCGACACACCTGTAATTACTGCAGAGTTGCGAGAAGAGAGCAGTGCCTGTCCCAAAACCTCCTCCACGTTAACTAAGCACTGCAGCGGCACAGCACGGAGCGTTGGCTTCCCCAAAAGCAGCCCTGGGAAGCAAGAGCACACCAGGAGATGGACACTGCTACCCTACGGCATCGCTCGGGGCATGGTCCCAAAGCACACAACTTGTATGAACTGCTACAGTACATAAACCAGAACTAAAAAACAGGAATAGGAAGAACACTAAGTAAGGCTACAAACAAGATACTACATAGAAGAAAGCAACGCTTCACTTCCAATAAGCACAAATTATCAGCATACTAGAGGAAAGGGATTAAATAAAATTTCCAGCAGAGAACCCATTTATTCAAATGCACAATAAATATGAACACATGTATTAAACTTTGCTTTTAGAAATTTTTTAAAATAATTTAAGAGAAATAGATTGCAGACATAAAGTGCTAAACTTGAAAAATACAACAATCATTCCACCTTCCTGCTGTTTGTTAAATGGCAGTTTTAATTTTCTGATTGCTTTGAAGAAATGCAGTGTCTACCCAGACAGAAATTACTTCCTGGATTTACAACCTTGTGCAAAGAAATTAGCTGCAAAGGAACATAATTTGCACCCCCAAAACACAGCTACAGATTACTATCAATCCCATTAAATATGTGTTCCTTATTAAAGTTATGATTCAATAAATATAAATTAAATCACAATTCACACCCTTTCTTGGTGGAAGCTAATATTTTGCAAATATGGTCCACTCAGTGTAAACTGTATTGACTTCAGGAAACAGTGAATTCTACCATATATACGTCTCAAATATTTACATACAGTAGCATGGCACTGTTATTCTTGCAGGACATTTAACTACTAATACACACTAGAGAGGGACAGGGCTTTACAAAGCTGTGTACTGCGATGGGTTTGCCAACGGACAAGAGGGACTCGACTTCTCAGTCACAAGAACTGGCCAAAAGAAAGTCTCGATTTTTATATTTAAAGGTACTTAAATCAAATGCTGACCGGGGACTCCAGAACACCTGCATGGCTGACGCTATCCAGGAGCTGTAGCAAGTCACGATGAGGACAACATTAAGTATCTTTTTGGCAAAGTGGCATAATTCACAGAAGGCTGGTAGCCCCACTAGCACCCCGCAGGCCGTTCAGGCACTGCTTTGCCTCTGCGACACACATCACTGAGAATGCTGAGCTACGAGGGCTTCTCCCATCATGAACGTGGCATGCCACGTAAGTAAAAATTTGTATTTATTTTCCCCTAAGAATAAATCAAATGGGAAGGAAAAAGGGAAATTTTCAAAATATTATGAAAAGGTGAATATAAGAATTAGTTTTCCTTAGCCCGCCGTCTGTTTCTGAAGGTGGCTGCTACGTATTGGGACTGCAGATGAGCCCAGTCAGAAGGCTGGCACAAAAGAAAAACTGGTTAGATTAAAAGAGCATTTGCTGATCTTATTCCCAAAGGATTTTAACACACTTTTCTCATTTAAGAGGGTTTTCCCCACATGAATTAACTCCAAGGTCGTACAGACTTGCACCTTCCTCTCGCCCCGAGCCACACGCATTATGAAGCACATCCAATTTTCCCCTGTATCTTCTGGAACTTGCATCCTCTGCTCTTTAATATCTACTCACAGGTTCTGAGAGCAAGGAAGGCAGGTCAGGTTGTGCAAAACATTCCCTGGAGCAACGACCACACACCAACCACGCAAGCCACGGCTATCTGAGATCTGAAAATTCAAGACGTACCACCATGGGTCAACACAGACTCCAGCTCTTTTAAAACAACACTCCCATTTTCCACTGATTTTCACATCAGACCTTCCAACGCAGCATTGTGCTGCTTGCGACAGCGGAATGCCTGTAGCAATGGCAACAGAAGCTGGCAGTCCATTAAAGAGGTTCAGCATGGCACAGAGACGACCAGGGACCTTCTGCTGGTCACCCCAAGTTGGAAGGGCTGCCTTGGGAGAGGAGAAGGGAGCCCAGGCTCGGGGCTCTGACGTTCCTGGTCCCTCTGCACAGCCAACCAACAACGGCGCCAAGCAATGCCAGCTCCGACAGTGGTTTTTATGATGTGGGAATGAGACAGCAAGCAGCTAATTTAGCACAGACTAAACAGCCATTAGATGAGGACAGCTGCCACTAGAAGCTCATCCATGTTTGATGCACGGACCCAACCGTAAAAGATTCCTGCAACTCTCTGACCTTATCCTGAGCAGCCAAGTATGTGCTGCTCTCCTCACCGTGTTGTAACATGGGCCAATGCTTATTACAAAGCCAGAACTCGTTGAGTTTAATCTTTGAAAACTAAAAATAAATACATAAATTTGCTCTGCACGTGAGCCTAATGCCTTCATACAAACCCCACTCCTGCGATTCAAGTTTAGGTTTTAGAGCAAAGCCAGTGCAAGGTTCTGAAAAACTGCCTCTGCAGGGAGCATGTCATGAACAACATCCACCTCGGAGTGCCTCGGCTTCTTCGCAGCTCATCTTCGCAGCTTCATCCTAACAGGAACCAGATTTCGTGTAGCTGTGAGGAGCAGCAGCTCCGTGACCTCCCCTCTCAGTCTCCAAGGATTCAAGACACGTCTGCCACATTGTCTGCAGAACAGTACGAGTCTCTTCTCACGTTGTCGACACATTTCAAGTCTGATCAACTGCAAACTTCTTTTCCAAAGAGGATTTGCTTTAGTTTGGATATTTTTCTCCTATACAAATAAATACAGAGTTTGTCACCAGCCCCTTTTAACAGGAAGCACAAAAGCTAAACAAAAATGAATTTATTCATTTTTTACTACCATTTCTCTGTATTTATCAGTGACTGGACACCTCCAAAATCACTAGGGTGACCGAATCTCAAGCACGCTCAGATTCTCAAGTGTGTGTAGACCTGACACGCTGGAGCCCCATTATGGAAACAGCATGCCATGAACCAGAAATCAGCTGACAGCAGTGTAGTGCATCACCTACATTAAGGGATTTCCAAGATGTAAGAAGAATGATAGATAAATATAAATATCAAAGATAAATAATATAAAACAACATAACACGATCCAAGGAACAGCACAGTTACTTAAAAAAGCAACTTAAATTTGTCAACTGTAAATTCCAAGGTCAGTTAGCAGCTTTCAGATACTTTTAACCATGCGTGAGAAACCCACCATCATCACGCTTACACGCATTAGACCCCAGTTAATTTGAACAAAAGTGACAAGAGTTGAATGAACTAACAAGTGCTTCTACCCTCAGAAAACTCCCTTTTATCCTTAGGTTTCCGTTCATGGCAGCTGTGAAGTCTTTTTCAATAAAGCAGCATGTAATAGAGATTACCACATGATCCTTATGTAAGTATCGGACGTATTCATTATAGTAACAACTACATGATTTTTGTCTCTCAGCCATGTGCAGTATCTGTCTCTGGGTGCAATGAGAGCAGCCCTAGGACGTAAGCTTCGAATAGCTTGGGGGAGAAAACCTTCGTCTCAGGTACTTCAGGACGTAGAGGGGAAGGCAGCTCACCAGAGTGATGACAGTGACTTTCCACAAGAACGACAAAGTTGCAATGAAATAAACATCTGCATAAAGAGAAAAGCACAAATTCAACAAAGATGGGAAACACGTTCTGGGAAGAGGTACAGAAAAGCAATTCCATCTACCAACGCTTCTTAAAGTACCCTCATCTTCTCCATACTCAAGTTCAAAGCTCATACGGTACACCTGGCTCCCCAAACTCTTCTGCCCTTCTCTTCCACAAAAGATACAGCTTTCTGCACAGCACATTTCAGCAAGACATGCAGCTCCCCACAGGCAAGTGCCCACACGTACCCCATCCGAAACAGGGCTATCCATCTCCTGGCCATACTGAGCTTCTTTAAAGGGACTACTTGTCCTCTGACTCCAGGGGCTACCTTCTGCTACATTGCTGGTAGCCCGGCAAATGCATCTCTCAACTGTTACAATACCTCAGAATCTTTGCAAAACATAGTTGAGGCATCATTCAAAATGGAGCTGGTATACCCAAGTGCAAGAGATCAGATCTAGCCCACTGGGAAGTTATCCTCATCGACTTCAGAGTCAGCAAAGAGCTTTATGGAAGAAGTAGTGACATCTTGTGGTTCCTGAGCAAACATTGGAACAAACCCTACGGACCTGATATTTGCAACTAGACAGCTACTGGGGGAATCTGGAATTCCTCACCCCTTTTTCCTTTAGCCAGGGAAAAGGATTAGCTCTGTTTCAGGCAACTAAAAAAAAAGATCCAACACCCAAACCCAGAAGAGAAGGGCCCCAGCGAAGCAGACAGGTTTTAGGAGGCAGCTCCTTCACCCAGTTAAAAGATGAAATCTTTCAAACCAACAGCGGCTTCAATCTGTAGTCTCAAGTTCAATTCCCATATGGAAATAAAAAGCCCTGCTACGTACGGTAGCATGGTGAAGTCTGACAGCATGGACGGGATTCACTGGGCAGCCCGGAGGCTACCGACCACCTTTACCTCTTCTAGCACTTTGCTATGAGAAGGAACCATAAAATACCTTTCAAGTGTCTCCAAATCAAACAGAGCTTATTCTAGTCGGAACTACTGTCATTGTAATCATCGTTGGCTTCACCAACAGCCTTTGACCTCAATTCAGCTCCTGTTACTATTCGGGTCATAAACTAACTGATTGGAGAAAAGGCATTTAACCTTACCAATAAACTCATGTAAGAAGACCAGAGAAGCTATGTAGCAGGAGAGACTAAGCAGCTCAGCCACTATCATGAGCCAGTGCCACGTCTGGATCGTCAATGCCACCATCAGTAACTCTGTGAGGATCAAGGACGTGAAGGAAATGGCAACAATGTGGACAAATTCGGATTCAAAGAGGAGGAGTGCTCCGTACATGATGATGCTACCTGCAAGGGAACGGAACATTTGGGTATTTTATTCAAACACCAGTCTAAGCTCTAAAACCCACTGTTAGGTCTTGGAAAGGCTGAAACATTGTTATGTCTTGAGACTGTTTTTCATGAAACCCGATGAATGCAATGACAATAAATCAGTTACTATTTAGGAGAACTGATGAGAAGACAGGGAAAAGTTACAGCAGAGATGCCCAGACTTTTATAACAATCTATCATATTCGTAGACACATGGATATAGGAAACTAATACATGCTATTTTGGCAACCGGAGATTTCTAACATCACAAAACTCTATCCTCCCAGAAAAGCAGCTGGTCATTACTTAGAAGCTAAAAGATCAAATATTTGCAAAACCTACTGCATTGCCTTAGTTCCCAGATAGCAGCAAGGTGCTGAAGACCTCAGTGGCTACAAGTTAGCCTCTCTTTGTACTACTTCAGCCAAAATCTCTTCCCCTTTACAATTCCCCCTAAAAGGAGCACACATTAAAGAGCTGTTAATGATGCATTGTTTTGTGCTCCCATTCTGGCTAGCCAGGGAATGCTCACAATGCCCCGCACAGCCACCTGCACAAATAACTCATGTTAGCAGCATGAGTAATCTGCACCAACATCCATCACGCGAGGCTAGTTTCAGAAAGGAAAACCTGCAAGTGACTATAGCTTGAGCCACAAAGTTCAAATCCAGCTGTGAACTTTCCAAAATTTAGGACTGCTCAAGTTTTCGGTCAGGCTCATCTCTGCTAGCAACGAGCCCAATTGTTTGGCCTGCTGTTTTCTAGTTATTTAGCACATCAGAAGTGAAGTCACTTTAACCAAATATTGTAACCAGATAGCGGTCTTAGCTCAAGAAATCTTTCCCTCGATGCATCACCCTTCTGGCTTTAGCTTTCCACCCCTTGTGAGTTTTTTCATAAATGCCTTGGCTTTGGCATCATATTTATACAGCATCAGAAGACCATTATCCCTGTTGTAGGCTTCTACTGTATTAGATTTCAGAAGATAATGCTAACTGAGCTGTTACATTCTTGGATTCGCTCTCTGCTGAGGATGATAGTATCAATTAAATCAGTAAGAATTATCTGCTTTTTGGGGCACATTTATTCTGACTTTTACTAATAAAAGGGCTTTGGAAAACAAGAAGTTTTGTCACAGAACCATATTGACATTTGAGCTTTATAGCTTCATATATGTACATGTTTTCCACGACTCCCTGATTAACACTCCTAGAAAGTATTTGAGTCTGAGGTTACTTGATAAAAAAAGACAAAATGAAAGAAAATACCTTCTTAGACATATACCCCAATCACTACATCCACTTTTGTAATTAAGGCATTTGCTTAACTGTTTTGGTAGCCTAATTACAGTGTACAAGATACGATCAAGAACGTGAGCTCTACTCTAGTCCTTCATTATAGATGGCTATGAAGTAACCAGAACTATTGCCACTTCTCTTGGACACTGTTTAGATAAAATACACAAAGCTACAGATTCTGTATTTTGCATCCTGGCTTAATATAACCTGTATAACCTATAGGTTTGAAAACCATTTTCAAACGAAGGGAAAAAAGTCACAAGCTCTACTTTGCAGATGGAGTAATTAAAGCACTGAAAGGAACCGGCACATAATTACAAAGGATGGTCCCAATGGGAAAAGGCATGATGCTTTGAACTTCTGCATCACTGCCTACAACAGGTTTGACCAATTGTTACCAATATTTCATTTTAGATGATTTCTTCCTTTCATAAGGCTACCAACATTTTCCATGACAGAAAAAAAAAAAAAAGTAGCGAATAGAAACACAGAATGGTTTGGGTTTGAAGGGACCCTAAAGATCACCGGGTTCCAACCCCCAGCCACGGGCAGGGACACCTTCCACTAGACCAGTTGCTCCCAGCCCCATCCAGCCTGGCCTTGAGCACTTCCAGGGACGGGGCAGCCACAGCTGCTCTGGGCAGCCTGTTCCAGGGTCTCACCACCCTCACATATTCATTCATTATCCCACGGATGAATTGCTAAATTCACTTCATGCCTTACTTAACCTTCTGCAATACAAAAAATTGGATATTCTGTATTCATTATAACATCTAAAGGCACAAGCAGAAGCTGATTTCTTACCTTGATAGATGCTTATTAAGACCCATATTAAAAATGTTTTGTACGATAACGGTCGTCCCTAAGGGGGAAAGAAAAAAAACAGACCATTGGGGTTTTCTTCTATGAATGTTCACTTAGAGATCAACTCGGCAATTAATAAAAGAGAATTTGAAGGTGATTTGGAAGGAAAACAAAACAAATCAACCAACCCCGAGGCAGTGTCTCTTTATTCTCGTATATCACGGTGCCTGGAGGAGGCCTGGGACTGCGGAAGCTCAGTGCTCGCACAGTACAGTACAACCTCATCCTTACTGCACACATGATTAATTCAATGCAAAAAGACGTCTCATGAGTTTAGTCACTGTACTGTGAAATATAACATGTGTGTATACACATACATATGAATATATTAATATTATATTTCTAGACACACACACAAATCACCATCATATTGAAGGCAGAGAGGTTTAAAAAAAAAAAAACAACCCAACAAAGCACCTCTAGCCAATAAAGCTATACCAGTACAAACCCCCTCTATGTTTAGACCAGGCCTAAGGATAGTTGGAGAATTAGTGGTTTATGACATAAGAGACAACATACAAGTGAAACCAGATGGAGACTTATTCAGGCTGTTGGAACAACAGGCTTTGCTTCTAAGAGTATCTGTTTAACAGAAATCCTTGAGGGAAAGGATCTGTTGAAGACTCAGTCCACCCTTTCCTTCAATTAAGAAAGATGTTCCCAGTCTGCATACCCCAGTTATTCAAAAAATTTTCCAAGGGAAAAAAAAGGAACCTAGGACAACATTTACCTTCCTGATATTTCTGTGGCAAACATCAGAAAACGTCTCTGTCTAAGGAGAAGGACCCAACTTTCACGCTAAAGCCACAGAAGTGGTAACAGTAGCCAAACCTTTAGGTCTTTTCAAATCACCCTCAAGGCAAATTTCTACTCAAGAAATTATGCGATCACTCACTCTCCACCAAATGAGCACATCCCTTTCCCCTATCCCCTCTTCTGGCTTCAGAAGAGTGCCAAATCCCCGACGATTTCTCTTTCCCCTTTATTTTGGAACAAATTGGTAACACTAAATCCTTAGAATTTCCCACAGAATGGAACTTCTATTTCCCCAGCCATTTTTAATAAATTGTATTTCATGTAGCATTCAATAACAAACTGCCAGGAAATCTGGTTGTATCTGTTAATTCAAATTTGCCTTTAAAACAATTTTGCCTGAAAACGCATGATGAAAGTTCTGTATCTACTGATAATATATTTGACTTTACACATTTAGAAAGTTTCCAATCAGGATGAGGATCTTGCCTTAAACTGAAACAGACAAAAGTTTCCCACACCTTAAGAAGATCTTTGTAGAGCTCTGGGTACAACATTGCAACTTCAGATTTCACATCTTTGTCCAGGACCAGAGAGAACACTGGAAACATTGTGTAAATTGTGGAGTACCTGAGAAGAAGGTAGAAGACCAGTAAATTATCTAAAAGTGTAGAAACAGAAATGCTAGTCTTCAGGAAGGAAATAAAGAGTATCCTTGGAGTGCCAAGTGACATACATGTAATAACAACTTGCAAGTGGAACCCACCAGAGCTTTGCATATAGGAAAAACCTGCAGAACTTGCTTTTTGAATGGCTTTTGATTGCAAACACTCATACACAGGTGACTGGTTCAAGTATTGCAACTGGTGTTACGGGGTTATTAACGGAGCCAAGGACAAACCTGTCCCCAACCCAAAGTTTGCTCTACAGTTCAGGCTTGATGCTGTCTGCGTCAGAAGGCAATGGAGATGAATTTACTGTTTGGGTTTTTAATTACGTAGTCGAAAGCCTATAAAGCCATGGGATTTAAGACAGGAACCGATTCCCCCTGTTGAAGCGGTTGGGCTGTGCTCCCTTTCTGACACTGTCAGGAGCTGGGCACTGGCTTTCTCTGCTGCACAAGCACCAGAGCGTAAGTACTGTCCCTCTGCTTTTTACTGGGATTGAAGGAACAGTCCCTGGAGGATGGCTGGCATCTCATGTTCTGAATGCAACCAACTGTCCTTTTGGAAAGGTTTCTGTAATCGTTTGCATTGCCTCGGTGGCTTTGTTCAGTGCAGAGGAGCAGAAAGGGGACAAGGATCACATCCATCTTCTGAAGCAGTGTTGTGAAACACGCGGAGTGGAGATGTGCATGCCTTGCATGTTAATTAGCCCAAGACTATTCATTATGCACAGGTTTTCAACACTATCAGTAAAAAGAGCTCTTACCCAATGATGAGAAAGCCTTGGTAGAGAGGAACTGAAGCAAAGTAAAATACCGATGAGAAAACAGCCTAGAAAAGAAAAGAAATAAGCTTTTCAGGCATTAAGATACTGCAGTAAACGTAACATCTTAAAAACATACTCTGTTCAAACTGAAGCACACTGGCAGTGGGTTCTCCAAATTCCTCAAATGAAAACAGAAGAATGTAGTATCAACCCTTTTTATTCCTATACAAACCTTAGATAAAAGCTACGTTTAACAGCAAAAACTGGAAAGCTGGGCTTGGAAAATTCTTTGTAACGTAATTCCACAGAAAAGAACATAAAGAGTTTCCTCCAAAGCCCACTGGTTTGATCAAAGCTATCCAGATGTTGAGAAGGTCAGGTGTGTACTTCCTGGATGTAAAAGCCTGGAGATGATGCTTTTGCAATGTAAAAAGAGGGAACACTCACTAACACAAACTCCAAAGAGTTCAAGATTAATTATTTTTTTTTGTCAGAAGTTACAGGTTTGTTTTCTGTTCTTGTTTTTAGCTGCAGAGTAAGCTAGACTGTCCCTTGAGTCTGAACCTTTTGTCTCTGGTGCTATTATTCTAAACAAGGGCAGAGGGCAGAACCAGCCTTCTCAAAAATATTTTACCCAAAAAATACTTTGTGTTCTTAGCGAATGTATCGGTACACTGTGGCATGGAAACACAACTCCCAGAAAGTAACCTCTGTCCTTAACTGTAACTTTCACTCAAGTCACCACAGCTAAGAACAGAATTTGGCTCATGAACTCTCAAAATCTTTTTCAACTCTCCTTGCCAACTGGCAATTGCATTTTTGTTACGCTGAGGCTCCGCACACAGGAGCGATGTAAGTTTTGTGAATACCAAAGCTGTTTCTAAGGTTCCTTTTGCAATGGAGAGGAACAGACGGCGTCCACGTTGCTGCAGCGAGCTGCCGAGTGCTTGGGAAGGTTCGTATGTGCTCCAGCAGCCTTCGTGGCACAGCTCCTGCGAACACTCTGCAACGCGCCAGACCCAGCTTTCGGTAACCTCATCAGGGAGTCAGCCAGGTCCTCCTCAGCTGCTTAAGCAAGGCCTTCAAATAGTGAGGCCAAAGTTAAAACACACCTGAAAATAAGTGCACTTACTCAGCAGTGGCCGTGAGAGTACTGCCCTGCTTCAGATTTTCAGTATTTCCTACCATTACCAAACAGCAGCGACGGCGTGCCGCGTGAGAGCAGTGTTTTCCAAGGTAGAACATTGTTTGTCCAGTTTTGGAGAAGTCGCTCATGTTTGTTCTATACCAGCAGCTTTCTTATGTGTTTTCCTATCAGAGTAACAACCTCATGTTCCAACCTACCAACATTTTTATCAGAAGAAACAGTTGCATCCAAAAATGAAATATAGAACCTATACTTTTTGATTCAGCTTTTTCACCTGGCCGTGGGAAAAAGCCTCAGGCCAGCCCACCTACCTGCATGGTACTGATGCACAGGCTCCTGTGGATTACAAACTGACTGAGCGCCGCAGACCGCTTGTAACTGTTTCTTCCATGCACCATTAGTAAACGACCCAGATGTTTGAACTGAGTGATAGAGAAATCAGCTGCAAGCGATGCCTGTTTTCCTTCCTGTGTGCAACAGCAAGTAAAAGCATAATGAGATCATTTCATGATTGGAAACTAAATAATATTGTATTATTATTTAGTTATCACTGACAGAATTTCCAAGGAAATTTGCAATATATTAGGTGGGGGAGATTATTACTTCGGCACTTTCCCCTTCCACTGTGGCTTTTAAGCAAAGAGCAAAAATATGAGGAGAATTCCCATTTGAACCCTGGCCTCCAAGTCTAAGCAACCCTCTGGATTATGATTCACAACATGCATGTTAACGTGGACACCACTCATATCAAGTCAGTTTTGAACACAAATTTTCAGTCTCAAAAGTTCACTCGTTTTAGTGTTTTGGCTCACTGCAAGCAGAGTCTTTCCACTGCCGCCAAATCCAGCCTTGCCGCTCCAAGCAGCTCCACGTGCAGGAACCAGAGCTCTAACCCAGAGTTTGCTTTCTAAACGAATATAAACAGGCTTTAATTTTACATGTAGGGTATATGCTATCAGACTAATTATAACTCCAGCATTTGGAGCATCTACGTGTGATTAAAAAAACCCCAAATGAACCACAACGATCCAGATTCCAGGAATCTGCCAAGAACCAAATAAAGAACTCTATTAAACAGTAGAATCCATTACAGCCACATTATTTTTCATGGTAAGGGGCTATTGCTCTGATGATTATTCTTGCAGAAGCTTCTCACTTTTCCACACAAATTTCTGAGGATTCATTTAAGCGTTACTTGTGCACTAGCTTCTGAATTGCCATAGGAAGTGTTATTAAACATGAGGTAATCTCACCTTCCCTTCGACTCCAACGCCGCAGTCAGCCTCCTGAATCATGCTCACATCATTCCCTCCATCACCTGCAGGTCAGAGCACAGACAAACGACACGGGTAGTTAAGCAAGGGGGGCGACCTGCAACCCCACCAAAGGCATCTGCACTAGGCTAATATTAAAAGAAACCTATCAACAAAAGCGGGATTTTGATTAGAAATTGTGGAATTAAATTCCTGAGAAGTTTTGTTCTGTTTCTAATAGACACCCCCCAGCCACGGATTGCTTTATCTGACTTGTATGTGTACCATTATACCTACAACGCTGAAACAAAGTCCATACCTTAACAATGGCACTTCACCTGATCAAGTTTTGCAAAGATACCACCCCAAATATTTCTGAGCAGTTTGCCACTGAAGTTCCCATATGCAAAATCTCATTTTCTCGATCATCCCACAAATCCACTGTTCCCCTACCTCAGCATTTCCAGGTGTTATGAGATGACAGGGGATGTTTGAAACAGTCAGAAACTTTGTGTTCAAGTTTGAAAAGAAGAAACAGTCAAGGCACCATCCTAGATGGTCCCTCCTCCCTGGGTAGCCCCTTACCAACGGCGCAGGTGAGCCTGCCAGTCCGTTCCTGCAGCAACCGCACGATCTGCGCCTTCTGCGTTGGAGCGCATCGGCAGCACACGACGGCAGGGCACTGGCAAGCCAGCTCCATGAACTCATACTCGTAGTACTTCAGACACACCTAATTTACAGAGATCAGAAACATCACCTATGTTCGTGCTCTGAAAGTTTCTTAAAAAAAAAACCCAAAAACCAAAAACCCAACAGAATTCGGCTGCTGCGTTTTGCCCAGAGCCTACCTCCAGCGAGTCCCCAGAAATGACCAGAGCACAGTCGTGTTTCCGACGGAAGGCGTTCAGCTCCAGGTGGGCTTCTCCCCGGTTAGTCACCTGCGGGAAAAGATGGCAACTGAGGAAGGGTTTGCTCCGCTGGGATGAAAACCCAAATAAACAAGTCTCAGAGGGAGGAAAAGTAATACAGAGAGGGCAGCACACTGAGCTATTCAGGGCATGCAGATAAACAAAACCTCAGGGGATAGAAAGGTGCGTCAAAAGAATAAAAATATTTTGGGTCTACTGCTGGAAAAAACAGCTGTGATCTCAGCACCACTCCTGTCCCAGAGTTTGGGGTCCTGAGCAAGTCTAGAGAGAGGGGTATGTGGGTGTTACTCACTAGTCTGAATATATGGATGTCCTGTGTCCGTGTCACCAAATGTGCATTCTTGGCCGTACACGTGGCTGTCTCTAATTTATCCCCTGTCAGCATCCACACCTAAAATCCAAATATCGAATGTATTAAATACAAAACTTAACAAGCACATCTGCAGCACATCTAGAAGTACCACCTGCCAGTTCAGGCATATAAAAGGACTGTTAGAATACATACCCTAATATTCTTCTAAAAAAGCCCTATTTTAAAACATACAAGAAAATTCTCACCCTGAAAGCAAGCAAAGCTTTTAAAGAGGCTTAAATGCAAAGAAGTTACAAACTATGTATAACTTTTTTTTTTCCCCCACCTGCAGTATATCAAGATTCTGCCGATAAACCCACAAAATGCAAGCTAAAGAATGCGTGTGCGTGTGCTCATGTGTCCCACCCCAGCTATTTCTTGTACGCTGAAAGCAGCAGGCCCTGCCGCAGAGATCCCTCATGGCCCTGCCTGAAATGTGGATGATGCAACTGGGGTTAGCTCACTGCTGATGTGTGCGTCTGGAACAGGCTAAGTTGGTCGGGGTTGTTGTTTTTTTTTTTTTTTTTTTGTGTTGTTTTGTGTTGGTTTTTTATATTTTTATTTTTTTTTTAAATATACGCTGCTCCTTTTATTTCGTGCTGGTGAGGGGGGGCATTAGAAAGCAGTGTCAGCAGCAATACCCTGTTATAATCTGGCAGGGAATTCCCTCAACAGTGTAAATATATCAGAGTTTTGTTTTTTCCACTGGTGTTTTTATTCTTTCAAGACACCGCCCAAGAATATTTAATGAAACTTTTTTTAAAAAAAGAAAACAACCAAAAAAACACACAAAGACTCACTTATTTGTTTAATAATCTGAGGCTGGAAAGAGATTTGATCTTAACAAGATGGTCCCTGTAATGAATTACAAGGCTGCCTTCACTCTTGATTTACTCCTTGCATGCAATACCCTAACGACTGTAGCATTGCAAGGAGGGCTCAGCAGTGCCACACTCGCCGTGCCACGACGTGCTCCACACCCCGACACCGACTCCAGCCAAGGTGAAGAGAAAACATGAAAGCGCTTTGCAGTAAGTGGCCAGGACTACGCTGCAAAGGGAGAAAGCCACAACGCTGCTAAGAGCTCGCTCTGATTCCGCTCGTCTTGCTTCTCAGCCCAAGTCCCTGCTGTTTCCTAACAGAAAAACACTTTCAGAAGCTTGTCCCAAGCCTTGAATTCCACTTCCCACCTAAGTCCCAAACACACAGCCCTGCTTTGGATTCACAGCATGGCTAAAGGATTTTGCTCGTTTTGCTACTTAAAGCAGAAACACCACAACCAGAATCTTTTACCTACTTTTCCTGCCCAAAACCGAACGGTTAGTCCATTATTTTTTTCCTTTTGCAATTCCAGGATCTGACTGACAAGTTTTCAGAGAGACAGACTAAGCGCGCATCCCACCGGTTCCTACAGCCTCTGTGCTTAGCAGAGAGGTGTCCGAATCTTGGATGCGGGAGCCCAGCAAGCTGGAGAGGGGGAAAAAAACCCAACCAAACCAGTCCAGCCTCGATTCCCTTGGCTCAGCCCCCCTCTAGTGGCTACTGAAAACATAAATATCCACAGCTTCAACCCCAGCACAGGCGTTCCTGCATGAGGCACATCCAAAGTGGTCTTGTTTCACACAAGCATCCAAAATAAACAATTGCCCCCAAGTCTCCCGTAGCCATCCTTCTGCTTCTCTGCAGGAGCCAGAGCATGTTAGGGGAAGAAAGGCACAAAAGGTGACACGCTTGCATGTGTTTTGTTAGCATATACCACTTCCAGCGTGTTCTGTTCCTGAAGTGACATCTAAAATGCCTCAGCCAGCCCCGCCGTATCTTAATTTACCAGCTGTAGGACCATACACCACATACTCCAGAGGGTGCAAGTGCTCCTGCTAAGGATAACATCAGGTTAGGCAGACCTTGATACCAGCATTTCTCAGCGTCTCCAGAGTGGGTCTGACATCCGTCTGCAGCTGATCCTCCACGCCGGTGAGACACAGCAGCTCCATCTCCATCTCCAGGCTCTCGATGACTGTGGCCACCTTCAGGGAGCGGTCGTGCACGCTCAGCTTCGCCTGGACATAGCGTGCCTGAGGGCAGAGCAGAGGGCAGAGCAGACACAGCCGCGCTCACTCACACAGCAGCCTGCATTTTTATGGAATACAGTGCTGACCAGCACGAGGGGTAACCAGCCCACCTGCCCCTGTTAACGGCAGACACTGCTAGAAAACCCCAACAGCTACTCTTAATGGAGACACCAAGAGGTCAGCGTATGACATCAAAAGGGTTACAGAGAAACTGGTCAGGTTTATTTCTACTGATGGGTGTTAAGCTTAAAAATACCGAGTATACCTCTGGCAAGATAATTTTACTTATTTTATTCGGGCATGCCACCTGTAATGGCTGGCGAGCAGAAGGTGTGTGTTACAGAATAAGGTGGACATTTCTCAGGCTGTTGTTCTGTCCCTGTCCTGTTCCAGCTGGGCAGGGCGACGCACAGCACGTCCCCGTGCACACAAATGCACGGCAGCTGCCAAAGTGACACCTGCAGAAAGCCGGGAAGCGAATCCCTCGCACCACAGGTAGCCACAGTTTCTGCAACGAAACCATCTACAAATGACAGGAACAGCGAATCCTAACCTTTTCTACTCTCATCTCTGCATCTAACTAAACAGTTCCTCACATTTTGCCTGCCTGGAGTAAGCAAATCAGTGCTGTGAGTAGAGACCTATCTCACAAACTGCACTCATGAAGCCTGTGTTTCCATGAAGCCCAGCCGGGTTATATCCTGGTTGTTTGTAGTTTCCCTGGATGATGGAATGCAGCAATGAAAATGAAAAGCCAACACGTTTCCACACACAAACAACTTGTCTAACAAATGATGAACATTTGCAGAATTTATAACCATGAAAGATTATAAGGCAGGATTCAGGAACTGTTTTGGAGGGTCCTGGCTGGGATCCAGTTTCATACATATCACTTAAAAAGCAACTCTGATTAAAAGAACAGACAAGACATTGAAGAATGGCAATTCTAGCAGAAGGAGCAGGGAGATGAGAGGCAGCATTATCAATAAGAGGTCTGTGAGAACGGCTTCAGTGATGGTCTGTTTAAAAACAAACTAAAAAACAAATAAAAACTTACTTCAAAGTCTTGATACTGCTCTTCCGTCAGAGACTTCTTGGCTACGACGAGAACCCTCAGGCCTTCCCGAGCCATGTTACCACACTGGAAAGAAGCATCACATTGTAAACCATAAACTCAATCTCAAGTTAAGACGATTTATGCACAGCGTTGCAGAGATGGCAATATAAGATAGCAGGTTAAGAAAATAACCGTCCCATTTGAGCAGCCCCAGTGAGTATATGACATCTGATAAAGTGCATGATAAACCCGAGAGGAAAAAAAAAAGATCTGCAACGGTTTGTAATCTATCCCAGTGATCAGAAATGTCCTCTGTGCTATACCAGTGTGGCAAAAGCAAGCCCACTGATTTCATTTTCTCTGTCTCCAAGGAGACAAGCCTTTGATTTGTAGACTTCACATCTTTGGCCATTGACTCTTTAAAATAAGACCAAGGGAGTACTATTCCATTGAACACCAGGGTTTGGGGGTGGGGAAAATCAGTAACCAAAGCTACTGCTATGAACTCTGCGTCAAGGTTACTACTAACCTAACACACATATCCCAGTACAAAGCTGCCAAATGTAGTTTTGAAATTAGACCTTTTAGTCTTAAATCCAAACACAGGACCAAACTCTGGAGAAGTTCGGTCACCTTGAGTGGCAATCAGTTTTGAGCAAAATCCATTTATTTTACAGGATTTATTCTGCGCTAAGTATGTTGAACTTGCACCTGAACTTCCTTGTTACTGTGCATGTACTTGGCTGATGAATTGCCAAGATCAGTAACCTTCTGGCTCGCCCATGGTCTAGCAGTTATGGCCACTCTGCCACACTGACAAGCTTTGTCACGCGTTGCCCTGGAAGGGGAAAAGCAGTCGCGTAAGAAACCCTCCGCACGCAGGAGAGACAGCCCCGTACCTCCTCTTCCAGCCAGTCGTTGTACTGCACGATCCCAGCCATCACCACATCAGCCCCCTTCATGTAGAAGGTGATCTCTCCCGTTGATTCATCCTGCAGGTAAGAAACAGAAGAGTGTAAGCTGGGCCACTATTACCGTATCTGGAGTGGCCTCAGCAAGCGCAGCGCTGAGCTTTCTGCACAACAGTCACAAAGGGGTCTGCACCGGCTCAGGCTGAGGGTCCATCTGGCGCAGGATCTTGTCTCGGGGCCAAAAGGAGGTGCCGATTCAATCGCAACTACTCGCAGTAAGAATTAATGCTTTAGAAAAGGACGTTCAGCTTTTAATCAGCAACAGGGCATCTCCATGCAGACAAGCCTCAATCCTGACCGTGCAACTTTGGAATAACTGCTAGCCCTCACCTCGAAAATTTATTTCATATTTACCTGAAACAATCACACAGATGCAGAAAACTTAACACAGTAAAAAAAAAAAAAAAAAATCACTCTAATTTACCCCCTCTGTTGCATTGTATGGCATTAAGCATAATTAAAGTTTATGCTTGCCACAGAAAGGTTAGATTGCTGCCTGCCTTGTCTGATACAAATAATTTGTAGGCTGCAAGCAAAGCATATTTACATTACCACAAATTAAAAAATCCCTTCTAACCAGGCAGATACTTAACGAGGTCACAGTTATTAGTACTACAAGCTAATGGAAACCCTGGCAATTTCCTCAAAGGAGACAAAACAATGAGTAAGGAACAAACTGCTCTGTAAACCAAGATAGCCACCAGGGATAGGAAGAAAATAAACTTAACATGCAAAAACAAAAAGCCCAGGAAAGACTGGAAATAGACAGCTGTGAATGAAGGGGGGAAAGCACTTTAGGAAAAAAAGAAATTAAAGAAAAGCACAGCGGACACTTTTTCATTCTCACACTATTTAATATATGTATCAGTCTGTTCCACTGTTACAGAAAGTAGTGGCCAAGGTTCTCACACAAGAAGAGCTCGAGTCGGTAGGTAAAAACCTAACGTCCTGCGGCACTGGCAAACCAGAGTTTACATCCACAGCAAGAAAAAAAAAGGCAAGCAGGACCTGCTGCAGGTAAACGTAGAGAAGAGAAGTAAGCGTCTTTGCTAGGGAAATTAAGAAGTAGTGAAAGATAACAAAGCTCCTTTACTGAACATTGTTGCCAAGCTCATAATGATATTTGCAAGGAAGATTCTTATAATTAAGCTTAAGCATGGTTTTTCATGTCCTGAAACATCCAGCCTTCATTTATGGATACCAGATACCCACACATCCCACATCCCCAAAGCAAAATGCTTGTCACTACCAAAACAACTGGAATCTGCTTAAATAAAAGACAATGCTTTTGGCAGCCGCCAAAGGTAAAGGTTTATCTATTAAATTATTTGATTAAAAAGTGTCTAACAACATCTCTGTAGGAAACTGAATAAAGACTCCACTTCCCGTGCTGCAGAATTGGCTTAAGATAGTTTAGATTTTTTGTCCAATATAAATACTGTATCAGCTATCTCCTTGCATTAGTCATTTCCTCTCACCAAGTTCAATAGGAGGTTAGTGCGTTCTCATATTATGGTAAGATCACACTATAACTGGCAAATCTCTGTGCAGATTTACATTGTTTTGGAGAGGCATCTTTTTCCACCGTGGTCTGACTCTGGCCACAGTTCAAAGACTTCTTTCAATTCCAGATATGACAATAGCGCTATCTTTGCTTTACAACAAAGATCATTCCACATGGGTAAGGGGAAAAAAAAAATGCGAAGAAAAAGAAAATGGAAAATATTGTGGTCAAACAAGGAGGCCTCCTTTTAAGAAGAGAAGTCAGTAAACAGTACGGTGAAGAGTGGCTGCTTTGGTAGAACAAGACTTCTTAGAATTGAAGTAATCAGCTACAGAAACGACAGTTGATCACAAGTAAACAAGCACATATTGCAAAAATATCCCAAACACAGCAACATCTGCTACTTGTTTTCAGCATTGACTACTACTTATTTACTAAAGTTATGTGTTGAAGATCTTTCTATAGAAGCCAGAGCAGACAAGATCAGCAGGGGAGGCAGGCGTCTCTGCCAGCAAGGGCTTCATAACAGCGTTACTGGGCTGGATGCAGGCACCGCTTGCTGGAACGCTATACCCAGATCGTACAGCAAGCCTGGCGAGGCAATTGCGATGGCTCCCACTAGCCAAAAAAACCTGCAGTTTATAAGAATGGGCAATCCCTGTACAGATGAGCAGAAAACCATTTGAATTCTGCTCGCTCAGTCCTGAGTGCAGCTTCATTCTGCCGTTTCCCTCCCCTCCCCAGCTGCTCACTGTGCCATTGCCTTCTGGATACTTCACACGACTTTCCCTCCCCTTATTTCTGCTTTTTCAAACAAGCAGCACAGTTTTAGAAGGTTGACTGAAGAGGTAAACACCTTGCAAGTTGTGGATCAAAACCAGATGGAGTGCCTACACACGCATACATGTATGTGTAATAAAAGAAAATTGTATTTGACAATTACCTATTTATAAACTCTTCTTTTTTAAGATTAAAATGAAAACCCTGCTTGAAGTTATTGTTTTGGGAGTATACAGGAATGTGGCAAAGTAACACCCGGGCAGCCAGCATCTGCTCCTCAAACCTTACTTCTGCACAGGTACATAAATCGGGAGCTGGTCTCAGTGCCTTAGCAGCAGCTCAATGGTTGCAAAATAAAAGACAGACAATTAACAAGCACAGCAGAGAGGGGACAATGCTTCTATCAACAGTATTGACAGTCAGGATCTGGGCTTGATGGTGCTCTCACTGACCACAAGTGGGAGTTTTGCTGGGCTTGGCAGCAGTAATACTCTTAAATACAGAAATGCAAAATAGAAACCGTTTTCTTCCTAATGGTGCAGAATGTAGATAACAGGTAATTTAAAAGGAATAGGCTTTAAACCAAAGAGGAAAACAAAAAGAGGAATCTTTTCCACTTACACGAGAAAACTTCAGGGCATCCACTTCTCTGTGGAGTGTATAAACACAATGTAATGAAGCATACCCTGGCTTCAATGCTTAGCCCACTTCTTACACCTTTGATAACACAGCATCTCATCAGAAGTTGCACTTACAGTACGCAATGGGGAGGGAGGTTGTGTATCCCTCCCTCTTATTGCTAATATTTTTATTCTAGGTCTTGAAAAGGTTGCCTGAAGTCTCCACATCATTTTCACTACAAAAATAATTAACCTGAAGTATTTTCACTTGCTGTATTTAAATGGACATGCACTATACGTGTTGCAGCTATCCCCCATGGCACAAGATGTTTGCTCGTGGGAAGACTGATGACTGTTTTGACGTTCAGTGGCATTCGGTTGGATCTCTAGATTTGCAGATTGAACACACCGATTACTTCGTACATGCTCAGCCTATCAGCCCACTTCAACTAACATTCCTGCCCTTGGGCATGTTTTAATATTCCAAACCCTGGAACAACTTGAAATACAAATTTGCCCCCCCTGCACAGTACAGTGGTGTGTGATCCAGAACTTAAAAGCAGTTTATTGAGCAACAGGAGATCCAGGTCCAAAATACTCAGGTAGGGTAACACAAATACAGCCATCTGCATGAGGTTTAATGATTTTCAATCTGCATTAAACACAGCTTGTCCTTCATGGGTTTGTGAAAGCAATGATATGTACGTATCACAGTTCCATTTTTATCACCAAATCTCTTGGTAACAGGAATATTGAAGTTCTCCATAATATTGGTTGTTGATGAACGCAACCCTGCGTTGCTCCATTTCACATCATCCCCTCACGGCGCTGTTTCTGACAGGGACTGTGCTCTTCCAGGGGTCCAGAGAAGCTGAGACTTGTGAAGATACCAAACATCAGCCAACAAAGCAGACCAAATTAATCTGCTACCGATGAAGCAGGTGCATGTGTGTAGTACTGACCCCAACTGCTTGTAACTAAAACCAAAGGCTATTCCTCCTGCTGTCCTAACTTAAAATACACGACGCAGAAAGTATTTTTACACCCTATTTCCAGAGAACCCAAACCAAACATGCAGCAACCCAGTACCACAAAGTAAACGGGGGAATAGGAGGGGAAGAAAAAAAAAAAGAAGAAAGAAGAAAAAAAAAGAAAAAAACCCACCTATCATACTTGTTCTCCCCACCCTAAATAACAAAGCTGCAGATCCCACGAAATGATACAACAAATTGTATTTTGCTCTGGATTATAGGTTTCATACTCATGTTTTAGATTCCTGGTACCAATTATCTGTCTGTACTCTCATTTGAAAAAAAAACCATAGCAAGGATGTTTTAATTATCTCCAAAAGAAGTATTCAGACTGCTTCACCTTGTTTGCTTCGCAGGGAAATGGAAGTGCCTCACCATGTCTACGTTTGTTTACCTTACTAAGGTTGATTGTCTAGCACTATCTCGAAAACTAATGATGATAATGGTGACAGCTGATCTCAACTGTTTCTAGCACCCACACTTTCTTCTTTTTAATGTGATTTTTTTTTCTAAGACTCCAACCTTATACTCTATTTGTATATAAAACCACAAAGTTACACATGCAATTTCAGCTGGGCATGTATTTAACGTGCACAGTACCTGCTGCTGCTGATAAAGGTACTTGCACAAATGCACCCTTTTACCTTAACTCAGCTATTTCCAAGCCCTGCTCACAAAACCATGTTCTCAGCACAGCTGCAGGCTCTGTTAAATAGATTTTTAAAAAAAATCTCCACGGTTCCCTGTAGCTACAAGCGTTTCCCCCTGCAGTGCTGTACTTCTACAGGGTCTGAGAGGACTTTCAATGCCTGGGAGAGATCTGGGGAGCTCTTTCACAAAACCACTAACAATATCCCAGTTATTTGTTGTGGGGATCCCCTCTCTCCTTCCCACTTGCTGCCACCTCCGTCACCCCCTGTTGTTCCACCACATTTGCGCTGGTGATGCAGTGTAAGCTGGACCCGTGAACCTGCTGGGATTCCTGCTCCTGGCTGACCCCGAGGTGGGGAAAGCACTTGTGACCTGGGTTGACTCACAGCCTCAGCGCATTGTATAGCCCCCCCCAGCATGGGCATGACGGGAAGGGCAGGAGCTTTTGGACAGACAAAAAGAAAACCGCAGGGACACAGAGCAAGGCTTCAAAGTCAGCTCAAGATTCCCTGAGATGCTGCTGTGCCTGCTCCCCTGGAGAAAGCAGTCCTGCCCCTTCCGAGCTCCTCTTCCTCCTCGCTGTGTCAGCCACTGGGGGGGGAAGGGACACAGAATTCGGGTCCTATGGGACAGGGTAACCGTGACTATTTCTTTGGCTGTCAATGCTGCCTTCAAGATTTCCTGAAAAAATCAGCCTTACCTGAGAGGTAACATGGCATCTGTGCTGATTATCAAAGCTGCTGAGCCTTCGTTCAGCGCACACAGACAAAACACTCAGATTTTACTGCTCTTACACCCCACCAGTGCCTCCTACAGCTCCTTCTACCTTGCACACTTGCAGCAAAAATCCTCTCCCAACATCCCGCTGCATCCCCGGGGCCCTTGGCTTCACAGTCGGAGGGAAAGGCTCCAGCTCCCTCTTCTTTCCCAGCGCCCCCCCGGAGGCCCTGCTGCACTGGCAAGGAGCCACTTCCACGGCTGGTGGCAGTGCTGGCTGGACACCTGTCCCCAACCTGCCACTGTCCCTGACGATGCAGGCACAAAACTACGCAGGCAGCTGTACAGCAGAAACCCACCCCCGAGTACATCGCAAATTATAACTGTGAGCAGGAAGGAGCAGCTGGAAGAAGCCAGAGCTGCAGGGGACAGACACAGACACACGCCCCAGTGCCCGAAGCCTGGGCTCCTTCATTATTTTGAGCAAGGGACCGAAGATTAATAAACTGAAGATGTCCCAGGGCGCTACAGCACTTACCGTCCAACATGGCCAAGGAAAAGGATGTATCGCTACCCAAACCCAGCAAGGAGATGCTATTAGCTCCAACCAGCGCACCAGCTCCCCGCCTGAGGCAGGAGAGGCGGCACGTCTCAGGCAGGGCGCACAGCACAGCTGAGAGCCGGTGGTGGATGTGCTCCACGCTGCATTAGCAGGAGATTCACAAAGCCACGAGGGCTGACCCGAAGCCACTTACCCGCACGATGATCCCCATGCGCTTGCTCTCGTAAGTGAAGGGGAAGATCTGAAGGATGGTGAAGTTCAGGATGTGGCCACCCGGTGTCCTCAGCTGCACGGAGGACTGGTCCCTGCCCACCAGCGTCAAGCCCACGCTCTCGGTCCACTGCACCAGGGCCACCTGCCAGGAGAAGGCCACGGTGAGGGCAGCCAGCCCATGCCACACCACCCCGGGAAGCACCGGGGGAGGGGGAAGGACAGCAGGTGGGGGCTGCGAAGAAGTTCCTTAGGCATTCCTGGAGCTATAGTATGGATCTGTTCATAATGCTGGTGCTCCTAATAGGGCTCTTCCAAGCCAGCTTTTCCTCAAGTTAGAAGCTTACTAACCTTATTTTTGGGGTTTGGGCAGCCCAGCTCCTGTCCGATTCAGCTGCCAGGCTGTCCCAGACTCTCAGCAGGAGGTGCTCAGCTCCCTGCCTTTGTCTGCCGCATCCTGAAGGGATGCCCTCAGCAAGGGCAGGCGCTGGTACCCTCTGTCCAGGCTGGGGTGCCCTAACCTGTACACCAGGTAAATTTCTTCACAGACGCTTACTTTTTGAATGTGCTATTTCCCAGCTTGCTGTTTATGACATCAAGAATTCAAAACGATGCATTCACCCTGGGCTTACAATAATCAAAGCCAAAAACACTAATGCAGGGCACATAAAAAATTCATATTAAAAAAGCAAGCAAACAAAATGAGCTGTGTTCTACTCTTATCTCTTTGGTAGTAACAGTGCATCAACAACTTCCAACCTCTGTACTCAGCAGCAAGACAGATGAAGGCTGGCTCAGATACTTTTTAGCAGAGAACCCCTTTTCCCCAAACATTAAAAAAACCCAAACAACAAACAAAAAACCTAAAACAAACCCCAGATTTTTCCAGGCGCACACCAGAACTCCTTTAATTGAACTTCTGTGGGTATCATTTTGATGGCAGTTTCCAGTATTTAAGGACCTGCAACACCCAATTCTTTACAAGCTTTCACTAGATTACAACCAGAGTCATGACAGAAGACCAAAGCCTTTAGTCTGCCTCCCTGACAGTCCCCCCAGAATCCCCACCTCAGCTGACACATCCATCTCAGACCAAGCCTGCTGAGATCCAGGGCTTTAACTCCAGAAGCTGTCTCAGCAGTAACGGATGGGAGCAGCAGCTGACACGAGCCCATGTATCACTGGCCTCCAGAAAGGATCAAGGGATATTTTCTCAAAACAGACATGAAATACTGTAAGTATTTTACAGTGACATTTTCAAAAGCATGAGAGTGCTGGGCACATGGTTGCTGCTGACTTCAAGGTTAATCTTCCCTTGTGCCTTTCAGGTTCTGCCTTTACTGCCTTGAATGACCGCAAATATCTTAGAAAAGAAGATGGAATTTATTTTGGGAAATCACATATATGAGATACAAATAAAAACGGAACCTATAAATACTTGCACTGAGTCAAGATTTTACTAGATTAACTGATACAATTGGGTCTAATTGGAGAATCTTTTGTGAACTCAGCTTCCCTTCATCCACAATTAGGCTTAAAAGACAACATAAAATAAACTTTTCCTTCCATAAAGTAGATTTGAATCGCCAGATAAGAAAAAAAAAAAATAGTTGAATTGGCCTTGCCTTGAAAGACCTTTAAATCAATTTGAATCAATATTTGGTTTAATATTAGCAAGTTTTTGCAAGCTTATTCACAAAGATTACAACAAATCAAAGGTTCTTTCAAGCTTATCTTTTGAAAAAGTTCCTTCAAGCCACCCTTGGCGCATTAAAGTGTGCAGTCAGATAATCCTCCTAACAACCTCCTCGAGCAGAGATGGAGCTTGGGTTTCTAATAGTTTGGTTAAAAAATAATTATCAATAATATTTCACAGCATGATGTTATGTGACATCCAGCGTGCGCAGCACCGGCTGTTGATTCGCCCATGTTGGAGAGCTGCAAACGCCTGGAGATACAGCTCCCTGCTCCCATCTCAGCCCGTTATGGCATATCCTTTGCTATTTTCTTTCACAGACAACTCCTCCCTCCTTCCCTGCCAGCGTCTCACTCAAAGCCTATGTCAGGAAGCATTTAAACCTCCTGACAGAAGAGCCTTGCGCAGAGGAACAGCTGGATGAGCAGCACGTCAGAGGTGCTGCATCACGCACGTGACACGCTTCAAGCTAATGCAATGCCAGCTGAAACAGACCACAAAAAGGTTTGCCAATGGAAGGGGAAGGGTAACAAAAGAACCCCCCCTGGCTCTTGTGGCAGGTCTGGGCACCCCGGGATGGGGAGTACCTTCCCAGCCTGGTGCGAGATGGAAGAGGTTTACTCTGACTGTGCAAACAGATAACCAGAGGTGCTCTCAGTCAGAAACGTTAGAGATGCAAAAATATGTTTGCAGCTTAAACTGAGGAGATTTAAAAGCAGGCTTGAAATCCCTCAAACACCTTCAAGGGAGCCCATGCTCACTGATGAGGGGGAAATCAATAAAGTCCCTGAGCGCACTCCAGGATTTTGCCGCTCCGTGCAGGCCAAGTCAGATACACATCTGCGCGTTCGCGAGCACGGCAGCCACAGCAGCTCAGCACGCCATCCCCCAAACTTTGCTCTTTCCGACAATTAAATTACCCAAGCCGCCACTGAAGTTTATATCGACTAATAAATTTCATTCTAAAGAGACAAATTGATCCTTCTGTGCCATGAGTTGCTCTACAAACGTCCCATTTAGGGTTGCCTAGGCAGACAGACAACAGGCAGAAACCAATTGATCGGTGCACCCTTTCATGTCCTGGCAGCTGCAGCGGGTTGTCGGGGTTAAAGACTGTTTGCCCAGGAATCCCAGGCACTCTTATCTCTGATCAGATTATATCTATTTCATTTCCCCTGTTAGTTACTGTAAGGCTACAACTGACAACTGGCTTGCAGAGCCCCAAGGCTGTAACCGATATCTGAATAAAGATACTTCAAGACTTCTAAATGGCAGTGCGCACAGGAAACAAATTTAGGAAATCCTGCTTTCTGTTACAGGAAATGAATCCTATGCCAACTGGTAGAAATTACCCTTGCTGTTAAAGTAAAGAGAATACAAGTTTTTGTACTCATTTCATAAACTGACCTTCCCTGCCATGGCAATATTTTATTGATATAGAATTTCAAAGGCTGGCTTTAACAGGAGTCCAAAGCCATTCCCCTACAGGGAATGTTATTTAACAGCATCGCTCCTCTCAAGGACTTGACTTGTGCTGATCGTGCATTTTGTACCATCTAGTATGACATACACAGAGCACGTCTAAACAATATTTGTATATCTAAGACCTACAGACAAGATTTCCTCCGTGCAGCAAAGCATATCTGATTTCTGAACCCGCTGTAATTCTCTACTTAAGACACGACAAGAAAGGAAAAAAGAATTTAAACAATAATCTTGGAAGGATTAGTTATCGTGCTACAGCGAAACAAACAATAATCCCTTGGGTATTTGAGGCAAATTGCTGCATAAATATTTTAAAGACAGAACAGTATAAAGTGAAAAAGGGAAAGAAAAATCACTGATTTCACTATATACCACAGTATATGTGTAAATTCACAGAGGGTCTGTGCAAAAATAGCCATTAAATGCTTTAGGAAGAGAAAAAAAAAAAAAACAAAAAACCAACATGAACCAAACCCCAACTTAAACACAGATCACAAAAATTACCATCTGGAAATCATTCAGAACTCATTTCAATTCAAAGGCAGTTGCTTTCTGTAAGCTGTCTTTACAGGGGAGAGCAACACATTAGAGGAGAAAAGCAGGTAAGGAAAGCAGTGACCTAGATGATGTGGTGGGAGAGGACACAGCACACTGCTCACCAGTGTAAGTGCTTGTTGTCACTGTAGGCACATCAGTGCTGGGGGGGGGGGAGGGGCAGAGGGGAGCAGAGATGCAGCTTTTGTATAGTACAGACAAGACCACATTACACGAAGTGAATGAATTGCCTAACTTTGGAAGAAAAACTCTATAGGGAATATTTTGAATGTACATTAAATATGGAAACTCATTCTGTGTGCCAGTCATTCAGTAAGAGATGCAACAACCTCCAAATCCTCACACAGCTGGGCTTCTAACGAATAAATTGATTTCTATGCAAACAACTTCTCACCTCTAACAATGAGGAAAGCCAGCTTCTCTTCTGATGTCAAAGGTGAAAAGGTTATTATGAGAGGCAAATCTGTTTTATTTGGGGCAATAAATGAAAGAACCCTTCAAATGTAGTCAAATGGGCGATATGATCTCATACTGTTAACAGGATTCTTATGGGAAGTTTCAAACTCCAGACTCTTTCAATGGCACCGAGCAAGTATAATTGTACAAATCAATAGTAAACAAATTGTTTTACCTTGGTTGCACCAAAAAAGGTGTATCCAAGAAGTGTAGCCAATACATAAAACCATATTTTATTCCTCCCGTCTTTGTCACAGAAGGAACCAACACCGCAACTAGATTTCACAAATTTTGCAGAGGGTGGCAAAGAGCACTTTAATCATAAGTCCTGTTTTAAACCTGCTCTCTCAAGTGTTCAGGAAAAGTCTCGAGCAGGTCTCCAGGGAGCCATAAAGTTTCTCTCTAGTTCACCACCCCGTGTAGCCCTGGCGGGCTGGGTGCTGGCAGAGGACCGGCAGGGCACAGCTTTGCTCCCAGCCAAACTCTTGTGCAATTCGCTCCCTCGGCAGAACTAATCGGGGCTCTGGGTCTGTCCTGCATGGAGGGGACATGCCCAGGGTTAGCAGTACTACCCAGTGTGATTTACAACTTTTCACTTGGTCTGGAAGTTCGAACACCTTGCAGATCAGGGACAGGCTGACTTATGGGGGTGCTCTAACCCCCACCCACAATTCACCCCCCACACACCAAACAAGACCAGATTGCCTACGACTGACCAGTGTGGTCAAAGGGACTCGTGGCACTGAAATGCAAAATATACCTTGGACAAAAGGTGCAGAAACACAAGCAAAACCCTGCGATGCAGGGGCTGATAAACCAGCCAGATCTCAGCCACCACGTGGCTCTGTAGCTTCAGGCAGATTTGGCTGAAGCCTATCAGCTGAGAGGGCACTTACACTCTGTTGATGGGTTATCGGTGCAATAAATGCATTAAAATATTATCCCCTTCACTAGACTGGAGTACTTTCACCAAATAATTATTTGATTTTGTTTTCAGTCACAAGCAAGGTCGTATTTATGTTGTTATACACCCAAACAGATACCGACCTCATCAGGACTGGAGGCCTGGTAGACTCTGCAGGAGTCCTCGTAGTGTCTCTCGGCTTCAGCCTGGTCCGTCACCCCGTTGGACTCGTAGACCGGCGTCACGTTGTGGCACAGCGCGATTGCCTTCACCGCCTCGTGCACTCGGCTGCTCATGGTTTTACGCACCTTGGTGGCCAAGGTAAGGCCCTTCACGGCAGGCGGGTCCTGAGATTGCTTAGAAAAAAAGGAAAGCCAAATTAAATCTTACTGCAGAAGAGGGAGTTTTAAATCAAGTTTTCGCTTCAGTGAAGACCATACATACAGCAGCTGTGCAGCCTCTTACGCCCCCAGGAATGAGACACACTCTTCCTACACCTTAACTCAGACCATCACAGGGAACACACCCCAGCATAATTCATCTTCTTTATTATTCTTACTGGTGAAGTGCCAAAACATTTACCTAAGCTGTTGGAACAGGACCCTTTGCCGCAGATCCACCGAACACTGATTTGTGAAAGACCGAAGTCAGAAGACTCAGTGAAACCACTTTTTGCTCCACAAAAGACCAGTGGCTTTGAAAATTGAAAGTCAATTAGTTTCATGTGCAACGGAATATAATTGCTGAAACCAGAAAACAGATGACTCGTATGGACCTCAAAAACCTTAATGACATTCATTTAATTTTTAATACTATTTTTAGTATCAGAATGGGAGTCTTGGGATAATTGCACAATTACTAAATTATCCTGGTTGAAGAAGGGACACACAGTGATCCAGTTTCCTGCTCTGTTAACCTTTAGTGTCAAGAGGACAAAAGTTTCGCTTCCAGGTCAAAGGCCACAACATGGTAAAAATAAGAGCAAAGAATAAGAACTACAGTTCAAAATGAATCATTGCCAGCAAATGCTTCTCATTATAAGGAACCTTACTTGGTAATTATACATGTTTTATGAGACATAACCTTTACCAGTGTAATTCCACATGCTTTTTTCCACACACTGTGGTTAGGATGCGTAAGATCTTCAAATTTAATATTGCTGTTCATCAGCACCGTTGCAACGGGTTTTAACCAAATCAACCAGCACAGACCCTTGGCGGAGGTGCAGACTGATGTGACGCACCAGCCACAAACTGGACCAGGTGGTCACCCAAACATTCTTGACAAATATTGAATACCTTGGCAAATAATTAACCAACAGTCAGGTTTTCTCTGGAGATTTGAGTACAAAATGAGGGAAAATGGATCTGAAGTCTGTTTTTTAAGTACAGTTCAGTCATTTAAGGGTCTCAACTCCAAGAGAAGAACCAGATGCCAAGAAGGCTGTGAAAGCAGAGGAGGGAAAAAGAGAGAGGTGGCCAAAGGAGTGACAAGTTACCTGAGACAGATGCCAGTGAAAAAGATAATTACTCAAAATACCAGGTATTTATCAACTACCATATGCTTAGTTAAAAGCACATTGCAGCCCGACAGTCTATGCAGGGAAGAGCTACACCACCAAATGGATCACTGAGGCCAAGAAAACCTGCTGTGCATCTTCACCACCACGAACAAAATCCAAAAATAAAGATCCCATTGACAGTAGATGGTGCCTTTTCCCAGGCCAGAATGCTGGCTTCACTTTCAGTTCATGGGGGTATAGAAAGCGTACTTCAGTCTAAAATCTCTAGAGCAAAGCAAAGACAATGTGACATGAAAACCCCAGTTCCTGCATGGGGTGTGCAGGCTCAAGGAAAAGCACGGGCACTTTGCAAAGTACTTCTGTGTTTTCCATAGGAATGAAGCAATTCCACAACTACGGAGAAAGGAAAACGCTTGACACATGACACAGGAGTAGTAATCCATCACTAATGCCTGCAGACTGCATCTCCAGAATCACATATTACAAAAGAAAAAAAATTGTCAGTAGGTCACAAAGAAATTATTTCTAGCTGCAGTTGAGAGAATGGTTATTAACAGAAAATGAAAAATAATGCTCCCCTGACTACATAATTAGCGATGATTCCTAAATCTTTTGTAAGTATCATTTAGAGGGGTGGCTGGAATATCAGCCACAGACAGCTGACTTTTTTTTTCCCTAAAGGTAGTAATGTTACTAAGTAAAACCCCGTCCCTTGTTCTACAAAGGAAGTGCACGTATCTATACAAGGTTTCAATGTATAAGCATCTTGCCCTCGGTAACACGCTAAACAGTTTGTTGACCCAGACAAGGCACACAGCATTACCTGGTTATCATACAAAGCTGAAATGTAAGTCTTAAGAACAGAGATGAAGGCTTTTTAGATGCTGACGCATCCCATGATACTGAGAAGAGGAATGCAAGGGAGAGACTTCCCCAGACAGGATTTTCCTGTTCTATACTTAAATGTCGACTTTGCTGCTGCCTTTAGGTGTAGATAGTTCTCAAAGCAGATGTCAGTTATGCACCACATAAGATCATGGGTGCATTAGTGAAAGTATCCCGCTTTTACCATTTTCTTTTTTAACCATCAGGCCTAAAGCAGCAATACTGGCACACTGCTCTCTATCCCTGCTTACCGAGTACTGACGGTGCCTCTTCCTTCATTATTGCCCCAGCACCCCGCACTTCCAACAGCAACTTAACCCACTAACCATTACCCAGCGTCAAGGTTGTGCCAAAGCAGATGCCGTGGTCACTCCAAGTGATATATGCTATTTTACAGTCAGACCTGAGTAACAAGACACAGGCACATACACTCACACTTGCAGATGCGCACATGTGCTATGGCAGGTAAAGACCGGTGGATGTGAAACAATCTACGAATGTAATAAGCAATCAGAACAATATTTATGTATTAAGTATCCGATGACCTTCAGACTTTTCTAAAAAGTCATAATGAATAAGCAGATCCCTGCCATATCAATTCACCGTTAGACCGGTGACCGGGAAAACTGTTTTGTGAACAAAGAGTTACGTGATGCAATTTTATTTTACCTGTGTGTATATACTGAATATGTGGCTCTGCACTTCATCCATGGAGTCCAGGCCATAAGCTACCGTTCCAAGGTGAAGTCGCTTGAAGACCATCTCGTTCTGTGTAAGAGTTCCTGTAACAGAAGCAGCACCAGGCATGGAGCGGGAACCAACACGCCTATCCCCCAGCACACGTTCTCACCCTTGCTGTACCCCCAGGTCAAGACAAACTGGGCCAGAGGCTGGATCAGTCACTGCACCAGGCTCCCAGCAAAGGCTGAGGCCAGCAAAAAAGACAATGTTAACAAACCTGAGGCTGATCCTCCTGGGAAGTAGTGGTGCACATCACCATGCCAGTAAATAAGAATGAGATTCACCCCAAAGGCAATGCCAGCAAGAGCTGCAAGTGTAATTCTGGTTCTGTTGGAACCAAAGAAAACTGGAAACAACTTGAATGGGACCAGGATTTTATGTCAGACCAAGCTTCTCATTACAGCTTTGGTCTTCTGAATTCAAGCTCAACTTTAAAAGTATAAGGACAGCAGCAGAGTAAGCTTCTGCTTGCGTGTGAGCTATCTTCACCTGGCTTTGAAAACTAACCCTGAAAGCTGCCTTGATTTTTACCCTCAGCTTTTGGTTTAATAGCACATTTTAAGTCTTCTTTCAAACAGCCTAATATTCCTGTTCTACCTTACTTACAGTGAATTCAGAACAAACAAACAACAACAAAAAAAGTTTTTCTTTAAAACCTGATTATATCATATTGTTGAAGTGACAGAAAATGCCTATTTCTTCTAGCCCAAAGAAATCTTAAATTATACTCTCTGGCTGCCCAAAAATGTAACAAAATCGAAACAACAAGATACCACGACTCAAAACTGTATCTTCCACATAGATACCTGTTTTGTCTGTAAGCAAATACGATATCCTCCCCAGCTGCTCAGGAATAGTGCTGGACCGAACCACAGTCCCAGGGATTTTGGAATCTCTGCGGATCACCCAGCTGTAGACAATTTTTCCCATGTCCAGATTCACCCGCAAACTATGCAGGAGGAAGGGGAAAAAGAAAATGTATCACTAGTCAAATTTTGGAAGAAAATCATTGTGAACTGCCATGCTGCCATGAGAGGACACGTCTTCCATGCTGAATTTGAGCTGCCAAAGAGGGTGTTTCAGAAGTATACTCAAAGTGGGTGGTCGGGTGGCAAATGGGGCGGGCTGTGCATTGCACTGCAGTGGTGCCGTAATTCAGAGACAGATGATAAAACTGTGTTGAGAACAACAGATATAATTTAAGGGGGAAATAGACACAGACAGACAAGTAAGGACAGAGTGATTGATATGCAGACAGCAAGTTAAAAATGGAAGTGAAATGAATCCCAGACCTACACCAAAAGTAACAATCTACTTATGAAGATAGTGCAATTTAATATTAGAAAGTTTCAGTCCCCTCTAAAAGGCAGTTGGGTCCTATTACACTCCATGCTGTATAAATAACCCTCCTTTTCCATTTTTTTGCTCTGCTCTTATCAAAGGAACCAAGTAGCCCAAACACTGAGAGAAGGGGCTTTAAATGACTAATCCACAGCCCGAGTTAGAGTCAATGAATGGGTGAGGATGTTGAACAAATTCAGCAGAAACAACAAAGCACTTCTTCTGTTTGAACAGTAATTTGGTTTCTGTTTCTAGATTTGCTTAGTTGTCAAGTGAGGAACAGATAAGAGCTTACGTGCTTGTTCCTACCAGAAGCATGGAGGAGGACACAAAGCAAGCAGTATTTTGCGGGGAAGAATTAGCAATCACCTTACCTAATGGGAATGATGTTTGAGAACAGAAGGAGAAATCTTATGATCTGGAGATACCAACGGCCAGCAAAGTGCTGAAGGGCCACCATGACAAGCGAGACCACCACAAGAGCCCCAAATAGGATCTTGGTAAGACAGTTCACTTCCAAATCAAAAAGACCAATCTAAAGAATTAAGAGAGACACGTGTTAACTCAATGCAATACTCACAAAGGGAATGAACTGCCATACCCAAAGAGCCATTCCCCACTAGTCAACAACTTCTCTTTTAAAACACTACAAACATATTTAAATGTATAAGCAATACTGTTGCCAGCTTATTAAGTAAGACTTCCATCCTTTGGAAGCTAAGCAATGCATGAAGAGGTGTGCGAGGATTTATGCTACCAAAAGCTGCAGACTACAGAAACATCCCCACACCTTGTCTTAGCTTTGCTGTAATAGAAGAATGCAGCAAAATTAGCTTTCCTATTCTAACTGGGCCTATTTCATAACAGCCATATAAAACCCAGTGGTTTTACCATTCTTCGAGTGAGAAGACACGTGTATAATAGGATCAAAAAATAAGGATAAACAGATTCTGCTACAAGAAATCTTAAATCATAGGCTGGAAGATATGAATCATTATTCCTATGAGGTTGTCCCTATAGTATGTACACATAGCATTTGGAAGTATTGGAAAATGATGCATTTCTGCTCGTTTTATTGTAAGACTTTTTCCTTACCATACCTTACTTCTTGGGTTTGAAGTATTCATCACACTGCGCAGTTCCCTTCCTGTGTAGAGGACAACTCCCACAACAGTACCTAAACAAAACAGAACGCCATCAGCTAAAGAAAAACAACCTCCATTTGTTTCCTCTATAAAAGCACTTGTTGGATCCAAAGACTTGACAGTTGGAAAGGATTTTTAGCAGGGTAATTTCAAAAGCAATAGCAACCAGAAACTAAAGAAGCCAGTAGCTGAAACATAAAACTCATGAAAACACAGACTTTGAACAGAAGACATTCTACAAAAAGTCAGTAGTCTTTGACCACACTGCCTGTGCAGCTGGGACTTGATGCAGCATCACATCAGCTACTGTGCACGGGAAGAGAAGTCAGCTGCCTTGCTCTCTTGACTTTCCCTGACCCCCTTTTATTTACAGGGGGGAGAGACAAGCAAAAGTTGCTAAGGACAGAGAGTTTCTTGGTTTTTCTACCACCACTCTGAATCCCACTTAGGAGTGGGTGAAGTTTGCCTTACACCAGATAGCGGTCCTTCATTTTTGTCAAAACTAAATCCGTGCTCTGGGCTACAGTTCTTTATTGGTGAAGGTTGCCACAATCAGAGTAAAAGCAAGGAACTTCAACAGCTTTCAAAGACAGAATTACCTTATTTTAAAATCTACAATTTACTTTAAGTATGTGTCTAATTGCTGTTCCTACCGAAAGGCAAATCGTACCAACTCCTACCTCACTGTAACAGATGGAGCTGCTGGGAGACTTATCAGTGTTTTTTAATGCTATGTCCCACACTTGCTAAAGAGCTGAGAGCAAAGTTCTCCTTTTTCTTCTTGCAGAAACATAATACAGTTTAGCACCATAAATTACTGGTTTTCTACAACTTTCTCTTAAAGACTTTACAAAAAGCCATAAAGAAAGTTATCTACCGTCAAGAGTTTAAAAGCTGCTGTTGCCAAAGTCTGATTTTTTTACTAGAAAGTTTTAGGAGCCTGTAAGAAAACACCAAAAAAAGCACTACTGCAAATACATTGCTATTTTATACTCTGCTGTTCCCCTGCTCCCATTAATGATCAGAGTTTTAACAAGCTGCAAGTGAATTATTTTTAACTAAGACTGATTCAAAAGAGGTGGTTTCTAAAATTATGCTGGGAAACATTCCTTTAAAAAAAAAACAAAAAAACAACAACAAATCACTGAAGCCAGATGGCAGGTGGTGGTAAGATCATCACAATTCAAATCAGCAGATGGCCCAGCTACTCCAAATCAACCACAAATAGTCAGTCAGACCCATGCCTACTACAGCAGATGGAGAAAGTCACATTGCTCTGCTTTCTCTTACAAGCAAAGGCTGCCCCAGTGAGATGGCACCACCACAACCTGACAGCTTTGACTTACGGAAGAAGCAAAACAATATCCACTTCCCTAACAGAAATAACCTACAACATGCTATTTATTATTACCATAGGAGAAACAAAACTGAGTATTATATTGATCAAGTCAGTGAAAATGAGAGGAAAAACCTGCCAGGACTGGAAGCTTGAAGGCACACTGCTATGTATAAAAAGAGCGTTTTGTTTTATGGCCATTCAAAACAGGCTCAACTGCACAAACCATTTGAAATAATGAAAATATTTGCAAGCGTTCTTCCCATTAACCGCACTCAAAGGTGTCTATCTGCAAGTAACTTTATTTGTATTCAGAAGGGAGGATGGATTCAAACAATAAGGTCACTTGGGTAGAGAGGAGGTCACTGCATGCCCCGATACAGACACCAAGACCATCCAGGACTTCCAGACAGCACTGAAGTAGTGACCAGGCGGAGCAGAGTGTGCACTGTGCCCTCCTTTGGGGTAAAAAACCATTCACTTTTGACTTCAGCAGGACTCCACTGTAACGACCCCCGTGCTAGGCTCAGCCACGGCAGGGTGAGATCTGCAATGGCTGGAGAGCTGGTACAAATTAAAGCTTCCATACAAGAGGCAGGAAAGCCCCTCCATGTTCCTCCCTATTATTATTAATTCCATGTACCCCTTGGTACCACAACGTCAAGTTTCTCCATCTGATGTTTCTTCCAGAACTGTTCTACAGAATTTCACGCTCCTCCAACCACCACCCTGCAAACTTTGCAAGCACTCTGGGCAGGGGAGGAACAAGGCTTTTACTTTGACAAGCCTCTACAAGAGGGCATTGATTAATCTCAGGCCTTGGGAGCTTATCATATGTATAAGCCAAAATCGGTCAAAGAATATTTTTTTTTCCTCTTTAAAAGTATATAAGGCAAACTCAATGGAAGCACTTACCTGGAAATCTTTCATCTTAGCTTCTGTTACCAGAATCTATTTGACACCATTTCTGTTACAGATTAGGATGTCAATGTGGAGAGCAATTAAGTGCTATTCTGGTCCTAGATGCTAAAGAAGTGCCCAAAGGCCACTCCAATTCTTTCTCATCTAGGAATGTCCAACAGGCAATTAGATGTCAGCTTAGCTCCCCAGAGGTGTTAGGACAAGTGGGAAACCTCATTCCAACTGCTAATTTCTCCAACTGACAGATCATTATTCCATCACAAAAAGACCTTTAAAAATTGTTAACATATTCCCTTTTCAAAAAAAATTTACACATGCCTCCATCTTACCTGACGCAATCACCGTGCTGGCCCATAGGGTGTTTTCTATGCTTAAACTTTCATTTACTGGAGGGTCGCTGTCCTCCTACAACGGAATAAAAAGAAAAATAAATAAATTTGTCAGTAATACAGAAGACCAGTGGATGACAAGAGCCACACAGCGGTGTTGGGAGACGGATGCTGGCAGAGCTGTGGAGGACTGCGGACAGGCTGGGGGATTTCATTCACCCTGGTAAATCTGTGGTTAGGTTAAAAACATGACTGCCTCGTTTCAGTGGAATAGAAATAAAGCTGTCGGGGGGTGAGGACGGGGGAGAAATCTATTAAAGATACCTCTGCCTGTCGAAGGGCCCTGGGAATCAGAAATGCAAAAGGGATTTGTCAGGAGCTCTCCAGGGACTGCAGAAAAACGTTCCCTCACTTGGCTCGTGTGGATAAATAGCATTTCTCCTGCTACTGTAAGATGTCAGTGAGAACCCGTTTGGACTGCTCAGTGATGCCTGGAAAGTTGCCCAGTACGCACCAGAGAACAAGAGAGCACGATTCTTCTTAGGCACCAAAAGATTAATTCTATGTAATTGTACCTTCACATGAGAAAGTTAATGAACGTCTGTGCAGGTTTTAGACAAGAACTGCCTCCCCAAGCTGCTTAAACTCCTCTTTCATGCCAGCACTATTAAACCAGATTAAACATAGAAGGGCAAACCCTAGAATTTTGAACTCAAATACCAGCAAACAACTTCTAAAGAGCTCTGACTGTCTCCTACTTGTTACAAAACCATCTGTCTTCTGAAAGCTCCCCAAGGATATTAGATGAAGCTCTCAAAATTTTCATAATCCCAGAGAGGAAAAAACCAACCTTTTCCCCCAGGTAGGCAATGCATCTTCCTAGCAAGTCAAAAGATATATGTATTTTTAAGGGTGATATTTCACAGAAGCTCTGAACTACTGCCCCCTGAAACAGGGTGCAGATATAACCAAGTTCACATAGCTGCATGCAGTTGAAGGCAAAAACTCAGCTGACTCGGAATTAAGACTTGGCATCCCGGTAGCATTCAGCAGATTTGCACAGCAAACACTACACACACGATTTCCAGCATGTCAGCAAGACTCACCCTTGTGAAGGTCCCCACGAAGTTATGTATATCAATATTGGGCTCTTCTGCATACACATAGGATCGGATTTGCAGTAGGTCCTATAAAAGTCGTGGTTTAGCAGACAGTTAGACAACCACATGTTAATAATGTGCAAATGTTTCTACCAAAATACTCTGAGCAAGAGTTACTTAACAAGTTAATTACTGAATCGTGTTACTTACTGGAGCCCAACTGTCTAAGACAAAAACTGGTGTACCAGCATCACGAAGAGCATTTCTTGAACTGATACCTGAGGGACTTCTGGGAGTTATTTAGATGTCGGTGCCCCATAAAAAAAAATTCAGCCTCAATAATCAAGACAGCCTAAGGCACTTATTACTTCACAGCGATGTTTGGAGGACTAGTCTTCCAAGCCAATCAAGGAACACCCCATCACTCAATATTTGGAACAATATGCCAGTGTCACCAGAACAGCTCTGTGGTGACAAGAAGATACACCAATTCTACACAGTGTTTTCACTGCTGATTCCTACACATGCATGAACTATTCACTCCATAGAGAACTGCTTCAAAGCCTTTGTATAAAATAAACTTCTTGCACTTTTTACAGATAGAACATGAATAAAGTAGGTACTCCAACTTCCCCTTCTTTTTCTTGTTTTCTTTAAAATAATAAAAAACCCAACCAAACAACAAAACAATACACAAACTACTTTAGCTAGAGATTTTGGGAACAGCATGTTTGATGGAGGTTATATGCTTATTTCAGATCACACAGCAGAGCTTCCATGGTGACACTCCTCCTTTTCATAAAGGCGAGCGATGAAAACTTCACGGCTTCTGAAGCCATTTCATGAAAATGTATGAGCTGTGCCTCTGAGCATACTGCACTGCAAGGAACAAAGGGAAGCATTTGAGAAGTACCACCACCTTTGGTACCCTGCAATGGTCTCTGGAGAGGAACAAGAAAATAGGAGCATCCTACCATTAGGCACCTCCTGCTGCAAGCTCACTCCCTAGCTGCCAAGCCCGGTGCCCACCTGCACAGCGTTGCAGTGACAGCCATGTGGCACACAGACACCCAGCTTCACCAGCCTGAAACCTTGCCTGGAGCTGGGAAGAGCTGGTTTACCCTTAAGTTCTTTCTTGCCAAAGCCAATCTGTAGCGTGCCCCAAGCCCTGTGCGGCACAGTGCCGCGCTAACCCGTTTCTCAGAACAGGCCATTAACTGAAGCACCTGACCATTTCTGGGGAGAAGCAGAGACGCGTGTTTACCAAGCACAGTGTTTTGTACGAAGGCAGCTTACAGAAGCAGTTGGCAGCCTCTGAGTGCAGGTAACGGGCAGCCGCAACTTCCAGTCTGTCTCACCATCCAGCTGGTCAGTGCGAAGGAAGCAGGACCCTGCGGACGTTCATCACCAGTCAGTGCTCTTCCCAGATCTGTCCTAGGTACATCTATAACTCATGAAATGGCTTCACATCTAGGACACCCTTCTTTCTTTGGAAACAGTATCCCATTTCAAGTAACATTTATTAATAATGTAAGAATGATATTCTTGCACCACACATTCATTTCCTCCCACTAGTCCAGAACACAGTGCAACTCTGCACTGTACCTTTAACATATCTGAAGTGTTCTCATTAGTTATGTTTTACAATCCTTCTGAACAAACATTTCGTTATCCCACACTTAACAAAACCAACCTGAATGGCAGCTAAAGCTATTTACATCTAAAATGCAAACTGTTATGCAACCAAATACATTTACCCTGGACTGAACCACCTACGTTCTTTGATTAGCAAACAAAACCAGAGCGTAACGTCCTGAGAAGTGGCGGCCCATAAAAGCATCTGAATTCTCTGTCTCGCTGAAATTTTACTATTATCTATTTCTTGCACATTTCCAAAAGATAATTTTCTCTAAACAACCAGTGAAAGGTTAATGGCTCTCTGGACAATTGGTTCCAGATGTTTACCATTCTTCTCCGACGTCCTCAGGAAGATCATGTCAGCGGGGATTCGCTGGTTCTGTTAGGAGAAGAAAGGCCATTATTGTGCGTACACCCCTGCACGCGTGTGCAGCCGCCTTCCACCGCCCCACCATGACAAGCAAAGGGGATACGGAGGAGAAAGAGGATTTCTTTGTCAAACTGAAGCTCAGTATTCATTTTGCTTTGAATCCTGAACTCACTTCCCTGTAGAATTCCAAGTGCAGAATAATAATCAGTGCCAGCTCCCACTACCCAGACCCACCAACGGCCGGGTTTACAAAAGGGCTACTGAGTAATTCTAGAAGTATGAAGAAATTTTAAACCAATGCTGGTTTCCTTTCAAGAAGTCCCATGCTACAAGAAAGCACATATCTGGAATCTACAGCTACCATTCTTCTCTTTTTTTTTATTTTTTATTGAATAATTTCATACTAATGGTTTTAGAGGTCATAGCTGCTTGCACAGAGTGTGTGGGTAAAAAAAAAAAAATCAGCAGATAAACCCACCACACATAAACTTGCATAAAGGGGGAAATATACCTGTACATACCAGTGTCTACAAATGGATCGCTGTGTCTCCCAGTACTTGTGGTGTTTACACCCAAAGCAACATCTGGATGTTGCATTTGTATCAGGTATTTAACCTGTGTCCAACAGTCAGAGACAGGACCAGGGAGACTTTTTATCTTGCTGTAGTGTAAGTAAGTGAAAAAATCAGGTTATAGGTGCGTATCTACAGATTTGCTCTCATTTGTAAAGATAATGATGCTATTTTGGTGGGGTGGTGGCAGGGGAGGGGGAACCCTGCAAAATGATTAAACTTGGTAACTAGTGTTCCACACTTGACATTCTAAGCCTATCGCAAAACAAATACGACTTCAGAATATCTCATTTTCTATGGTCTTGCAAAAAAAGTACTTTACACAGAAAAGGTACACATAAAGGCTAACCTTTTCAACAATGATGAGGTCGCCTACTTGTATATTAGAGCTCTTCACCTTCACAGTCCCTGCAAAGGAAAGATATCAGCGCATTAGAGCAACAGCAGGACAGGCCTCGTGGGTGCTCCGTGATGCTCCTTACCTCCCTCCCTCCCACTTCACTATTCCGCAGAAAACGGGTAACGTTTCTACCAGAAGGATTGGGCAGCGCTGCCCTGTAAAGACTTACCAAGCCCACTGCTCTCACTGGGTACAGCAGTAGGGCTCAATCTGTGAAAAGGGCTGAAAGCCTCTTGTCTGAGAGCTCCAGACCTCAGCCCTGGCTGCGGTGACCCCCTGCTCACTCTACTGACGACTCCCGAACAAGCCCGTAAACTCCTTTCTGTACTGCTTAACCCAGCAATTCAAAAATACTTCCAGCACCAGGCAGACAACAGAGCAAGAAGAGGAGAGCTACAACAGGGAACCATCAACTCTCGACTCCTTTTCCTTAGGTGGCTGCAAATTTAAAGCTCAACTCTCAAGCCAAGACCTGGAAGCTACAAGTACAATGGGCCCATCTTAAAAACCAGGCTCTTTCCGTGCCACAGCTCAACTCTACCACCTCTCCTTTGCCTCTCCATGGACACAGCCTGACCAAGCCCTGCAGAGCACGGGTTCTACAGAAAACGCATAAATATTTATTTCTTTGCAGCTGTCAAACATTTCCCAGTTGCTTTAAAACAGGGGATTAATTTAACAATTGACTAGTAATTTCAAATCATTAGCCAGCTCTAGATTTGGCTTCTCAGGTGAACTAGTGATTTATAATCAGTTAATTTGAACCCTGCCTCTGTGTGTCTGTCTGTTATATTTCAACAAAAGCCTCTTTAATCTGCTGTGATTTGAGTGGAAGTGGGGGAGGCACGTGGAGCTCACCCCGGCACGGACAACACCCCTACTGTACCTCGAAATTCACAGGCTAACTGGCCAGATAGCAGCTCAGGGGGAAAGCAGAAGGGGGAAGGGAGGGGGAATAGAAATTAGCACAAAGCACAAAGGTCACCAGGATTTTACTACTGGCAGTCCCTTCATTAGCATCCTTCTCAGGATATGCTTCACTGTTTCTGCTCCAAATTAACAATGAAAGCCATTCTGGGCTCCCGGCAGCCTGCTGCTTTGGTGACACACTGTGTGCTTAACAACATGCTTCATCACTGCTGCTAATAAATGCAGACTTCCTTACATGCTGTAATTATTCCTACAAATTATAAGCAGTCATGGCCCATTTCACAAATATCTTATAGGTCTTTCGCAGATTCTGGGGTTTGCCTTGTAAGAGTTTTAGTTAAAAAAAAAAAAAAAAAAAAAGGTAAACAAAATGAATGTTGGGCTAAAGACATCTCTACCAGGGCAGGAAGCATACCGGGGATTAAGAGTCCATTACGCGGAGGCTTGAAAAGAAAAGCCGCACTCCAAGAGGATCCAAAAAAGCATCCCTGGCAGTCTTCTGTATGGGCTATACAAAGTTAGGTACTATGACACTAAAAGGGTCTGACAGATAACATCTCTTCCTCCCCTTTTAATACGGTTATTCACAAAACAACAAAAAGTGCTTTTGAATATGCTCCTGTGCAAAGGAGGGGGGGGTGGGGGGGGTGAAAAAAACCCTGTGTGCTCTCCCCACACAGGCACAGCAATTCCTAAACCACTGTGCAAAAAAACTCTTGCAAGGAGAGGTGGATTTGTTTACACCGTATTTCATGTATTTCTCTTAAAGATCACAAGGATTTATTTGGTGGCTGTCAGGGTTGGAAGCACTACCCACACAGGGTTCAGGAATGGAAACTTATTTTTGTAGTGCTTTTCTTAACAATGTAAATTCAGGCTGGAAAAGAAAAATTAACACCTGGGCAAAGCTACAACGTGATGATTTCCTACCATTGTGCACATAAAAGGCTTTGTAAATCATTATTCTGAAAACAGCATCATCTGCTTTAAAATTTTTCCAATCTGAGAAAAATCAAAGCAGCTGGAGCAGATTTGTCTTGTTCAATAAACCTCCCAACCTCAGCTGTTTTAAGGTAAAAGAAAGCGAGGACTTTTCTAACCAATACACATTTTTATAACTCCCGTATAAATGAGATGCCCTTTATAGGTAGCAAAGCTAATTCTGCTTTTCCAGCCATACTCCTGGCCTCTCACGGATGACATCTCTGCAGTATGTACCACATGTCCTGCTAAGAAGGCGCGGGACCAGATGTTTCCTTTGACTCTGGACTCCCATAAAGCAACTTACTTGAATTAGTTTTATTTTGATCTTGGGAATTCTGTAATTCCTTTTTCTTTCTGTGGGGAAACTACCTCCTAAACATTAGATGTTTTCTCACGCATGATTAAGAAACTAGCTAATAACGCAACTGCTCCATTTCCCAGTATTGCTCTGCTATTAAACCATTTTTGTAAAAATAAAGTACTGCTTTTACAAATGCATCTAGAAGTGCTTCCTCTAAATACACGTTTCCTTAGCATTTACAATGATTCCACTTTATATTTTATGAAGTTAATCAGAACACAAGTTAGTAATTAACACAGTTTTAAAAAGTGACTAGTCTTGATATCTCATTAAAAGAAAAAATCTGTTCTTAAAATTTGATTGGTATTTGTTTCATTCTTTGCTGCATCCCGATTTATTTTTTAAAGACAAAAAGGTAAACATACTAAAATGCAGACAGTTTGTTCCAACTTAAGCTCTGGTCTTTGAAATTATCACCAAATCTGCAGTGTGATGGATGCCCCGTAAAGCAAAGTATTTCTAGCATTAAGTATATTAGCCAGAAGAGATGCCTTTTTTCTACCATGTGAGCATTTAAGTCAAGATTTCACAATAGATCTGCAGAGCTTCACTAAAGTATAGATCAAAACACTTCATTTGGAATTAAAGATGAAGCCAGAGGTTTATTAAAACAAGTTAAATGCACCTGGGGAAAAAAAAAAAGGGGGGGTCATTTGGATGTGCTGCACCAAACTTTTGGCTTTTGCAGCCTTATGCTGTATAAACTGTGGAGCAGGACTCAGAGGGTTTGGGAAAATATTGTTTTTATATGGCTGGTAAATGCCAATGATCTGTATCTTAAGTAGCACCCCTCAGTAGGAGGTCTCTTCCCATTTCTTTCTGTGGAGTTTCCCTCTATTATGCAGTGTTACCCAGGGAGGGGGGCTGTGCGAGAAGAAAAACAAACCAAGAATTTGCAAGCACAGTTCTAGCCTTCTATCAAGCAAAAAGTCAGCACACAGACTTCTGAACACAAGGAGGCTTGTAGGGTTATGAATAGGGGATTGAAATTTGATTATTTTTATTACAATCCAAACAACTGTCCTTTAAATGGAGAGCTTTCTATTAAAAAAAAAAATGCTTTCCAGAAGTTTGCTCATTTCATCATTTTAGAGCACAGACGGATTGTATCAGTAGAAAGAGAAATGAGGTTTAAGGGGGGGGGGGGGTGTTGTTACGTAAAATAAAGGAACACAGAAAATACACTGCTGTCTACGCTGCCTCATGCTGCCCTTCAAAACGATTAGTCCTTGGAATTCAGCAACTATATTCAAAATACAGGGTGATCCAAAGAGGATTCTTCCTTTTTCCCCACAAAGCAAGCAGCTTAGTGAATCTTAAAAAGCTTAACAAGAAGAGTCCATGAAAAAAGTTTCATGTACAGGAGCCAAGGTGCAAATCCACCCCCCCAGCCGGGGTGGGGGCCAGGCTGCCAGGTGTATGGAGCTGGATGGATGGAGCTGGAGAGCTCCTGGCCGGCAGAGCCATGTCCGCACAGGGCGCCAGGAGCCGCACACAAAGGGGACAAGAAGGTCCCGATTCGGGAAAGCACTGAAGTCTGGGCTTACTTCTATCCCTATTCAAAACTGCACACAGGCATGTGCTTAAGTCTCCCTGACTTAATTCAGACTTAAGGATGTTTTTACATCTGTGGGGTTGTGCTGGGAGGCTGCCGTTGGAGGTGGGAAAAACCGTTCTCCAGCCACCTTAACTGCAGCTTAGCGCAAATGCTCTGAAGAAATAAAAACAGTTTGGAGAAAGTGCTCCATTAGATCCATCATATCCAATCTTCAAGACAGCAGTGCTCAGTGTCAAGCCTCACCTAACCCCCCCTCCCCCAAAACACTGGCTTTAGAGAGGCAACTGTTGTGAAGTTTTAAAAAAATTATATAGCAACATTTCAGGTGGCTTTTGTGCATCAGCACCCTCCTGCACTGCCCCGTTTCGGTACAGGGCTCTGCCAATATCCTGGAGCACGAACCACACTATTCAACAAACAAAAAACCTCCAGAACAGCACATAAACAATCCAATGCAAGCCCTACCTGGAGTTTTGTCAGCTACACTGAAAATTAATAGTTAAGATCAGCTTATTTTGGTATTTGCTGCTTCTGACCTGATGAAAGCTTGCCTGCTTTTATTTAACTGTACTAACAGACACAATAACATAAACCCAACACTCGTCCATCCCCCAGCCATGGTGGCCTCCCAAGGTACCTCCCTGCTCCTAGGTGACTCTCAAAGGTGCTAAGGTTTTAATTGGTGGAAAAGTAGATGTTCTCCTGAAAAGCATGAGTACCGAGATTCAGTGAGAAAGAGAAAATTACTTTTCTCCCCAAACCAAGAGACAAGCATAAATAATTTTGTGTGGTTTCCCTACTCTAAACTATTCTGCTAGAGAGTCTCATTTCTGTTTCCGCCCCAAATTTGTGTTAAATAAAGTGGCTTAAGATTTTCAGCTAGTGCCCAGCTGCCAATCCTCCTTGGTTTCTTTCACAAAATTAGAAAAGTTAAAGGACGGGGGGCAGGGAAATCATTCATGGGAAACATAATAGCAATATGAAAAGAACTAAAGGAGAGGTCAGGCCCCTTATAGATCATTGAATAGAATCCAGAAGGCAACTCTTTTATATCTTTAAATAGATGTAGTACACCCCTCTTGGATGGGGCTTTTGTTGGTTGCCAAGCATTTTAAGTGTTGTAGTAAGAACACGTTATTAAAAGGGGATTTAATATTCAGAAACTCAAAACTCCCTAGTTTGGAGTTCCCTCATAATTCCCAGCATGAGAAATATATACAGCCTTAAGCAATTACATTTATAAAGCAGCCTTATTCTCAAAAGTGCAAGTGTTGAAAGCAGCATATTTTTACTACACCTAGTTTGCTGCACCTTAATGCAGAGGTATAAACTTTTATAGCAAAGAAACTGGAAATTAAAAAAAAAAAAAAAAGAACTTGCGTAAATTCAGTTCAGTCCCTTTTTAAAAACAAAAGCCTGGCCTCACCATCATTGTCATGGTATTAGGAGTAACTCCATAGTGAGGCAGCATTCCATTTTTCAAACGAGAATTTAAATGTCTTTGTTAGGTAGGGCACAGCTGTAAACAATGGCCAGAGCCAGGGATCAGGCACAGCTGAGCTGCAGCCTGGGCTCGCTTACAAACGAGGTCTCCAAACTCCTCAGCAGTTGGAGAGAGGGGGTAAAGATGATGTATACAAAAAAATACAAGAGAAGATATTCGCACTATTGAGGAACTCCAGCAGTCACTGCTAACAGAAACAAACACAGGATGTGAAAATGTATCACAGTCTCTTTTAGCAAAGGACTTGTATGATGTAGGCTCCCTGCCTGGTACAACCCAGAAAAAACTATGAAACTCAACGGGTACTGCATATTCAATAAGTGATGGAACACGTCAGTATGTCAAGCAAGTCCCCTTAAATTTAACACATGCACTCACAAGCTCCCTCGGTACAGAGTACTTGTGCTTACCTATGACTCGTGGTACCTGTGCTGACCGGGTCCCCAGTCCCAGGCACCAGAACACAGCCCACCTTCACCCTCATTAGCTGAATCTCCCTCTGCATAACCATCTTCTGACAATGTCACAGACCTAGATTTAATTCTTCTAATAAAGTCCTTTTGCAAATTACCTGCCTACGTGGATCCTCCTCCCTTTAAGCACACATTTGTTATTTCCATTAAAGAATATGAATTGGTAGCTTATAGGAATCCTTCTTACATCTGTCTCTCTTACAGACAGGGTGAACAAGCAAAAAACGCGTGCAAGGAGAAGACATGCACTATTACCAAAACTGGAAGAAAAATAAATGAAAAAAACCCTGAACAACATATCACATCTACTATAGCTCCATTCTTGTTTTCTTCTTACTATGCTGTTTGCTGTATTTGCCTCTCCCTTCCTGCACCTATGCAACATTACGGAGCGCTTCTCCCACGTCACAGCTCTGCAGGAAGGAAAACACATTTCCCTTCTGGAAACATCCACAACCTAGGGAAATTCAGATCCAGTTTTTCTTTGGCGACTCCAATGCACCAAGAAAGGATAACTGGGAAAGAAGTTCTGGTCTACCCCGGAGCTGAGAGCAAACAGGGTTTAGAAGCATCACATCAGCTGCTTGGCAGTTCACCCCTGCCTGGTGCAGGCTGCAGCAATTCCCAACCCACCACGCAGGCTCCTGTGCGTGTAAATGCACCAGCTGCCTGCTTTCCGTGCTTCCAGCCACCAAGATGATGCTCTGAGGTTATCTGAAGCAATTCAAACGCACACCCCTTGCATTAGCTACGCATCTCCCTAGCAAACCCTCAGCAAAGCCCAGCGAGGAGCCATCCATGAGAAGCCACCCCGACCCCCGAGGCCTCTGCAGTGGCAGGAGCAGCAGCGTGGCCACGAAGCCACGTGCCTGCGAGCCCATAACCCCCTCCCCATTCCTTGAACTCTGCTTCTCTGACTGTCAGCAGCATTTGATTGAGTTGCAACCCCCGGTGCTGCGGCGGCCGCGCCAGGATGCAGCAGGCGCGCTGGAGCCGCCGCGCCGACCTCTCGCTGTGAGCTTGCTGTAGATCTGCGAGTTCACTTCCTTGTCGCGCATGTAACATCTGATCTCCTCCGCGGCCTCTCGGATGACGGTAACGGCAAGCACAAATCCCTAAAAAGGGGCATGGAAAGGGGGGGAACAGAATGGATGAAAAGGTCAGGAAAAAATCACATCTGCCTCTAATAAGAACAATATTTATCAGTACCAACGCCAACAGTCTGCATTTCCTTACTCTGTCTTCTCTCGCTAAATCATTAGGGTGATGGTAGTCACCGCTGTGCACAACGCCCAACAGCAAATCGGCCACAGACTTGTTGCTTACAAAAATATGGTTGTTCCTCAGCTCTAATGTGATGCTCTGCCAGTACCTCCCCAAGCAAATCTTTGCAAAGTTTATCCACAGAGTGTAAACAACTTATTTCACCTCACTTCACAGGTGAGTAACCAAGACGGAGAGGGGTTACTCAAAGTCCAGTGTAAGACAGCACCCCTCAAATCTCAGTATTCCCTTCATCACTGAGCTATAAAAGTCAGCTCACCTAATCTGGGAGATTTCTTCATATAGAAATCTATATATAAATTTACATAATCCTTTTTTAAATATATAGATATATAATATGTGTGTACTGATGTGCACTTATACACACATTCAGCCTACACAAATGAGCATTCTAAATATATTTAATGTGAACTACTCATAGTATAATTACACATTTGCCTAATTAGGGTTTCAGTCCTGCTTTTCCGTGGGTATGAGCACTCATTTAACTTCCTCCTGTCATGAGGAAAATGCCTATATCACATCCTTCACTATACAAAAAAAAATAAATGCAAAACAATTCTTTACAGGGCTAGTATCACTAAGTCAATTTTTTTTACTAGGCACTATTCAGCTCAGACTCACTGAACAGTTAAAACACTCCTCATCCATTACAGAAGAAAAAAGAACTTTTTAAACCCTGCATTCTTGAAAATTTCAAGCATGTACTGATTCATCTCTGTCAATAAGAAATTTTTTTTATTTTAGAAGGGGGGCAGGGTGATGTTAGAAACTAAGGGTTACATGAAAAGCACATTAAAATATCTGTAAATGCCCAAACAGGAGATTTTGCCAGTGGTTTGCAAGTTCCAACTTTAAGTAGCTTCATCTTTAGAAAGAACGGCTATGCACACACCTCCAAAAATTGTGTGCATGAGTCGTTAAGCTGGGCACAAAGAACTTGGGAACCTGAACTCCACAACCACCTCAGGAAAGCCTTGCTCTGGAGCATTGCTAACACTACCCAACACCACATATACATACCACAATAACAATTCACATCCCCACATTTTTTAAAAACAAAGAAAAATGATGAAGATTGAACTAAGAGCTACTAAGAGTGAAGGACAGCAGGTTCTTTAATTATTAAATGCTGAGGTACACTTCATCTGCCAACTCTCACAATCCTATAATAAAACTGAACAGTCCCTAATTCTAGTACATACATATGCGTCTAAATGTATGATCTAGATTAATTAATATCAGTCTTGAAATGCTATTTAGTATGTTTCTGCAGTATTTAAACATGCAGACACCTGAAGAGACCCAAGGACGGGCAATTACTTTTTTTAAAACCTGCCTGTATTCAATCCTGTACTTACTACCATTGAAAGTAAAAAGCCATTAATACAAAATTTTCAGAGAAGCATTTCATCCCACAGCGTTCAGGACCACAACCATCTGTTTTGCACTACTGTGGATGACCTCTTTCCCATAACCAACAAATCAAGAAAAGAATGAACATTTCTCTTCTATTTACAAGTGGCATTTGTGCGTTTAGCTAGAAATTCCTGTCCCCTTTCCAAAACAAAATAAAAAAGCATCAGTTATTTTCAACTTATGTTTCAGCTGTTTGAAGAGTCTTCAGATAATCACCCCAAAATATTCCCACATGTGCCGACTCACTGTGTCATCTCACATGTCATTCCATCCCCAACACTCGTATTAGCAGCCAGTAATGAACAAAGACCTTTCTTATCCTTCTTTCTGGCAGCTCATATGCCAAATTCTAATTGCTCACCTGGCACAGACAAGTCACAACTGCCTATACAAAATGCAGAGAGGGAGATCCTCTGGGTGCTTTTTCTATAGGACAGGACCTTATGAAACCAGCATTAGATTCATACAGCACACGCAATGCAACACACACTCGAGAGAGAATTCAGTGCGGTCCAGGCTTTAATACAAACAGAATTTTAGCAGCAATGTCCCACAGCTGCCCCCTTCACTTCTTTCTGGCTTTTACCAGGGATTTCACTGTACTGAAAGGCTAAAAGGCAAGAAAAATGTCCTTTGCCCCTCTTCAGCTCCCTCAATAGAGCCACGCATTTTTACCACCACCATTTCTCAAATCAGTGCACAAGCAGAGTCTTAGAAAGAGCCCTGTGCATTTAAAATCAATTTTCAGCTGGGTTTCCATCATTTCTTTGGAGTAAAAAGGATGTCTATCCTTGGGAGAGTTTTAAAACTCATGTAGATGAGTAAAACCAACCTAAGTTTAAAGACAGCCCTGCTTTAAGCAGACAGTTGGACCAGACGTCCCTCTGAACCAAAATTATTCTACAATTCTATGAGCTGAAGTGCAGCAGAGAAGTTATTCACACAGAAAGAGAAATAACAGTTTTACTTGCACAAAAGAAAAAATATATAGGTACCTACATTTAAGCATTTAAGCAGTTGTAACTGGCTCATGCAGTGCATTTTACAGATTTTAGAAGCCCATTCTATGCAACTATTCCCCTTTCTGTCCTTTGACAGCACTGGAGTTCCTGCTGCAAAACTGATTATTATCGATTTCCTTTGGTCTCAGGTGAAACACACAGCTATCAAAAGAAAAAGGCAAATAGCTTACAAGAAGGAAGGAGTGCCCGCACCTTGAGCGAATGTGAATATGTCTCTCTATACATATTTTTGCGTAGGAAGTTTGCGGAGGGGGGGTCCTCAGGGGTTTTTTTTGGTTGTTTGTTTTGTTTTTGGTTTTTTACAATGTAGTTAAGAGTATGAAGCAGCCTGCTGACCTATCCCAAGGCCACAGGTCAAACTGTTTGGCAGGGGAGCATAATTTGCTGTCATTGTGCATATGGCTGCTCATTAAGGTCACTTTTGAAAGGTGCCCTTCGGTCCTCTGCTGCAGATGCCAGGCTGGTCCAGGCTCCCTCGAGCACGGATCACGGCGGGAGGGCGCAGTGCCCCACGCAGACCCTCCACGAGCACAGCCTAGGTTCAGAGGCAGCTGTGAACCACACACACATTGCCAGGGAAATATATTTGCGCCAGCCTCCATTTGTTTTCTGCTGTTATTCATGGAGCCCTGCTGCCCTCGCAGCCCCTGTGGCCAGCAGCAACAGCTCTGCGCCTGTTAGCATCCCGCAGATGAACAAGTTGGGGGCAGAGTCCTCTCACATCCCTGTCAAACCTCTACAAAATAAAGCTCAAGGCCAGAACAGACACATCTACGCTGCACCATGTACAGCGCGGTCCTGAAGGAAGCTAACGGAATTATTTAAGGTGCAAACCTATACCCTGCAGAAAAGGCAGCACGAGAATTTTTGTCAAACACTGAGACTTTCTTGAATAAATAAACCTTAAATGACCTACCAGAGGAACCCAGTATGTGTAAAGTGCTCCAAGCCTCATTTCAACGACAAATTGAGAGCAGGCCAAAAGCAAGAAATAAAGGTTGAAGAAGTATTTGAACTGGTTAAACAACACCTAAAAAAAAAAAAGAGAAAAAAAACCAGAGGGAGGAGATTAGCAGAATTCATAAGTTATGCATATTGACGTAAGCACCAGAAACATTTTTGCATGCTCCTCTAGTGTTTAGATGCCAACTTAGGTCAGTCTTAAAGTAGTCCTGGGCACTCAGGACAGACCCGTGCCTGTTTGCAGCTGCCCTAAGGCAGAGGCGCACCAAACACAACCCAAACATTAATTACTTCCTCCAGCTCCAGCTTCTGCACCCACTGAAATTGGGGAAAGCGTTGGGGCGGGGTGATGAAAAACAACTTTCTTCACACTTACCCCAGGGAGAAATGTAAAGAAGTTGTATTTCTGGTTGTTGATCACATTGCGAGGGTATCTCTGGTCTCTCTTCTCTGGATGGCCAAGCCAAACCGTACGAGGCCTCGGGTCTCTCCTCCCACAGCATCTTAAGCACTCACAACACCTATAGTAGAAACATTAATTAATTGAGTTAATTTTTAATCACATTTCTCTGACTCGCACACGTGTACCCCAAACCTTCTCCACCTGCCAGGCAGAAGAGCTGAGCATCACTTCTTCACCTGTCACTCATCACCTCTCACCTGGCCCTTACCCACTGTACTACCAGCACATTAACACCCAGAGCCTGCCTTTCCAACACAGACACCCCGCCTGCTACAGCGAGCAAAACCCTCCTAACGGTGTCGGAGCTGTTGGTAAAACATTGGACAAGCACACGTTCAGAGCTGGGCAGGACTGCGGCGACGCCAGAAACGTGCCTGCAGCAACACAGGCTGGGGTGGCACCTCCTTTGGATTTCAAGGAGCTGATGCGTAGAGAAGCACAGACCAAGCCCATCACTGCACCGAGTCAGTGCCAGCTGCCGGGAGAACTTCTGCCTCCTGCGAACAGAAGGGCTTTGGGAAGCAAGGAGGCGTGGGGTAGCAGTGCAAAGGTCCCTTCGCACCCAGCCTGGGTTGCAGGTTTTATGCCAGAAAGCTCCCAAGAAAAAAGCAGTAACAGGTGCTTTCTACTGGTTCTTGTTTCCTTGCTGGTGTATGGAACTCCAGGCTTTCCCATTTACAAACTGAACTTAAACCAGGAATGAATATACATAGAGTGATCTCCTATGTCCTAAAGGAAAGAGATGGAGAGAGATTCTCTCCTTCTTCCCTGCAACCCCTACTTCATAGAAATGCATACCTTTCTAACAGAAGGGTTCACTATTTGCATATTTGAATTTTTTTCACTTCAAAAGGGTCTTACCAAGGAATAATAATCTATAATCCTCTAAAAACGAAACCATAAGAGAAATCTGAAAATAGATACTAAGTGATTACTGATTTTACTTTTACACAGCATTACAGTCATTAGCTCTGTTTATGATAATGGCAAATTGTACGTTATCCACTAATGAATAACACACATTCTCATTGACTGAGGGCACGCACCGCAGATCCAGCTACCTTGTCTCAATTAATTCAGCTGTAGTAATTCATATTTTCAGCTCCCAAGGTGGGAGTCCTGCCGCGGGGCCATGCGTGCCGGCCAGTGCCCGGACCCGGTGCCACAAACCCAGGCTGCCAGCGAAACCGCTGCAGGAATTCAAGCTCATCCTGGTTTTAGACTAGTCCGATGTAACTCCCCTCTAACTTTTTTCCCTGCATTTTTGTCTACTTTGTCAGCAGCATCTCTGTTGTTACTCTATTAAATATTGTCACGATTCCATTATAAGAAGTAATTGCTGAGCTGGACACCTTGTAATGCCAGTTTTCCAAAAATTGTTCATAAATAAATAAAATATGAGTGCATTGGTATGCTGGTTTTTTTACTTTTTCAACTTGGGCTTACATTAAATCCATTTATTTAACATCATTCCTGGCCTCTGCTAGAAGTTACATGGGAATTCAGGAAAACCACACCACATTCACTCGAACCGACAGGGTTACCAAAGCGGTCCCTCTTCTCCCTGGGAGGGCACAGGTGATGCTGATGCTGAAGCTGCTGAGCTAGCCCCTCCAGCCCCCAGCGTGTGTCACCTCTCTCGCACCATAGGGCCCCCACCTCTCCCCACTGCTGTCGGGGACCTCAGGACTCACCACAGTCAATAATAAATCCCAGCCACGGCAACGCGGTGCCCATATTTGAAATTACCCAAGGCAAAACCTCCCCCAGCACACAGCTGGGTGTCACACATCACCAAACGGTATGCCCTGTTTTGGAAACCACCATGTGGCCTACAAACTTCAGGGTAGACGGTGCTTTGCTCAACCAGAAGACGGCGGAGGGAGGTGACAGGGAATGTTTATTCTCTGGAAAAACACGGAGGATGAAGGTGCAGCGCGTTCAGCAACGGTTCGGCCAGGGGACCCCAGCTTGAGGCGCCTCACAGGGCCACCAGCCTGCTGCTGCGGCCACCAAATCCGCTGCGCTCACACAAATTTTAGCAAATAAAAACTGGGCACTGGTCGGTGCAACGAGTCCTCACTTGAGGCGATGAATCCGAGGGTTGGTTACTTCGTGGGAGATGCAAGGACTTATCAGCAGTCCCTCCTGTCCTTGGAAAAGCCCCACTGCTCAGAACTGCAGTGCTGTCCCCTCCCAAGCCCCAGAAGGGTTATTTTTCTGTTGTCACTGCTTCTTGCTGAAAGCCAGTCCCCCTCGTTCCCTTACAAACAGACCTACTGAATGTCACTGACATTCGGGAAAGCCAGCGTCAGCCGGATTGATAACCAACAGCCTTGGAGCTCTTACAAACATCCTTCCAGCAACCGCTGCGAAGATCTGTTCTTGAATCACGGCATTCTCCCACAAAAGTTCAGTTAAATACACACCTAACCGATGGAAAGAGCTGTTTAAGGAAGCACACAAAGCTCCTGAATTCGCAGTCTTGCCCGAAGACACACGCATCACGACGAACGGGATTTACAACTCACCACACGGGAGGTGGTTTCCTACAAAGATACCATTTTTATGTTCTGTGCCCTGCTGGGTGCAAGGGAACAGAAAGCAGCGTTATCAGTTATGTCAGTTCCTTTGGTACAGAACAGGAATAAAAATCAACTTTGCTTCCAGAAGTATTGAAAAGGTGTTGCCATGTGATTCAGTGCTCCACAAGCAGATGTAGGCATTAACTTCACAAGGCTGACTTGCAAGATAATTTCTCACAGGCTCTTAAAACTAGATAAAAGGATTTTTGCATAATCAAATTACTCTGACGTTACTATATTTCATGAAGAGTGACAGACGAGCCCTGAAAAGGTGGATTTTCTCCAGCCTGCACTCGAAAACACCCTAAGCCGTAAGTGTACAGATGCTACTCGAAAACAGGAGAGAAGATTTTCTCACCCAAAGCAGCTCTGAGACAGAAATACTGACAAGCCAGCAGAGCACTACACAGCACCCACACGTCGGTACCGAAGGAACATGAAACCACAAGTTTTGTCTGGTGCCAGATAGTCTCTTATCAGCTCCAGGTATCAAACCCTCCATTGGAAAAGCAGAGTCCTTGCAAGGTCCCCCGGTTCCGATAGCTGTCCTACTGCCTTCACCTACACACAGTTACCCCTGACTGCGTAGGGGGCAGCTTCATCAAAGCCTCTGCAAGTTGTCAGCTCTGACTTGTACACTGTTCATTTGCTGAAGAGGAGAAAATTAGGAGAATGCGAGAAAATCTGACAGAAATAAACAATGTGGGTAATGGGAACAGTTTAAAAACCTGATAGCAATGAACGCCTCAGTCAAATTACTGGAATAAAATAATTGGAGAGGCCTGACTGTTCAAGTATCTACAAGAGGCATCTGACTTCCTACAGCCTTGCAGCAGTGCTACCACCATCTCTGCTCATCGTCACACAGGGACATTGCCTGTTCTTCTGCTTTTGTAACATTTCCAAGGCAAAGGACTTCCATCTTTGACTGGTCCCTAGGCAGTACCATAAACTCATAATTAAAGTACCCTAAATGTAACCCACTTCAAAAAGTTACACTTGCCCCTGAAACTATGAATTTTTGTCAAATCTACACACTTTCTTTTTTCTTAAGAAAAACTAACTAGTAGATCTTCCTTCCCCTCATGGTTGTGTATAACACATCTAAAAGGCAGTCACTAACATGAGATAAGCAGTAAAGTTGGTGTTAAACACTCAAATTCCTAAATTCTACTTCAGAAGTATATTTTATTAGCTTGATACCTTTTAATTGCAGTTTTCTTTTGTGTTTGCAGATGAAGACCCAAGACAAATAATCACTTGTATCCCAAATATATTTTAATGGGAAATAGTGCAAATGGTAGTGTTTGGCTCACAACAGAAAACAGCTATGTTCTGGGGGTGGGGGAAAGGAAAAAGAAGTGCTTTTCCTTCTTTCATGATGGAGAAAACCACACAAGATTAGCCTTGATTCCATGTTTTAATGACTGCGAATTCAGAATGGCCTCTTTGATAAGGCTCCAAATAAAAGGCTGTGCCCAAGGGAGAAAACCTGGCGTGCACACCCCCCATTTTCATCCCAGCGTGCTTCCCAGTTACAGAGGGTCAGTTGGTCCTTGTAATCAGACATCTGAAACCAGTTACCTTTGTTTATTTTTTAGGTTGGGCCTCTTCTAGGGATTGTAGTCAACAGCAAAAACAGCTACACACCTGTATCACAATATTTACAATAGGACATTGCTTAAAGAGGGTACTACCATAATTTAATAGGGTTTTTATTTTTGCTGGGAATTTTTTTTTTACAAAGTGAAATTCACTGATATGCTCCAAAGAACTTTCCAAATATCTGGGCAGATCTTCAAACCGATACCTAAATCTCCAAAGCAGACTTCCAGATATTTTAATAAGTTCAATGACTTACCAGCATTTTTTCCTTCATGAATATATCAGAAAATGGCAAATGAATGCCACAAACTAACCGGAACATTTTACCTTAAGAACAGTGTGCTCTGCCCAGTGGTTTACATATAATTATATTGCTTTTAGTCTTTCCTTTTCCAAATTGCTATGAATTCACTAGCCTGTGAATGCTAACAGCTAGCGCTGCAGAATTGCTTACACTTGCGTGGTTCTTAATGAGCCAGCAGCCCCTCATACTGACAGCACCTACAAAGGCAGCAAAGTAGAAGGCAATTGCACAAAAGTGAAATTACCCAAAATTTAGCACACGTTCTGCAACCAAAGCCATGACCCCTCGTAGCATTCTCACCACAAAGACACTTGTTGCTGTAAGAATTTCACTTTACAAATGCTGTGTTACTATAAGGTTTGAGAATCAATCTAAAAATAACGCAGTTCCAAGTATAAGCAAGAAAGGGCATGGGAGAATCTGCTGTGTAAAAATAACAGGTTTTTGAAACTCCTGCCTAGCTAGAGCCACCGTTTTCACAACCTCCTGAATCACAGGGAAAGCAAACTGAAAACCTAATCAGACAAACAAAAGAAAAACTTCCTGCCTAGCAAGTTTTTGAAGGTGAGCACCAGCAGTATCGATGCTCAAGTAAAGATTATCCAGCATTTCTACTAAGAAGCCTCCCACATAGCCTTTTAGCGTGAGGTTTCTACGCAACATAAAGGAATTTTAAAAAAAAAAAAAAAAAAAAAAAAGTCCAACCAACGAACAGAATACTACAACCAGCAATAACAGTCGCATGTTGCAACACTAACCAGCGAGGTTCATCAGCGCTCAGGAATCCCATCACGTCATTGCCTCACTGCCTCCTCCAGCGCTCGTAGTGCTCAGCGAGGAACACACACCCGTACCTGAAAAGCCTGAACATCAGCAAATGCTGATTTTTATCCCATATCCATTCAAAGCTCCCCAAAGAGTTTTTGCTATGAAGGCACCTAGTCAACCCCAGCGCTGGCATTTAAATCTTCCCTCTTGCGTGACCTTGGTTTTTCCTCTCGCACCACAAGCCACCCACTATGCTGCCTGGGCTTTGCTGGGCGAGGGCAGAGCAGCAGCCCCCAGCCCCAACCCTGGGCTAGCGGGACTGTTACCTCTGCACACTGACTACACAAGTGCCAGCTCATGGGTTGTTGAAATAAGTTCAAAAAAGAGCGTCTGGTAAAAACGCAGGCATTTCTCAAGCACAGAACCACGTGCTCATTCTTACAGGTAGATGTTGATCACCCTCTCCCCAAGATACTCAACTGCCGTAGTTTTGTGGGTTTTTTTTAATTTTTCAATGATGTCTTACACTTCATTAAGGAAGAAAACATTACTAAGCTCATTAGTTCTGCTTTAAAATCCTTATATGACATCCATGATCCTTACAAAGTGCTTTACACAAACAGGAGTAGCTGCAATGGCAGATTGTGCTTTACTAGAGGAATGGCAGGTTTCACTAACCCACCCAGGGTCACAGGCAGACAGGACGGTTTCACTACCTGAACTCTCTCTGCCTTACATGTGCCAGCGTTGCAATGCCAGCAAACACCGGTCTCCACAGCCGCTTTTATTACCGCCCCAGGTTGCGCTGGCACAACACACGGCACGACACTGGTGACAGCCCAGTGCGCGCCGGCACCACACGGTTGCTGCACGCTCACCGGAGCCAAAGCAAAAGCCTCTGAAGCTACCAAGGATTTGTCCTGGAGGGAGAGATGGTCAAGCTCAGGGTGCAAAATCCTGAGCCGTGCCGCTAAATATCTGACTTGGGATGCTCACATGCTGGGATGCCACCACACAACTCATACTGCGAGCAAAGTGGAAAGCAGAGGCAGAAGGATGGGTGGTGAATCTAACCAGAAACATTTCAGCCAGGCGCCTTTTCCTTGTCTCCTCTGGAAACTGAATAGTCTTCACCTTGGGGGGTAAAAAATTCTGGTACCCAACTGAATGGATTTGTCAGAAACAAAATACTCTGAGCACATACAGACAAGTACACAAACATGCTTTCAGATTAGCCTGGTGCTCATTAAATAAAAAGTCCTTTTGAGTGGGGCTATCAGCTTTTTCCAGTTGGCCCACTTGTTCCTCCCTGAAATAATTTTACAGACATTGCACTGTTCTGTGATCTCCTGTTTCTTTGGATACCATCCCTTGTTTTGGGTATCAAGCTTATCGAGCACAGGATGCTAAGTGAAGGGGCTGCTCAGGCTGTGACAGTACTACAAAGTTTTCTGCTCGGGGCAAGGTCAGTGTCACTGGAAGAAGGTGACCATTTCTGGCAGAACTATTGGCATTATTAGGAATAATAAAATACTTTCCATCAGGAAATCAGAACACCATGTCCTTGAAAGGGAAAGAAAGATTGTCTAAAAATAAACAACTGAAAGTTTACATTGCTGCTTAGAGATCCTGATAAAATTAGCAAGTACTTTCCAGGAATGGGAATCACAAAGTTACAGAAATGTGAGCATTCTTCTGTAAAAGTTTAGAAATACACATTCCTAAACATTTCTTCTTCTTCTGTTCTGCAACTGAAGCACTGAGGAACGGTATTGCAATAGCCCCTGAGGTACAGTGAACTAGCAGGTCACTGTACACCATGAACTTTTCAAAACTATTATCTTACAGAAAGAACAGGAAAAAATATATGAAGACAGCTTATATGGGGAAACTTTATGCAGTGTTGTTAGTCACATTTTAAACCATAACTTGGCAAAAAGAACAACAAACAACTCACAAATCCCCAAATAAAGTCACGACCACTCAAAAGCATCTCTTTCAATGTGAACTGTATCCGAAACTTTGAGTCCTGGAAGTGACCTGGCCTTTAAATCTGCCCAGGGATCTAAATGAATGGGAGGTGCTGAAGAACAGGTCTGCTGTGTACTTCATTTAGGATGTTATTTGTTTACAAAGACACATTCTTAGTGATGATGTAAGAAGCAGTAATAGGACAGATTGACCACCAGACGCCAGATTAACAGCTATTACCATGAAGCAGGTTTTATTTATAAACGCAGCGTGTTTGATGGAGAAGTGTTTGAGAGAACAAATGAAAAATGCTTTTCATAAGCATTTTTCATGTAAAACAAACCTAATAGGAAAAAAAAGTGTCACATTTGTCTAATACTGGGGTAGTATTTGTCAAAATGGTGCTGAAGTTCTTCAACATATTTAATTACTTCTGCAACAAGCACATTTCTCCGATGATAATTCTATGTTTCTCACAGGCTGTGCTGTTCAGTCCTTGGCACCTTTAATATACAAAGTAACCTTTCACATTTCATTATTTTAAAAGCATATATTTTCCATTGCTAAAAAAAAAAAAAAAAAAAGGGCAAAGCCATGCACAACTACCTAGCCTTTCCATACACCTTCACATGACTCAGTCCCCCTGTCTCTGAGGGTGCAACAGCACAGACGGGGGCTCAGGAAGGGGTCAGGAAGGGGTCCCGAGCCCACCCCTCCCCACCCAGCAAGCGCCGTGGTGCAGAACAGCCCAAGGGTGGGAACACAGCCCAGCTCCGCGGCACACCCACACGCAGGCAGATGGAGGGCAGGAGCTCCCGGCTCTCTCTGTTGACTCTGAAATGGAATTTGCCATTTTAAATAGAGCCAGAGTACACACGCACGTAGAATGGAATGGCCACGTGAAGTGTTGCTGTAAAGCTCCGCCGTCTCATTCTCCATTCTCCCCGCCACATTTCTGGATCGAGGCCTTTTTACATTCAGAGGCAGCATGAGCACAGCAGTCTGCCGGTTTTGAAAAATGCCTTGCAGGACTGTGGACTAAGACCATAAGCTATTTCGGGAAGAACTTGTGTCATGGCCTGAACAGAGCACCTGAGGTGCTTCAGGAGCTGGCAGCTCCCTTCTGGCAGAGCTCAGCTCCTGGGAAGCTCGCACTCGCTGGCCGTGCCACCAACAGTCCCGCTGCAGCTAATGCGATCCTTCCCTCCCCACTGGCAGATCTCATCGTGGTTTCAGTGCTGCAAAGCATTTGGAAGAACATGGCTGAATTCAAGGCATACAGCTGCAGAATTTAGAGCTTAGCCTTTGATTGCAGCAAGGAAGAGCCACATTAAGGTTATGCTCAGAAACAATCACTTCACCCACTGGTTTATTAAGCACATGGTTTCTCTTCGACACAGATCTCAGCTGTCTGTGCCATCATTCATTTCTGCAAAGCCACTGTGTCAGTTCCTCCCTGGCATCTCTTCAAAGTATGCTAAAGGCTGAGGCTGTAATGAAAGCCCTGCTTGAATGACACCTGCCCTACATGAGAATTAGGCTTCTCTTACTTTTTGTTAACACACATGAAGGTTTCTATGAAGTACCTGAACAGAAACCAGTTCCCCACTCCAGAAGAAACTGAAAAAAAACACACAGAAAAATGTCTGGCTGAGAACTTGTCCCCACTGGTGGGGGTAAAACCCCACAGCAGAAACTACGGTTAGGACTAGTCTAAGGTAAAGCCCTTCAAGACTTTCTTATCCCTGGGTTTTCATATGTATCAGGGAACATAACTTGGAAGGCAGCTAGCTGTCTGGGTTTCTCTCAGAGGGAACAGAAGAAAGGTGGTCTTGATTATGGCTTAGGATTGCCAGGACTCCATCCTGGATGTGACACCAGGGACCCTCCCCGACTTGCGGGCTGATTTCTTCTTTGGTTTATAATACTGGTTTGGATTTGCTCTACTTCAATGCTTTGCTCTCCACATCATCATTGAATCAAAACACTAACATATCACAGGTTACTTCTCAGTAAAACAAGAGTTCCCAATATACAATAAGTTCCATCCCCAAACAGCGTCACCACACCAAATAGAAACGCCAAATCCAAGTTATTCAGACTGCTATTGAGAGAAATCCTAAGCAACCTTCCTTCACAACTTCATGGTGCCACAATTTCTTGCTAAAACTGGAAACATTGTCCCCGCGACTGCTCATCAGGTAGTTGACAAGCAACGAACCACAGCTTAGGTTAGACAAGGGCAATTTCTGTTAGACACTACTAACCACACCGTAATACCCAAGAGGGTCTTGGTGGAGATTAGAGAACTTCAGGAAATCATTCAAGAAGCTCTGAGAAATTTCTGAGGCTTCCACCTCCTCCCTGATCCCTTTCAATCACATCACCAAGTTTAACGCCACGGTGGCTGCACCTTGTGGAAGTTGCCCAATGATGCATGTGACACAGGCGCTGGAGAATTACTTGCTGCATCACACACACCTCCCGGGTCGCATCAACTAGCACAGATATTGCTACATCAATTATTAGAAACAGCAGTGATAGTAAGGGATAATTCCAATAATGAATGTACTGTGAAGAACAATTTCAGTCAGAGGGGTCTGAATCAAAGCTATCAACCAAAACCATAACAAACCAAGGGAAAAGTATCCATTTCTTCTTGTTCTAACAGTCAGGATTTCCTTTGATGTTTTGGTTTATTTTGCTATTATCACTCACCACATCTAAAGAACAAATTATCCAGAGACAGATGAAGCACCACAACTGACAGCCGGGTAACCTGCACACCCCGTACACACCAGCGCGTCTGGACAGTGGTGCAATTTCCTAACGAAACAGCGTTAAAGGGTCGATTTTCATATTGAACTTCCCGCATGGGGATACCAGTATAAATATATACGGACATTTCCTTAAGGGCCACATCCCACACCGGGGATATTGCAAACTCGCGCCCCCGGGATGCTGTATTGATGGCAGGGCTGCAGCTGAGCAGAGCAAAGACCTTTGTCACAGCCCCACCGACACCGTTCCCGGCCCAGCGCTGCTCCCCGGCGCGGGGCGAGCGGCCGCGGAGCGGACCGGATCGGATCGGGGCGGCGGGGATGGCGGCCGGGCCGGGCGGGGCGGGGGCTGCTCGCACACCCCCCCCCGCTGCCGGGATGCGCTGCGGCCGCGCTCGCCGCTGCCGGGCTCCGCTTTGTCTGCGCGGGGAGAGGGCGGTGAGGACAAGGGCCGGCCGGGCACGTCCCCCCCCAGCCGAGGGGCTACCATCGCCGGCCGGTGGCTGGCCCCGCTCGCCCCACGCCCCCGGCCGCAGCGCAGCACCGCCCGGCAGGATCCTGCCCTCCGCCCGGGCGCGCCACGGCAATGGCGTCAGGAACAACCTGTCAGCGCCTGCCTGCCTGCCTGCCTGCCTCCCCCTCCTCCTCCTCCTCCTCCTCCCCCTCCCCCCTCGGGCTCGGACCGCGGCCGCGCAGCGCAGGGCGCCGCGGCCCCCGCCTGCCTCCGCCGCGGCTCCGCGCCCCGCCCGCCCCGCGCATCCCGCAGAGCCCCCGCCGCCCCGAGGCCGGGGGTCGCGCCGCCCGCCCCCCGCGGTACAGGCGAGGAGCGACGCCCCGGGGCCGCGGGCGCTGCCGCTCCGCCGAGCGGCTCACCCGCTGCGGTGCTTGCTGTCCATCCGCTTCTTCTGCCGGACCGGCTGCAGCGGGATGTTGTCGGTCATGGCCGCAGCTGCCGGGGCGGAGCGGGGCGGGATGCGCTTCCCAGCAGCGCCTCGGCCCGGCCCGCCGCCGTCTGGCGGCGCCGCCGAGGGGGCCGGGCTCGGCGCCGCCGGGCTCCCAGCACGCAGGTGCCGCGCCCGCTCCGCCCGCCCCGGTGCGCTCCGCCCTCCCGGCCCGGTCCGCTCCTCGCCTGCCGGCCCGGTGCGCGCCCCTGCGCTCCGCTCCGCCTGCCCGCACCTGCTCGGCTCGGCCCCGCACCTGGCCCGCCCGCGCCCGCTGCCTTCGCCGCGCTCCCGGCCCCGCTCCCCACCCGCGCCGCTCCCGGGGCCCCGTGCCCGCATCGCCGCCCCCGGGGCTTCCCTGCCGGGGGGTCCGCGCCCCTCCGCGAGTCACAGCTGCCCTCCCGCAGCATCCCGCCCCGCGCGGGGCTGCTGCCCGCACCCTGCCCGCGCCGTGACCTGCACCCACCCCGCGGTGCGCGCCTCGGGTCCCGCATGCACATGTCCTCCGCAAAGGCAGGCGCAAATCGCTTCGGCGCTTCTGTTCTTATGACTTCAAGCTTTGCTTTACAATCACGGTGATGAAATCTTCATCAAAACGAAGCATGCAGATCAGATTCAAAAAAAGCACTGGGCTACAGAAGCTGAAATACGTGTGTGACCTGATAGAACTTTTATCAGAGAGGGTTCCTGGGTGCCACCACAGCCTTTCCCACCTTCGTGTTCCTGTCCCAGCTAAACTCTGCCCAACGTGACTTTGACACCTGTTGTCTTCTCCATCCACCCATCTTGCTCCACTCCAGCTCTTCTACCTCCACGGCATTTTCCTCCTGCCATCTTCATATGTTTATGTTCTTCCTTGCCACGAACAAGAAAGCAAAGGAAAAAGCAAAAATTCTTTAAGAACCTCCACTCTGCTCACCTCTCACTCGTGCACCTTTCATGCTGTTGACCTTATTCTTCATCCAAACCGGAAAAACAAAATTCCCTGTGGCAAAGATGTATTTCATAAGGAGGGTTAGAAACTGGTACTGCAATGGTTCTATTCAAATGAAGTACACTTTCCTGACAATACTATCATGAAAAAAAATGGTAAAGACAAATATTCATATAACGCATCCTTCTTAAAATGTGGAAGGTTAAATTACATCTAGAAAAACACAAATAGGGAAGTCTAATAGGGTTAGTGGTATCTGGTCAGTCAACAGAAACTGTGCTGGCAGCCAGGTGAGATCTTGGTTAAAGTCCGTGGAGAAAACCACCAAGTGATTGAAAAAATGTCAGTAACAGTAACAAAGAAAAAATTGCTTCAGACTGTGTAAATAGTTAGGGATGGCCCTGTGTCACAGCTGGGCCATGGGGATCCAGCCCAGCCCCTTGCAAATCGCTTCCTCCTGCTTCACTGTTCCCCTCTAACGCTTTCCTCTCTGTGGGGCTGTGCTCTAAAGCAGCTCTGCAAAAGGAAAAAACCCATCTGTCTGGCAGCGTTCTTTTATTTATTTAAATCACATCCCATTAGAAACTGGATGCCTAGCGCAGCCTGCAAACAGCCAAGCAGCACCAGTGAGAGTGCCGCAGCCTCAGGGGGGCACGGGCTTGGACTGGGGCCTTCTCCAGCTGGATTTGGTCCAAGGGGAATCATAACATGGGGGTTAGACATTTTCTGCAACTGAAGCCTTGCCTGCACCAAGCAATAGCTGTGCCTGTTGCCGGCAGGTGCCCGTGCGTGCTGACAAGGTTACTGTTTTGGTAAGGATGCTCTAGCTGCCGTGGGCATTGCCCATCTCTCTCAGTTTGCTCCCACCACCTGCATTGCCACCCCGCCGAGGGCAGCAGACCTGCTGCAGGCTGCCATTCGTGCCAGCGTAACTTCTTCCTGTTTGAAACCACCGAGGTTTACAGGGTGCACCTAACACAGATGGGGGAAATGCCCAGTGCAGATAAAGATCACAGTCAGATCTACACATCCACCTCAGCGCCTAACACTGCAGCCCCGGTCACCAGAAAATCTGAATGCCTTTCTTGCGCACGGCCAGTTTATTTCTCACCCCTTTGCAGACAGTCTGCAAACCCCTTCATTTAGCAGATACCCTGCTTGGCAATGTTCACCAAGCCCAGACTCGCTGTGCCTACTTACACACACAGCCGTATTTAGACCACTTACAATGGGTGTCTCATTTAATTGTTGTAGCTATTCCCTACAGCTGCCTGCAGTCCCAGGATGCCAGGTCTCATCTGCCTGCACAGCCCATCTAAACTGCTCGCGGTTCTGCAGAACTAAAATACCACAGTCACAATGACCAAGAGCAGAGAATGGGTGGGTAAGCCCCGGTGTAAGTTCAAATCACCATTTGCTTTAACATACTAAAAAGTAACATATACCAAACTGACTGTTTTTTTTTTCCAAGATGAGGGACATTTGAGTATATCTTAAAATGAGCTCAAGGTAATCTTAAATAACAGTACTTTCCCAGTGAAAAATAAAGGCTATTAAAAAAAGAAGAGCAAAGAATATATGTAACAGAAGAAGAGCAATGAAGAGTGAGTCCCTGGGTAGCACTCCTCTCCTGCCCTCGCTGCGTTCTAGCTCAGGTTACACCATGGATTACACCAGCACAGGAACTGCAACTGTCATTCAATTTTTTTGCTTTGCAGTTGAAGTAGAGTCATCCTGACATTTTGTAACGAGGACATTTCAGCAACGTAATTAATAGTTACACCAGTTTCAGGCACCAGTACCCAGAATGTTTAAGCAGATATTTTCAATGCCATTCTAAATAGAGCAGTGTTATTACAAAAACTGTTTGTAGAACTGACCTTTAGACTGTATTTCAATTTAGTAATACCATGTTCTAATTTCTTATGGCTCAATCTACTGTTCTTACCCACTCATAGGGACAATTGAAGTAGAAATAGAAATCTCTTCTCCTCCCACAAACATTTCAGCTTATGAAACATATTTGCTCCATTTTTTCTCGTATTCAACTGCAGAAGTATTTTTTTAAATGAGAGAAAGATAACTTCAAATGATAATTTACTAAAAGGAGCTACTGTAGAACCTAAACAGGATGTTGTACTTGACCAAAACCGTTGCAAGTGATAACACCATTGCTACAAAACAACTGGCCTAGTGCTATAACTTGGCTGAAATGACAATCCCAACCTCCAGCCTTGAGCCTCAATCTGTAATTAAAATAAAACTTATCAAATATCACTGTTTGCTCTGAGGTATAAGTGGCACTGGATTTTAAAACAGCCAACATTCTTTTAAGCACTACATTTTGGCCCTTGATATCTTTGTGGTTTAGACAGAAATGAACGACATCCCCCCTTACATGGAGCAGCTGAACTTCCTTCGTATCATTTCTGCACGTTGCCCAGCTCCACCATCCAAGACCATGGGAGGAGAAACAACTGACTGTTGTATGGGGACTCTCAATCCAGTAGTCCTAAAAGAGGAGCAAAGCGATGCACAGCCAGGTTTACATGTATCTGCATAATCAGGGATAATAAATTTGGCAAAGAGTGATAGAAATCAAGCAACAGTTGAGGCTGCAGCCTGCAGGCTTGCTCCTGCAGCATTTGAGGATTCAAACGTCCAAAGCCTCCCTTAAGGGCACTCTAATTTTTTGCCTTGCATTGTAACGTTTTTGATTTTTAGTTAGAAAATCACTGGGAAAGATCCAGACTAGGCTGTAGCCCAGTGGGCTAAACCCCCTCCCTGACATATTTCTTCCATAGCATTAGCTTTGCTGTAAAGATTTTACATGGGATCTCCCCATTCACAGCAGGTACATGCTCTCCTGATTTCCAAGCCTTTGATTTTCATTTGCGTGTTGAGAAGGAATGACCAAAGGAAAACCTCCAGCCTCAGACTGAGAAGTTTGTTAAATCAAGTGAAATAAAACCTAATTTGTTTTTTCTGATGCCACGGACTTTTTCCTGTTATGCTCAATTTTTGCAAGCACAGAACCTGAGGCTCACAAAGGAACCCTGCAAGCTGCAGAATTCATACTGCACAACAACTAATTAAAAGGAACTGATTTATTTTTCATAATTATAAATCATCATCTATGTTTTTTTCTCCCAGGGCCCAGGACTGGTGGTTAAATTATCACCAGAGCATGCAGAGTTTTATTCTCCTGCCCGCTCCCCCCCCAGATGATTTGTTCTAGAACTGATGCTGGACCACTTGGCCACCCCTGAGGCTGCCCTGTAGGGCAAGTTTATCGCATCCTGTCAGTGTTTTCATCACTGCATGTTATAGATCCCATTTCAAAACCAGAAATTGTTTATTGGCAAGTCCAAGGTTGAGCCCCCATTTTTAATGTGAAATGTTGTACAAAACTACCATGTTGCTGATTGGAATTATTTAATATTTTTTCCCAGCACAAGCACACTTGCTTTGCAAGCAGGATTACATTTTATGCACTGAACAGTCATGAGCTTTATGGTCTGCCATTCATGTTTGCAAAGGCAAGTGAAAGTTCAGCCTGGCAAAGCACAGCCTATGGATGCAACTGGCTGGTGGGGTGTGCCTCCATCAAGCCAGAAATTTCTGCGTCCATGAGCCTTTGCCATAGTGGTGCCCAGCGGTCTGGAAGACAGCCTTCCTACCCTTTTTTGTCTTTCTCCCCCCATTAATCCATCCATCACGCCTCTGCGGTGGAGCACCGCCTCCTCCTTGCCTGTGACACCAGCTTCTGACCCACAGGTGATGCCTTCCAATGCTTTCACTGATCCTCAACTGCATCCAGGTCTCTAAGCTCCACTGATTAAAGAACATGTAAATAAACTCTGTTTTGGGGGTGTGCCGATATTCCCCCAAGGAGCCAGTCCTAGTGCCAGTTTCCCACTCAAACAATAGATGGTGGTTTTGACAATGCACTTGCAAATTGTACTCATTACCTTTTTAGCACAATACGCTATAAATTTTCTTCAGTTTCTTTCAGTTGTGCTACTAAATAAATGAGGTTTTTATGCATAGGACGCCAGTGGTTTTGCCTCACGAATGCTGCAGAAGGTCAGAATAATATTCTGTTTGACTTTTTATATGCTGGAAGATTAATTCAATTTTGAAACTACATTTGTTTTTCCTCACTTTATTTATTTAAACCACCCCCCCCCAAAGATGAGTATCAAATTATAGATAATTCTGACATCTAAGGAGATATCTCAGGCTATAGGTGTGTAACTGGTTGCACAAAATGTTTATAATTCTGACAATTTTGAGTTGTGACATTATTCTTTGTACCTGTTATTATCTGATTTCACAAGTGCACATTTTACAAACACCAAGGTGCAACTCCTTTGCACATGGTATTTTGAGCTTTGTTTCAGAGCTGTTTGCAGCTGCACCGTTTGTAAGGAAGACATCAGGCAGGAGTAGGGATTTGGTTGCTAAGGGCTTGCAAACTTGCAGTCATGCAGTAACTGTGCAGCAGGCAGCCTGGTACGCCACGTTATGTCCCCATGCTACTGGCTCACTCCCACAAATGACAAGGAAAGAGGCAGGTTTGGTGTGGTGGAACATCACTTTTTCTCACAGCAGCACTGAAACAGGCTCAGACTATGACATTCAGTCTCTCAAAATAGGAGCAAATGTGCAAAAGCTGCCTGTTCCTGGGGCTTGGTGGCCGCTTGCACACGGAGTCATTGCTAGGAAGGAGCATTTCAGTAAGAGGAATGCAAACATGAACTGGGATGCCGAAGCAAGAATCATTAGCAATAGGGAATCATGGTACGTCTGCCCTAAGCCTACACAAGATACATTCATCTTTTAAATTTATCTTTTAAACATCTGAACTCAGACAAGACTACTGCAATTAATTGGCAAGTTAAACACTACCAGATTATAATGCACTGTTAACACCTGCATCTCTGATCTGCGCGGATGGCTTTGATATTATTTTTTCTTTTGACAAGTGGGCGATAGCGGATATCCTTTAAGCCTATATTTAATGAAGCCCTCCATAAATCCATCAACACTTGCTAAGGGAAACAACAATAAAGCTCATACTGCCATAGGCTCTGTTATAGAGAGAACATTTGGTATTCTCATAATGAAGTTTCAGAGCCGATACTTCTCATGCTGATCTGAGGAAGTGCAGTATTTGTACAGGATCTTTTTCTTTCTTGCAGTTATATGTTGTGGATCAAGAAGAAAACAAACCTTCAGTACCCAATTTTCAAAAAAATGATAGTCAAACTGTCATTCACCTAGGGCAGCTGCCAAATATAAGAAATGAAGAAAGAAAAAGGTGCAGATTTCTTGACAAATAAACTCATGTTTTTATTTTGCTAGCTCTTGAAATGATTTTGTTATTAGCTGTAGCTGTTTTGGGAATTCTCGCCATACTGGTTTTATTTGTGTTACACATCCTGTGGCTGTGACAAAAAATGCAAAGCTATAAACTGAGAATAAATTGGTATTTGTTACACATTTTGTATTTGCAAATTTTATAAAACCAAAACAACCACCTACATGAAGTGGTTATTTTGTCAGTTAAGAATGAAAGAATTGATGGGGGACCAGAAGAATAAGGAAATCTGACTTCTTCCAAACCTGGACATTATGAGTTGAGAGGGGTGGAGTATTTTCAATACATACAGAGATTTAGGTACCCCGAAGCAGCGAATCACCTGAATGTGTGCTGAACTTTAAGGACATAAGTAATCAAACTGGTGTGTTAGAAAAGGAAAAAAACCAAATTTGGTGTTCTGAACATCTAGACTGCATGGAGACAAATTTTTCTAAAACAAACTTTACAAAGTGGATCTACAGGACTGTAAAGGGCTGCTAAGCCAATTCAGTTAACTTGATTTAAAAGCATCCTCTGTCATCACATACATAGGACTGCAAAGCCGTTGAGTATCTAGGATGATAATAGGCATGAAAGGTTTCAAGACATTCTATATTACGGCACTAAGAACACACATTATTTTTCAATTAGTTATTTACCCCATGTGTTCCCCCTGCATCACCCTTGTGTTCACAACACACCACGTTTTGTGCACCAGCCCTCGCATTCTCATGTTTTCATAAACTGGGTGCTTTGACTTTTGGTTTGCTCACAGTTTGTTTTGGGGCTTTTCATTTGGATTTTTTTTTTAAGGCCTAAATGAGCTGTTTGAAGATTAATGAAGATCATTATTAGTAAAAATGGTATCTTATTTATGCTTTGAATCATATCTGTCCCTAAACCTACATAAGCAGAAGCATAGGAACATCTCTACACAACAATTACCAAGCTAGTTTTAGAAAGGCTTTGTCGTGCTGTTCAATGTGTTCTGCTTAGCCAGATTAAGAAGGAACACAGAGACATCCTGACCCACCATGAAAACTCAGACGTGGTATCTGCCCACCAAAGCCAGCCTCTGGCATCAGAGAGGAGCTAGGGAAGAGAGGTTTCAGCTTCTCCACTTTCCCTCCTGCTCCAGCAATTCCTTAGTGACCGGGAGGGTGACAGCACATTTCCAGCAGAGGTAGTTTTCATGCTTCCAAGCCTACAGAAGCTGTGTCCGAACTCCACTGTTAAAAAAGACACAAACACAGCAAGAGTGGATTTATATCCCTTACCCTACACGGATGCTCACTGCTGCTCGAGGTTGTGGTCTTTTTATTTCACCCTGTTCTTCCCTTTTGTCCTTGTCATTCTAGCTATTGTGTTGATATTAAGGACAGCACCTTTGCTCTTCTCTATGTATTTAGATTCTATGTTTGACTAAAAAAAATATTTAATTTGTGGGTTTTACTTGATTTGGGTTTTTTTAGTTTTCTTTAGAGAAACACTTTTACACAAATCTTTAGTGATGTCTGGGTTTTGCCTAAACCAAGCACTGGAAAATAGGGCACACAATGAGATCCACCTGTTCTAATTCTAATTGAGACATTTTCTTCATGAAGTAATTAAGTCAGAGAAGTTAATCTTTGGACTGCAAGATATGAAACCAAAGAAGCTAATAAGTTTGAAAGGAGAGAGATGCTGCTTACATGGGCTGGGATGTCCAGCACACAATTCAGTTACAATAGGCATTAACAAGCACACTTTCCAATAAATCAAAGACAGTAGGCATTAAAAAGCATGCTTTCCAATAAATCAAAGATAGCTTTGAGTATCAGTGGTATTAACAGCAATCAAAATGTTGTTAAAAACCCACTGCCCTTTATAAGCAATTAACTCAAAATGCGGAAAATAGAAGATACGATATTGAAATAGATAATACGATAATAGGCAGGAGCGTCTGACTGCCGGCTCTTTTCTCTGCTTTGGAGTTAGGTTTCCTGTCCAGCTGTGGCTGTGCAACGACAGACGCTTTTCTAGGTCAGTGATGAACGTGAGCTGAAGTCAAACACATGTGAGTCCATTCACCAGCTCACTCACACACCAGTATCGCAGCGCGCTCACCGGTGAGCACGAGCAGGGAGGCTGTGGGAGGTGCACGCAGGGAAGAGCCCTCTCATCTGAGCACACAACACAGAAAGAGACCCTGAAAGCCTCAGCAGCGTAGCAGTAACTTCATGGGACCACAGACACTAAAAAGGCTTTCTGCTGAAACTGTTACTTTGCAAATAGAAGGCATCATCTCTCCTGATTTCAAAGGTACTGCAAACCCTGCAGCAAGCACCACGGCTTTCAAAAGGAAAAACAAAAAATTAATGCAATACTCATCCCTTTTCCTTTGTTTCAGCCTCTCTCTGTCATTCCATTGGCTCAAACGCCTCAGCCAGGTCCTTTTCCCTCTGTGGATTCAACCTCAATAGTAATTTACACTTTGCTCCGTGCTGTATTTATCAGTAGCCCTGGGAAGGCTCCCACCTCCTCGCTGCCAGCTGCTGGAAAGGCAATCAGCCTCACTGAGCTCAGCCCAGAGAGCTTAATTACCAGAGAGCTAGATTACCTACAGCATCTTCAGACAAACTCACAAGTCTTGAATAGAAAGTGTAGGTCAAGAGAAATGTTTCTGTAGAGGAACAGAGCTAATACAGTAAGGTAAACCTAATGGATTATTTTTTTTTTAAAGCAACTTTTAAGTTCAAACTTAACATTTTAAGTAAGCCAGCCTTTACCTTAGCTCATGCAAGCAGGTACGCTACTTACACAAAAGCAACAGCCTGGGCATTTGCGATGAGCAAAGTAAGCAGTAACAACTAACAGGAGAGTCCTTTAGGCAAGAAGAGAGGCTAATGAGCAGAGACAGCACACATACCGTGCTCACTCCTGCTCTCACACCAATGTAGCTACATTAGCTCTGGTAAACCTGTTCCTAATCTTTATCAGCACAGGGCAGAAGAGAATCAGCTGTCTTTTGTAATTGTTAAGCTGCAATGTTACTGTAAACTGCACACGCCGGTGCGGTGAGTTCCGCCACACTGAGTTTCAGAAGGTGTTGGTTCAGCTTGTGCACGCAGGAGAGCAGGTAATCCTAGTCCTGCTTGCCTTGGAAACACAGCCTGCCCCCCAGCTACCTCCAGCAGAAATATCCCTGTGGCACAGCCCGCTTCCTGCTGTGGGGACAGTGGTTGGATAGGTCTTACCCGTTCCTCAGGTTTTGTGATAAGACCCAAGTCTCGCCCACAGTGGCTTAGCTGGGGATCCTGCTCCGCTCCAGCCTGGGGCTGCCTTGCCACTGAGCGGTGAGATACAGCTTTGGGCACCGCCAGTGCTTTGACACCGTGGCCTGGAGAGTAAAGCCTTGCAGCGCCTGCAGTGCCAAGCCACATCATTTCATCGTCACTGCTGTCCACCCGGCCAAGGCAGACCCTAACTGAATCCACCTGATTCCCCCCAGCAACCCTATGCTGCAGGATATCATACAACTATTTGCCAAAACCTCTTGTTGTCCTGGTTTCCCAGTGGTTTCCTGACATTTCTAGACCACAGTTCATGCTTGAATAAACTCCTTCTTCCTCCTCGTATCCCCTTAACTTCCAACCTGTTGACCGATACAGTTCAAGAAGGCAGAGATCTAAATACATAATTGCATTCTTACAGATGGTCATGAAAAGGCAGTCAGAGCCCCACAGCTTGGCACCTTGTGAGGTTAAGCTGCCATGTGAGCTCAGCCCCTGTAGGACAGGCTCAGCATCTACATTTAAGAGAGACCCCAAACTTCAGGAGCTGTTTGGATGAGGAGACATCAAACAGATACTACCAGGTTGCAAAGGCCCAAGACAGCAGGTTTTATTAGTTTTCTGCTAGCAAAACTGCTTGTTTCCTCCTGCTGCTGACATATTTTCATGGCATCATCACGGTACCACTTGGTACCAAGCAACAAGCCTGCTCTCCACTGATCATCAGAAGTCCTGTTGAAGCCAGACCCGTTTCACAGTTCCCACAGCTGGCCCATGCTGGAGAGCAGATTTCCCAGTTAGGGCAGGTTTTTAGATGTGATCCACTCCTGTAAATCAAACACTTCTTGCACACCACATTGCTCCAAGTGCTGCTGCAGTTAGTCCTGCACAGGCAGCACGTCCTGCGTGGGGACCAGCAGTGTAAGCAGCCAGCCCGAAACCCAGCCCAAAGATGAAGGGACTGTGCAGCAGCTCTGGCAGCAGCCCAGGCACCCAGCGCCACACTGCTCTCCAAGCAGGTTATAAGCTCTGTGGTGGAGAACAGTATCCACACTGCTACCATAAGCATACAGTTTATTTTCACTCATCGTCACTGAGACACCTTTTGCCGTACTTTTCATCCACTGTGGTTCAGATCAGAATCCCTTGGTTTCCCTGAGCAGAGAAGGGTTGTGGCTTCTCTTGCATTAAATATTTTGCATCCTGGAACTACAGTGCTGCTTTTAAACAACTGCATGCTCTGTGTAGACTATCCAAGTGTTGCATGCTTTCTACCTTCCTGCACATCCACCACGTGTTACCTTCCCTCCTGCTCCTATGTTTATTTTACCCACCTTCCCAGACCACCTCACACCTGGATCCTGCCCTCCCCCCACCTTCTTTTTTCATTCTTCCAGAGCCTGGTGGTAGAGCCAAGAGAGCAAGTGTTTCCTTTCGGCTTTTTTTTCCCCCTCCACTCCCAAGTATGAGTCTTGTGCAAGGGCCACCATGATCAGGCAGCACCCACTGATGGTGGAAGCGTTGCACCTTATGGCTACACCAGTTCTGCACTATTTTCCTCCCCTGTTAGCTTCCACGTACAAAATCCATTTGCTACTTTAGGTTATGAGCATTAGAGCGTCAACACTTTTCCATTACCGTATTTCCCATATCAGGGCTGTTTTCAGAGCCATTGTCCTTTGCTTTTTAGGGGAAGTTATCATTTTTCTATGCACCCAGCACCTTCAGGCACTGGCAATTTGATAACTTAGTATTCATTTCCCTTTCTAGGGTGATCATAGTACAGGAGTTACTGCACATATTACTGTCATTCTATTTTAGCATGGGAATCAACATCCCTGGCAAGTACCAATCCCTATATCAAACCCCAGCTGTTCTCAAGGAAGTGATCTAGATTCCTCCACTGCTACCTAGTTTCTGTTGTTTGAAGTAACGACCTAAAGCATAGCCCTAGATCATGGATTTTAAAAGTCACTGGAGTGAGACAGCATGCTGCCTATTGAACTTGCTCTTCGGGAGACAAATGCTTTACCAGAAAAATTTAAGCACTAAGTGTGAAAAAGCCATCCCAAAATTTATTCTCAAAACGTCAACAAAAACGCATCAGTAGATACTCAAAACTACAGAGTTCTTAATAATCATACATTCACAATGCAGAAACTTGACAATTGGGATGCCTTTTGCATGGTCTATGTAACAATATCCATTTTACAGTGTAAACAGGTACTGGTATGTTCTTACAAGTCCAGCAGGAAAGGCACAACTCGGCATACAGAGATCATAAGCAAGAATCAGGTGCAACAACATTACACAAACTTTTGGTAATCTGCATTTTTGGGGCCTTCCACAACAGAGACTGGACTTGAAGATTTCCTGCAGTCAACAACTAGACTTCTTTCCATCGTTCAGTCCTTCCATACCAAATGCTCGCTTTCCAGTCTGGTTTAGATCCCATTACACATACAGTTCCAGCAGACATTAGAGGACTAGTGAAAGGTCAGTCCAGTAAGTCTTCAGGTGCTTCCACTAATACATCAGGTTTTGGTTTCAGATAGTGCATGGAAGCATCTGCTTGAATCTCAGTTCATTACAGTGGTCATTAATAGAAAAATAGACACTACAGCTACAAAAGGAAAAAATGAGGTAGATAACTTAGAATCCAGATGACTATCCCAGCAACCTTCATACAATACACATGGATCATTAATTACCATTTTGGTAGAACGTAAGTCCACAGACCACCAAGAAACTTAATGACCAGAGTAGGAATGCCATCCAAAAAACCCACGAAACATTTAACCTAAGCATGAATACTTCATATTTAAATACAGGTTTACACAGACTGATCTTCTAAATTACCCAAATGAAAAAAATAAACATAAAAAAGTCTCTTGCTAAGGAAACCAGTTCCCATGCCTAATTGCAACAGTCACCTGAGATTCCTTGCAGAGCTTTTAGACCTGACTTCCCAAGGCAAGTCTTCCCTTTCAAGAGAGGAAAAAAAAAAAAGTATATACATACCCACCCATGCTTGTTTAGGGCTCTCGGTATTGAAATAAAACATCTAGGAAAAACTGCACATCTTTGGAAGTAGGAGTTTTGGCACTATTAACTGAAGGACTGTCCTAGTAGTAGTATTAAATAAGCAGCAGTCAACAATACAGAGGATTAATTCCTTAGGAGCAGTGATTAAAGAAAAACAGCAACTTTCTCTTCATAGAACTTCTGAGGAAAAAAAGGAATTTTTTTTAAAAAAATTTTTGTAGTTTTCATAGCCATTATAGTAAAAAGTACATTCAGAAACCAACAGAGCCAAAAATCCAAACAGAAAAACTATTTCTAAGAGGGTGGCAGACATTCTAGGATATTTACCCGCATTAATAGTTTTCATTTCTCATCAGTAAATAGAAGCTTTTCTGTCAACAGTAGGTTGTTTCCACTCTATTCAAAACCCCCAAGTATTTCACTCTAAACAAAGAGGTAACTAAACTTTGGAATTTCAAGTTGTAGAAACTTCTGTAAGGCTGTACACTTTAAAGTCACACGTAAGAACTACTTTGCAAGACCCGCATCTTTCCAAATAGAAGGAAATCCTATTCTTTATTATTTACTATTTGCAAAGCAATATCATGATTGTACTCTGGGCAACTCTTACAAAGACAACCATAAAATCATTTGCACGTCAATAGGAAAATAGGAGGCTGAAGTGGAATCTCTTAAAAATATATGTTTGTGTATATATATATTTGTTCTTTCTGTACGTCAACATCACTAGAGTTTTTAACTAACAGCAATTTTGTTCTCCTCCATGAAGTGAGGGAACTGGTGTTTTGGCACATTGTCTGCAGCAGCACCACTGGCCTTCTCCACATCAGAACCAGTCCCAGACTGGGTCCCATCTATTTTGGAGACCGTAGCAGTATTTATTGCCGAACCACCCCCAATGGTGACTGGAAGGCTAGATAAGCCACCGCTCTGGATCACCGAGATCTCGTTAGTCTTCATTGCTATGCCATTGCTGAGTACCGCTGCGTACTGATTCCATACTGTGGGGTCAATGCTCACTGAAGGAGGCATTATATCCTTTGGAAACATTTCAGATACCTTCTTGGGATCATTCCCCAGCAGAGCCATGGGGTTATCAATAGAAAGCCTTCTTCCCCGTCTGGCAGAGTTATTCCACATGTGAGTTCCTACATGGACCTTGCAGAGGGGAAAAAGTAAAGACAATCATTAATACCGCAGTTCTTTTACGGTATACCCAAGTTCTGCTTCGCTTACAGCCAAGTTGCTCAGTCACGCATGCTCCATTTTAAGTATTTAAGCTGGCTAGTTCTTGTCTTTGTTCTCTTCCCGGCACGTGTAAGAGAGATTCTACTGCCTGACACCACCATGGCTCTCTGAAGTTTACTGCCCAAGTGCTTGTAGGACTGTGTTTTCACACTTCTTGTAAGTGGTGTTGCCAAAGATTCTCCTCTCCCAACAAAAAAATTAAAGCCACATTATTTGCTATGAACAGGCTACATTGAAAGAAAATAGTAGCTGATGCAAAAAAAAAAAAAAAACCAAAAACCACCAGGGAATTGGAAGAGAGGCTACACCTAACCTAAAATCTTCCACTCCACAAACATACTGCTAGTGCTTCCAGCCAGTGACCGCTCACAAACTGCAGTGTTTTCCCTACCCACCAGCATTTACGCAAGAGGACTGAAGAGCCTGAAGAGGTTCACAAGGCAAGTGAGAAGCCTCTGTGTGAGGGAGCTGCCAGTCCCTTCCCGGGCAAATAGATTAATGTGACGGTGAGGACAGACTTGCAGCACTTCTGCAGCAAGTGCTCAGACACAGTCCCCAAGTACTTTGTGCCATCTCAGGATTATGCTCTCAGTTTTAACCCTCTTTGTCCTGCATGGTGCTTCGAGCAGGCCAGTGTAATGCATGTATTCTGTAGGCATCATTTTGTAGCACCGAGTCCATGAAATGTTTACGTCTTGACACATCCAAATCCAAACGAAAACAAAGCAATCTGCTTAGTAAAGGCTAAGCCTTCCCTCCCATCCAAAAAGGAAAGCCAAGGACAGTAGCAAAGATTTCTGTGGGTGGTCTTAGTAGAGTGCTTAGCAAGTTGTGTGGAGAATCGCAGGAAGGAGAGACAAGAGTCAAAGATAACCATCTGAGGAACTAAATGAAAACCAACGTCATCCTCGACAGCAGGACAAGTATTAGCAATAGTTTTACTCTCTCTGGTATGACTTTCCCCAACAAAGGGGATCACAACGTAAGAGACAACTTACCTTCAGGTTTCCTTTTGTTGTAAAGGCTCTCCCACAGATGGTGCAGGCAAATGGCTTTTCACCAGTATGGGTCCGTTCGTGAATCTGAAGGGCACTGGCAGAGGAGAAGTTCTTCCCACACGTAGTGCAGATGTGCTGTTTGGCGGGACGGCAGAATTTTGGTCGGGGCACGAGGAGAGGGGCAACACCAGGGGAGAGAGCTGGTGGGCCAATGAAATGGCTAGTGCTAATGGGACGCTCGCCAGGCATCTCCATTTTGATGAGGGCTGGTGGGGCTCTAACAAAAGCAGCTGGAATACTACTTCGACCTGGAAAGAGAGCAAAGATAGACGTTTATCCTAACCTCTTCCTGCTTCCAAGCTTAAGTTTGGCTACAACACCAGAGGAGCTGCATGTGCCCGAGGAGCCTGCCTGCAAAGCCCTCCGAAGACACACGGCAGGGCTGCCTCTACACTTGCTAGGATGCTCTGAAAGAAATCCGTTCAGTCTTATTTTTGTTGATGAGCTTAGGAGTTTGAAAGCCTCACTTTCAGGTCAAATTCAGATCATCATTAGCCTCAACGCTAAAGACCTCAAAACCCCTACAAAAGAGTCTAGAGTTTTAATGTCACATTCTTGGGTTAAGCAGTTTTCCATGAAACACAAAGGCGTATCTTTAGAGAGCTATAGGGAGGTTACCAGGTGAGCCCACGGAAGATACTAAGTGCACAACCCCTATTTTTTTAACGCCCTTTATGCCACCCCTTGCAGGAGACAACAGCACTTAAGTCCTCAAATTATGTTGAATCTTGAGTCAGGAAAAATTTACAGGGCATACACCCCTATGCAAACAGAGGAGAAAGAAGAGGGGTAAGCTGAGGAGATTTTGGCTCCTGGGAGTTCTTTCAGAGATGGATTTCCTCCAGTCCTACCACCCCACCCCCAGTTATTACCAGCATTTTGTATTACTCACCATATTCTCCGTTTGCAAAGTGTAACCCAGGTTCTTCTTTAATGACCTTTCGACCAATATTGCCGTAAGTTAAATCCAAAGCACCAACAACCCCTTCCATTTCTGCAGAAGCGTTCTCAGGACCCTCTGACTTATTTCCCGCGCCTGTATCTTCTTGATTGTTGAAGCTAGGTGACTTTGACCTTACACTTTCAGCTTGGCTGTTGGCTGGGGACAGAGCCTGGAGCGATGCAGACTCGGAGGCAGCAGGACTCCTGCCATTCTGATAATCTGGATCTCCTGCCACGGAAGAAGAATCATTTGTCATACCATCGCTTTCTGCTGAGCCGTTGTCACTAGACTTCAAGCTGCTTTGCCGCTGCAAGTTCAAAGCGGAGTTGACGATCTTCATTTGATTCTCCAGCGCTGCAATCCCAGAGAAGGTGGCTGCTGTGGCTGGTGATTCTGATTGTGCATCATATGGAGTAGGAGGTTTTGAAGAACTCCTAGGGCCATCCTGAGCATCCAGCTCCTCTTCCATCTCTATGCTTTCCACGGTCTCATCTGGGCGGCTGATGTCTCCGTTCTTCTCAGCCGCAGTGGGATCCACGTCAGTATTGTCGCAGGTGTTTTCTGGCATTGGTGTATTGGGTATTTGTCCCCCCATATGCATGCGGATGTGCTGCTGCAACACAACCGCATTTGTAAACTTCTTCTGGCAAATAGGACACGAATGTTGCATCTTCAAAGGAGTGTTGGCCCGGTGGACACCATAATGAGTTTTAAGGTTTCCTTTAGTGGAGAAGGCACGGCCACAGATTTTACACTTGAATGGCCTCTCTCCGGTGTGAGTACGATAATGCATTTTGAGCGAACTCTGGCAGCTCAGCACTCTGTGACAGATCAGGCACTCGTTGGGGTCAGCAGTGGATTTGTCAATATTTTCAACCAGTTGCTGAAGCTTTGATGTTTCTGAGCCTTGCTCGTTTGGCCCACTTGCATGGAAGATGCTCACGCTGCAGGCAGCTTGCGGCGAGCTCAGGCTCTGCTCCGCTCCCGATTCGTGACCAACCGCTCCTGACGAGGAAGAGCCACCCTCGCTTTCTGGAGAAGGCCGTGACTGCAGGTCGCTTGGGAACGTACCAGGCAGAGACTCCTTAACGCCTGCCAGGCTGGAGACTGCCTGAGGTGCGCTGGTGGCCGCAGAGGTAGGCAGAGTTGGTAGGACAGGTTTGCTATCCGCAATTAGGTTAGACTCATCCAGTGGCACAGACATCCCATACGGGATTCCAGTGCTAGTGGGAACATTGTCCAGGTGCTCAGGAACTGGGTAAGGATTCATCTTGATGTGGGGGTATTTGTCTTTGTGACGCTGAAAATGCACTTTAAGGTTTCCTTTGGTTGTAAAGCGGTTACCGCAAATGTTACATTTGTAGGGTCTTTCACCGGTGTGGGAACGGAGGTGAATCTGCAGGGCACTGTCATTGCCAAAGACCTTGCCGCAGAACTTACACTTGTGTTTGAAGAACGGCTCTTCCACGTTCGGTTTGCTTTCAGACACGCTGATGTTGGGAGGTTTTCCCTTCCCCTTCTTGGAGGAATCTATTACAGACGAAACAGCCGAAAGTGGATTTTGGAAGATGACGGAGTTGGAGGACTGAGGTAGCAAAGGATTCGGGAACTGAGAAATGGAGCCGGGGAGGCTTCTGCTTGCCTCCGGCTTCAGAGGGAAGGAGGAGGAAAGCCCAGCAGCCAGTGAGCTGGCGGCCGCAATGCCAGTGTTAGAATGAGGTAGTTTTCCTTGCTTCAAGGATTCCAGTGATAGGCTCTGGCTTCCAGCTTTTTGTCCGATTAAAGCAACAGCAGCCGACAGCTGCTGAGACATGTGAGCGCCCAGAGCTTTTAATGGATCAGCAGCAGCTGCTATAGAAGGATGCAGGGCATGAGGAGCCATCATGGCAATCTGAATGCGAATTTGCTCCGTCAACTGAATTTGCTGGAGTTGCTGCTGCTGCAAACACACAAGCTGCTCCAGGATCATGGGGATAGCATTAAAACTGGCCGCTGAAGAAGAGATGGCATCAGAGGTCCGCTGGTTCACAGCCACTTTAGTGCCACGTATCGTCTGCAAAGTCACGTTAGTGTTTGGTACTTTGGATTTTGGTAGATAGCTTAGCCCAGGAGCCGCAGGTGTGACGGGGGGTTCTATTTTAAGGTACATTCCTCCTACTGGTTCAGCATCCATTTTTCCTTCTCTCTTTTCCATAGAGCCAGCGCAGCCCTTTGCTTGAATGTCCTTGCGTGTCCTGCTATCCATTCGCTCACTCGGAAAGCTCCCTAGAGAAGCTTCAGAGAAGCTTTCAGGGGGTACTGTTCCCTCACTGTCATTCATGATTAGAACAGGTGGATTTTTAGTGCAATTTTTCTTATGCTCAAGGAATTCAGAGAGATCAAAGAATTCTGCACAGCATTTCTCACATATTTTCGTTTCCTCCGTGCGGCACCTTTTGGAACTCATTTCACCATCTCCGTCACCTGGGACGTCTTGTGGACTCCCTTAAAAGAAAAGAAAGTCAAGTTATTAGTAGCTAGATTTAGACTAAGTATTTCCTATTCTTAAGATCACAGACTTCATCCGAATTGCAGGTTAAAGACACGAGACACTGGAACCAAGTTTCCAAATTGATCCAAAGTCCTGCTCTCTTTGTTTTGCTGCCAAGTTATTTGCAGCCCCCAAAGAAATCTGCATCTCAATTCTGTTTTCAAGAAAAACAATAATATAAAAGGAATCTCATAAGGCTTAGCGGAAAGAGGTTTATCGCAAATCCCTTTTTACAGGTTAGAAGGGAACTGCAGCAAGGCAGCTAGCACCTGCAAAACAGCTTAAAAAGGAACACGACCCAAGGAAGGCAGAGAAAGCATCATAACACTGAGTGAAACACCACATAAGCTTATTTTGTGTTTGTACTTCAGTTTGTAACTCTTCATTAGCCACCTCTCAGAAATTAATGTAAGATTGTTAACACAGGAACTTCAGAGCAGTTCTATTACACAACTTTCATTCCGCCATGATGGAAATAACTACTACCGAAGAGGGCTGACAAAAGCAAAAGTCCAATATTAGCTTTTAAATACTTCAAAAACACACTCATGAAAAAACCACCTCTAGAAAGTCAAAATACTAAAGAAAATATTAACTTACAGAACCTCACACATGGGCACGAGCCTGCGTCGATACTCACGATTAGTAGCAAAGCAACAAGCCCTGCTTGCAAAACACACAAAGTCGCTTCAGACCCGTGCACAGCACCCTGTTTAGCTGCATCCACAACTCACCCGCTTTTAGGGAGGGAGGGGCAGGGAAAGCAAAGCTGGTCTGCAAGTCCACTCCTGTCCCGCTTCCACCAGTGCCCCACAGGTTAGATTGAATGTTATTTGCACACAGACAAAAAAAAAAAAAAAAAAAAAGTATAAAAACAAAAACCCAAACATTCAAGGAAATATCAGAACGGGAAGAGAGGCTATGAGAAATTCTAAACCAAAACAGGATGTTTTTGCTCAGTCAAGCCATCCTTCAAACAACAAAGTAGCACCCAGCTCAAGGCAGGCAAGAATTTGGGGCGCAGGAGCATTCAGGAGGTAGAACTGTAGGCTCCTACAGCCGAGGGGAAAGCAGGAAGGACCGCAGATGCACCGCGGCCCCCGTCAAGTCAAATATCCTGTAACTCGCATCAATGGGTCCCGTTTTGATGGGTGCCAAGGGTACAATCACCAAGTACTTCACCTCCCATGCACCCAGTGGGGCACAGCACACTGCAGACCTCAACCACAACTGAGAACTTGTATTGCGAGATCTCTTCAATTCAGGTCTTGCATCTCCAGAAATTCACCTTGGGGCTCAGCTCCGGTTCCACGTTACTAGCCCACGCTGTTTTACAAGGGGAACCAAAGACTCTGCAAGCACAGGAGCTATCTGCGGCTTTCATTTTAAAGGTGTAACTGAACCACACATCTGATACATGTGTATATCCTGTACATGGCAGGGTGGAGGGGCAGCATGTCCAAACAACTGAAGCACGTTGACTTACTGTTTCGGGGTAGTGTAAAAGTTCTCTAGGGGAAGATATTGCAAACCTTGATGTTAGTTAGGCTAACAAGGGTATTACATGTATATTCAACAAATACACTTACTCAACTGTTTAACGTTGAGTGATGGAAAGTGCACATGAAAGTTTAATTTTTAAAAAATAAACAACTTGATCAATTAAAAAAATGCAAGTATCAGAGGCCTGTTATGCTATAGTCTGCCGAGGAATAAATCCAAATCTATATGTACGCAGCTCTGTTAGTCATGTACATTTCAGAGTTACAAGTCCTTGAACAGGGAGGAAAGGGGGTCTCAGCACAGCCATGATCAAAACCATTTGGATCCCTCATAGCTAAACAGGGAGAATTAAATACTTCGCTTTCCTCGACTCCAGCCCAAATGATTCCACAAGTGAAGGAAACAAGTAAAAGCACAATAGTAGCATACATTTCCCACCCCAAATATCATTACATTAATGCCTCTAAAGTTGATTTAACTCTATGGAAAAATACACCGAGAAATCTAGTCTGCAGACAAGTACAAGTAGTATGTGATTCAGAACTCTGCCAATAAATAGGGTTAACCGAGGTCAAGAATGGATATTTTCAAACTCATCTTTTCAAGACTCTGCGCAGATATAATAGGAAAGAAAGCACTGCTGTTAAAAAAAAGTCAAGAACCTTCCGTAACTACTCTGTACACCGGTTCGAGGTCTTTACTACTTCCCTAACTATTTCCATCCACCCAACAGGTATTTCATGGAATAGGCTAAACCATCAAAACCTCTGTTCCAAATCCTTTAGCATTTAAGGCTGTAACAGTCCAATCTCCCAGGCCCAACCACAGTCTCCCTGTAGAGCAGAACAAGCTCAGGTTTTAGTTCAGAGCACAAAGCTCTTCCTCCCAGTCTCCCCTCTGAGCACACGCATTTCATGCTGCAGCGTGCACCTCCGTGGCAGCCATGCAAAACATTTCACGTGGAGTAGCAATGTCTGCATGAAAGACTGTTGCCCACCCCAAGGAGATATTCCAGGATAACTACGTCTAGACAAGTCCTCAAACTTTTAACTGCTTCAAAGCATCTGATCATTTATCTCCCTTCCCTTGATAATACTTTATTTCTCCACTGATAAGCCCACATGGAATTCAAAGCCCCCATTTCCAGTCTCCAGCACAGCCCATGCCCTGAATTTTCATAATCCTGAGGAGCTCCAGGGGTAACTTTTCTGGTCCCAAGTACCAGTTGCCACCTCAAAGAAAGAAGCTCCAGTACTCCGAAGGCACCGTGTTCAGCAGCAGCAGGCGGGTCAGTACCCTGCCTGCTCTTGCTGCCGCTGTCACATTTTGATTTCCAGTTCCTCTATCTGACAGCAAGGCACTAGCTCAGGACTCCAAATAAATTCAATTCCCAGTTTGTACCAACTTGCTGCATGGCAAGTAGGGAAGAGTTATGCCTTCCTTTCCCTTCTGCCTCTGAAAAAGCCAGTGTAATAGCTTCCCCTACATCAAAAAGGGTTTAAAATACAGGCAGTAGAAGCAGTGTAGTCTCTAGGCTAACAATGGAGCAATTTACTGTTTCTTTAAAAACCCAACAGCTTCTGTGAAACTCTTCATCTTGATTTCTACCTACACCCTCTCCCCAGGCTCAAAGGAGCACCCAGCGCCTGCAATCAGGGCACCTCATTTGCCTCAGCCCCCACGCTGCCCTGCCCTGCCCCCCCCCCCCCCCCCCCCCAGCAGTTATCACTGACATGAACTTAACGGTCTGAAATCGGGGGGGGGGTTCTCTGCCAAGAAACCTCCCTGCGCAGCCAGCCCTATCCACATACTGTACCAGGATTTACCGAGGAGCCCTGCCACAACAATTGCTTGTGCACTTCACTTAACCCTCTCCAAAGGCTTCCCAGGGATAGGACTTCTACTGTTTTTTTTATCTCCCCACCCCCGAATTTCAGGAATGTTATCTCTCAGCATCTAGTTATCCAATAAGTTAGAAGAATGCAGTAAACCCAGCAGGGGGGTTAGATTGAATCACTGGCAAATGGATGGAAAAAATCCACTATTGTGTAGGACAAGGCGGTCATCGACAAGGAAGGCTGATAAAATCCACACAGCTCGAATTAATTTTTTTTTTTTTTAAGGGAACTAGTTAAAGAGGAGTGAAATAATTCTTGTCTGGTTTGATGTGGTTTCAGAAAAGGTGCTGATTGTCTACCACTCATCTGAGCAATTAGTGATCTTGGGTGTTGGTTTTTTTCTGTGATAAAATTACATTTCACTTGAATTGGGAGGAAATGGAGCTCAAGCCTCCCCCTCCTCTGATATTATACACCACCACCCCCCACCCCCCGCGAAGAGTTTAATGTTTTTGGTGATCTTCGTTTTTCCATAACTACTTTAACATAACCATGCACTTCCCCAGTGAAAATTAACTCATGAAGTATCCACTCCAGTCCTAGACGTGGAAAAACTCTGCCAGTTCCCTGCTACTCTCCAGCATCTTGCTTCCTTCGTTTTTTTCTTTGGTTTCGTTTGTTGTTTGGTTGGTGGGTTTTTTTTCTACCTCCCCTGTTCCCAGTTGAAAAGCTAGGACTTCCAAGAAGTTACACTATCCAAAGTTTCCCTTCTCCTCCCACTGTAAAACAGCATTTAAAGCATTTTAACTGTAATTATGACAAGATCACTTACTCCAGTAAGCAAGACACACAGCTGGTTACTTACAGAAATATTCCAAAGGCCTGGATGTTTCCTACACTGAATTTATCAGGATGTTCCTACCCTAGGACGAGCCGCACATGCGTTACACCTTCATCAGGGCTTCCCGTGCCTTCAGGTTCTCTCACGGCTTTAATTTTCCTGCCGTCTACCTGATTCGCCCTGCTGATTACCCACCTATTCGAAAGAAATATCCCGCTCAGAACAGAATCAACTATCGCGACTTGGCGCTTCCGAGGAACAAAACCGAAACGCGCCGCAGAAGTTCGGTGGGAGGCGGCGGCGCAGCACCGCGCTGGCCCCGCTCCCCGCGCCGCTGCCTGGGGCGAGTGGCCCGGTGTCCTGCCGGCCTGCTGCCCGCTGCCCTGCCCGGTGCCCGGCGCCGCCGCAGCCCGGTCGGTGGAGGGCACTCACGCCCTGCGCTGCCGCCCGCCCGGAGAACCGGCCGCCCCCGGGCGGGGCCAGCCGGCAGCGCGGCACCCCCGCATCCACCTGAGCCGGCCGGGCATGGCCCACGCCGCGGGCTGCGTTATTTATTTATTTTTAAAGCGTTGCTGGAGCTCGCTGCGAGGCAAAGCGGTAACAGCCACCAAAAAGTGGAGGTGCCCCCCCCCACCTCCGCCCGGTCCTACCTGCTCGGCGGCGCTGCCTCCGCGGTGGCCCGTCGAGGCTCCCACCGGCGCGGCCCCGGACCACACTTAACACTAATACAGTGTTTAAGACCGAGCTAAACGGCACAAACCCCGCTGCCAAGGTCAATTGCATGAGAGTCCTAATTGTAAGCCTGACATCAACTTACCACCCACAGCAAGCAGGAGGAGGCAAAGGTTAGAGCAGCAGCTCTGTCAAAACGTCACATGCCGCCGAGCCCAGCAAAAGGGCTTCATCACTACAACCAATATAATGTTTCACTTACGTAAAAGGAAAAACAAGCCGGGCATCGCCCCCACCCCACCCACCCCCCGGCTCCCAGCACCCTCGCACCCTCCACGCCGCTGCAGCAGCCCGGGCCGCGCAGCCCAGGGCACGGCCGGGAGTGCTCCCCCACCCCGGCCAGCCTGCCCCGCCGGCAGGGGCTCCGGGTGGCCGAAAATAAAAATAAAATCAAGGAAACCACCGCAAAACTCGGCTTTCCTCGTTAAACACACACACCCCGACACCCCCCTCCATTTCTGCAGAGCTCAACGCACGAACTGGGGATTTAACTAAAAGAAATCTCCAATTTTACTCTCAGGAAAAAGTTGCAGTTTGATACTGTATTTTCACGAATCAATCAGATTTTTAATGGCAGCAACCCAGCACAATGGGCATTTTCAACCCCTTTGTGAAAATGCTAATTTTCAGTACGTAGCATTATTCTCCAGTGACCACCTGCTGATTTTTTGACCTGTTAATTGATCACCAGGTTAGCAGAACCGCTTCTTAACTCGCTGCATTGTTCACAGAGGTGGGTCCCAAATCGTTTTGAAAAAAAAAAAAAAACAAAACACACACCACACCAAAAAAACAAAAAACACAGAAAAAAACCACACCACACAAAAAAACCCCACTTGCAAAAGGGAATATAAGGGCTTGATTTTATTATTACTATTATGTATATACTCGATAATGTCCCAGACAAATCACTGCGGTATTTCGAGTTCGTTATGCAGCTTCATCACTTGTTATTTACGGGCACACCTGGAGCGGGGAGCAGCGAGTATCTTGGACGGGGGCGGCCGGCAGGAGGCAAGAGCCGCCGCCGCCGCCTTCCCCCCCCCCCCCCCCCAACAGCAGAAGCGGGGATCGGGCTCCAGCGGGGGTACCCGCACCAGCCGCCGCCTCCCCGGGCCGCAGCGGAGGGTCCCGGCGGGGCACGGCCGCGGGGCGGCGCACGGCAGCCCCGGGCCCCGCTCCCCCCGCCCCGCCCCCCACGGGAGACAGCAGGAGACACCCCTCCAACCCCACGGCAGGGCCAGAGCTCCGCCAGGTCCCCCCAGCCCGCGCAACCGCTGCCCCGGCTCCCGGAGGGATTTCCATCCAGGGTTTTGTTGTTAAAAGAGGAGGGGAAGGGGGGGGGGGGGAAGCCCCAATAACAACAACAAAAAAGCAGCTGGCCATTGCCCCGGAGAGCGCGGTGCGGAGCGGTCCTCCCCGCCCCGCACACCTCCCCCGCCCCGAGCGGGCCGCATCAGGAGTTATTAACCCTTTTGTTTCAGCCGAGCCGGAGGTGGCTTTCCAGCAGTGGGCAGAGACTTACATGTGGAAACATCACCTCCATCCCCCAACCTAACCATATGCACAAAGGAAAACAGTCATGCATTAAACATGGGATTTATTGCCTTCTGGCCAGCTTGCTGTTTCTTAAGTCACCATTAACCGGACCCAACAATTGCCCATTTCGACTCAAAGAAGAGAGGGGGGAGGAGGAAAAAAAAATTAAGAGCCCGAACCTCCTGCGGGCTGGGAATAACCAGCTCCCGTAACGTGCAGTTCTAGGAATGGAAAAAAACAAAACAAAAAACCACCCACAAACCCAGTCCCTTCGGAAGGCAAAGAACCCAAAGAAAGTTCCCTGGGGACGCACGAAGTGTTTGGGCACAACGGCCACAACAGCTCCTAACACGCGCAGCCCGGGTCAGCCCCCGCCAGCCGCCCCTTCCCCAGCCGGGACGTTCCTCGGCAGCCCCAAGGGTGTGAGCAGCGGGGGGCGAGCCCGCAGCGCAGCCCCCGCCGCAGGAAGATGCTGCTCGGTGGAGGAAAGCCGGGCTCCGCAGCCCCGGCCCTTCCCCGCTCCCGCGGGGGGCACTGCCGGTGCCCCCTCCAGCCCTTCCCTGGCCGCCCACCCCCGCCGGCAGCTCAGAGCTGATCGGAGCGCAAATTTCTGCTTTCCCCGGAGCGAGGCGCGGGGCTAGAGCTCCCCTGAACGGGGGGACGGGGACCTGCGGCAGCAGCAGCCCCCCCACCACCCAGATACAAAGCCCTCACGCACACCCCACATTAGCTCACCGGAGTTATTTTAGGAAGTCGGAAATCAAAGATGGCTGGAGGTCAAGCTACAAAAGGTCCAGGGCGATTGTGATCTCCAACAAAAATAGTCCCAGCGCTTTTTTTTGTTTGTTTTGTGTTTGGCTTTTTTTTTTTTTTTTTTTTTTTAAGCCCTACAAAAATCCTCATATAACTACCGAGAAAGTGTTAAAACAGATCGGGGACACCAAACTCGAGCCATTTCCTACCCCCGCGAAGATTGTTCGCAATTCCTCCTCCCTCCCCCCCCCCCAGTCCCCTCCGCCTTGGGGAGGCTTTGGGGTTCACCCCCCATGCGGCTGCACCCCGAGCGCAGCGGGGCTGCGCCGCCCACGCCGGGGGGGTGTGCGGGGCGCTGGGGGCCTCAGCCGGGCAGGGCGAGGGACCCCTCGGGGCAGCGCTGCCCTCGGGGGCGGCCCGACGCTGAACTCCCCCCCTCCCCGTTCCACCCCCCCACCCCCACCTCCCGCGAAATAACGAGGTGCCCCACTCAGCCCCGCGGAACTACACCGCGCCGGGGCTCCGCGGGGCTTTAAGCGCCCCAAAAAGCCCGCGGGGAGCCGGGGGTCGCGTCCGTGGGAGAGCCCGCGGGGGGAAGCAGAGAGGCGGGAGAAGCCCGGGGATGGAAGGACCCCCCTGGTAAGCGCCCCTCGCCGCCCCGGCCGCCGCCTCCGCGCATCAGGAAAGTTGGGAGCCGCCGCGGCTCCGCGCCCGCCCTTGCGCCTTACCACTTGCAGCATCTGGGGGCTGCTCCTCGGAGTTGATGTGCTGGGGCTTCGCCTGCTTCCGTCGCGACATGGTGCACCAGCATCGGGAGCAAAATAGTAGCAATTATTTTCCTCTTCACAACAAATTCCTAGAGTTGGGAAATTACCCCCATTGGGCGGAATGCGCATGTCAGAGTAATTATGATTATCAATAATGCATTGCGATTTATCATGGGTCCCTGACAGCTGATTGGCCTGAGTCCAAGGGCTCACAGATTATTCAAATAAGGTCCATTGATCAGGGCGCAGCGGGGCACGCTGGGCGATGTAGTCCCGGCCCTCCCGGGCGGGTGACAAAGGCGGGGGGGGGGGGGGGCGGCTGGGGCCGCCCCCGGGCAGCGGGGGTTGGGGGGGGGGGCGCAGGAGCCAGCTCTGAGAGTAAACAAACAAGCCGGTAGCCCGGCTTTCCAGGCTGGCGAGGGACAATACCTTTGTTATCTCACCTGCGCTTTTTATATTGTGCTTTAAAGACTTTATTTTTGGGCGTGGTTTTTTTTTTTCTTTTTTTGTTTTTTTTTTTTTTCCTTCTCCCAAGCAAGCAGAAGCCCGGGACAATGCGAATTCATCTCTTTGTCCTTAGATAAGGTGGAAAAGAGCGCCGAGTGTCCTAGCGGACGAGCCCGGGGTCTCCGGGTGTTGTGGGCAAGTTTAGGGGCTTTAAAAGCGGATCTGGGCGGCGCGTAGTGATGCTTGGCGTGGGTTCAGTTGTTTAAAGACTTAACTTTTAAGTCTCACTTTCTGGGAAGCCGACAAAATCCAGCCAACAGTATTTTTTAACAGCAAATAAAAACGTTAGACATGTAAAAGGTTCATGTGAAAAACTTGAAGCAAGTGAAAAAACCACCACTTTGAAAGTGTTTTCCTGTACTAAGTTGGCTGTGTAAATACACGGTGGGATCACGTTCGATTTTACTCCTCTCTCCTGCTGTTGGGGTGCATGTGAAACCCTGCCACGCTGACCCCCACCCCGAGCCCCGGGGGGTGGCCCCTGGCCTTTGGTGGCAGGCTGGGGTAGAGCCCCTGCGGCCGGAGATGATGGCGGGACCCAGTTCAGCTGAGGCTCGGGTTGACTTTGCTGTAAAATCCCTCTGAGTGTCACAGAGCAGTCACGTCTCCCCCTCCCATCCCCACTGAGGCCAGCCGGACGTTGCATAAGCAAAAAATGTGAGGACCCTTGGATATCTGGAGATGTGGATTGCAAAACCTTTGTGGCAGACATCATCGCTTTTTGTTTTCACCTAGAGCAGTCCCCGCTCCCATCTATGCTGTCTCTCAAAAATGAAGTGGGTTGCTGGAAGATGTCGGAGAGAAAGAGTAATTTGGTGAAGAGATGATTTGGTTGATTTGGAGGAGTAGGGCACTGGGTACGGGTTCAGAAGATCTAGGTGCAGCTGAAGTTGGATTCAATGCGCACTTGCCATTGCATTCATCAGCAAACAATTTCCCAGGGTCTGTGCCTCAGTTTCCCACTTGTGACTGGAGCATGACTTTTCCCTAGCTGCAAAGCTGCTGTGAAAGTAAACATCCATCCGAGAGTTTATGGAGGTTCAGGTGGGTGCTGTGGAGTGGAAAACCCAAATCTTAAGAGACAGCAGGAAGGTGGAGGGAGGAAGCAATGATACCTAACGAGGCCATGCAATTGCTACGGAACATTGCGCAACATAGCAGCCTCATTTTACCACTCAGATTACCAGCATTTTTACCTTGCAAAACCCCTAGTGTTTGCACAACATTTATTCTAAAGTTTGTGCCTGTGCATGCAGTTATGCCGAGTGTCCATGGTACCGGTCAGGATGATCTCCCTTTTTTTATGTGTGATGCTTAAGGTGGGAGGAACTGTAGTGTGCATGGGACAAGCATGGAAAGATCTTAACTTTGTAGACCAAGGTAAACAGCGCGTCATGATCTAATTAGTTATATATCCTCTTGAGGTTTTGTTTTGTTTTTATAGTGTCTCATAAGATGTTTTATTTAGCTAAGGGTAACACAAACCTTAGAAAAAATTTTGCACAGCAGAAACCATCACCCTCCTCCTCAGACAATTATTGAACATGGAGGTCAGGGGACAAATTTTGTTTTTCAGGCCACTTTCCTTGCCCTTTTCTCTGCAATCAAATAATGGTTTTACAAACCCCCACTCTTGATGCACTTTAATGAACACGTTGCATCAAGAGAAACTCTTACTAATATAAAATAAAGAGATTAATGGGTATTTAAAATCACTTGACCATTTTTATCTGGTGATTACTCCACCGCCACGTTGCCCAAAGAGCTTCTATATATTTGTTGGTTTAACCAGCAGTTTGAAATGTTCTTTGTTTCCAAAGTGTGTCCCAAGGAAATAGACTGTTAAACAAGATTGATACCAATTGATCCACAGATAGATATTTAGATGGATTAATTTTCTCCTTTTACACTTGATATGCTCAGTATAACTGAGAGATTTTCATTTATTACACATAATGCTACCAACCTACATCAGCAAATTTATTAAACACACTGGTTTATGTATCAAGCTGAGAGACAGACAACTCTGTACAGTAGATCCATATTTAAAATAGACAAGTCATGTGGAGCATTTGTACTGAATTTAAAAGAATATATTATATGAAATCAATGGAAGTTTTGGTATTGATTTCAGAGGACTAGGATTTCACTCGGTATGGCTGTGACACAGTGAAAGAATAGATGTGGAAAGCATTAGTTTAAAATGAAAAATAAAAAAAGCCAGGGACGTTGTTGTATTTAAGGCTGGGAAGACAGCCGAAGTAGGAGAAAGAGCACAACTGGCTGAAAAATATAGGGAGGAAGAGGAGGAACGTGACCAAGGAAAAGCTCTCCTGATTAATATTTTCCAGGGAAGGTGTTCCCAGCCAGTGGTGGTTATAAATAGGCTACGCTGAATGATTACATCATATGCAAAAGGCATGTTGCTTGGCTTTAAGCACGATCATATGGATTAGCGTGATTACAGCTTCTGGATTTGAAAAATAGCAGGCTTCCTTTTCTGGCCTGACATTTATTTATTTTTTTAAGAAGAGTCCAGAGGAACAGTCTTCTACCACCAACAGAGCTGAGGCATCATTCTTGATAGGCATACTTCCACCAGCAGCCCAGCCCAGCCCCAGCGCTGGTGAAAAAGCAGCTTTTTTAATGCCATGCGCTATGAGCACGTGGAACTCATTGCCACAAGAAACTGCTGCCAGCGGCAGGAACCATGGCTCTGCCCAGCTTGGGAAATTCCTGTCTTCAGGAATGCCACTGCAAAATGATGACAAATATGAAAAATCTGATAGGTATGTTTGTGGGGAGATGTACATATATATATATATGTGTGTCTACACAAATAGGTGTATTCTATATCTCCATATGCAAACCTCATATGCATAGGTCTCACCAAGGTAAAGGGCATCGCCTTGAATCCTGTGCTGTCCTACTCTGATCAGCTTAGTTTATTGCTGGGAAGAATACACAAATTTAAAACTGAGTCTTTTTTTTTTCTGTATTCAGCATCTAAGTGTATAATAAAAATGTCTTTTCCTAAGTTGCACTATGTATTACCCACATCTTTATAGTTTGGAGTGGGGGGGGCGGGGTTGGGGAAGTCTTAATATACTTTGAGGCACACCAGTTCACTTTTCTCCTGTATTATTCTCTTCAGTACTGCAACTCATTGCAAGATAAAGGTCCCGCTATAGGCTCTCAGGGCTTATCTCTACTGCTTGGAAGATGACTTGGATGTTACCCTCTTGAAACATGTTTAGGAAGCCTCAAGTTTGCTGATATGAAGTTGACCATAGCTCTGTAGGCAATGTAAATCAGAGCAAATGATGTTCATTGTTGGGCCAGTTAATCAAGATTGAATGCAGAGACCCAGACATTCAAATTCAGAAGTGATTAATAAGTATGTTAAATTGCATGTTAGTACTTATGACTCCTCCAGACCAGACTGAATCCAAAATCAGGAGACACTCTCATTAAACAGTTTTTATACCATTAAAACTATGGTAGTTAAGGGACTTGTTTTCTTCCTACTTTATAAGAAAATGAGGATTACATTCATCCTGGGTTCATCCATCCATCCATCCATCCATCCATCCATCCATCCTTTTTCGAACCTGATGACCACTTCAGTCAAACCTAATAAGAGGGGAGCGATTTCAAGGACATAAGTTTGTGCAAATCATGTGAAAATCAACATCTAGACAGGGAAGAAAGATCCGAATTAATGTCCTCACTGAAAAAAAGAATTACGGTTCAAACCTTACCCACATGGCAGCCAGCAAGCCAGACGGCACGTACGTACTGCTGGCCCATCAGCCAAACCATTGCTCTAGATCCGCACATACGTGGCATTGGCACCAGCCACCCAAATGGGCTGTAGATATTGGACTGAGCGGGGAAAGCACCGAGGAGTGGGAAAATGATGGAGCACAAACTATTAGAAACAGGCTTCCCTAGCCCGCTACTCAGGGAACAACTTGCTTCTTGACCTAGTGATGCCTTTTTAGTACAGCTGCAGTTAATATAGCCACAATACAGCCTAAGTACCTTCCGTGTGGGAATCGTTAATACAAATGCCCTCACTAGAGCAATGGTCGTACTTTATATGTATTTTCAGGACAATATAAGGAGTACACCTGTTCATAAATAAGCTTCAGGTTAAATTTAGAAACTCTGAGTTTGCTTCCAGTTTTTTTTAATCACTGTGCTAAAATCTTTGATGCCAATTCTTTTGAATGTCCTGAAGGGATCTGGGCACTGAATTCCGTTGGACACTCAGTCCTAAATATTTAAAAGCCAAAATATCAAGTAAAACAGTAATGATGAGCTGCAACAAAGGTATTAACAGAGCTTCATATTTTCTTTCCATCATTAAACAAACACAGTGTCCATGTAACAGTATCACAGAACTGTTATTAATTAATGAGTAGATGTTAATATAATAAGTGTGAGCAGCCATTTATATTTTTTTTAAACTTTCTGAAGGCAGCAAGCCCTCCTGGTGGGGCAGTGACTCTGTACAGTCATCTGGTTGCCCCACACCCACTGCTCACTCCACGGGGATTGCTAGGAAGAGGTTACATTATTTTGCATTATTGTGTTTTAGGAATAATGTTTAGACATTGATGATGAGACTGAAGATGGGAGAAGGAGTTCTGAGGTGGCAAGATTTTCACACCTCCATTACATTATGGAAAGGTTAAGGAGAAAGAGACAACGTGGGGGTGTAACAAGTAAAAACCCATGTTACTTCTTCTTGTAAGCACAGTCTCTTGTACTCAGGCTGACAATGCTGCTGATTCTAACATTTTATAGACACTATAGAAATGCCACCTCCATAACGGTATTCCTAATGCAACTAACAGACTGCTGATTCCCATGGGATCTGGGCTGTTACATCTATAATGAATTTTACCAAAGATGCGTCTGACCGAAGATGCAGGAAGCAACTTAATTTCAGACCTTAGCTCTCCCAAGCAAGGGGAGGAATAACATAGGAATTGTAACTTTGAAAGAACCACCAACTGGCTTCCCCACCAGGAGGAATGAGAGGCATGTGGGCTAGGCAGGTAAACAAACAAATCTCTGGATGTTTGTTAAAATGCCCAACTGTTTCATCTACGCAAGAGTAAACATTATCAGCTCTGTTTCTCACAGCATGAAAAGCACCCTCGTGTAATATCTTGTATTAGACGGCAGATGCAATCTGGAGAATGAGAGATCAGCTTTGCCCAAGAATACAAACCAAGTGCTTCAAGGAATGGAGTAACTGTGTGTTAAGTGGGTAGCATTCCCCCTACTCTGCAATATTTGTTCATTTTCAAACACTTACTTGCTTCCGAATAGACGTGAGACCAGGGCTAAGCATAACTTGTCTTTGTGATACTGTCTGCACTGAATTTCATGACCCAATGATACATCTCAGATAGTAACAGGAATCCTGTGAGATCCTTTCCTTCCAGACAAGGTACACAAACCTTTTTTTTAGCACTAAGCTGTAATGGAGCCTTTGGAGATGCCTAATTATTATCCCTTTTTACAAGGGGAATGTAGGGCCAGCAGTGGTATATGGGTCTCAGAATAAGTGCTGTGAGCTGGCAGCCCCTGCCTCCAGTGCATCAGTGCTGCCATTTGCCCATGGCAAATCCCCTTCATAATTAGCAACTAGGCTAATGGGGTTTGATTCTGAGGGATAATTTTTTCAGTGAACACCAAACCAATCTGAACATGATGGTGAAATATGTAATTAGATGGCAATGCTTAATACAACTTAGTAGGTAACAAATTAGGAGCATCTCCTCCTGTATCCTTATCATCTCAGGTACCATGATTGGATTCCACGGAGAACTGCTTTATAATCAATTTGCTGATACATTGTGCCATTATGTTATCCTAAAAAGCAGCTCATGAAGGGCCCATGGAGCACACTGCCTGTCCTAGCAAAGGACTGAGCTGGGTTCCGCAAAGGTCTTTTCCCAGGTCTGTGTTCCTGGTGGTTGCAAAGGCAGTTTGCTAGCTGGGCTTGAATGGTCTGCGATCATCTGTGCGGAGACAGCTTGGGGAGAGAATTATGAATTTCCTTGTTCATGTCAGTGAAGCACCAAGATCGAAACTGAATTATTTTCAGATGTCAAAATACCACTTAGCAGGGATCTTTTACTTAGTAAAATCAGCTCTCATTTTCTGCTTTTATGACTATGATTAATAAGATTATATTTTTTTTAACATTGTAGACCTAATTCCATTTCTTTTGCTACAGCAGTTTTTCCAATTACTTTTATCAGTTATACCCCAGTCCTAAATTTGGCTAGTTTCCATGTGGGTGAATTTGGTTCATGCCATACCTAATTACAACCAATTATTAGTGGATATTCAGAGCATTAGCAAGTTTTGGAGGTGCCATCTGGTCTTTGATAACTCAGCTTTTAGTTAAAGAAATAACAAAAATTAACAACAATTGAAAAATCCTCAAGCCCCCTGTCTTCAGCTGTTATGGTTGGAAGGCAGTAGGAATAAACCAAACCAAACACTAACACTTAAAAACATGAATAGAAGAAAGTCAACACAAAATTATACAAATGGAAGCCTGAAAGAAATAAGGACAAAAATCTATGAATTACACTTTTTTTTTTGTGAAGTCTTAGCTTAGTTTCAGAATTATGACTTAAATATCTAAAATGATCAAGCTTAGTACTCTACTCTTTATGCCAGGAAGGTGGCGGAGAGGAGGAGAGTGGAGGGATATAATAGTATGATCGCTTTTGAACATCTGCACAATTCACCGTGAGTGATATCCTTTTTTTCACAATTTATAGACCTTGAACAGAGAGTAAAGTTTGGAAGAAAATCCATCCCTTCCTTCTCCTCGTTCCATCTTTCCTACAGATCAATTCTTGACCAAGACTTGACGATGGCAGTATGTTCTGTCTGCCATAAGTAATGTTATTTCAGGAAAGTCTGATTTAAATGCTTATCTCCAGTTCTGATGAAATTTCCAATGCTATTCTTTTAAATGGATGATTAAAAGGATTTTGTATGGCTTTTTGTAAAGATGCTGAGGTGCCACAGTGGAACGAGCCCATGGAAGTTAAGACTACACTTTTGATATTATTCAGTATCTCTACTTAGATTGGATGACTCAAAAATTACCTTTGGATTTCTTTATACAAAAAGATTCGTCATCAAAAATTCAAACTATGGGCATAATGCTGTAAATCCCAGAGCGTTTATCCAGTCTGGATGCTGTATAGCCACGTAGATACATTACTGGATTTGAGAGAATGCATGTGTCTTTCTAAACAAGTCTTATGTCAGATCAGGTTGCTCAGGCCAAACTGGGGTAAATGGATATTTTCTGCAAGGTGTTCCTGCTGTCAGACACCACTTTCACCAAGAGACAGTATTGCTACTCAGTTTTCTTTTCAAAGGAAATGGTTGTTGAGTGTTAGTTCATATATTGCCTCCCAAAATGGGCAAAACAGACTTTAGTCTTCATCGAGACAGCTTAAACACAGCCCTTAAAACTGAAAGAGGGAGCCTAAAACTGGTGGACAAAGACATTGAAACCAAGCGACTGGTAGTTGGGACAGAACTAATTAAATTTAATAGCTGCCCCCAAGTATGATTAAACACAATAGGACATCTTTGATGTTTTGTTGGCCAGGGTTACTTCAGCCTATTCTGGTATAAACTCACCAGCCAATTCTGGTATAAATTAAAAAAACCCCCAACCAACCAAAAAAAAAACCCCACAACCCTAAAGCATTCCCACCTGTGAAGCTCGGTTGTTCCATTGTAACCCCATCCACACCAGCTGGCCAAACTGTTTTAAGACCTGCTGGTTTGAACATTGGTTAGTTAACCAGAGTGATGTGTTTTCTAAAGTCACCTTGATGCAGCGCCACTGGCTCACAGGGCTATTGCCACCTGTAAAGACCCCTGACAGCTCTTTTACAATCTGTCTGCTTTTATACCTACAAGACCCTTAATGCTGTCTGATTGTGCCCTGTAGTAGTGTAAACGATGCACCATAACCGACCTACGTCAGGCCCCTGCCTGCTGCCCCTCAACATGCACTGCACTGAACTCTTCAGGTAAAGCTTTTTCATGGAAATGCGCAGGTGAGGGTGGATTTGGGCAAGACCTGGGTGCCCGGGTGCTCCAGATGTGCCATGGCCACACAGTGAGCAGTAAGATGCCCAGCACCTTCTAGGCCACTTGCTCCAAAGACCTGCAAGGCGATGCACATGTGAAAGCAGCACTGTTAGTGCTCCTGAGCCCGCTGCTGGGGAGCTGGGGTGAAGTGTTTGAGAAGAAGAAAACAACTAGGTAAAGTTGAAATAGCTGTTGTTTGTGTCTGACTCAGCAAAAGTACTTTTTAAGGCCCTTTATAATTAGAAGCTTGGCAGAGAGCTGGCTGCAAGGAGAACTGATGCCATGTTTGGACATCAAATGACGATCAGCCCAGTTTCCCTTGCAAACCTCCCACGTCCCAGCTAGTTCTGGCTGTAAGTTGGTTATCCCTGGTTGCGACTGTTCAACAGCTTGAATTTTAATTTAGTTATGTTAGCTAAGGTGCAGTCTACTCTACAGACTTTAACTAGATTAAGGGACAGATTAACTATAATTGGAGTCCCTGATTGAATTAGATTGGGATTACAAATATAATTGGATACTACCCTATCTGAGACACTTCAAAGGAAATACATCTTCGGAGCATGAAAGCTGAAAAATCAACAGACCTTTGGAAATCCTTGATCCTGTTTCCTGTGTGGATGTAACCAGCCCTGTGTCGCTCCAGTGCCTTCTGCGGAAAGATATTTTTGAAAAGACGATTGCAGTGGTGGAAACTATAAACCAGACTTTTGACATACATTGACAAATCAAAGGCAACGTAACCTTGCAGCTTCGTAATCTCACTGGTACTAGTGACACAGCCAGATTAGGTTAAAACTGCGCCTGAAAGGAGCTTTAAAACCTTAACAAGTAACAAGTCCTAAGCATGGACTAACAGGCCTCAGGTTTTATTGTAGGATATAAGCTAGGAGCCGCAGTTTAAGCAAAGAATTCCTTTTGCTGGCATGGTTTTTGCAGACATTTCCATTTGAAAAGGGCAGTTGGTGGAACAATGGTCTCAGCGCTGGTTCAGTGCTTGACACCTTGCAGCATGTAAAGGACAAAAGCCTGAAAACTCGGTGTTTTTTTTTCTTTTTTCATATGATATCTTTTCCTGTTTGTGGCCTTTAGTCTTTGCAGTACTGTGAACCTCCAGCCACTGGTTAAGTAGGTCACACCATAAACAGGCTTATCAGAATAACAGCAGGCTCGTAACTCAAGTAGGAAAAAACCCTAGAGAATACATGTTGTGGAGAAACAAAAATCTAGCAGCCTCTTAACTGACCAGCCACATCACAGAAGGAACCCTCAAAATATCTAGTCCTAGTCAATGTAAGCCTCTGTAAACGTATCGACGCTATTGAGAGGGTGCTCTGTTCTGGTCCAGGCATGAAATGACTTTTAGGTCTCTTGAGCCTTCTATACCTCATTCAATCTCCTCATCCAGGCTCCTCAAAAGGCCCCAGACATTCACGTTTATATAGGAATTAATAAATTGTTATGTCAGAGGTATTTTCAGGGCAACCACCCAACTTGGGTTGCTTTTTGTTCTTTGTTGGATGTTCCTTTTTTTTTTTTTTTTTTTACCTTTTTCTTTGGCCTTCATTAAAAATTTTGGACTCCTGTGAAGAACATTGGTCCAGTTGTACACTGCTCACCCCTGGAGCCTCAAAGTGGTTTCCATGTGTGAAATATTGTTTAGAAGATAAAAATGGCCTCAGCAAATCTATAATCCATTTACCCGTTCCTCATAACACTCAGTCCTGACTCCCTCCACAAAAACTCAAGAGCAGCAAAGCATCTTTACAGGATGCCCAAACAAGCTGGAATTACAGTTAATAAATTGTAACCTACATGCTTACGTTTCCCCACACTCTTTTTGCTGATTAATTGTTAACAGCATTGCTGTTTAAAGGTACTCCAGGACAAATTGGATCCTGATTTATTTTTTTGACATCCCACACTTAGGTATTTTCAGGAAAGAAGACAAACGCATTAAAGTAATTCTGTGTCCCAAAGTGAGACCTGTAACCATGGAAAAAAAAAAAAAAAAGAAGATGGGACTCTTGGCTCCTTTGTGTAACAGATCATGGATATCTAGGAGAGCTTTTATTTATGTCATTTGTATACACAAGATTTATGTTTGCAATTAAGTTTCAGTGTAAATTAGCCTAGCTTGTGTGTCTGTTTAATTGCAGGTGCAAATCAAGTCTGTAAAACAGCTTTTTCTGCCCCCTTGCATTTGTAAGCAGCTCACATCTGAGCTTCAAAACTGTGTATATTTTGCAGATGACAGTTGTGCCGTGAAAAAAGTAACACAGATTCTAGTTTTCTAAAGCTTCAGCTAGTAAATAGTCTCTTACATATTTTAATTAAAGTGGTTATTCGACAAGAAGCCCTTGTTAGGTTTAGGTGCATAAATTCACTCGATTTTGCACATCAAGGGAGTAAATTGTATCCAAATATTGATATATGTTGAAACTATCGATACAGCCAAACAGGTATCTTCCTTTTATTTGAGATTTTCCAATTTCTAAGCCTGGTGTTATGTGACAACTTTAGCGTGAGCAATCTTTATCTCTGTGCTAGTTAATTGAGAGGGGTCAGATTACTGCAAGGAGCCAAGCACTTCGGGTGGGGGTTGCTGTAATTTAGAACATGAGGAATTTTGACTCCAAACTTTTCTTTTCATCTCCAAGATTAACTCTTGAATTTTCAGGGAGGAGGGGAGAATGGGGGGGACAGGACCCAAGGGATTGTTGGCAGTCACCTTGTGTCTGCTAAAGGGTGACCAAAGAGAAGAGAGAAAAAAATTGCAATTTCCTTTATTTACTAAGCTTGCTCCATTCCCAATTGTGTATGACTTGGCAACAATATATTGATTTTTCAGGAGTTTCTTTTCACAATTACAAAAGAAAACGAAATTACTGATTGAGAAGGAAAACTTCTTTGTTCTGTTTTGTAAAAGAAACAGGTTTTTGTGTGTTTGGAAGAAATAGAAATGCATTAAACTAAGAAAAAGAGAAGGAAGAAGATGATGCCACAGAAATCAATACAGAGAATTAGGTGAAATGGAACATCTTGTATGTTTTTTAGAAAATCATTTTTCATACACTAAATACATTTGCAGACTTGTTTCCTAGAAACCTTTTCAAGTTGCAATTTAAGTCTGAAGCTACAGACCTCCAGGTAGGTTTTAAGATGGCTGAGAAATCTTTTCTGTTATTTTGGGAAAAGCAAAAGACTGGGAAGAACTGGGGCCTTCAGAGACCACCTGAAGGATTCTTAAGAAACGCATGTATATTTATCATCCCTACAGCCATGTCAAAGAAGGTATAAAGTTATTGCCTGAGGGTTGAAAGACCTAATCACACATCATTGGGGTGCAGGGGGGTACCCCGTATCACATGAAGGAGGACTCCTGAGCTGGCACACCCTCACCACCTCTGCACTGTATTTTTCTTTGCAAAATACTGAACGCTGGCTCTCCCCGCCAGGCTTTATAAGAGTGGTGGTCTGAACTCAGCATGAGTAGTGGTGAAATCAAGGCTGAATAGCTTCATTTTTGAATGCTAATGCTACCCTTAGGAAGTATATCACCACCTACAATAACCGGGGAGCAGTCCATCACCCTCATCCCTGCCCCCCCCCCCCCCCCCCCTATTTACTTTGGGCAGTCAGTGTGCTCAGGGCTGTTTAAACATGGGAGATGACAAAGCCCAAGTGGCTCGCAGGGGGGAGACCTGGTGTTTTCTCTCAGGGTGAGGTTACAGTTGGGGATGAGCCAAAATATCTGCTTGCTGCCATCCCCGTTTCCAGCCAGAGATGGGAAGAGAAAGGATGGTGGCAGTGAGTCTTTGAACAGGGGTTTTATGGTCACACAGCCAAAGCCTCCCAGTTTAACTCGACGACATTAGACCATCAGGGCTAAACAGCACCGTGGCTAAACCAGCCTGTGTGCCCACCTCGCTTTTGTTCTTTTTATGCTGTACTGGCTGAAAAGTAACCCAGTAAAAAAAAAACCCAAAATTTCCTAGCTCAGCTGGATCATTTCCTCAGACCACAGTCACAACATATGCCTGTGGGTCCATCCAGCAAGGAGCTGAGACACGTGTGGCTGCAGCCCCCTGCCAGCCACAAGCCCTGCACCCCCCCGGGCTCTCCCCAGCACAGCTCTGCACTGGGCAGGATCTGCTCCCCTGTCTGCAGGAGCATTCCTGCTTTTGAGAAAGCCGTGCCAGGGTTTTTTTTGCCATCAGTGTAACCTCACCTCTAGGAAAAAGGAAATTAGTCTGCAATTATGTAATTATCAGCCACCCTGAAGCTCAATTAATGCATTCTGTAGCTCTTCCAGAAAAGGAGGAGGTCTGCTGGATGCATGGTGTAAATATAAACGATGGGAATGTCTCCCCTCCTGCTTAGTTTCTTAATATTTTTAATTGCATCAATAGGGTGGTACGTAAAGAGAACTGAATTCAGATCAGTTAGGGTTTACATCTGCAGCTACCGGCTAACAGTGATGAGCTGCACGTTGCCTGGCTGTTATTTCAGGGCCTGGCTGTATGAATGGAGTTGCTTCAGCACAAGGAATTTTGCTGCAATAGCCCGGGGCAGCCATACACAAACAAACAGCCTCTCGGAAGAAATACTCTGAATGAGTAACCCAGGATACAGTTTCCTGGGCTCAGCTGGATTTACCTCAAGTCATGGAGTTGTATAGTAGGGGCATAACTTTTTAAAATACTCCATTCCCCCTCTTTGCAGCAAAGCACTGGGGGTATTCCCCCAGGTTAAGCAGCTTTTCAAATATTTATTTATCTACAGAGAGTTAATCAGGAGCAGTGACTCCAAAATAAGACTTCATGTAGATAAAGACTTAAGAAGGACTTGAAATTTCATGGAACAAGGCTTGATCATGTCACAGCACAAACACTAGGTTTGCTTGTCCTGGGAGGGTTATTGTAGCACCTCACCCCCCCCCAAATTTTTGCCATGGCTCTGCAATGAAGTCACATCAGTGAACAATCCTGAAGGTGCTGAGTTACTAGCTCACTAGCACCCAGCCTAGCCAAAGCATGATGCTGTAATACAAGAGGGGAAGGACAAAGCAATTCATAAATTCACCTGTTTAGTCTTCATAAATCGTAAGGAGTGGGATGTCTGGCTCCTCCTTCGTGTTGTTTTTCCATAGCATCTTCTCCCACAGCCACTCCAAACCTCTGGTTTGTCCCTCAGGCACAGCTGGGGCTCTGGTGGGATGAGGTGGGGATAAGTGGGCTCCAACAGCAGTGGGTAATGGGTAACAGCTGAGGCTCTGGCCCCATGAGGCTGGTGACCCACCACCTTCTCTTCTACCGTACTGCTTACCATCAACAGTCATTCATTAAAACCTGATTTTATTTAATCATAGAATGATACAACGGTTTGGGTTGGAAGGGACCCTAAAGATCACCGGGTTCCAACCCCCAGCCACGGGCAGGGACACCTTCCACTAGACCAGTTGCTCCCAGCCCCATCCAGCCTGGCCTTGAGCACTTCCAGGGATGGGGCAGCCACAGCTGCTCTGGGCAGCCTGTTCCAGGGTCTCACCACCCTCACAGTGAAGAATTTCTTCCTGATATCTAACCTAAATCTACCCTCTTTCAGTTTAAACCCATTCCCCCTTGTCCTATCGCCACGTGCCCTTGTGACAAGCCCCTCGCCAGCTTTCCTGTCAGCCCCTTTAGGTACCGGCAGGAGCTGTAAGGTCTCCCCAGAGCCTTCACTTCTCCAGGCTGAACAACCCCAGCTCTCTCACCTTAGGAAGACTCTGGGGAGACCTTACAGCAGCCTTCCCATACCTAAAGCTTTCCAATACCTAATCAAGCCTTACATGCAGTCATGGGTTTTCTGTGAAATATGATGGAAGTTCCATCCGTGCATGTGCAAAAAAAGAGGAAAAAAGTTTTAATTCACTAGTGCCTGTTTGAGGAGGCATTATGCAACCTTCCATAATTTTGGGAACCTACTATTACATGGCCAGCGGATGGCACTTCTGAAAATGAGTGACTGCTACTCAGAGCACTCTGTGTTCCTACCGAGAAGACTGTTTGGTTTTGGGTTACTAACTTCCACGATATTTGCTGTTTCATTTAGAATTGAAGTTCCTAGAGAAACAAATGGTTGTAAGAGAAGCCTTTCTTCTGTAAATCTGTAATCTCAAACTATTTGATAAAAAAGAAAAGCTTGAAAATGTGGGGTCTCTGTGGGGTTCATCCCAAGGTCACAAACCCCCAGGAAGTAAACAGAACATTTACAGTATATATATATCTCTCTGGTGTGTATATATGTATATATATATTCAGCATATATATATCTCCAGTACTTATATATATCCTCTGTGCATATGTGTACATATATCTGTTTTTATATATATATTGACATCTCAGATAACTTTAAAGTAATTTTGGAGCTTTTGGGGTAATTGAAGCTAATATCTGGGGTTGATTTTTTTGTGGTGGTTCTTTTTTCCCTTCCAAATACCTGTGAGGTGTAATGCTGTGTTTCTCACTCTTATGTGAAATTTATTCCTCCAGACCCAGCGCATATTCAGCTTTCCAGATACTATCAATGATATGTAAATAAAACAGGCAGAGGAAATCAGATTTCAGCCTGCTGGGAATACAACCTTCTCTTTCTGGTTTTACTCTGATATCACAGTGGGTAAATAGATTGTGAAGATACAAACTTGGGAAAGGTATTAAAAATAAGGAAAAGAAATCTTGAGGGAGATAGATGGCAGGAAGTGAAGGAATGGGCAAATAAAAAGAAACACACATTCTAGTGCTGGGGAAGGATGGGCTGTCACTGTGATCGATCGGCTCCAAGTGACAGATTCTTCAGAGGCAGAAAGATGCCTCAGCAATACTGAGTTTAACTAAGTGGGCAGATCCATGGTGGGCCTCTAGCCATAAAACAGATTTGCCAAATTGCCTTTGATTCATTATATTTATGAGTTTAAAAAGCATGTAAAATATTTTAACTTTTTTTTTTCCTTTTCTTTTTTTTTTTTTTTTTTCCCGAAAGAATAAACATAAATAATGCAGGAGAAGGCTGAGTTCAGCACTATGACGAGTGGCACCAACCTGAATCCTGATGAATCTGAGATCAGGGCACGTGGGATCAGGTGTGTGTGGAGTAGGACTCTGGGGACAAATCATAGCATCCAGGGAAGAAAACTTGTATCTGAGTAGCTGGTTATTGCTGTGCTCATAGAGCTCATCATCTCCATCTTCTAGAGGCAGAATCTCTCTGCAGGGCATTTGCACAGTGCCTTTCCTGCAGCATCTGAACACCGGCATTTGATTTTAGGGCAACAGAAATGACTACGTGGGATTAAACCCGGGGGGGGGGGGGGGGGGGGGAAGGTGCTGATCTCTTTCAATAACCACTTTTGATACTGGACATCATCTGATGCTCAGAGAAGATGGTAAAAGACCATGCAAGATAATTAGCCACCACATTAGGTTTCATCTTTCCCTGAAAATCAGAGTATAGATTAGACCCTGAAGCCTGAGGTTAAACCACCCTTGCAGAAATGCCATTAGCAATAACAGTTAAACAAAGATAGTTCTGTCATCCAGCCTGAGCATGAAACTTTTAAAATCCTTGTCTTGGTGGCCGTGAGTCCCATAGTGCAATAAATCACTTCACTGAAAAAGCATTTCCTATGAATTTGCTGTCTAATATAATAAAATATCTCTTGAATGTCATGTCCCCTTTTTATGTGTCTCTTTTCAAATTTTAAATGATTTTACTTCTTGCTGGAGTCGGGCTATTGTTTAATCTTTAAAAGCTTCTTGCCTGGTTTCCAGAAGTGCTGAGCACCCACAAATGGAGTCAGTGGGCTCTGTAAATGTTCAAGATCTCAAGAATAAGGCATGGTTTTGATGCTTAGCTAGTTCAATGCTGCCATTGATTCAAGCTGATTTGATGTAATGGATTTCCCAATTAGCAGGCAGGGGAAGATCACACCTTGGGAATACGTGCTTCATAAAGGGATATACTACCTGCCTTGAAGAAGTGTTTAAAGAATTAAACCCAACAATGAGTCCAAACCCCAGCTGCTCGTTCTCCAGCTGACAACTTACCTTCTGCAGCAATAAGTAGTATTTAATCTTCTGAAGAATAATTGCCGCTTGCAAACATGTTAGCAAAACCAGCACAAGATTGGCTGAGAATCCATATGTTACAGTTATTGGGCCTTGCTGTGATAATGTGGGTGGGCTGAAGGCTGAAGTTTTAAATAAAAGATGCACAGGGAGAAAGTGAGAATGCAGTCGAACCAGTCCATAGTGCTGAGGCTGCTCTGGATCTGAACTTACTCAATGGAAGTAAAATATTTTGCTTATAAAGAATTTTCATAAACATGTCTTAGGATGTGTATTAGAGGTACGTCTTAGGATGTGCATTAGGAGTAAGCTAAACACGATGGTATAAACACAGGAATGGCTCTGTAATAGGAGAATAAATGGCCTGCCTCTGCTCCCTGCAGCAGCCCCTGTGGAGGCTGCGCACCCTGCGGAGCCCTTGGCTGCAGCCAGGAACTGCAGAAGATCAATCCCTCCAACCAGGCATTCGGTGTTTAAATCCGGGAGATGCCTAAATATAGAAGCGCACAGCTAATTCCAGGATCCCCTTTTGAAAAAATTGCAACCACATCTAACTTATCTTCAGCTAAAATTAAAAAGGGCAGATCTACCTCAAGGGGTGTCTCTGTGCCAAAAATATCTAAAAGTTTCTCAGGCAGTGGAAAGAACAAACCAAAAAGAGCAAGGAGTTTTTATTTGGTTTACTGTTAAACACTTATCCAAAGTGTCCTGCCAGATTTTGAAATGTATTTTTCAGACATTGAAAGGTACAGGCAGGCATGTAAGAGGGCTTTCCAAAGAGTCCAAGCAGGTCAGGTGCCCAGTTCCCACTGAAATTCAGAAATACTTCAAAATTAGCTTCCCTTTACTTTTATTGTCCAGTCTTGATTCCCATTAAACGCTAACTTTAGCAAACCTCAGCTAGAAAAATCAGATGTTCAGCATTTAAAATCTGGTAGATGCCTAAATATAGAGGCAAATGCCTAATTTGAGACTTCCACTAAACTTCTGCTTAAAACCTCTACCACATCTAACCTATATAAAGGCACAAATCAGCACTGAATAATAATAATAATTGAATTCAAATGTTTTCATCCAGATAAAGTGCAGCAATTGAATTAAAATCTGCAAGGATTTTTGGAGCCAGGGTGGACAGTATAAGCTATAATCTAGTTCATGGTATAAACTACTAATTATATGTCCATGGTATTCATCAGACTAAAATGTTTCCTGTGTGATGTAAAAAAAGTATGGTAAAGATTAATTTAATTATGCATTTTATAGATGAAACTATGTTTTTAATATTTTGTAACTAACAATAACTTTAAAGGGCCACTGTAAACATATAGTATTTTGGAACCTTAAGAGTTTTAAATAAATAACATATGGACCAAAATAACGTGTGAGGCCTGAATTACAGTTTTGGTAACATCACTTTATTTGACTGACAAATAAGGCCAACAAAAAACCCAGCTCAGTATAAACTCTGTACTATTGGGCAGAAAAGGACTTTTTACTAGTGAAAGTGGGAAGTAATTTAAGCTAAATTGACAAAAATCCAATACTTTTTGTGCTGGTGAGGTTTGACAGTACCAAAGCAGTCCAGTTTCTAGCACTGCTGTATTAGCAAACCTGCGAGGAATAAATAACTACATTCCTCAGCTGTCAGCACTATCCATTGAAAGGCTATAAAATAAATTAAAATTCCCACCTATTTTATCTAACTCTCATCTTCCTGCTTGCAACTCTGTCACGATATTTTGGAACAAGGTGCGTGATTGAAACTCTGTGCCTCGGCAGCATCTGTGGGTTGTAGCATCTTCTCCCCATGGCAGGATCCACCCTGCATCCCTGGAGCCGGTGCTGCACGGAAATGTGAACTTCAGGGAAGTTATAGCAAAGATAAACCTCGTTCTTGCTCTTGCTCTGCCTCATCTTCAGATGGGAATTAATGTTGTTACTTCATCACAAACGGCTCCTGGACAACACATGACAAACACATTAGAGGAGGGGCTGTGCTAACAAAACAACAAAAAGTTTGCTTTCTTGACAAAATAATTGATTTTGATGATTATTTTTTGAAACAGTGTCTCTGCTCAGTACTCTGCCTGTGGATAGGTGTTAAATTATTCCTGTGAGAAAGGTGGCCAAGGGTAACAGCAGCAGCTGTGGAAACCATTTGCGCCCTAATAGCACTGCTGCAGCATCCCTGGTGAAAGCCCCACCACGGAATGAGGAGAGGCAATTTCCATGTGATGGTAAACAAAGAATATCTATGTGAAGATGGTCTATGTGTAGTCACTCTCATCCAACATTTTTTCTTTCTTTCTTTTTTCTTATTTTACCCATTCCCTTGTTTATTTTGTGGCCTCAGCCTGATTAAGGTCCCCTTTTTGTGTTTCAGCTGGGTCTCTTAGGCTGCATCACTAACAACTTGGTGCTATTTAGTTTTATTTGCTCTTAAAATGAACAAGGCATTCTTAGGATGTGTTATGTGATACTACTGTTTTGTTACTTCCCCCGGATAATAAACAGTCTGGAAATAAATGATTTATAAAGGGTTAGCATTTGTGTGACAGAAACTAGGACAAGTGGCTTGACTCGGATTCTGCTTGTGCCTGTAACTCCAAATATTTCAGATGATTGACCTCTGATTTGCATTTATTCAGAGTCCTGCCCAACGCACTGCTTTTAACACGTATAAGTCAAGCGAACATTTAACACTAATGTAACGGCCACAGATGAAGGAACCTAGCAGAAGCCATAGCTATATTTTCTTTACAATGAAATACATATGCAGCTGAATGGTATGAGAGAGGGATAATTCTGCAAGTAAACTTCAAGTGGGCCTTGTTTGGTGTACAAATAAGCTTCAGCCCTCCAGGATTTCAGAAGACAGAGTATCAGCCCCTTGCACAACCCTTCTGGGAAGCGATTCTCCCATGTGCTCGCTCATCAGCTGCACGTCGCTGGCTATGACTAACCTGAGCTGTGGGTTCACGCAATGGTGAGTTTTGAGGCAGCTGTGGTTTCCAGCAATCCAGGACTCCTTCCACGTTGCTTCTTCCATGCACCACAGTCTTTCCTGTGGTGGCCCATCTAGTTGTGAAATTGGTCTGTCATCCAGGTCAGGGAACAGATCCAGCTTAAAAACACACACACACACACACACACATGCAAAACTTCCAGCTTGGGATGGGAGCTGGGAAAGGTGCAATGGTGCTAGAACACTCTAAGCCCTTTCTGTCACCAAGTCCTTTCTGCCATGAAGCCATGGTCACAGATGCCACAGTTCAGTCCACATGTTTCGGGCCTTTTGAATAGTTACCTGGTTATGTCAAACACAGCGAGGAATAAACTACCTGGAACATAAGGCTTGATCCTGCAATAAAACTTAATCATTTATTAGCTTAAGACAGCATTTACACTGAGAAGATGAACTTACTAATATCTGCATGCATCCTCAAGCGCAATTGCCTTGCACTTGATTTGGCTCACTGAACTGTACAAGCTGCCCCCACTCATATGCCCTATTTAATGGAAGGATACTCAAAGACACTTTTAATAAATAAAACTGAGTAATACTGGGTGATGTGACACAAAATTTTGAGATCACTGTTAAAAATAAAGCATTGCTGGGAATGGCTGATGCTCCAGCTGAATTTTGGAACACCTCTGTAGACTGAGAGAAGAGCCCTTTTCTAAGCTGTGCACCTGCACAAATGTCATTAAAAATCCTAACAGAAATACTAGAAAACAGTTCTCGTGTGAACTCGCGAACACTTTCATGATACAAGTATAACTCCTGGGCAGGGCACGTGGGATATATAACACCCTCAAACAATGGGCTTTTGTTAATGAGCTCAGGAGAGGCTCCACTATAATTTACCATACAATGGTGCAGTGTAAGGGATGTCCAAATCTGTAAACACCCCCCTCCAGTGTTTTGTGCTTTTGAAACAGCATGGTAAGATCACATAACCTAAACTGCAGATGTAGGGACAGGACAGACCTGTTGGCCACCCTCAGCTCAATTACTGAGACTCTGGGTCAATGTCTTTAAAATATTTCCAGCATCGTGGATCAGTGGCTACAGGAAAAGGAATAACACAAAGGTGTTATGTGTGGGGTTTTGCTCACATGTGCCTGTAAGTGCTATATAAGGCTGGATGTCTTTCACGGACTTTCTGAGAATTGCATATGGACAGGAATCCCTGACTCGTCGTTGTTTTCTGCAGAGGAGCTGCCCTGGGAAGGGACACCTTGCTGAACTTAGAGGTTTCAGTAGCAAAGTGCATCGGCAGCTTGTGAATGGGAGGATTGAAAGGTGCTATGAACATTGTAAATCGTTACTGTATTTTTCTAAAAGATTAATGTCAGCTCCTCAAGAAAAGGGCATGTCTACAGGCTGCTAATTTATTACCAGTAAAGCTTGGTTTAATAAACTTGTGGTAAATATTTTCTGCCTTTAAGACCCTTCAAGGCTTCAAAGGCTCCCATTTGCTTTAGGGTCCCTAGGGATGCTGGTGCCAATGAGACATGTTTCATTAATTATGTTGCACAAATAAGCCAAATATTGCACAAATGTGTGTAGCAACATTGTGAGGAATGCAGCAAGGACTCTTCCTAACTTCACACAGAGCAGAGCCACCCAGCTGGATGCTCTTTTGAAGGACAGTTAAAGCCTGAAGCACATGCTTATGTCCTGTCCACACCCCAAAATTTTATTGTTACTGTTTAGGTCAGCACGAAATTGCCGATAGTTTTCCCTCTGGAATTCACAAAACAACAGGGTGCCTTTCCCAGTGCACAACCCTGTTAAAATAGGAAGGGAAGGAAAAAAGTACACTGCAGCGGTGTCACAGATCTCACTTCTCCTTGGGTTGAAAATTATGGAAATATTGTGAGATACCAGATGATAACGAAGCCTGAGGTCGTGTTCCCATAAGTCTTCTTTGCCTGGCTGAGGTTGAAAGTGGGGCATCTTGCTGCGAGGAACCTGGACATGAGATATTCCTGGGTCAGGTTCAGAGCCATGGTCCTTTGGTGCTGGAAAATGAAAATATCAGTGCTGTGAGCAGGTATGCTGCAGTCAACCCAACTATGCCGAGGAAAGGGAGTAACCAGAGATATTTCACAGCCATTAGTAAAAGGTCACTGAAGCTACATAATGATTGCACCTTTCAGAAGAAGGACTGCTGGAAGAGCTACAGGCAAAAATGATCTTCCCAGAGGGTTTCACTGGATTAGAAACCCTCATTTTGATTCTCACCTTACCTTTTCACTTGCATAACCCACACACAGACCAGCAATAAGCTGCATCTTGTCTGGGCAGGTGAAAGTCCCCTATTAAACAGGCAGCTGATAAACTCTTGACCAGTCCCTCTGTAAACCAACTGTTCTTAAAATCTGTGTTTTCCTGGTAGCTGAGAAAGAAAATTAGCAAAAGCCCCATGATAACTGGAAATTGGAAAGATGCTGTCTGACTGGCTGGACACAGAGTGATTGCAAAAGCACACTGAAGTACTTACAGCTGAGGGAGACCTTAAGAGCATACGTTGACAGTGTGCCATATGTCAGGGCGTGTGCTGCTTTATATTACTTGGTGCGGCTTTGTGAAGGAACTGTACTTGGCTTGTATATGAATTTTAAATGAATTGTTAACACATTTTATGAATCTGGTAAAGGGGTGCTGATGTGGGAGAACGCACATGTCTGTTCTGCAAGATGGAGTAAATAAATCATGACTTTCACAAGATAAAACTTTATTGAGTAGCAATAAACGACAGAAATACTTCTAACAGCATTTAAAGCCACGTAAAAGAAAGCACGAAGGGCTGATTGCCCTCGAGTATGTGTGGTTGGAACAGCTTATGTTGCGCTGATGGGAGAGAAGGTGCTTTGCCAGAGGAGCACTGGCTGTCGCGCTATAAATCCCTGGGTCTTTGGTCTATAATGCCTTTCAGCACCTACATTTGTTGCTCACAGTATCTACAACATTTTGGTGCCTTTCCCTAGACATAATCCTTCTCTCACTCAGCCTTTCCCCACCATAAATTCCTCTGCTCTTTTGTCCTGAGGACAGTTTTGGACCAGAGGACACATTATCTGTGCTGCCCTCCTGCCTGGGTTCACACTCTGAGCAGGTGGGGGAGGTTGTTCTCTAGAATAACACGCTCAAGGCCGTTGAGGATGGGTAAGCCAAAATTAGGCTGAAAAGTGGGCAAAACAAATTCCTGTAATTTTCTCTTGAAGGTCTTCATAAGAATACCTTCACCCTTGTTGGTGCCTTTTGGCCATTAGTAGTGGGGTGGTGAAGAGCAGCCTGGTAGGTCCTCTGCAGCAGAGGATGGACTCTAAAGCATCTTGGGCAAAGCATGCAGAAACGATACTGCAAATTTTTCTTAATGTGCTGGTGACTGACATCATGTTACACATGAAGCATTGGATATCCAGAGGTGAAAACTGCCTGAATCAATGTCAAAAAGCTCTGGTAGCTTGAGCAGTGTGTGTCAGTGTCCTAACACACAAAACAAGGGCACCCTTTCCAGAAATACATACTCGGCTTTAAGAAACACCCGTATAGAAGCTGGACTCTGAAAACAGCTTTTGCTATTTCCACCAGGTGATTTAATGCCAAATCCTCTCAGGTGGTAATAGATTCTCTCTTTTGTTAGAAAGTAACCAAATAATTGTTCTGGACTTTCAAAACTGAAAAACTATAGTTCTGCATTATTGACATCAACATTATAGATTTACTTTACAATTTTATTCATGAAAATCTCTAGGTCTAAATGATCTGTTCCTGGATTGCTTGTAAGATTACTAAATTCTGTTTACATCTCAGATTTTTTTTTCAGCAGCACTCTGTTCACAAGGCATTGATCCCTGCTGCTAGAAGCCCATTGGCCTGTTTTGCCCTACCTTAACATGGTGGGCTTTAGTATTTCCTTTTGTCTGAGACTATCACTAATTTTTTATTTTTTTTTTAATAAACAATGTATTTAAAAAAGCGTTTTCTTGTTCTCCACTTGTATTTGTTTCTCTGTCATTTAGAGAAGAAAGACTAGAGGTTTGTGGAGGTGGTATTCTGGGGAACACGGTATCTACGCATTCCCTTCTCCAGCAGGTCATGTGTCTGAGCTTCTCTGGGTCTCCAAGGACCCATGGGTCTCTTTTGAAAGTGCATCACCCTTCAACAGGCTCCTCATCTGAGTGTGTTCCACAGACCCCCGCTTTCCAGAAACACAAAGCCTGTAGGATCAGTCACAAGACAGACACTGTCAGGGTTGGTACCCAGACCCCTACCTTTGCTCATGCCAGCTCCTTCCTTCAGTGGTCTTCCTCTGCAACGCCTCTGTGCTTCTCAGGGACCATCTCTCCCCTGCAAATTCAGCTCATCGTGTGCTAGGGACGTTCAGCAAGGTTAGTTCTGCCCTAGGTGGAAGCTGGTGGTCCAGATGCAGCTTGAAACAGAGCCACTCTGGTCTTCCTGCTGAGCTGCAAGAGGAATTCCAAGGCAGGCAGGCAATGTAGCAGCAGGAGTAAAAAATTATAACAGAGCATTTTCTGTGGTAATATTTTCTCTGAACTGCAGTTTGTACCAGGAGATAATGAAGAGTCCGTACAGCAGCTTTGTGAGCAGAATGGTCTCGATACAGACTTGTGCTGTTCTAGAAGTTTTGTTTGACCATCAGGAATATCAACTTTCACTGTTGAAGCCAGGTATAGATATATGCAAAGATACCTCCACTCCAGACATATTTTACCAGTCAGGTCTGGTAGGCCTGCCCATTTAAAAACCTTAACTTGAAATACAACTACAGTGACAGTATTCAAGTTAAAATGTTACAATGAGACAGCACAGATCTTAATCAGGGAGTTACTCTGCAAAAAACCCCAAACAGCTTTTACTTCAAAATCCTATGTAAAGAGGTGATTATAAAGTGAGAAGCATCATCCTGCTTCACCCCAGCACTGTCAGGTCTATTAAAAAACAGCTCATTACCTTTGTAGGTGCAACGGTGACCCAGTGAAGTCCATGGCAGCATTTCCACTGCACTCAATGGGACCAGGATTGCAGTCTGTAATTTGTGGAATTAGGATTCTCACGACTTAGGTCTCTGGTTTGATTTTGCTTCAAAACTACAATCTGATCTATCATTTCCTTGCTCGTCATGGATATTGGGGTGATCATAATTTGTCAAAACTAGGAAATGAAAAAAATACAAAGTTGTCTTACACAAAGACACAGGCAACATCACTTTATGGTCCCAAGGCAAGCTGGCACTTGGCACAGACTGTTTTCATGCAACTATTCCCTTAGCCAAGCTCAGCGCCCAATAAAGATAAGAATTCCCATCATCCCCGAAGTTTCTTGGTTCCCAGAAAAGCTCCCCTTCAGCCTCAGAGATACACACAGAAGCAGACGGATTACTCTTTCTTCTCAACAGAAAGAAGTTTTGTAGAGTAATAAAATTTAAAAAAAGTCACTTGCCTGGTTGATCCCTTTTGGCTCAATGTGACATGGAATGAAACCTCTTGCAGTGGGACAGTCTTACTTTCCCTCTAGTGCACTCACTGCAGACTGCAGCCCAATAAATCTGTTCTTCAGTGTATCCACAATACCATCAGCTGACCGAGGCTCAGCTGAACACTGTATGCTCAGTGATGGCATAACAGAGACCCGAGATTAGTAACTTTATATACACATGACAGTAAACCCCTCTCCATCCAGACATTTGTAAAACATCTTGATATAGAATTAAAACAGAGATGTGAAAAGAGGTGAAATTATTCAGGATATACAATGGAGGAATTTTATTACCAAGCTGACTGCATTATAAATCAAGTGCTCTGTAAATGCAATAAAACAATTGTTTAGTCTGCATGATTCATACCACAAACCTCAGTATTCTGTGTTTTGATCTTATTGCAGCAATAAACTGTCTAGACAGCAATTAACAAACTGTTTTTTCTTCAGATGTTTGGAGTGCCTTTGCTGCCTGATCAGCACTCAGAAATACAGGGCTTTTTCTCTATTCCTATTAATTATCAGGTTGATCAAGAAGCAAGGTTAGCCATTCTCTGTAATTGTGCAACATTTCTCTTTAAGTGAGCTGCTATAGGAAAAGTACCAATAATATTGTTTTTCATTAGTACTAAGTAGCTAAGATAAAGATTTATTTTGCCATGGTGCTCTAGAATGAGCTTTAAAGTATAATTTATACTGAGCAATAGCATGCCACTTTAGGCCCTGATTCAACAAACTGCTTCCGTGTGCACCCAACTTTAAGCACATAAGTAATCCCAGGAGAATGCATGCATTTAAATTTTGCTGCATGCCTCCATAAGTTGCTGAAATAATTGATCCCTCATACAGAGTTATCCCTTATCCTTTTAGACAGTAAGTGGAACAGAGTGTCGTGTTTTGGTCTTAACCTTACTGGCTTACCGGTGGGAGGTGAGTTGGAAGGGGTCCTAAAACTTGGGACAGCTTCTGGGGGAAAAAAAAGATGCTTGGGAAAAGGCTGCAAAAGGAGATTAAGACAGCTTCTTCAGATGCTCGTTTCACATAGGCAATGCAATGAAGCCTTTAAAAACCTGTGACAGAATTACACAGAGTTTTACAGAAAGGCAAACAGAACCCTATTTCCCGCGGTGGCCCGTGCGGGTGAACCCTTCCTTTTGGGGAAGGATTTCAGGTGTGGGAGGCATCCACCGTGCAGCTGAAGCGAGGGTGTCGTGGGCTGCTGTACATTTGCTCAGCACAAATGCCGAGGCTGCAAATGTGTGCGCCCGCGTGTGCGTTGATGGTCATGAAGCGGAGAGCGACTCACCACGCATCACCCCCTTACACAGCGCCTTGCCTGCGGGTGGGGAGCGCAGCTCTGTAAAATTCACAGGAGCTAAAATCAAACCGCCCCCGATTTTCGCCTGATGTAGAACAGCCAAGCGGCGTTTGTCGGCTTTCAGGGCACCCGCGGCTGCTCCTGCTGCGGGAGAAGCCGCTCCGTGCCGGGGGGCGCCGCGCAGCCCGGTCCCTGCTGGACAGCTCCCGCCCGCCGCCGCGGGGCTGGGCCGGGGGCTGCCGCGGGGCCGGGGGCTGCCGCGGGGCTGGGCCGGGGGCCGCGGGGATGCTGCAAGGCTGGGGGCTGCCGACTGAGAATCTGCCGTAGGGCTGGGGGCTGCGGGGCTGCTGCAGGGCTGGGGCTGGGGGCTGCCGGCTGAGAAGCTGCCGTAGGGCTGGGGCTGGGGGCTGCCGCGGGGCTCGGCGCTGGGGCGGGGGGCTGAGGGCTGCCGCGGGGGGCTACTGCAGGGCTGGCGCTGGGAGGCTGGGGGCTGCCGCGGGGCTGGGCTGGGGACTGAGAGCTGAGAGGCTGGGGGCTGCCAGGGGGCTAGGCTGGGGGCTACTGCGGGACTGAGGCTGGGGGCTGCTGCGGGGCTGGGGGCCACCTGCGCGGCCACGGCGCGGTATGTTCTGCTGCAGCGAGCTCTGTGCGGTGGGTCCCAGGCAAAGTCCATCGGCACCTGCAAGAAACACAGAGAAGGGCCAGCTACCGCGCTCCGCGTCCTACCAGTTGTAGCCGTAATGCCAGGGGATTGGGCCGTAATTCTAAGTCATGAGCAAACATGTAATGTCTCAAAAGCAAAATGAAGAAATTCAATTTGAAGCTGCTTTCCAGAAGTTATTTGAATAATAATCTTTCTTTAAAGAAAAAAAAAATCGTGTAGTGTTTTTTTTTCTCCTTTAAGGTGTTTTCTCACATCCCTATTGTGGCAGTGGGAAATGGGAAAAAAACCAAAAAATATACAGAAAGAGGGAAAACTACAATCAAATCTGGCTTAATTATCCTTGAAAGTGGAACAATAACAAATCAGTTGAAATGGAACTTTTCAACCAAATTCACATTAGCATTCACAATATTTCTAACAGTTCTGGAGTACTGTCTTGTATCTGTAGGGGTAAAATTTATCACAACATAAGAGAAAATACCGTGGGTCTGATCCTGATAAATAGTGTATAAAATATGCTTGCCCTCCGGACCAGCTGGAGCAAGGTGATTGGTATTTTCAAGAGTCACAGGTTGTATACAAAGACATGAAAAACACCAAAACTCAGGAAGTTACTTTTTGAGCACCACACGATTTATACAAAGTACCACAAGGCATTTGATTTGGTGATATCCATACTCTGCAGCATCTTAAAATAAATCACTGATCTCACAGCCAGCGGTAATAAGGTGACCAGTTGGAGAAGGACTATCCAAGTTTGATGTTCAGATGCTAAGGACTCCAAATGCCTCAGTTACTCATTCACCTATTGGTGGTGACCCTAGTGTTGCAAAGATTTTTCAAATGCTTGCAAAAAATAAGTACAGTCCTGTTGAAATGGCGAGCAAATTTCAGGGCTCATATTTACATAATTTCTCTCTACAACTAAAGAATGTAAAGAAGTAAAAGGCTTAGTTGCCCTTGAAACATGGGCAGATGTCCTCATTTCATTCCTGAAAAAAACCCACACCAACCCTAGAAGTAAAGAACATGAAACCTTCACCACGTTCTGTTTCATTGAACAAGGTCACAGGAACAGGAGGAAAAGGAAGATTCTGCAAGTAGATATACAAGGATACATATCTTATGGGTTATCGACTGAATAATTGATAAGTCTAGCACACAGTAATTACAGTGGAAAAGGCTGAATGTCAGGATTTATCAGTTATATCTGGAGGGGCTGGAGCAGATGTGAGGGGACGTTATTTAAGTGCGACCCTGGGAAGTGTGGGAACCACTGTAGGAGTCAATAACTGCCCCATAATCCACTGACAAATACTTGCTATGTTTGTTTGGTTTTTAAATTTCAAAGAGTTTTGCTTAAAGAGTTGTACATCACTTATAAAATCCTCCTCTTGGTTCAGCTTTTTTTTTTTTTTTTTTTTTTTTTAAATAAACTCATTCCTTTGGAAAGCTTGAAAAGGAAGCTTGCTTTCATTCTAATTTGCTTTTCCTCTATTATGTATGAACACTGGGCAGATTTAGCAGGATTGCCCATGAAGTCAGACCTGCAGCTTTGATATATTTCCCTGGAGAAATATCTTTGTCTTGAGGGCCAAAAAAAAAAAAAAAAAAAAAAAAAAAAAAAAAAAGTAGAACTATACAGACTTTCAAATAGTTATTAAGAAACACGCACGGCCAGTCAAATCAAATTGTGAGCTTGCTAACCTTGACAGTGTCCCTTCAAATTAACTTTGCAGCCTGGAAGCATACAAACAAAATGTTGTAAGGAGTTTATCTGAAGCAGCAGCAGCGGCAAAGCCGAGATTTGCCACGCTGCTTGTCTGGTGCAGGGTCCAGCCAGCAAAACCCTGGGGGGCTGGGTGCAGGCAGCACCTGGGGAGGGGGCCTTCCTGGGTGCTCCCCTGGCACCCATCGCATCCCCTGGCCCGCAGCAAGGAGGGCAGAGGCGGCCTGGCTGGGAAGCTGGGGTGAAAGCTGGTTCGCTTTGGGACATTTGGCACCCACAAAGCGGAGGCTCGTGTTGCTGGGCTGGCCGAGGTGGGTACCCCCGGCAAGCTGGCAGGGCAGGCTGGTGGGATGCTGCTCCGCCATCCACACGGTCCCTCTCGCAGCTCTGAGCCCAGAAAATCGCTACCCCTGTCAGGGGAAGTTGCCTTTGCACTGAAAAGGATGAGGACCGTGTACAGGAGGCGCCTGTCCCCTCGGGTGGGGGCTGCCAGCAGGGAGATGGATAACACCCCCAAGGCCACCACCCCCCACCTCCTGGAAAAACGGGGAAAGACTCAGAGGTGCAGCCAGAGTGCCACTCACACCAACCCCCACCCCCCACCCCTTCTGAGGGTATGATTTCGCTTGTGGATTTAATCCACATGGACATACTCCTAAAACATAAATCACACTTAGTTCTCTGGCTGTCCTCAGGATTGTAGCTCATCTAACTCCCCCACCTAGCTAGGCATCCTGTAAAATTCATGATGGCATGTTAGCACTTTCATAATATTTTTAAAAGGCAGTTCAGTATAACTTAAATACTTTTTTCATGCGGGGGTAAAAAAAAAAAAAAACAGCACATTTTTTTCCTAATTTGTTATTTTTTTAGTCATAATCTTGGGTTTGAAAACACATTTTCTGTTCACTGGTAGACTTTTCTTCAGCTTAAAAAAAGTCACAGGGTAAGGGCTGTGCTGATGAGCCTTAGGAGGGTGGTTGGAAGGCAGGAAAAATAATAATAATAAAAAAAGATCAGATGTGTCTTTTGTGCTGCTGCACAGAAACTGCAGCCTGTGATATTATGGCCAGACATGCTCGTTGTACAGCCAAACAGCAAAATAGTAGCATTGTTACACTAGATTGCAGAATTTAATTAGTTTCTTCTTTTTTTTTTTCCTTTTCTTTTACACAGAGGTGAGCCTGTATTTTTACAGAAGATGGAAAAGCAGGCTTGTTTAACTATTTTTCAAGATATTTTTTTTTTGTAGGAGCACAGAACAGCTTATACGGCTTCTGCCAGAGCTAGATGCTGCTGTAATTCTCTGCCAAACTAGATGCAGCTGTCACAAGTTCATTTTTTCTTTCATATTATTTTTTGTTAATTAACACTGGATCATTGAAATAACAACATTCCCATCACCCATCTTAAATCCTCCCAAAATCTTTAGGGAAATAAAAAAAAGCAAATTATTAAGACAGTGGAAGTACTTCAAAACAGAAATAGAACACCCCACAATACTCACCTGCTTTACAGTTTTATTCCAAACTCTAAATTCAGAGCAGTATCTTCAAAACACGCCTGACCTTTTTCAAAGCAAGCCTGAATTTGCTGCAAAGCAGAAGCCTTATGGCAAGAAGGTCCCATCTAGCTCAGAGTGTTGTAGCAAAATCAACAAAAAATAGTTTCACCTGGTTTTGCCTCAAAAAATCAGGTGATCATCTATTTCAGATAACTATAGCTTTGAGAATTAGCTTTCCTTTAAAGATTTAAGTGATTAAACCCCCATAATCATCAGAACCTGGTGGAATAGTATAATGAATGCCACTTATCCCTCAACATCAAGTTTTGTAGAGCTCTCAGTAGAGCCTTGGAGAAAGACAAACCAAAACAAGCTTAAAATTTCAATATTCCAAATACATTTTCTTGCATTTTCTTTCCAGTTAATGCTGCCAAACAGTGAATCTAATTAACTGGACACAGGAGGGCCTTTATGAATGGAATGTAACATAACCATACAAAGTAATCTCGTTACATTGTAACAAGAGGTTAAATACCACTTCCTGCTATGTAGTAGCTGTTAAGTATAGTATTGATGAAAAATATGCTAATAACACCTTCTGAAAAGAATAGCTTAGTTCTTGTTAGCTAATCTCTGCAAGCTGTTTGGTAAGCTGCTTTTGTGGTATGGTTATATCACATGCACATCAAGCAAAACTATTCTGTTATGTCTATCACTCTGTTTTAAACTAAGGGATCAGGTTGGTTTTGGTTGTTTCCACGGGGAAGATTTACATATATATACATATAAATCTATAGGCAGACAAATAAGCAGTGTTTTGATCTGCTCTTCAGCACCCTTCCCACCCCCCTGCTCTGCCTCCCTCTAAAGCTCTGGGTATGAAAGGAGCTGCCAGGCGTGGGGCTGCTGCATGGGCACTAACAACGCGGGGTGGAGGTACGGGGGGCAACGAGGGAACCCAGTTTGTGCTGAAATTCCCTGAAGTTTCAAATAGGGCTTTTTAGAATACAGATTTATACAGAGCCTAAATGAGAACCGGGCTTTTTTCACTTGTAAATCAACAGAAATCTGCTCATGAATCATTACTGGTTGCGTTTGGGGGATAATTACTAGCCCAAGCTCACAGGTAAACGTGAAATTTTAACTTCAGAACAACATCAGAAATGTTAACAGTTTTAAATCGCAGCAGCTGGAATGGATTTTCACAGTCACTGAACTGATTTGCAGTTCTATTAGTCGATCAGCATCTTTCATTAAGTGTCCATAATGCAGGCAGGGACATCATGCTAAGCCCCTGTGTTTCTTCTGTGCATGGGCCCATCTTTATCTGGAGAGTAACGTTCTGTTTTCTTTTCTCCCTCTTCATTTCCATAAACAATATGCACAATTCTCTGAGCCATTCAGTCCACAAATAAAGGCGGAGGGCTAAGTAAATTTGCTTCACACCAATTATTTTTGTGAGGTCACTGAGTTAAGCATTAAAGAACACTGCTGTGGATGAGCGCTGGGGAACAGTATGATTTGTGCTATGAACTGGACAAAGGCACTCAGTGCATAGCAGAATACGACATTTATTGGGAAGCTTTGTTCCACGAGTTAACAGAAGAATAATCCTTTTCTTTTAACAACTACGAATTACTCATTTTACCACATAGCCCAGCTGCACTGTAGTCACTTTTGTAAGTCACAGCATAGGAAAGAAAGCAAAAGACGTGTGATTTCAGGAAAAAAACCCAATAATGATGGCACAATTCAGTATTAAGCTGTTTTGCTTCTATGCACAGCATGAGGGTGAGCAGTTGTCAAATTATTGTGTTGTGGTTTTATGCAAATAAAATTATAGAAGGAAGCGATATATATTTATTTTTTTTAATAATCAGAAGCCAAGTGAGGAGCCAAGAATCCAGCTGTTGTGGATTTGCATCGCTTTATTGTCAGACTTCTCACAGCCGCTTACACCAGCGAGAGGCTGGCCCCACATCGGACTGTTTACTATGTATGGCTGGCTTGTGAGCAGTAAGTAACTGTGACAAAATGCTCTGCACATGGGTAATTGCTGATGATTACATTTCAGACAAAGGGATCAGGCTTGAACAAAACTGCAAGGCAATATTTCCCCGATGGAAGACAAAATTACACAGCGGTTATACTGCTATTCATGGAAGGAGTAAGTCTTGAAGTCTCTCTACTTGTTTCAGGATGCGAGGTCAGAGTCAGACCCTGGTGTTTCAGGGGATTTAAGAAACAAAACTTAAACAGAAGAATATGACTGTGCCTGGAAAAATTAGAGATCAGGCACAGACTAGAATCAATGTAAATTTGATCTGGAAAAATCACTACAGGATCTGATACTATATCATGCTTCCTAGAAAAGAGGGCTGAAAAGTAGTACCTGTGCTGGCAATTTTAGTAAGACCAAGTCACTTTATTTTTGGACGCTGTTCTGTTACAGTGGAACATAAGTGACTATTACGTATATCAATAAAAGGCAGGCAATCAAATTACACGTTTGGTTATTTAGTAAAAAATAGCTTTTAAATTCTACGTTTAAATCCGAATAAAGTACATGGTGTGCCCTTCAAAACCACATGGAAAGCCAAATGTAACAAACCAAGGGGCTGAATGCTCAGGTCTGGATTCTCACTGCCTGGGTCTGTCCGTGCCAGAGTGGCATCCAAACCCAGAGCTTGCTCCCTCCATCCCCACAGGAGACTGCCACCCCCATCAAACGACCAAAGGCAGGGAAGGCACGTGCCGGGTGCGGTGGTGCACCCCACGGGACCCCCCCTCACTGAGGCTGCTCCCCTTGTGCTCCCAGTGTAACTGCCCCAGCGAGCCCAGAGCCACCCACCAAAATGGGGCAATGAGGCACCTCCCATTCGGATCAGGGGGCTCTGAGCTGGCTGCAAATCCTCTTTTGTAGCAGTTCCGGGTTTCTGACATTCTCTTCGTAACTGGCACCCTCTGAGCACCTTTGGGGTGACATGCAGGTACATTGCAACGACAACTGTAGCAGAAAGTTTCTTATCAGAGGCACAACAGCACTCGGAGCCATTTATTGGTTGGGTTGTGGGTTGGTTGGTTGGGTTTTTTTGATCAGTCACTATATCAAGCTTCCCCAGGTGCTTTAATTAATCATCTGAATGACATTTCCCTCCTCTTAAATATGCTTCAACTCTGGGTGCTGGCTGTACAGGCTGTTCATTGTACACCTGAGTTGTGCTGAGATTACATGGCCAGGCATGTGATGGAAATATCACAGTGGAGAATACTGTCTGGTTTTATTAAAAGATAATGCCTTCTGTATAAAAAATTACTCCTGAAAGAGAGTTTTTAATCTTTCCGTATTTTAATGCCTGCCTTGTTTTTATGAATAGTAGAAGCGATCTCCAAACAGGAGCGATCACAGTGGTGTGAGGCCTCATTGGGTCATCTCTTTGTTCAGACAGTGAGAGTATCACTTAATTACTGTCAAACAGACAAACCTATCCCCCATCCATTTACAGTATTTTAGTTAGTAAGGGCTGAAGCCGATCAATACACATGAGCCTGGTAAAAGATGTCATTTTGTCGTTTACAGTAGGAGACAATACAATGAATGCAATATTTGCTCTTTTCTCGAGACGTCTGGGTGTCAACGATAACATCCAAGGTCTCTGCCTTTGTCACAAATATTTGATTGTCTCTTCAGCACCCTCAGTCACTAACAAACACCTCCGACATTTACTTGCTGCTGCCCATTTTCAAAGAGAAAACAATGCCAAGAACCACACATCCCTCTGCTGCAGCAACTTGTGAAACTCTTTGTTTCATTTTTCCCCCACTGTGCTGAATAACCCTCTTGTCCCATATGTCAGTACATTTGAGTTCCTTTACACTTTCCAGATCTGTGTGGACGAGCCTAATGCAACTAATGCTGACAAAAGGACCCCTGCCTCCAGATATTAAGCATGAGTGCTGCCTGGAAAAAAAAATTAAGTTTCATAAGTTGATTAGTGTCTGCTTGGAATTTGGTGCTATTTATTGAATCCCTGGAATGAATGGGGAATTTTCCTTGAGTCATCTTCCTATTCTCTAGTGCTGCAGATTGGAATGAGCACGCAGCGCAGGCATGACATTGCTGCTTTTAAGGGGATCGCAGAGAGTGTAAACAGTTCTGAAATGAAAATAGCAAATTCCACAGTTATGACTCCAGTAAAAGTTACTCAGGCATTTAAATAATGGGACTTCCTACTCCCCAGATATCTTCCTTTCTGAAGAATTGTCTCAGGAAGGGATAGCATCAGGGATCATAAATTGTCTTTTGGCTTTTCAACACTTTACAGGCTCCCATGCATTGCCAACAATAGGACTGGGGAATGACTCTTAACAGCTCATTAAGGCTGTTTTTGCCAAATGCAAATAATAAAAAGGCCTCTTAAGAGGCTGTCTCATTTTTATTCAGAAAAGCCTGCTACAGAATATAAAAAGATGCCATAAAATGGAAATGCAATAGAAGACCCAGTGCAGCTATCTTTGGTGTCCTTTGAAAGATTTCCAGGCTAACTTCAAATCCCATGGGCATTTCTGGGTGGATTACTGAATGATTCTGCTCTGCAAATACACTGGTTAATTCAGAAGGGCACTTAAAAGAAGAAAATTCAGATACAGACTCTGTGCTGGTAACACATACATTTATGAGGAGTAAGGGAGCAGAAATTAACAGGAATGAGATTTTAGTGTACTTGCATCACATTTGCTGTGATTTTTTAATATTAGATCCCCATTCACTTCCCCTGCTTTGGTCTGAAGGTAGTCTGACTCTAGTGCTTTTGACCTTCCCACAGACAAAGAAAATACACTTTGGCTATGCATGAAATGCAGTTTGATGTCCCCAGACAGGAAACTCTCTCCCCATTTATATGCTAAGTGTTGGACTAGAATTTCATAGATTAGTGCAAGCAATGGCAGGAGCACCAGGGCTGAGCATCTGCTGGAGTTTTGCAACTATTGCTCCCTCCAGCCTCCCGCCCAACCACCTCCATGCTCCGGCTTGACTCATTAACCAACCAGGTGGCCTTTGTTGAATGTTTATCCCAATGTTTGAAAGTCCCACCACCCATTGCTTTCAGTGTAGTCTTTAAGAGTCCATTGCATCGTTCAGTTTTTACAGAGGCTGGTGCATGCTAGGGAATGTGATATACCCACTCCATACCATGCTCTTTGGCCCAAACGTCTATGAGATTGTTTTGGAAATGAGTTCCATTGTCTGATTCAATTCTTTCTGGGGTGCCATGTCACCACAAGACCTGTCTTCCAAGGCCCAGGATAGTGTTTTGAGCTGTGGCATGGGGCACAGGGTATGGTAGTGTTTGGGAGGCTCATTCCCACGTAACCATCCATGGCCTTCAGCATCGCTGGGCCAGATACAATCCCGGTACTTGTGCCTGAGTGCGGGTGCTAGCACCCAAGTTGCCAGCAGGAAAATTGTGTGTTGAGGCCCAAGAGTTTTGGCACTGATCTTTCTTTTCCTCCCCAGGAAGATGCAGGATTCTGGCTTGATCAGCCTATGATGGTAACACTCAATTTTCAGAGGTGTTAAACACCTAAAGCTTTCCTTCCTTTTACTAGGGGACCTGAATGCTCATTACTTTTTAAAGTTAAGCCTGCAGGTAGTCTATGGTAACAGTCACTAAGATATCTGAAGATTGCATTGGAGACCACAACAGGTGCTTTGGATCCATCTCCCTCTACTGTTAAATCCCAACCCACATACATGCCAAAGTCACTGGACAAGGGTGTCCACTAATTTCAACTAAGACGATTACTCCAGCACAGCTTTAGAACTCTATGAAAACTAATAGAATGACAATTTACATCAGCTGATGTACTAGTCCAATTGATTTACATGTGACCAATATTAATGTATTTATAAGGGATTTAGATTTACTTCCTTTTCCTCCTAGAAATATTTTCTTATAATATTGGGTGGAAAAAAACATTTTTCAAAAATGAAACATTTGCTTAAATCTGAATTACTTGAGTACTGGTAGTTATCTTTACTATAATCACTGTTAATTATTATCTAATAACACTAGAAATCCCCCAGTGAGAATCAAGCTGTCGTGGGAAATGGGTCCATTACCAGAATTCCCAAGAAGCTCGCTGAACGTCACCATGGGGAGCCTGCAGGCTGCAGAATTAGGACTCTTCATGAATTTGCTGTACTCTCTTAAATCAAGCTTAAGGATTAACATGAAGATCAGACTTGGTACCCTCCCTTGAGTAAAGCTTGAAAAAGAAATGAAACAAAAGAGAAACCCACTGGGTAAGTCTTGCAGAATTTGGCCCAGATGTGATGCATCTCTGGGAATTATTCATAGGCCAGTGTTGGCCCATATTAACTCCTGCATCACTTTCCTCAGTACTTACCTTTGTACAGCCCGAGCCAGCAGGGTCACATCTCTAAGTCTAGGTTAGGTTTTCCTGAAAAAGAAATAGGCAAGGGAAGGGAAGAAACCCAAAATAAAAGAAAAAGAAAAGATAAAAGGAAAAGAAAAGATAAAAGGAAAGAAAAAGATAAAAGGAAAAGAAAAGGAAAGAAACAACATCTTTGGTTTGAGGCTTTTCTCTGGTGTAAAACTCGAGGGGGGATTTCTGGCTGTCTCCAATACAGTTGCTGATGTTATGCCACATGCAGGCTTCATTGTGATTTATTGCAGTTTTCACTACCTTGGCCTTTCAGAGTAGAAGGGACGGGCAGACTTGACTTTTTAAAATGCAAATGAACCAGAACCTTGAGGGGCCTTGGAATATTTTCCTAACTTCCTGAGAGCCCATAAAAATGTGTCTCCAACATGGCGTTATGGTGGGAGACCCCCAAGAAGCAGCATAATGAAAAATGGCACCGATTCTTAAGTGCAGGAATCCAACCCTTCTCCATGCTCTCGAGAAGCTCGTCGCCCGGGAAGTAACTTCGGAGTCTGCTCTCCACCTTCCCCACCCTCCCACATTTAAAGATTGCATTGATTTGATAGTGGTTCATTGGCGCTATGCCCTCGAAGGAAAAAGACAGTAGGGTTAAACTGTGAATAGCCCTCAGTTTTGAAAAACTGCTGAGCTCCACCATATGGACTGCTATATGGCAAGGAATATGCTTTATTGGCATTGCTTGGAGGTTTACAAGCAATCTTCTTGAAGTTTTAATGGTTGCTTGGGTGATTTATCCCGTCTTGAGAGTCAGTGCTGTTAGGAGGCACCCAGTTCTTGAGCTCTTGCTTTCCTTTATTATGAAAACCTTTAATCTTTCCTACATGTACCATAAATAACCTCATTATGGCCACACAGAGAAAATGTAACAATTCCCATGTAAGTTTTGACTTTTTACTTAACACTTTTATGAGCTACTTTTACTTCACAAGGGGGATGCTTAATATACAGCAGCAGAAATTTGGAGGGTGAGGAGTAAGACCAAGAAAGAAAGTGTCATATACAATTTTTGTGTCTTTGCAGCCATGAAGTCCAGTGTCAATTTTCAGACAGAACTGCTGGCATGCCTGAAGGCTGGCGCTCTTTGCTTCCTTGAAATTCTCAAGGGCATCTTGTGCTGCTTCTTACAGTGACTGCTTCAGAGCATTTGGTACCCCAATATCTGGTACCTCAACCTAGTATTTCTCCCCTGACACACTACTCAAACCTGTTCTGCACCAAAGTGTTTTTATGGAAAGAAAGAAGGGATACCTTTGGAAGCTGGGATGGGAAGCATTGATAGAGTTTAATTGAGGACAGAAGTGTTGAGGTTCATAGCAGGAGTAATATTTACTATGTTACCACCTGCGTGTATTTAAGACAAAATCCTCAAAAAACTGAAGGACACGCAGGAGAAAAGAAAATCACAATAACCCTTGTAGCTCAGCTAGACAACCTTTTTATATCATCATTTCAGGAAAAATGTGGCAGTGTCCTTACACACATCAAGTACTCCAAACCTCTATGGGTCCATATCAGATATGTCTTTGTCCAGATCTATCCGATATAACTTTCTGCTTTTTGCCTCAGTTTACATACCTGTAAAATGCAGATGACTTTTACTTCTCTTTGTGAAGCTTTGTGAGATCTATAGAGAGGAAAAGATTGTATTAATGGTCAGCACTAATACTGCTATTTTTTTCTTTAGTTTAGTGATTGTGCCTCAAGGGATTTTCTTTAACAAAACCTCAACCCAGGCAAAAGAGTTAGCCTTTGGGGCTGTGTGGGATTGTAGATCACCACACCCCTGGGTGGAAAGCATGAGACAAATCTCAGATAAGGAGGGAACAATTAGAGAATTCAGACTGATGTTTCATGCAAAAGGACGTTTACATTAGCATAAAACAGCAGAGCATATAGCTTGAGAGGGATCTGTAATTGAAGCAAAGCTCTAAGTGCATCTCTTGAGCTAATTGCCATCTCAAAGATTGTAAAAAAGAGAGAAAAGAAGGACTGGAGGGCAAATTACAACTTTGGAGTAGGGATGGACTAAAGTTAGAGGATGCGTGTAAGAGTTATGCAGGGAATTTGCAAAGGGTTGGGCAGTGTTTTATGGAACATTTGCCCTTAAGTTTTAAATATGTCCTTGGTTGTGTAAGGGGGATGGGGAGTGCAGGGTCAGAAATACTTCTTTTTGGATAGAGGACATTTGATTTGAAATTCAATAGAAAATATAATGTATAATAATAATAGATTAAAATAGACCATCACTTACTGTCACAGCAATCCTTGTGCCACATTGTGAAGACTAAAGCCAAGTCCAGTCCCATGTACAACATTTCACCTTTACCTGGGAGATTTTCACTATTGCCCAGAGCACAGACCTTGCTCCCAGGCAGAAGCAGGAGTCCAGATCTGGCAGATCAGTGGTGAACTGGCAAAAACTACATTCCTGTATAACACTTCAGATAATCACAGCTGGCTTAATTAGCAGCAGCTCGTATCTATTGGCAATGCATTAGTACAGAATGTAGAGGGGTATATTTTATCAACATGCCCTATAAGGTGTCAAGTTAAAATCTAATAATAAACATATTGCTGAAACTTCCAGGGGTTCAGACTATTAAACCAATCCATTTGCTTTCTGTCCCACTTCGCTATCTTTACTCCCACAGAGACTGTAGCAATTTGGAAAAGGAAGCACCTTTTTTACTAGAATTATTCCCAGCACCTAATACAGTTGAAATATGGGATATTATGAGAACCTATGTGCTCCTGCAGTATGAAATAAACACCTCATATTAAACTAGGATTTTAGTTGTACTTTGGAATTGCTATCAAGAACATGTAGATAACTTTTCCCCCTTTGTGAAGCTCAGTAAGGTCTATGGATATAAAAGGGACACATGATGTCAGTAGTAATCTTATTAATTCTTGTTCAGTCATTCTGGTAAAGGAACTTCCATTAATGAAACACATGCACTGACAAGATGGCAAACCTGTGTGCATTTAGCAAAGCTGGGAAGAGATTGCTTTGGAAGAAGCACGAGCGTACCAGGTTATGGGAGCCAGCACACCATGCCTCCCAGGGAATCAGACACCCAGCACAAAAGAAATACAGCTGGGATTCCTTCTCTGGCTTCTCTGTGCATCCACAGGGAAGGAAGCAGTAACCAATCCTGCAAAAACATGGTGCAGAAAAATGAACTTAATTTGCATTTACAGAGAAATAGTCTCTTTTGGGAAAAAGCAAACAAAAGAGAACAACCTGATCTCCATTGCTGGAGTTCATTCAAAGGGCTGCTGGAAACATCTTCTCACCTGGTCTGCGTGCTGGACTGATGGGTGCTGGACTGATGGGTGCTGCACTGATGGGTGCTGCACTGATGGGTGCGCTGCGCCAGTGAGGGAGATCTAAGTCTGGCACATGCTAAACTGCTTACTGTAGGCATCCCTTGTCCGTGAGGACCTAGTCTGCAGAGGTAATTTGCTAGAATAAAGACAGATTATACAAATTAATAATATATTATCAGATATTTTCAGATATTATTACTATCAAAACAATCAGTTATCAAATTTAACAAGCTGATCTGACAGGCAAACATATAATCTCTGCAAAAGTTTATTTTCTGAGTTTGGGTCTCATCATCAGGTCCACCTGTGGCTGAGGCCACACAGCCTCAGAGAATTGTTTACTTTAACTCAGCAGCATATTCCCATAAGTCTGGGGCTATTTCCCAGTTTTGAAGATGGTGTGGGGAGGGGATTGGGAGCTGATGATAACGGGATGGAGGAGATTAGGCAGCTAAGCCATCCATTTTAGTTCCAGTGATCAAATTTCACAGTCTTTATCTGAAGCACTGACTAGCTAACTTTTCAAGTGAGGGTAAAATGAGGGAGTGCACCTATAACCAATAACTTAATGCATGTTGATCGCCCCCACAAAATTGCCATCTGTCCAAAGGTGCTTGTGTCTTTGTGCCGGTATGTGTGCTTGAGCTGGAGAGTTTGATCTTATAAATGTTTATTCTTGTTATCTGTAGAATTACTTATAGCAGAAAGCTCTGCTCCCAGTTGTGATTGCAATCACGGTACTCACAGTAAGTATCACGGCAGAGAGATGAGGTTTGTAAAGATCAGCATAGATACCAGGGACCAGATTCTGCTCTTAGGCAAACAAAATGCTTCAGGATTGAATAGCAAATGCTGTACTGGACCATTAGGTCGAAATTTCTTATCAAAAGGGGGAAAAAAACCCCAACAACTCAGGAGAATTAAAAGTCAGTGTTGCCCAGACATTTTACAAGGAACTGTAAATGCTTAATACTATGGGTACCAAACGCTATGAAATACAATTAAATGTTATTAAGCTTTTTTATGGTAAGAGGGAACTTTTTCTTACAAATAGTGTTTAACTAGCAGCTTTACTTGTTTATCCTCAAAAAGAAAAATCTTTACATGCTTTATTTAAAACTAAAAATGCAGTGTTATACATGTTAACATTCTTTGAAAGCTCCCAAGAGTTTTCCAGACCTCCCATAGGTACCCTGAGGGGAAAATCAGAACCACATATGGGGAAGTGTGGGGGTGAGAAGAGAAAGAAAAGTTAGTTCCACGTGGATTTTAATGCATCTGATCTCAGAAGGCATGAAAAAAAAAAAAAAAAAAGGTGCATTTTACAAGGTGAACACTGTATTGATTTGAGATCTTAGTATCAGAAGGAGCTCAATTAATCTGATTTCCGTTGACTGATAATACAACCCTACCTTTCAAAATCAGTAGCAACATAACTACCATAGCAACAAATTATAAATAAATGTACACAGGAAAAACTACCATAACAAAAGATAATGATGTATATTGTTAAAAATGGAAAATATTGCAGTTTATGTCCCCAAAGCTTCAGAAGTGTTGACAGTGGTATTTCTGTTACAGGAAAGACTTGAGGTCAGTTTCAAATACAGATGGTGATTTATCTGTTTTGATCTTTTTGTTATTTTATTCTAACGATTACATGCTCCATGAACAGAACTGGACAAGTCATGATTCTTATGAACTCTTAAGTAATAAACATGTTATTTAAATTAACCCCATAGGACTGGCTGTATGAAGATGAAATTAAAAAATTAAATGAGAAGGTAGAGAGGAAAGGTGATAATTTGGTAACATACACGAAAAAACTACAAGTCTCTCTGACACAAAAAAATTACAAGTCTCTCTGACTTTGCTCACACGTACAGACAGTATTAGAGCTGCCGAGTCTTTGAACTCACAGAAGTAGCGCTAATGGCATTTCTCCAAGGGTTTGCATGGGCACTGTCATGATGTCTGCCTAGCTGAGCCGCTTCCAGTGTTGCCATTGGTATTTGTAACCTGGAAACCTCTTCTTGTTTGCACGTGGAATAATATATGTGTGTGTTCTGGAGTTCTTTTGGCTGGTTTGACACCAGAAGATAAATAATACAGCACCGTATTAGAGTTAAGAGTCAGCTGTCATCCCATCGTGAACAAAGATACTCAGACAGTATTGCAACAGGCTAAAACTTGGTGCAAAACTGCTACAGACAGATAAAATTTAATCAAACTGGCTTCATTCATAAGCAGGTAAAATCAAGAACTTTTATGCATACTTAAATACATTAAAAGTTTAATTTTCAAGTGGGATGATAACAATTAATTTCCCTTATTTTGCTGTTAAAAAAATACAATAAACCAAACCCATGAGAAGAGTAACTTAAAATTCCTGCATAGTCTGTTGGAAAGAGATGCCACAATGTTTTGGGCTCCCGGGCTGCTTTAGTCTTGCAGGAAGGTGGCAGAAGATGCCTGCCACATGCCTGCCCCCTTGGCCAGGGCCCATGATGCACATTGATGGAGACTCTCACCCAACACAGTGCCAGCACTGGGCCAGGACGTGGTGTGTGCCCATTAATCTGCTACAGTCCAGGCACCTGCTCACCAGAACATAACTGAGACCTTCCTTATTCTTTTCTCAAAAAGGAATTTCAAGAGCAGGAATGTTTTCTTATCAAGAGCAGCAACTTTCAGACAGGCAGACTCATGACTGCTGGATCAGATAAAGTAGCTATGGAATTTATATGGTCCCCATTACAGAGCATCTGAATATGATATGTCACAACATCACACTGACATTGGGAAACATTTTAATGTGCACATTTCCCTGTATAAAGGGTGAAACTGAGGCAAAGAGAAAACAGCTAGGTTGGTCAAGGTTGCCCAGGAAGCTTGCGGTCAAGGGAGGACCTGAACATGGGCTGTCGGTGCCCTCAGCCAACACAACACCCTCTGCACAGCTCTTCCAGTCTAAATTAGTATTTGTGAGATTTTCATTAACAAAGGTGTCTAGTGAGCTGTGTAAAGTACATGGAGATGTTCTACCCAATGGACAAACTGCCGTCAGAAGTCTGTGAGGGACCCCCATGTCGCCATACACCCCCCTTCCATGCCCTGTACAGAGCCTGCGCTGCCTGACTCCTCTGCCAGGGTAAGCAAGTCACAGATGGGGAACAATTAGGGGATTTTAATGGCAGCTCATGTAGACTGGTAGCTAGGTTATGCCTTCTGGCTCAGCTGTCAATACCTGGCCACTTCTGCTTAATACAGCTGCAAGGGTGAATCGAGGGCTGGAGCTGCTCTGTGTCACGCTGTAAACTGGCCAAGTCACCACACTGAGAAGTTCACAGAGGGGGTTTTCAAAGGTGTAAGCAGACCGAGTAAAGACGCAAGAGGCATGGGGTGAAGGGAAAAGGCGGCCATACACTTTAGCTGATAGGAAACAACGCTCTCAGAAACCAACCAGCCACTGACCATCAGCAGTCCAACCTCTCTCTCACCTTCTGTCCTCGCTTACCTCACCCCGCACAGCGGGGCCGACTTCTACACCATTGCTTGCTGGCTGCAAGTTGAACATTTGGATCTTACATGCCTCCGTTGTAAACCATACATGTAAAGTACATGTATGGTTGTACTTTACATACATGTAAAAGCAGATATGTAAATATATTATAATATATGTACATATAATATTCATATTATTACATATACACATTATATGTACATACATTATTATACTATACTATACTATACTATATTATATTATATTTACATACATGTAAAACCATACATGTAAAGTAGACCATAAATCTCTCTCAGGGACTATGTAACTCTCAGACACAATCTGACATGCTGATGATGGAGAGACATCCTGACCTAACTGAACTTCCTTGCTTTCACTCGCAAGAATGAGAAGGTTCCCTTTGCTTTCCTTTGTACATCAGCCCTACCTGCACTGCCATATCTGTGATTTGTTTTAGATAGGTTTCCACCAGTTCCTTTTTCAGGGTGAACCAAGCACTTTCTCTCTTTGGTTATTGCATGACCACAATAACGGCCTACGTTACACTGACGAGCAGTTGAGCCTGAGAAGAGAGAAGAGCGCTTTGAATTAATGCCAGCACTTTGTGCTGAGAGAGAGATGTTATCTGTCGCTCAGCAAAAGACATTTTTGTGCAAGAGGAAGAGATAAGATAATATGAAAACCATTAGATTTATTTCCATTTCTTATGTTTGGATGTACAGAGGTTTAAAAAGCGTTATAGAGCACTTTCTTAAGATGTATTACAAAATAAATTTTTATATATATTGCTAATCTAATCAAAGTCTAAGAAAACAGGCATGCTCAGGCAGCAAATTAAAAGTTGATGGACTCTTCCAACCAAGTTGAAATTATTTATATTATATCAAAAACATGCTGATAAATAACTGTTTGTTTGTGGGCATACTAAGAAAAAGGGGCTATTGAATAAACACGCCTGTCATCTTCTAATGGTCAAACCCATAACTATACAGAGAGTGAGAAAACATGTAATATGGGTTACATAATCATATGGCTTTTGTAAATCTGGAGATAAATCAGGACCCTACACCTATAACCTCCTGAAATGAGTTTGGAAGCTAATTGTAACCAGCCAGTCAAACACAGGTTTCATAAGCTTTCATAAAAAGAGAAAAGAGAAATAATCCCAATTTACTCTCTCTGTAAATAAAGAAACAAAAGAAAAAGGCTTTTAATTCAACAGGGTTGCTTCTGAACATTAAGTCTTAATCGGTGTGAGTAAAGGTATCAGAGCCCACCATGCAGCTGCTTCAATGCAGCTGAACAGGGTTGATGGTTTTCACTGAACACTATTAAGAAACTATGAAACCAAACCCAAATCTACCTGCGGGTAGACAATCCATGAGCACATCCTCCATTCCTTCATGGTAGCTGCGCTTTTATCTACACTTGCACCGTACTTAGCAAACTGCCATGTGTTGCAAGCCATGTACCAAGCCTGCAGCTCATTCACAGGCTGCTGAGTTACAAGTTGAGATCTGAATGATACATAATATAAGAAGAATATAAGAAGAAAAATTAAATAAAAATAATTTTGTGGCATTTTCCTCTCAATATCACATGAGAAGACAGAGAAACAGAGTTCAACACTGCATGTTAAATGGATATAACTACTCTAACTTCAGGGCTGCAAATACATGAAGTCAAAAAGAAGCTTAATTTCTAATGCAACAGAAGCAGTTTCTGGTCAGCTGAAATCAGCGTGATGTCCTTGGGTTGTTACCCTTGCAGCAAGGCACTTCAGCAAGGGAGTTACTTACAGGCTTCAAACAAAGGATGTTACTCTGAAGTCCAAATGCTATAACAGAATATATCGTGCCTTTAAATCATAAGATGCCCTGACACTAGATTTGCTCTAAGAGCACAAGGGCAAAAATACAGACTCAAAATAATTGTGAAGAATCTCACAGACCTCAGATCAGGAAGAGAATTCACAGAGGCTTTTACCTGTACTAATACGAGTCATTCCTTCTCCTCCTGGAGTTCTAGGAACACGACTATTCAGAATTTCTGTAGATTAAAAATTGTATGTATTTAATATGGGTAATACCTCTGGGGTCATGTATAGATAGAGACTTTAAAATGTTGTGTTACTGTGAGAGTTTATGAGTTTTGAATATTGAGGTTTTAACACCACTTTAAATTTGATTTATCTTTGCAACAATTTGTCTAACTTGACTACAATGTTTTTTTGTCTTTTTTTTTCTTCCAGAAGGTATCAGAAGCAAGAAGACCACTTTTTTTTTTTCCTTTAGAAAACAAATATTACATTTATGTGATTTAAAAAACCAAAATACCCCCCTCAAAACTTATGAATTCTCTCTTTGTTCCAGATGATTGTAACACTTCTGAATTAGGCAAACCATTTGGTGTGTGCGTGCGAGACCATAGAATGAATTTTATTACAGCTACAAAACAGATTTTCAGAAGTCGCTTAGTAACTGAGAGCAGATGAAAGGGGAACCAGCTGAGATCTGTGCACTGCAAATTGTTTCCCCATGATTAAACTATTTCATCCTTCAGGCTAACATCTCTGTACTTGTTTGGCAACAAGTGATAATGTTAGTGATAAAAGTCCCTCCTGGATGATCGGGGAAGGATGATAACAGTTATTATTAATTTTTTTTGTGTGTGTGGTTAGTAAACACTTCTTTCACAGATATTTTGCCAAACACAATGAAATATGAGGCATTAAAATAATAATAATAATAATAAAGAGACTAATATTGTCATATTGCAGCATTGCAGAAGCTTGTGATTTGTTGCTAGAGTTTTGCCTTGGGAAGAACGCCAAGAGCACTCTGTTAGCATTTGTACAGTATATGGCTGTCTTCCAGTTTGGCCAGGTTATTTTTGATGTAATAATCAATTTTTTTTGCTTAATTATGAATAATTAATACAGATCATTCCTATGTATTACTAGTTATCATAAGCTTAAATTTACTACTCACAGCAAAACGTACAGCTAGCTACTAAACTTGTAACTGTCTCCTCTACAGAGTAAGAGAGAGAAATACTATTTATCCCCCAGGATAAAAATAAATAAAATGTGTTGAACAAATTATGTTCATTTCTTTGCTTACCTGTTGTATTTTTTTACTAGTTTTATAGTGTTGCATTTTAGACAAGCATCGCAAACTTATGGGCACAATTCTCGAAAGTGACTCTAACCCAAAGCTATGCATTTATATTTTTATCAGGTCAATGGGAATCCTAAGCATTTGGTGTCTTTGCAAATCAAGTCACATTTTTAGGCGCTGGAAGCATGAATTTTGACTAGTACTTAAAAATATACTTTGAGCTGATGTTTACAAGCATTCCTGAATAAAGGCTTAATTATCAATTCAAATGCCAGTTTCAGCCATCCTAATTTACTTTTGGCTTAATTTGTGTATGTGTAGAAACATTTGAAAACACAAGTTTAAGGAAGTATAGATAAGCCAAAAGAAAGATTTTTGAGCCATTTAAAGTCAGATTGAGATTTAAAACAACCAACCAACCACCCAAACACAGGAAATTGATACCAACATACAATCATTGCTACAGGAATCTGAGCGCTTGGACTCCCAAATAAATCTGTGCACTTGGAGTGCTGAACATAAAGACATCCCTTATTTCAGCATACATGTGCAAATGTGTGCTAGTGCGTGCGGAGGCACCCGGGAAGCCTCTTCCTAGCTAGGGAAGGTTTATATGCAGCCTATTCAATACCAGAACTTTTGCTACTAAATGGTTTTCAAATACAGTTCATTTTCATGCCATGATCTTTAATGAAAAGTGCCTGCTGAGTGCAGTACAAACCATTTGGTGCCCCAGTGTCAGGGGAGGAAAAGAACAACATTCAGTAAAACTGAAGGTTTTTATTATCACGTCGTAAATGAACAAATGGCATCTGTCAATACAAAGGAACTCATAGGGGGTATAGAAAGGAAGCTTAGTTATTACACTCAGGGTGTGCTGCTGAAGTGACAAACTGGAGTTTTATTAACATGCCAGTTATAGATCTCCTCTTCCTCCCCCACCGCCCCAACCCTTTTCTTTTACCTCCTTCAATTTGGTACATACCAGAACTGCTGTAAAATGAGCTTTGGTCAGACAGTGCTCACCGTTTAATGCTGGAAGTTGCAATCATCACTATGAGTAATTAAAAAGCGGGGGCCTCAGTATTCAACATGAAAACCTGGCCACAGATTTGGCTCTCCTTTGGGGAATATCACTACATGGGATCGGGCAGAGAGCCTCCCCAAGCACTAATCCCATCATAGTTTTCGAATTTAGGCAATAAACATCTTTCACTGCACTGATAAATGACAAAGGTGTTTATGAGCTTCAGGAAATGTTTATACCAAATGTATAAAAACCAGAGATGGGCTTGTTCGCACTAGTGGGGAACTGGGTTGGGAGCAGAGATGCTGAGGGGAGCGGAACGGGAGGCGCAGAGGGTGGGAATCTCGGCACTGATTTTTACTGGAAGGTATTAAGGCGTTTTTCTCATAAAAGACTTTAGTGGCCTTGAGCAGGTGTGGCTGCAAGCTGGCAAACGCCGAAGAGGCAGTGCCTGGGGTGAGCCGGGGAAGCCCTAGGGACCCCCTGCTCCCTGCCTGGTGAAGGAAGTGGGGCTGGAAGTGCCCCCCCGTGCCCCGCTGGGACGCTGAGCCCAGCTGCAGGTTCACAGCGGGAGCATTTCTGTGCCATAGAAAGGGGAAAAGCTGGTGTTCCCCTTTGGAGAAATCGTACAATTAGACCTACAGTATACTGAAAAGAGCTTAGCAGGCCAAACCTAAATCATGTTAGCAGCCGTGCAAATACAGGACATTGGGCATTTTTAATGGAAACAAGAAAATCCCACTTATATGCTTTACTAGCTTTTTCAAGTTCAGGGACCAGGTTTTATTTTATGATTAGCAAGCGTCAGAGCTACATTTAAAATGAAGCATGAAAGGAAGTGCCTTTCGATTATGACTATAAACAACAATTTCAGCGAGACTTCCATTATAAACTGCCCAGAACACAAAGCCAAGCTGGTTCTTATTGGTTATTGCTGATGCACTAAATGCAAGCAGGAGTTTTAAACTGCCCCAAAGAGAAAGTATTCCATGCAATGAGGCTTAAGAACCAAAACTGTGAAGCCAGGAGGTGCAAAAGATGCATAAGCAGGTCTAGATCACTTTGCAACTCAGACTGACCTTGCAAATTGCCGGGGAGGTTATGCACAGCTTGTACCGGCCTGTTATATTCCCTCCCCCCACAAAGGAGCATGCTTTAACTCCACTTGCAAAGACTAGGATGGTGGACATGTTCCCCCAAGATTTTAGGGAACGTGACGGTTCCCAAAGGGTGTGCTGTCTCCTACAGTTCCCACTGGGGATGACTGCACAAGCAGCCTGTGTCACGCCCCTGGCAATGAATTACAGCCGTTAAGTGTAAGTGTCGAAGCAAACTCATCACAAGTGGAAATTGCGCAGACACTGACACAGGCTTCTTGGGATAACACCCACTCGTTATTTTTCACCTTCACCTCTTGAGTCCACCTTGATCCAAGATTATTAACATGTCATGAGAAGAGAAGCCTATCTCTAAGATAGGCCATGCTATTGAAAAAAACCTGTTTTGTTAAAGCTCTTTGGAGGCTAAGCTATGCTTCGCTCATCTCTCCAGCAGAGATCATACCCTCAGCTGTCACAGACCCTTTTCACACCTGCAGAGAACCTGCCCCTGACATGTTCCATGCTGCCCATCATAAAAAGATTTATCAGAGCCTTTGCACAAAAGCCACATTTCCTTTCACTGATGGACAAATTAAAAAGACTCTTAAAACTAGAATAATCTCAGGGATGCTGCCTTTTGTAGGGGATGGCTTTATGTGCCCATTTCCTTCTCATGCAGACTCCTGCTTTTACAGCTTAATGACAACAACCACTTGCTTAGCTCCAGCATCTCTGCCGCAAAGAGAAGGGAAAACAAATCGGGGTACCTGGCTGAGGTGAGAAGGTCCTTCTCTCTTCATCTGGCAGAGTAACATCTCAGACCTCTCACTGTCCTGTCCCCCCCTCCAAGATGCGAGCACACGCCAGTGTAAACAGTTGGCTGACACAGAGGGAACAAACAAAACGCCAGAGCACTTCTTCAGCCCTGACTGAGCACAGAACATTTTGGAGGGTTCCCATAATATTAAAGCAAGAATCTTGCCCTAGTAGTCAATGTCGTACAGCAGAGTTATACTGGGTTTCTAAAAAAGAAGTTACCTGTACACTGCCAGGGAGGTGGGTACGCTTTCTCGGAGAGTGGAACCTGCCTTCAGCAGAGTTTTAAGTCAAAATTCACATAAAATGTTAATGGATGAATGATTGCCAGGCTGTTTCAGCAGCTTGCTTCTTTTTGGTTTTATGTGGTGGGAGATGAAAGGGCTGGTGTATCTTTGGCAGATGAAGGGCTGGGAAGAAACTTCAATTTTGTTTCAAATTAAGAAAAAAAAATCATAGTAATTTTACTTGGGTATCCCCATGTCCTTATGCTTTTGCCCCTGTAAGAGATTTGTTCGCGGAGGGAAACCTTACAGAAAGAGCAGCTGTTGATATAAACCAGAATGTTTAGGGAAAACAACTTTTAAATTAATAATTTACATTGGAAATATGATTATGGTGTAACTTGGGAAGAACACTTATCTCTGTTATGGTGGGATTTACACCTCTCTGGACCCGTGCAGGTTTCAAAGTTTTTCTGAACGAGCACTTTTAGCGCTTTGCCTTCACTGACACGCAGGTGTCCCTTTACAGCTGGCCAGCCTGCCGGTGGTGGGGATTTTACAGTGGAATAATGAACTGGAGACAAGGTGCTTTGGTGTTTACGGTGAGGAGATGAGGTCACTGCCGCCGCTGCTGACCTCACCTACCCACCACGAGCTAAACCAGCACCATCTCTGGGCTTCTACCGCAGCGCAGCTCCTGCTGCCCGCTGCCCCATGTGCAAAATAAAATGTTGCTCAGGAAGACGCAGCACCAGGGCTTTTCTGCACTGGGATTAGAGGAGGTGAGCTAACACCTAGAGGCTCCCTAAAGGCTGGATCTCATCAGCTAGCAGGTTAACATCCAACCAGCCCTGCAGATTCCAGAGTTAAAAAAGGCCAGGGCATCGCTGCCGGGGCTGTGCCTGCATGTTCGTGCCCATTCTGCAGGCACCGAGCCCTCACGCTGCTCTCGGTCACGCACTCATCGCAGGGGTGATTTGCACAGGTCCTCTGTGGGCTTCTGTATGAAGAATTCCTGCTCTTAGGAAGAAGAATAGCGATGTACCAGCACTGGTGAATAGGTGACTGCAGGATGAGGCAGGTGCCTGGGGAGCTAGCACAGCTCACGCCAAGCCACCTCATGAGGGCAGGATGGATTAGCAGTGGGCTCCAGCAGGAGACCTCCAAGACAACCTGCCGTTAGCTGCAGCCTCATTAGTAAGCCCAGACTGGAAAGGGACACGCACCTGCAGCATTTCACTCAACTTCTTATCCTTCTAGTCTTTTCTGTTGCATGAGCAATTTATGGAATCATGAAATTTATGAAATTAATGAAGGCTTCCTATGTATTATGCAGTTGGATACTCTACAGTCCGGTAAAGACTGAACACGTTACAGCCCTTTCTGCAGTCTGGAAACATAGATGTCCTTGTCTGATATCCAGCTCTTTTCGTGAAATACTTCATGATCCTTGAGGCTTCCGCCTCCCCACCAAATTTAGTTCAGACCAGGCAACAAATTCTAGAGCTGCTGAGGAGAAATGTCTACAGAAAGAGACAGACACCACAGCATCACGTGGGCCTCCTTTCCTGCATAAATCAGAACAAAAGGTTTTAGATTTATAAAGACCTACTTTATACCATGAGAACTAGACACCGAGAATACTAATGCAGACTGTTCCTGTAGGTACCACAACATGACCAAAATGTGTCTTTCGCCTGGTTATTTTGACCTTGATCGTACAGTAGTTTGAGATGGATAATGAGTTAATTATTGTGAATGAGATACCAGTCACGTAAAACTTTCCTATTTTCTCTCTTAATGGAGATTTATACATAACATGCCAAAGCTCCTTTTGTAGCTGATATGCATGTGACTCAGTCACATGAGCAGTTTAAGCACAAAATTCTCCCCATGCAAATTGTCACGGACAAACAAAGGAAAAATCCATTCAGTTGAGAAGGGGGAAAAGCTTCAGCTGAGGGGTTTGGGTTTTTTTAAATTTTAATAAGAAAGTAATTATTTGAATAATGTGAGGAAAGGGGTTGTTATGAAAGAAAGCCCAGGCAACAGTCATCCTTATCTAAGGACCCTAAAATAAATAGAGTGAGATCATCCGCAGAAGTTACTAACACATAAACTATGCTGAGTACAAGTACTGTGACCCACGGTCATCTTTAGTGCAGTATAGTAACTACAAAAGGGATATAAAATGTATGGAACTTTTTTCACCTTTTAGCTCATGCAGTGGTAAATTGTCTGGTCCTGCTGATACATTGCTGTTTGTCATGAGTGATCTAGAAATGAAAGGAACAAACAGAAAACAAATCACTGAAACATTTCACACCTCATCATCAAACCCATGTTCAGAAAGGCTGTGGAGAACTCTTTTGTTGTGCTCTACCAATAATCATGAGGGGAGAATCAGCCCATATATTTTTTATGAGGCACTACAAATTCTGCTCTCACTGGATAAATCTATAGCATAGATTTATAAAGTCAGTATTATTTTTTTTAAGAAACAAAACCAATCCTGATAAATTAATACTAATACTTGACATTTTTTCTAACAAACTTCACAAACTGTTTTAAGTGAGGAAAAACACTCTTGTGGAGCGAATATAATTAAACCTAGTTACATGAGGAAACTGAAGCCCTGAGACAATTTCCATTACCTACATTTTCCAGCACAACTAACAGTGCACTGGGAATTCTTCTTCTACACTTTGCATCTGATTAATAGCTTATTTCACTATCTATTTAACATTTAACGTACTTCTGCCTTTCAGTGGAGCACTGGTGGCTTTCTGGGACAGGCACACCGGGATCAGATAAGCTCCAGGCTCACTTACTGCAGTCTAGGAGCCAGGCTGATCACATTTAGGAAAAGAATTTCCCATAGTGTTACTGTTCATATCCAGAATGAGAGAAATGAATCTAATAGCTACAAAAGCCTGTTAGCATTGCACTAAAATGGGCAGTACTGGAAGGGTTTCCATCGGAGATGGGAGCAGGCAGGCTGCTCTCCCCGGCAGTTATGGGCAGCACTGCTCAAGTGGCTTTTGGGGTCCCATTGCTGTTGGTGAGGAGATGGCAGTTCAGAGCATCCCCTCGCAGCCGGACGGATGGGGCCACTATGGACACCGGTCAAGCAGCACGTGGTGCCACATCTGCCAGGGCCATTTGGAGATCAGTTTTTGTCCAGAGGTCCCTTCACATGGCTTGGGCCATGCATAGCCTTCACACACTGAACTGAGATAAAAGGAAAATAAAACCACCTTGACACGTTTTTGTTGAAATTTTGGGTGGGTTTTTCTCAGTCTTTTTTTCTGCGTGACCCCACAACAGCTGTGCTGGCACAGAGAGGGAGGAGGGGCTAACCCCAGCATTACTGTACGCACACGTGTGTGTATATATATAACCAGTAAATACAGGCAGCTTGCCCCTGGTGACCAGATATTGCACCAAGGCTGGACAGAAGCCTCTTGTGCCTGTGAGTAAATGTAGCCCCTTCTACTTCGGATGTGGGGAAACAGCCTCATTTTTCACAGGTACAAAGAGGAAAAACTAACACTTACACTGAATTTGAAGAAATATGTTTTGTGTAAATATCTTTTATCCTCTCTTGCTATCCACCTCCCCTGCTTCTCCTGGCATAAACTGTTGCATTCCTTTAAGATTTATGAAAGATTATTTGAGTGAGAAGTGAATGTCTCAGTAAATGACTAACTGACCTTCCACCTATGATCGTGACCCTAAACCAGATGAGCCTTTTGAAGAAATATTTTGGATTCAGTTAGGAAATGGTAGTGTAATTGAAACAAACTTGGCGGGGCTGCTCAGCACTCTTGCTGTGGTTAGGAAACCTTTGCCTACTGCTTTGTCTTCTGGAGTTAAGTTAATGGTCGATTTTCCCACATACAAGACAAGACACAAGGAACTTTGCAGACTGTAATGGTAATAAAAAAAAAAATTAAAATGAGTCATTTGTTCAAAAAAATTACTTAAAGTCCAGAAAACAGCTTTCAACAGCTCTGTAAATCACCTACAAATTAAAGTACTTGAAGTGGGTGGGTTTTTTGTTGTTTTGGGTTTGGGGTTTCTCCTTTATTTTATTTTTAATTGGTTTATAGAAGGTACCTGTCCATATTTCTGAAGAGAGAACAATGGGCATCTAAGAATTTATCTGCTAGTCTCATGAAAGATACCCAGACATTCAGTAATGCCTGTATTATAGACCTTCATCTAATAAAAGAGAAAGAGGCAGGAACACCGATGACATGAGATGCTGCAGTAAGGGGGGAAGCTGTGCTTGGAGACTACATAAATGATGGCCCTTCAAAATTCTCCAGAGTTTCTGAGCCAAATGTCTCAAATACAAATTAAGTTCTCTATTACCTCTATGAACCAAAGCAGGTTTTGCTTGACATTTAGCCTTTGGTCACTCCTCTCAGTGACACTGCTGATGTGGTCAGAAGTTATCTGCACAGACATACGTGTGAGCCAGCTTGCTGGTGCGATGCAGGGCTGTGCTTTGTGGTTGCATATTGGGAAGTATCTCTAGGGGAAAAGGCTTCAATGCTGAACAACATCTAAGTTATTTCTTTGGGTTTTTTACGTATAAAACAATGATGTTGATTAGGCAAAAAAAGCTGGAAGAATCTCAAAGGCTGATTTTATAAAAGGATTGACTCAGGCAAGAAAAACTGAAAAGAAGAAAACTCTCAGTTTAAGACAATGAGTTTACAGACTATCACCAATTAACCCAATTTACAAACTGGAATTCAGCCCAGTGCCTTGTGCAGAGGGAGTAGTTTGCATCATCTAAGTTTTGAAAAAGAAATTTGAAAAATGCAGTAGGGAGTGATATGCACAGACCTCAGTGAGACCAATACTCTTGACCTCCTTAGGCTTTTTTCTTGGTGTTTTTTTTTTTTGTTTGTTTGTTTTTGTTCTTAAAATTCTCTAAGTGGTTCACTTCTGATTCACCTTCAATATTATTGCCTAAAATGGGCTATTTTTTAAATTCCAGACTTACTCTCTTTTTGCATGTTTTAAACTAAGGGGAAAAAACCCCAATAATTTATCACAAACAGCAATAAGATGCAGCTATAGTGCCACGTCTAGTTAGACATTTTAGTCATATGACCTTCATCTTTGCAAGGATCTATTGTTACATTCCATTTATTTTTGTCAATATTGACATCTGACCATGGACACAAAATGATCTTTTTTTCTTGCCTATACTCTCCTGTCCAACTTTGCATTAAGAAAGCAATTGAAAAGCCTAATGCATGGAAAGTGAATCTTTTGTATTCACTATAATGCCCAATTTTTCCTTTGGAGTTACCAAAGCTGTCCAAACAAGAGCTAGATTTTCCCTTTCAGGAGAGAATAATGGAAACTTTAAATGAAATCAGAAGGTTACTTGACCTGTTAGAAACTGAGGTAAAACTGATGTGAAATTATAACATAAAGCCATGTGAGGCTGTTATATAAACCGCAGTGCATTATGCAATCTCATATTTTCAACAGAGCTAAAAATGAAAAAAGCTCGGAAACTTGGAATGATTATGCTAACTGCTAAACTATCATAGTTTGTGTTGTTGTCAGGATGTGAACCTGAATATGATTTTATTTCAATTTACTCACAGTGAAAGACTGATTATGAACAATCCATCTATCAACCAGACTTTCAAATTGCTCTGAAAAATATTGCCGCTTGCAAGTGTATTTCACCAGCACTTTGCAAGATGAGTCCTGAGTACATCCTGCTCAGCCCAACACACATCTCCACCCCAAAAGCAAATCTTGGATTCCTGATGCATTTTTACATGCATCAGGTAGTAAAAGTGGCATATAACTTCAGGTATTCAGAGTCCAGCTATTGCACCGACACAGAAGGACTATCAGAAAGCAGTGATTCCACCTAAGAGAACACAACCCCTCCTTGCATACATCTTCCCAACCTCTGGTGGGAGAGTACAGTGAAACAGAGGGAAAAAAAAGTGGATTTTCACCCACTTCAGCAGATCTAAACCCATGGCTCTACCACTGAACATGTAGTAGAGACGAAGAAAATTTTTCTCATGGTTGGCTTGGAGTGTGTTAAATAAAGCACCATGTTAGTGGTCAAATCCTAGAACTGAATTAGAAGGAATAGCATTTACTACATCAAATCTCCTGCCCCACTAATGTTCTGCAATAGGCACCCACAAAGAAAGGAGGTTGCACTGTCTGTGGCTTTACACAAAAAGGCAAAAAAGGGAAGAATTGTGTTTGTAACGATTTCGCTGGTAAAACTATTTAACGTCAGCTCGTTTCTCTGCTGTACTTGTTCAGCAAGACAGAACAGGGGAAGTTTGAGGCATTGCTCATACTCACCATAGCTAGAGAAGGAATCATCTTGCTTAAGATCACTCCATGTCCAGATCCGAATGCTGAATTATGCCTTGATTGCAGAGCTGTACAGTTATACAGCCAGCTAAACACACTTTCCCTTCAGTTTTAAAGAGAGAGCAGAATTTCTTTTAAAGACGAAAATAATACATGAACATATCACTATACATTCATTGCAAGCTCATACATTTCCCAGCATTACACAAACAGGAACACATGAGCCTGTCTTAATCTGCATTCCACTCAAACGAATACATATTCTGAATAGGCTAAGTGGGTGCAACACAAACCTTTTTATATAGCCATGAAACACTTCACATACCTTGGGAGCTCTTTGTTAAAAACACACACACAAAAGAAAAAAGCAGCATATTTCAACAATTTAAATTTTTTTTTAAACAAGAATTAAAGGAATGGGTGATATTGTCACTGCTTAGAAGGGTGTTTGCCCTTTAAGCCGAGTGCCTTTTCGTCTTTCTGCATGCATTTTACCACCATTTCTTTTTGATGAAATTGTTTTCTCCCCCAGTTCTGTGCTTAGGTTGACAATGCACAGAATTGCCAGACAGTTTTGTCGCTTATGCCATAGACTTTACTATTCCTTTGAACCTTGCTTGGCATAAAAGAAGTTTTTCTTAATAAGTAGTTGTTCATCCTTTGATATGCACATCTGGATGTGCCTCTTATCTGCAACATGGTAATGGTGCTTCCTGAAGATAATGATAAAAGAACAACTGCAAATAACAAAAAAAAAAAAAAAAAAAAAAAAAAGAAGTGCAAAAATGCAGCACCCAAACCCAAAGTGCCTTCAGATATCTTAAAAAAAATTATCAGGGTGGAGAAAAGGAGAAAACACTCTTAATTTCTTTGGCTTTTTATAGTAGCAACACAAACAAAGAATCCCAAAAGGCAGAACAAAAAATAACAGCTAAAGGATTTACATACAGCAATCAATAGCATTATGTGATGTTTATATAACGTGACATTATATAATGTCTTTGAAAAATCTTATATAGCTCAAATAGGACCTTGTTTTGATCTCAATTTGCTACCTGTAATAAGTAATAACTTAAAGATGAACAATCACCAATGCAAAAACATATTTTCCAGTGCAACTGATGAGGAAGAAAAACCTCTGCATCTGGGACCGAGTTCTTCCAGTGTATGACGCTGTACTGTATTTTGTATAGTGGAATTAGCAATATGGTTCTCAACTTTTAGAGCAAAACTGTCGAGCATCACTTTAATCACAGCTCGACCAGTTCTCCAGTCTGTTCCTAATCTCAGTTTCTTCATCTGTTTTCACCACTGGGAGCTGAGAAAAATGGTTGGTGGGAGCAGGATCAATCCCACACAATGCTCAGCCAAAATGCATCTGAGACCCCAGCGCTTTCCTGCATAAGAGTGTGATTTGCCTTTTCACTAACTGCCTAAACCAAAGTGCTCCAAATAAAAAGTTTCCAGGTCCCAAAGTTAAGCCAAATTCAAAGAAATCTCCGCTTTCCCCATGACACCAGCTGAAGTAATTCCCTTATCTCTGTGACTATTTCACAGCTGCTTTTCCCTGAAACAAATCAGGAAATAGCAAATCCAACATTTCGGTCCCTACAATCAGTCAGCTCTGTCTGCTGCATATCCCCATCCAGCCATGGATAAAAGGTGACCAGCAGAAACTGCTCCTTATAAAACCCTGCGCTGCAACCACAGGGCTGCGGATGGGGGTGCCGCTCCAAGGACTGAATGCACCAGAGATTGTGGTGCTGGACCCTTCTTAGCCTTACAGATAACATTCATGAATTGATCCCTCATTAGTATGCAGCAGGCATGGGAAAATGATAAACTCCTATTAACACTGTCATGGCAACTGAAAAAATGGCTGCTTTGGAAGAACAAGGTCGACAACAGAAGAAAAGCAAAGGCCTCTTTCCTTTCTTCTGTTTGACATCTGTTGTTTAACATACAAAATTGTATTATGGTGACACACACTAGCACAGGCATGGTTAAAGGTTTGTCAGTGATTGTTATCATTATCAGCTCCTATTTTCAGGGCTGATGTGGCTCATCTCTGAAATTTTGCTCTGGGCTGCAACCTGTCATACAGGATTTCAGCCCAGCAGCAAAATTTATTGTACAGATTTTGTCTGGATTATGGCTAAGCAGAGAAGAAAAAGGAAAGTTGTCATTAATTAATTCTCCTTTGCAACAAAACCTCGGAAAATATACTGTACGTTTTTTACACCAAGTTAAGTACATCTCTCAAGAAATTTAGAAGTCCAAGTTCTATGTAAAAAATCCCATCGGTTTTTAGGGTGGCATAGGTACTTAAATAAACCAGGCACATTATATTTGCTTATTGTTAAAACATTGTTAATGTGTAATGTATGTATTTTATATAAATTACAGTTTTGTCATAATCTATTGAGTTTACGTCCAGAATAAACAGTTTGTGCCGTTTCTTCCCGAGCTTGTGGTTCGTAACACAGATTTTTACGCCGTGTAGATAATTCCTTGTGTTGTACCTGACTGTAGTTCTGGTGACCTTCTGTCTCAATGTTCTTGTTTTTAAACTAAGAACAGTTACCTACAGTTATAAAATATTTCATCTGCCGCCTGATGAAGGAAAAAAAGTGCTAAGTATTGCCACGGAGTCCGAATTAATTGGTCAGAGATACAAAGGGCTAATAATTAGTCTCCCTTCCTCGTTAACCGAATCAAACTGAGGGAAATCCATGGGCTGTGATGCAGTACTCATGTGGGGCTGGGAGGGGAAGGTCCTGCTGCCTGGACAGGCTCCTGCCCACCCACCCTGCCCTGGCTCTGGACCCCTGCAGGAGCAAATTTAGCTCCTTCAAGCTGGCATAAAAAATAACTCCAGTGAAGCCGTGGGGGGCAATGCAGAGACCTCATAAGCAAGTCTGCAGTGAAAGGCCAGATCTCAGCACCCACAATTTGACAGCAAAAAAAATATTACAATTCTTAGGTAGTTTTACTTGGGCCCATTCCCAACCTGGTTTGTAGTCTGGGCACTCCACAGCCCCCTCCTTCCAAGGCAGGGCAGCGTGATGGCTATCCCAGTGCCCATCGGAGTGGTCCCACAGGGGCCTCCTTACATTTAGACTTCAGCTGCTTCCCATGGCCACCAGTGTCCAGCCAGCCTTGCTGTCATCTGAAACTGGACTTTGATCAGGGACCAGTAACTAAAAAAATATGTAATTAAAGAAATGACTGCCATAATCTTTGATGTTTTAGCCTCCGTGTTGAGGATTATTGTTATCCAGGCTGTCTAAAAAGCCCAAATGCAGTTATGTGCTCAGTTACTGTCCCACATTTCTCTACCCAGCAGTGGCCATGACATTTGCTCCTGGACTCTGCTGGCAGGGTCAGGCACCAGGATACATCTTTTGCTTTAGTGCATTAACTGGTACGTTTACAGGATGGATCCTTCTGCCAGTGCTTCATGGTTATGTATTATGTGCTGAGATGCTGCTTAAGGATGTGACAGAAGGAGAAAAAAACAAGCCACCAACAAATCTACCAGCACTGAGGATCTGGTTTAGATTTTATCCATGTCTCATCTTCTACATTTCCACGGATCTGGGGCAGAAAGTTCTTGTTGACACAAAGGCCCTGCTTCCCGTGGCCTCCTGTCCTTCTTTCAGAAGATCCATTTTCTTTTAAACACAGCCTTTTCTCCTCCCACTAACCACACACATTCATCTTACCTAGGTTGCCTCTCATCACTCTTAGCTGCAGCAAGACCCCAGGATTTTCTGGCATTAGGACACCTCCTTTTTATCTGACAAACTGCTATGGGACGCTGCATCAGACAAAACTATGGTATCTTTAACAGGTTTCTACGTGGGCTGCAAATGATTCACATCCCCTACCTTACACAACTGCATCTCTGTTATCTTTTGAAAGGAACTCTGGAAAAACAATAAATTTTTCTAATTATGAAATCTGTGCAAAATAAATCACCTCGTATCTGTGAAATTTGGTGATTAGCATGCCAAAGAGGGACATGCGCCTGAATATCATCTGCATCTTTCAGAGGTCTATAAGAAATGCATTTTTTTTCCTGTGCACCTGCATCTATTAATTGCTTTCCCACAAGAACTCCCTCTCCTTAAGACTGAAGCTGTGCTGTGTACAGATAAATGCGCGCAGAGGTGATCTAATTTAATTTCCTCTCATTAATAGCCTTCCTCCATGGCAACATATCAACTGTGACAATAAGGACACCTGAGTATACACATATTCTGTGCAGTCTCCTTATAGGCGAAAGCATGCCAAGCTTATTAAATGAAACAAAAAGGGAATTTTTAAATGTCTTTCAAGCAGTTTGTTGAGAGTTACTTGATCAGGGTAATATTTCAAGCAGAAGACATGGGCTTATATGCGGTGGTAGGCGAAACCTAAAAGACAGGCCTAGGATTTTAGCTTTTGATAGCTGCTGCTAGATCTTCATTATCCCTGCAAAGATCTTAAACAAAGGGGGGAGAAGAGCTGCCTCCTCTTAACACAGCTGAGGGTAGGAGGCGGCAGCGGTCCCCAGCCGAATAAGGGCCAGGGCCAGAGGTGTGAACTCAGCGCTGCCATCCTCCCATTACTCTCACCCAGTTGTTAACTACAATGCTGGGCTATTTAAATGCTAATATTATTTAGCATGAAACAATCATCAGATTGGAGTCCCGGATTTTCTGAGGAGGGAAAGAAAAAAGAGACTTTGAAAACATTGCCTCGCTGTTCCCCAGGATGGATCCTCACACATGTATTTTGGGAAGGACGTGCTGACAGTGCCACGCAGTTGATATGTGGGGGTTTTCTTTTTTATAGTTCTCTGCTAGATCCTTGTTAAATATAGACAAGTTTTGCTTGTACCTATTTTTCTGTCCTTTATCTAAGTGTAATTTTGCAGGTTTTCTTTGTGTCAGATCCCATAACACTCTTACACACTCTTTGTTGTTTTTTCAGGGGTAACTTGGAAATGGAAAACCCATCACAAATGGTTAAACTGCAAGATGCAAGAATTTCATCAAGTTACCTGGTTTGTGAAGGAGAGGAAGGTGGAAGGTCACAAAGTGTACTTGTGTGCCTGACCATTTCTTAGACAGCAGTTTCTTTACAGCCCATGTGTTGAATATCCCACCACAAAACCTGCCGTTGTTCAGATCCCGGTAGCTGGTCCCAGCAAACGACAATTAACACTAAAAGAAATCATTGCTGACATTACAAAACAGTATCTGCAGAGAAATGCTGCTCTCGGTTTGCACCACTGGAGCTGAGATAACGCACAAAAAAAAGACACCAAAATCTGCTGCTGTCCAGAGAAAAGAACAAAACCAGAAGCCTTTGAGGTGGCCGGGCAGGAAAACGAAGTCAGATGAAGAGCTGAACAAAACTCACAACTTCCTCAGTGCAACACTGACATCCTGGATTTAGAAATTCCTTTCTTAAAGCACTCTAATTCCCTTCAGCTTCCAAAAAAAGAAATCCTGAAAGTGTAAATATGCTCCCTTAGACGCTGGGAGCTGCTGAATGAGAGGGATGGTGCTTTGCTGCCAACCTTTCAGGTGGAAGCAATACTCCTGGTTTTGAGGAACGGGGAAAGAGATTGGGAGACAACTGCTCTGGTCTGGGGATTGTTGCTTATCCCCATCCCAGCTCCCAGTAAGCTGGGAAGGTTGCCCTGGTCCTGGTACAGCCTGCCTTGTAGGTCTGCCCTGGAGCTATAGGCGTTTGATGCCAAGACTCACAGAGTGGTTGTCCAAAAATAATACAGACCTCAGCAGGGAAAGGGAAATAGAAATGGAGATTTCTCTCTCTGTCCCCCTTTTGGCTTTTTGTAGTTTGAACTAGAACAACATTTTGTGCTCCCCTTCTGCCTCCCCAGTTGGGAGTCTGGTAAATGTTTGCGTGGTTTGGGACTGGAACTGCCAACCTACCCTGGAGGTCTGAAAATTCAGAGCGTCATCCCAAAGCCCGCTGAAGACAGTCTGTCTTTGCTGTCGTGCTTTCACAATTTCAGTGAGCTCTGGTTTAGCCTTGTGCCAGCTGCTTTCACATTTAGGCACGCTCTGAAACTTGATGAGAGAAAGCTGCTTGATCTGGATCTAAAACATGTTATTAAACTTAAATAAAACAACAAAACCAAACATTGTGAGCTTTTGTTTTCAAATGAGATTTTCTGTCCCAATTCTGCAAACTCAGGAGAGTGAGATTTGGGAAAAACACACTTATCTACAGTGAATACAAGCCCTGAGCTTGTGAAGACTCATGTATTGCTAGTTCCCATGCATTTTTATTTTTTAATTACATAGTATTTCCCTTAAAGAGTTTGTGAAGAAGACAGTACCCCAATTACTTTTTGGAGCTAACAGAAGGAACACAAGTTGTGCAGCAAAATGAATTGTAATTGATATGATAATCTTTTGAAATACACTAATATGCAAAGCAAATCTAATTTTTTTTCCTTCAGAAGATAATTTGTTGCATTTAGCCCTAGTGACACTGGGATCAGACCTGCGCACAGCTGATATTTTTCCTACAAAGAAATAAACTAAATATTGTGGAGTTTATAATATAATAATACAAGATATTTTTTTGAAATTAAATTACAGTATTGGGAACTTATCCCATACCAGACGTTACTTCATAGCACTGCACAAATTAACAGAAGAACTTGCTTTAGAGTGTTTCTACTCTGAGGACTGACCACCCCAAAGGCATTTTTGGGCCATGCAGGTCTGCTCCCTGGGCCTGATTCAGACATACGAGTGTTGTTCTCATTTCAGCAGGTTTCCATGGGTGGAATTTTTCCAACAATAATTTCCAATTATTCCTGAGAAATGGTGGTCCAGGGCAAGATCCATCTTTTGGAACATAAGTCCTACGTGATTACTCCAGTGGCTAAGACACCATTTTACTCGTTTTAGCCTTGCTGGACATATGCAGGACAACTTTCCTCAGCGCTAGAACAGTTTATGAAGTTACAGCAAGCGGGCCAGCCCCTCTGTTTTGAAGGCTAGGCAGAGGAGAAAGCAGATGCCCAAACTCAACCTACAGAAGCAGCAAAGAAAATCTATTTTACCTTCCTCTATAGCAGGTAGAGCTTCATGGTTTATTTCAAGGGCATAAATTGCTCTTTCCCAGGGGAAAACACCGGGATTTATTCATAGTTACAGCCAGTTTGGGAGCCGAACAAATGCTCTGCAGTAAGCGGGCCCTTGGCACAGCTTTCACAGCAGTGTTATCGCACTGGTATGTTCAAACCATCAAATTCCGGTCATGAAAAACGCCACCTTGTCATGCCAGTTTTACAGGTAGTACTAAAAAAAAAAAAAAATAAAATATCTCAGACTTGCATTCCCAGTGTCGTTATTATTCCAGTGTGCATCAGCAGACCTGTTTCACAGCCTGTAACTGTCCTTGAATTACACATTACTCCAGAGGTGCTTGGGGTCAGGTAGCAACTGTATTTTGTATTACAGATGTTTAAAGCAAAAAAAAAGGGTAGTAACTGCTGGTGATGAAAGATGCTAAGCTGGTAGCTTAAAGATGAAACACGCTATATACCTAGAAATGACAAGGGTCCCTAATGGCTGCATCCCAGGGAGGTCTACATTGGAAAGAAAGCTGTTTAATACTCCAGAAACTCCATAATAACACTGCCAATAACAACAACAATAATAAAAATATGGTACAGGGTAGTTAAAGTGAGACTCTCAATGGCTTAGAACCGACTGTAAAACAGCAAGCAAATGAGCATGGCTGTCAGGGATTGCTCCATGCCCAGAGCAAACTCACATTAGAGTCCTAATAATACCAGGAAGTTCCCTTCTGGAGTTATTCCTCTATAAAAGTAATATTTTAGGAAAGTGGTTACAGTGATTTGTTTGTTTTACAACGCGCAATCAGTGCTTAGGGAGGCACCTGGTCCCTAGAGGAGGGTGGCTTTTCTTAGTCACTAACTTGGGCCATCTCCACCCAGTGTGCTGGTTTCTGCAGAGCCTGTGAAAAGGCAAAACATCCCCCAGCAGTTCTGCACCCTGCGAACTCAGAAGCCACCTCCAGGCAGCGTCTCCACCGCTAGCCAGGACACTGCAGGAGGGGCTTGGTGAAGCTAGGCAAGCTGGAAGACTTAGGTCTAAGTAGCTGGGAAGATATTTTGATGAAAACAGAATATTTCCTAGCCCTCAGCATAACCCTGTCACCAGGGAGGATGCAGAATCCTCCACCTGGAGGAGTCCTCTTCCTCGTATTCCTCAAACCTCTTTAGGTAGGTCACTGGAGGTAGTTTTGAAAGGAAAGGGAAATTCCTAACCTAGTAGGTCTTCTCCCTCTCTAATTTTCCCAGTTGCATAGAAGTTGACACAACACTTGAAAAATACATTTCAAGCCATTACGATTCACTGTTCTGGATTTAAAATCTAAGACAAGAAAGGGAACCAAATCAAAGTAACATTACACATCCTGTTTTACAGTCACTCAAGTCCATTAGAAATAGCCAGAAACATGCAAGAACTTCATAGAGTTCTTCATTATCCTGTGGAGTTTACCACATATGTTTCCTCTGTATATCTCTAGTCACCCAGAATAGGTGAATATCTCTTAAAAATCAAAGCCCACCACTGCGGGAACACGCTGTGAGGTCTTCCTTACAGCACAGACAAGACACCAGGTCCAACCTCACAGAGCTCAGAGTGCTTTTGCTACTGTCCAGTGGAAATGTTTCTGCACGTGAGTCATTTTAAAACACACGAGCAGCCTTAGGTCAGTTCAATAACCTGAGAGGACACCACGACTTCACTAAATCCACGATGCATAGTAATTCACATCATAAAGACTGAAGGGCACCAAACCCACCCTGTTGATTAACTGATTTCACCACTAAAGTTTCTCCCTACCCTTATATTAATGGAGACCTTGAAGTCTGTAATGGCTGTAATGAGATATTTGGTTACATTGATGTAATGTACTTTTTCTTATCAATATGCAAACAGGCGCCTAATCTATTTATCCCCTTCGCATTTTATTTGGGGGATGGAGGCAAAGAGGGTTGTCTTTGAAGGTTCTTTCAAACTTTGGTATCTAACGAAAACAAGCTGACTTCTAAAGCAAATAATAATTTTTATGTGCAAAGTTGGTTGCTGATTTTTCAGTAGTATTTTCCAGGCTTTATCAAACAATTTTTGAAACAGGCTGAAATTATACATAGGATTTACCTGTTGCAGAGTGTGTTTGCTTAGGTCAGCCATGACAAGCACCCAAGATAAGGCATAGTAATGCACAGACCTCCTTTGGGAGACCTAATGTATGAGGCTAAGTACGTAATAGTCTAATTTTTCAAGGGGAGAAGTCACTTTGGAAGATGCTAGAAGGGTTAATAACAGGGAGCCAATGACACCTGGACAACAGCAATCAATTCACTTCAAGAAAAGTACAGTGGCTTGGATTGCAGGGAACATCGATGGGAGCAATAGCAGTTCCTCAGTGCCAGCTACCTCTCCCTTTCTGTGTGTTTCTCAGTTGTGTGTCCTGTGTATGACCGTAAATCCTCAGCATGAGGATAGCATTACAAATATATGCTCTTGAGAAGGTTGGAAAGGGATCTAAATAGAGCAGAAGAAGCTAAACTGATTTTTCTTTTCTCATCGATTCTCTCTAATTCTTTGCTATTCCCTATCCCCACTTAGCAGTCCAGATTTTTTTTTGGTCCAACAGCTCATTGCCAAGTCCCACACCTCAGGCAAGTGAAAGCACAAAAGAAAAATCTTGCACTTGCAGAAGGGAGACTGACCTTCTGTCCTCATATTTTCATGATTCACTTAAAGACAGGTCCTATTCTATTTTTATTTGAATGATCAAATCTTCCTTTTACTCAGGGGGAAAACAACCCAAAAGGTAAAGGTACTGAGATATCTTTTAAGTCATTTTAAGCCAGAGTATCTCAGCAGGGAAGCCCTGGAGGCTGTTACGGTTATAAGGACCGTCTGTAATACCTCTGAACCTCAGCTGCTCCCAGTCACTTAGTTACCCCTTTTCTTTTTAGGCTCTTCTTTTCAAAACAGTGGCAAACTGATGGTGTGTATTTTCTCTCTGCTTATCAGGGGATCATTTGAAGTTGAGCCATCTAATTCTGAAGATTTTTTACCTAAAGAAAACTCACGTACTTTACTGACTTGGATTGTGGCACCGAACTACTACTCTGAGCTAGGACTTGCGGACAGCCACCATGCCCTTGGGGAATGCAGCATTTAATATCTAGGGATGTAAGCCACCTGGACCATTACTAGAGCACATGTATCCTGCATTTGCACTGCAAAATTTTTGCTGCCACTCTCTGTTGCATCCTGGTAGAATCACTGCACGACTCCCAGCACACCACAGTGCATTCCACACTTCTGTTTCATTATTGAAACAGTTCAAAGATTTATTTTTAAAATATCTGTAAGCAACAATGCAGTATTTAGCCCTGGTATATTATCTGCACAATGAACTGCCATCAGTCAGAAGTTTGCACCTTATTCCTGGTTCAGCTGGCCAGCTTCCAGCCATTAGATTTTCTACCTTCATTCAAGAGCCTTCTATTTCCTTTTGTATAACAGGCACTCCTCTTCCCTCACTTGATGCCTTCCACTGCACACAACCAATAGTCAAATCACTAATTTTGGTCATGCCATCTCAAAGGAGGCAGAAGCTCAGCTAATTTTCCTTTCCAGACCTTGGAGGCACATGGTATAGGTGCCCACCTTGCAGCACGGCTGATATATTAATAACACCAAGTATTAACCATACTATAGTAATAGATGTTTGCCTTTGCTCATCTTATGATTCGCAATGCTCTGAAGCAGTCATCTGTTCTTTTTATTTTGCAGCACTCAGACAAGCCATGTGTCATCTGTAAACTGTAGTCACCAATGTATTTATATAAGAGCAGGCATGTGTATGAGACACACAGAGCCTGGGCAGGTAGGGCATGGTAGGAAAGGAGGACACATTGCATGCATGGCTGTGAAGCTATTTCACAACAGGGGTAATACTACTGAGACACTATGATGGGGCATGGATTCTCTTGCTGCTGCTGCTGAGAACAAGTCTGTTCTCATAAAAAGAAACCACAAAAAAATCATTGCAGTATAACGATTCAGGATCCCACGTTATATTCTTTAAATCTGTTTCATTATGCTGAAACTCAGTAGAATAACAATATTCTAAAAAAGTGTGGTAACTCTTTTCCCTGTGAGATAATCTCAGCAGGCTTTTACCTCCTTCATTTGGATTTGGTATTATTTTACCTGAGTTTTCACTCATACTTTGCAGGTATGGACAGTAACAGAGCTTGTAAACAGGGAGAAAAACAAAGACAGAAAGATAGTCTTGTAGTTGCTCTCACTGGAATTAAGTATGAATATCAGGGAAAGAAAATATTTCTGGTAAACCCACTGGCTCCAGTTCTAGCAATTGGCTACAACAAAATTAATGTAAGAAAATATAATCAAATCCATCAATGTTCTGCAGACAGAACAAAGGTTGAAGAGCTGAGAATTTTTCCAGGGAAGGGTTTTCTATATACAGATGAAATCACACATGCTTTCTGGCCAACTCCTGCACACACAGACTGGCCAATCGTATAGTTTGAAGATTTCATTCTGAAAGGACCTTTAGAAACATGAGAATGCAGGCATTGAAATTCATAAGGTGTATAATTCCTCTTAATTGGAAGAAGAGGCAGGGTTTAGTTTGCTTCCAGCAAAGGACAGAGAAAACATTTTAGCAAGTCTCCACTGACACCTGCAAACACGCCTATGCAATACACACCTCTGATCTTGAAAAATGAATGTTTTCTCACCCTACCATATTTTCCCAGGGAGACAAATGTGAGTTTACAATGACCAGTTATATACAGCATTGATGAAATACCAAGCTGTGGAGGACACAAGGAAAAAGGGTTCCCAAATTTTGTCCACAGAGGGAAGATTTAATGGGTGGGGATCCAGGCTGGATAACCCTGCTGTGGAGGAGGGTGCCCTGCAGAGCCCCTCGCTGCCTCCAGGCTCCCCCATGCTCTCCCAGTGGCTTCCAGCTTTTCAGCTGGCCTCCCAAACATCCCGGGAAGCCCTGTAGCTGCTACAACTTCCACAATTAAAAGTTTACTTTCTGTGCATTTGTATAAGGCTCATCAGGCCGGATAAAAGGACATAGAGAGCCCACTTTTGGGACTGGGCTCTAGAGCTCCCACTGCCTCCCGTGGGTCCCAGGGCATCAGGATGCTCAGCGGGGGAGCAGGGTGGATTCTTTTTCAACACTAGCTTCTCCTTCGTGATCTCTCCGTTAAGTCTTTGGCTGCTCTGTAACTAAAAAGCAAATATTTGCATTGCTCAATCGTAAGAGAATACTAAGTTCATAATTTCTACATTAGTTGCCATTCACTGTGTTCAAATGGGACAATTGTTTTACACCATCCAATCCCTAGATCCCTGGAATCCCAAATCTCTTTGGTTAGAAAAACCATCGGTCTTGCACAAATACAGATGTGAACATTTATGCCTTGCCATCAAGAAATTATTTTCGAGCATAATGCTTAAGAGTGTTTACAGTTTGAATACTAACAAAACATTTAGACATACACATTTCAATACAGTATATGGGAAACACCTGGCCTCAGAAACATTTGGGTAAAAATTGCTGTCAACCTTCTGTTTGTCAAAAGGGTATATTTATCCTCTGACTTTTTGTCATGACCTCTGCATTCTGAAATGAATTAAAGGTTTATGTGCAGGAATGCAGAGAGCAGGAAATCAGGAAATAGCATGGGAAATGGCTTTCCTGTCCCGTTTCACTGCTTTACGTACTGTAACGTCATCGAGTGCAGAGATTCTGTCAGTTTATGTAGGTGTCCTTAATATGGGGTGTGCATGTCATATCACTTTGTTGTTTGCTTCTGGAGTATCAAGAGGAGCTATTAAAGGATGCAGTGTTGATTTAATTTCAGTACAAGACAGCAAGAGACATGTTCAGATTTCAACAGTGATTCATTTATGCGGTTAACTGGAAAACTAGGCATGTTTGAGCTAGTTAGACACAATGAACACTCACTTTGAACCATCTGCCCTCTTAATACATTTTTAAAAGTAAAAGCAGAAAGATCAAGTCTACCCAGGAAACAGATGATTCATCCAGCATTTTCATTTTCACAAACTATTTTCTCTAAAGGAGTATTCAGTGTGGAAGGAGAGTTCATAAACTGAGAGTGCAAGAAAAGAATTTGTATTTTGTAAACAATTTTCCATAAGACTTCAATGCTTTTAACCACTACAACAAAGAACCAGGTGGGCAAAGTGCATGACCTGTTTGGTGCTTAACAGCTTTATTGAAATACTGAGTTGGGTGGAATTGCTCAGTCTGGCTCTTAATGGTAGTAACAATAAATTGCCTGAATTAATTTCAAGTTGCAGCATTGAACTAGAGGGCATACAATTAAGAAAAAGGGGGGTGGGGGGTGGGAAATCAAACAGGTTTTACAGTGGCTGGTTACCTACCATGAAAACTTATCATCAATATTTCCTGGAAGTGTTTGGTAACTACTGGTTAGTAGGAGATGAACTCTCCAAGTATCTTAAATATAAAATCTTTTTCAATCAAGTACTTAAATATGAGCATCAAGACCCAACTTTAAATTAGCTACACTTTGGCTTGGTCGCCTTTTGAATTAAGCAACATCTGTAGACCTCAATGAGAATGTGGAAAGGTCTCAAAGCAGCAGAACTCACTCAACACTTTGTAGCATCAAGTTCTTAAAGACAGCCCAGAGACCTTTACTTCTTATTTCCTTTCCTGCAAAACTTGACAAGAATTGCCATATGTAGGACAGTAAGAGAGGTCTTATATTCAGTCTTCTTAGCAACACCCTGTCTGAGAAAAATAGGTTTGAATACTACACTTAAAGATGACCATAAAATGTCTATTAATATTGGGTTCACCTGAGCTTTTTCTCTGTTAACATTACTGTAAACAAAATTTCACTCTACCAACATCATTCAACTCCCTCCTCCCCAAAACAGCTTTTGTTATTGACTTTCTCTATCCCATATCAGATTGTAAAAAAAATGTATACCAGTTTTTAATATTTTGGTTTCTATGCCTTTGTTTTAAACAAATCAACCAACACGGCTAAAACATGTAGGGCTTCGTTCAGCTGTTTAAATAGAATATTTGGAAGTAGGTGGGTATTTACAGGAAGCTCCAAAATAGGAATGTATATTTTTATGGAGTAATTAGTGATTGTTTAATATACCAACTGAAAAGGCAAAGAACAGCATAAACACATAATTGTTACCAGGCAGGGAGAAGTAGAGCATTAGGAGATAGCATAAATAGTCAAACGTGACCCCAAAAGGTCAAAAGAGAGCTAAACAATTTTGTCACAGCACTTGCTTATTTAAGTCAATGCAAGTCCAATTTCCTCTCCGCTGTTTTGCCTGGTATTTTATACTGTCCAGTATTATTCTTATGTGACAGACACACACACAGTATCAGTTGTCCTAAGTACACTTACAAGTTTCATGCGACTATTAAGCAAGCATAATCTAGAGCATTTTGCAGGTCAAAGACGACTATTTTAAAAGTAATGCCATGTAAAAATGCTGAACTAAAAATGTCCACGTTATATTAATTTCTAACAATGATTTACTGAGGTCAATGACAATAAAAATGCAAGTCAGCTATGGAGGCATTTTGTAACCTAGTTGATTTTTTTTTTAACCCCCTTCATGCCACCATATACAAGATTACCCTGGCACTGACTAGCAACAGAATTTAAAATTTAATCTCTGAAACAAACAATTTTCACTAAATTAATTCATGTTCTGACCCCCACTCCCCCCTGAAAAAGAATCCCCTTTCTATTTCAAAGCAAGGCTAGGATTTCACTGTGGGGGAGTAGCCCCTATGTATGAACCACATGGAAGAAAGGATTATTTGGTTACACTTTAAATCATGTTCATTTTTAGAGCCTGTTCTTCATAACAAATAGGGCATTTTATCCTCATATTCTTTCTCTTTTTTTTTTTTTTTTTCCTCCTCCTTTTCTTTTTTAAAAGTTTCCTTGGAGTGATTATAAAAATCACTTAAATCCTGAAGGGGAACTATGCCTCAGTGACAAAACAAATTTGCCACAAATCATTTTACAAAAGAACAGCAGGACTTTAGACCAAACTCGGGAACTGTTCCTATTCATCATTCATTTGTTTTGGAAACTCCACCCTCCTCCTGCCATGTTCAATATCTAATTGGCATTCTGACACTTCAGATAACTAAACATCTGCTGCATGGATGCTTCTTAGAAGTCTTTTGTTCTGTAAGTTGGAGTTCAAGGGATACAACTCACCGATACACTGGATTCATGCCATTGTTAGGGCAACTACTCTTCCTGAATGGAGAGAAAACAGCCAAATAAAAGCATTTTGCACAAATACTTCCCCCTACCCTTCTGATAAGCTTGCTAAGGGGTTAGTGTATTAAAATTCAGATGTCAGAGTACTGCTGCTTCTTAGCTATTTCCGCCGTTTAGGAAGTCGGGGTCTTTGCAACCTTCCTGTTAACAGCTGTTGACAAAAGGTTAATTTCTGCTGCAGTGACAAGCAGGTTTCATCAGGAGTAAAACTGAATGCAGATTTACTTTTTTTTTTTTTAATATAGTAGTTCAATGAATGGAAGTGAACAAGGTATCTACCATTCAGTGCCGCTGGGAGACCACAGGAATTAATATTTTGAAAGCAGTTTGAAACACCTAGATAAAAAGATGTGAAGCAATATTATTATTGGATCAAGAAATACATTATATCTAAAATTTTGTGAGCAAGATTTGCACAGTTCTGCTGCTAGATATTCTTTAGCCTAAAAGCTTTATTACATGATGCATTCAGCCAATATTGTGCATACATTTTCTGTATTGTAGGAGCTTCCAGAGTTTTCAGATCAGCCTCTGTGTGCTGGGCCCTATTCAGCCTACGTAAATGAGAAAAAGCCACCGACCTCATGTCCTCCTGGAAAGGCAAGACAGGCAAAGGCTGGGAGAGCTGGCTCCTAAGCTATGATGCATTTTGGTAAACAGCCAAGGATAAACCCCACATTTTCACCATTAGACTTTTCATGATATGGTTCCTAGTTAATTGTAGCTGAATCTGGCTCTCATCCAGCACATATTTCCCTGTTCATAATCATAGAAAGGACAGTCCCTTCCCAAGTTTGGCCTTTGTTTCTAGAAACAGTTTTTTAAATGCCCATGGATCTGGGAAAAAAAAATACCCCAAGACCCAGTAGAGGTGCAAACATCAGACAGAGGGCTGGGGACGGGACTCCTCACTGCCCCAAAGACTCTTTGCCAGGCCAAGCAGCTGCTCAGGTCCTACAGCAATCCCCTACCTGACCAGATTTCCTAGCCTTACTTGATGGATTTATATTTTTTCCTCTGGAAGTCTAACACTTTCAGAAATCAAGTTGCTGTAAACTCTGTGAGGCAGGTTACAGAGGAGGGCACTGATGAATGCCCCTAAAAACCCATTGTGCCCACACTGCTGCATGAAAAAGACTGCTGAATACACTGCATAGGAAACAACTCACGTCATTGTCCTTCTGCACACACAATCACTCAAATGATGCATGTAAATAAGAGATTTTATAGGCACATTCACTTTGCAAATCCTTCCCATCTATTCCAAAAGAGCCACATTGTAAACATTAACAGGCTGATCGTAAGCCTGAATTTAGCAGAAAGGCTTCCAGTAACACATGAGTGGGACTGAATTAGACAGACTAACTTCTGTATTCCAGATACCTCACTAGTTACCAGCCTTGGACTTTGGCCCTTGCAAGCATTCAATGTGTACAAAATCTCTTCTGTAACATCTAAATACACCAGCCAACTAGCAGAGGAAGGAGACAAAATTGTGCTAAATATCTGTCTGGGCAGAGAAAAGGATAGAAGAAGAAAAAAAAAAATTATCATAGCTACTTATTTAAATTAATGTCTCTGCAGGAGCTGACAGACAGAACAGTTAGTTCACAAAGGAGTCACATTTGATACTTCCCCACGCTACTTTTGATGACAGACTGGGTAGTTATAAAGAGCTAGATGAGATAGGTGAAATTGGAATAGCCATTTGTACCTCTTGATAACTATGGCCGAAAGTGATCTTGTCCCTTGTTAAAATGTTGATTCATATTCAGTGTGGATTGCTCCAGACTGGCAGGATGGAGTTAGCCTACAGCTTTGGGAAATCTGGATTTAATTCCTTGTTTTCCTAAGCAAAATCTTTCTTGATCTTGGCCAAGCAACTTAGCAATTGGACCTTCAATACATATAGCCTAGGGCTTCTGAATGCAAAAGGTGTTTGCAACAGAGCGCAAATTTCCCTTTATTTTCTCAGGGGATATCCTAGTACATGACGAGGATAATTAAATTCCCCAAGTAATTTTACTGAAACCAGCTAGCTGGAAAAACCCTAGCCCTGGGTCTGCTTGGCCAGCCAGGCAGTGAGTGCCACCTCCACAGCCAAGATTAGTGGCAGCTCATTGCCAAGAGACTAGGAAATGAACTACATGAGAAATTACATTTGGGAATTTGGTGCAGTCTGGACGTGGGCCAGAGCCCCTCATTTGTGTAACCTCATAAAGCATGTTGGAAGAGGTGAGCTTCCTTTCTGTTGCCTGGAAAACACACTGTAAAACAAGTCATTTTAGGGCCATTTCTGTGCCTGCTGTTGAGATTTCCAACCCCATGGCACCTTCAGATACATGTCTTTTCTTCTGGGCCAAAACACGCAAAGCGGGAACGTTACTGTTTTTCCCAGTTCAGCACACAGATCTGGATCCGAGAGGAGCAGTATTTCACTGAGAAACATTCAGGGACATTTCTATTTCTCAGAAGCTCCTGCCTGCAAGCTTTCTGATGGGTATTTCTTATAAAGCAATTGAAGGTCTGCCAAGTGAAGAAGGGGAGAGCGCTGGAGCTCCTTGTGTCCCATGTCTCCAGTTCTCTGCTCTCAGGCTGGGAAGACCAGGTCTGTCCTGGGAAGACCAAGGTGGAGTACTTCCAAATGAGTATGATAGCTCCCACACGTATGTTTTTCCATTGCTTGGCCAAAGAGACCCCTGAAGCATTCTTCTTTTCCTTCATGCCCCCTCTCGCACCTGCCCTCACGTCCTCTCACTGGGACATTTTATGGCCATGGCTGCTGAGGCCTTCTGTCAGTTTGTCCAACCCACTTTCTCTTTGCTCTCCCCTGCCCTTTTTTTCTTGTAAAGAAGAGAGATGAACATCTATGTCAATGAATCCCTGACCTACATAGGCTGACCCCGAGGAGTCAGAGATAATACACAAGAGTAAATGAGGTCAAAAATGGAGAAAAGCCCCCACACGGTGAACTCCCTGCCAGGGTCTGGCTGCACCATGACTTCCTGAAAGCCACCCGGCGCACGGTCAAGTTTCAACCTGTGTCCTTTAAAGGCCTTTCAGATTCCTTACGTAGATTTTTGGCAAGGTTTATTGCCAAAAAGGGCAACCCTGGAGAGAGGCAGCTAAGGGAAGGTTCCCTCACGCTCTCCTCCCTTGGCCCCTCCACAGTGCCGGCACGCTTGAGCGGAGGTGACAAACTCGGTTCTGCTGAGGACAATGTGGCGCGGCAGCCTCGGTGGCTCCTGGCACGGGACTCCCCCCTCTGCTGGCACCACTGAGCTGCCGGGAGGACATCCCCGCTGTCTCGCGTGGGAAGCGGAGCTACACCTCTTTGGACAACCTTCAAAATTTGGAGGTGTCATTGCCCAACAAGGTAAAGCTTGGTCCTCCCATTTAGCGGGACTGATTAAAAAGAATAAACATGCACCTGTGGATGAACATAAATTGTTGGCCTGTGCATTTAAGCTGCTCATACCTGGCAATAAGGGTCATATGCAAAACATGTTAAAGCATTTCATGTGAGTCGGGCAGCCTGCAGCTTTCTCACATACAAGAAGAAAAAAAAAAAAATCACAAAAGAGGTCTGAGAAGCCTTACCTGTCGCTGAGAAAGCAAGAGTGTCAGAATCGTATATATTCATCCCCAGCATGAAACAGGCTTCTTTACTGATGGTAACATAACATCCAGGTGTTAGGCCTCAACCCCACTTCAACTATTGTTTATTGCCATTGCATGGATTAATCCCTGCTGTCAGTCCAGTCTGCGAGATGCTCTCAGAAAGAAAGGTCTGCATAGCATCACGAGTGTCAGATCCTGCTTTGATACACTTTATCTTCCCTTATCCCTTCAAACTCACCATGACTACTCTGCCTGACATGCTAAAAATGCTTTAGAATTGGTGCATATAGGCTAAACTCTGGTTTCAGGGGAAAAAAACCTGCCCACCCCCACTTTTTTCCTCTTTTTCCCCCCCTTTTTTTTTGACAGAAATCATTGTTGATCTGATAAGAAGTTTGTGAAGTATCCAGTTACAAACTGAGAATCCCCAGAGTCAGTGATTCATTAGTAGTTATCCTAGTGTTACAGGAAGTAAACAGCTTTTAGATGTGCATTTTGCATCTAATTATGTCACAGTCCACTGGCCTTCTCAAAGGTGTGTTGTTTTTCAGGGTAATACATTAAAGATAACAGATTTTACAACAACAGCTGGGAAAAACAAAAATAGATAAGTTGCGGAGGCTTTGTAAAAGAAGAGAGAGAACTTTGCGACGCAGAGGAGACAACTGGATGTCATTTGGAAGGATGTGAAACTTTACCCAGCAAAAAGGTGGCTGTCAAAGAACATCTATTTTTGTGGCTTACATTCTCCTTCCAGAAAGATCCTGAATCCATTTGTTTTTTTACTTCCCCACTAAACAATTAATGTCCGTTAATGCTCAATGGCTTCATTCTGTCCTCAGAATCATTAAAGCAAACTATTCTGGATTTATACCACAGCACAAGAAGACAGAGCTGAGCCCAGTGGGATTTCTCCACTTAGAAGTTTCAGCGTACTACCAGAGGTCAGAAGCTGAATTGCTGTGTATTCAACACTAACGATTTTCTAACATATCTGTCGTTTTAGCTGAATTGAGTTTGTTGAGCTTCAAGAAGCATTTTCTCCAACAGGCTGGATGCCAATGCTCCTACTGCATGCCTGGGCAGCTTCACCTGCTGCCCGACTCCCAGCCCAGGTGGTCATGACCATCACTCGTCCACTCCAATGCTGGCACAACCCCACTTGTGACAAGAGCACCGGGACTAGCACAGCGCTGATGCCTCAGCCTGTCACCAGCAACGGGTAGGAAAGAGTTTGGGCGCATTGAAAGTGGGACACTAAATCACAAGCCTCGAAGGGGCTAGCAGGGTAAGTCAGGGAGAGCCGATCCTCCAGGGACATGGGCCAGCACGATGGGAGAGATGCTCCTGCAGGCATGGCCCACCAAGACCAGACCTGCCACGGTCTGCCACTGCCACGATCTTCACTTATTTTCAGAGATGCTAAAAAGAGAACAGCAGCGCATTTTGAACACAAACAACAACATTCCTGTGAATGCTGTCCAGGATGTGCTTAAGTAGGGGATGACTGATCCCATTAGTCTGCTAAATCCCAGACTCAGGGGTGCAGAGAGCAGTATTCTTAAAAACCAGGCAGTTTTATCTAGTTTTACTTTTAAAAATGAAATTGATAGTCTAAATTACATTTAGGTGAATCATAATTTGATAGTGAATAAGTCAGAGGTTTCATTAAAGCATCAGAGCACTCTTCCCCTACCATGCCTCTCAAAATTATGTCACCCATGTGCCAGGAAAAATTGTTTAGCGATTTTAAAGTACTCATGCATCCCTTTTCAATTCTACAGACTATTGTTGTGTTATTTTGCTCTGTTACGGTTTGCTGGTTTTGCCCAGCGCAGGGCAGTGCTGTCAGACTGCCTGTCTTCTCTCCTGCTCTTTCACCAATTCCAGCCACCTCTTCAAGAACACCAGCAAGAAATACCTTCCTCCTTTGCCCATTAGTAATGATGAGTAGCAAAGAGAAGATCTGTCATTTACTAGTCTATGCGCTACTATTTCTGCTGGCAGCTTGACGAGCCAAACATGTAATGTTGGGGTGCCCCTGACTTCCCAGCAGTGCCTGTGTGTTTGCAGGAGCTTTTTCCTTGATGTGCTACCACACTTCTCCACAATCACCTGCCTCCATCTCACACCAATCTCCTTTTACTCGATAAAGCAAGGACAAATGTCTGGATAAATTTTCCTATTCCCAGATTCTCCTGGAGTGGGAATCAATGGTTGGGAATGGAAATTACAGAGTGGAGCTGGAGGACAGTCACTTGGGCTTTTGCCTTTCATTCCTTCCTTCAGCACCTAAAATGCTATAATGGCACAAACCAGAGAAAACAGAAAAACAAACAGGGAATACAGCTGGTTTTCCATTGCTTTTTGCTGGTGTGGATTCTCCTGTTTCTAAGAGGGACAACCCAGGCAGCTGGTCCTGCCTCCATCAGCACACTAAGTTACCTCCTTCCTTCCGGTCCGCACACAGAAATCTTGGGAAATTGATTTTCCTTTGGGACCTGTATTTGTCTCTCAAATTTGGTTGAAATTGAACAATTTCTTACAGCGGGGAGGCGGATAAGGGAGATGGGCACACACAAACAGACAGGCGCAGGGAGTACAATCATGTAAACCTCATTTCCTTAGGAAATCAGACTATGCTGATGAGGCCAGGGAACTGTGAGGTCAAAACAGGCATGGCTGTGGGGATGCCCAAGTGCCCTGCTGGGGACCGGGCCAGCATTTTACTCAGGGATGATGTGTCCCTGGGGCACGATGTCCTTCCTCCTGCCTAGCACAACACTGCCCGCTTCAGCTCTTACCACTGTTGGCAGCAGCACTGCACACCACTTGCAGCATGTGCCCCAGTTCCTCCCATCTGTGGAAGGGAAATCAAGACTTCCTTCCTCATCCTGGCAGGGCATTACTGCGATCTTCCTACCATATGTGAAAAATTTAAGATCTGCTGCTGAGAAAGGCTATAGAAGGCCACTTCTGTATTACTCCACTGCTGCAGCTGAACCCTACATCAAGAATGCATATGATACCTGAATTTAAAGAGTATATATATTTTTTCCCATTTCTGTAATACAAATGGAATTAATTTGTTTGAACTCACAGCTAGACTAGCAGTTACGTTTCTAGGAAACTACAAAATGAAGGCATTTTAGAGTGCATTTAAAAAGAAATGCAAAAGCCCTGCTGGCAATGACAAAACAAGGTTTGAGCTTAGAATGGAAAATGGATAGGTTGTAAATAACAGTGATGTTTAAACCTCAATTGATTCTGTTCCGCAGTTAATCTATTATGTTCTTCCAGTGGAATTTGTTTTGCTTGAAAAGGATTATATGAAATCATAACCTTCATTAACTTTGAGTGATTCTTCTTTCTTTTTGTAACCAGATGTTTAGTTACAGCTGATAAAGCATGAAAACCTGCATTCCTCACAGCTTGCTCTGCATGGGTGTGTTGGGTAATGATGACAAATATTAAGGTACAACACTGCTCTTCTGTGCTGACATAGCAGTGACTGATCTGCTTATCAGATTCAGCTGGGAACTGGAATGCCAAAAGAAGGGGAAATATGAATGTATCTGATATAAGCCTAATGGATCCTGAGAGTATTTATAGCTCAGAACAGACTTAAAAAAAATAATGAAATGCAAACAAATTTGAAGAGAACCCATACTGCCATTCTGTGGGGCAAAGGTGGCATCACATGGCTTTTGAGATGTAATTATTATCTAGACTGTATATGGAGGTAAAAATGCAGCTACAGTTGCTCACAAATGCTGCAAAAGCTCCGTTCCTTACACGAGTCTCAACCTCAGACAAAAGTTGATTTTCTCCACAGAGAACCTGGTCCAGGAGATCCAGCTGTGCCTGTGAACGCGTCAGCGTAGTCAACAGGCTCACACAAATGAAACTTCTAAGTGGGGTTTATACAATTTGGGGGGCATGGGAAATGTTTCTTGTTACTTTTTAACTACCAAATTTTCAAACATGTTTAGAACCAAAAAGCTTCTGTTGGTTACAGAAAGGTATATCACGATGCTAGGATGAGTAAACCGTGTGTAAGAGTGCAACTGTCACCAGAGCACTGGGATAAGCACTTCTTTGAATAGCAAGTTCTACGTCTTCTTACAAACGGAAAATGTAACTCAATCTTTAAGAAATCAATGAAAATGTAGAAGGAAACTTCAAGGCTTTTCTTAACTGAACTTTTTATAAACAGATTAATCATTTCCAGAAATAGAAAATGTCAGTCAGATCATCTTGTTTGACACAGGGTCAGCTTTCTGCAAATAAGACCGGAGTGGCATGTCAGATGTGAAGATAAAACAACAGATTTGCATTATGCGAGCCCAAGGTGCAGTTACCTGTGAAGGGGTTTAATTTCATTTCATTCATCCTGGTGCTCTGCCCAGCCCTCCTAGGACCCAAACTGAGAAATGCAATTTTCTTATTGATCTTTTTAATGCCTGAGTTTAAAATAGTAGCGCCAAAATTTTAGCCAAATGATGCAGTCTCAACAGACTGAGCACACGTCAGGATGCGGGCTGACACTTTGTAAATGGATCTACCTGGAACAATTTAAGAAGTTACCACTCTTGTTTGTTTGCTCCCACCTCTCAGCTAGTTATCACCAAGCCAGAGTCAGTAATAAACAGGGGCAGGCAGGAACTTCTCGAACTGCACTAGCCAGACCTGCAAGAATCTGTCAGTCAACACTCATGGTCCTGACATACTGCAGCTCTGACATCCCCGTTCTAGCCTGCTCTTGTTCAGGTACTCTTTGTTTATGCCATAGTGGTGCAATGGTTTGGGAATACAGCTGCATTATACCAAAGCACTACTAACTCTAGTTGTAGATAAGAAATGGTGCAAAAGTAAAGCAATTTTAAAATTTTAGTTTTCATGAAAAAAAAAAAATTAAAATGTAAGCTCAATGGAAAGAAAAACTCTGATATATATCATCTAAGGGCTCAAATATGAGTTAAAAAAAAGCATTTTTTAAAATCTCGTGCTTTAAAATAATGCATGAATTGAGATTTTAATGCTTCTTAATGCGGTAGGGACGAGCTATACATGTTTCCTGCCTAGCATTTCTAGCAGGACCACCACTCCCCAAATACTCAGGTGTACCTTTTACCCTTACCTTTAGGCTATGAGCAGTACAGACAACAACATGGAACAGGGAACAGAAACAAATTATTGTTTTCTTTAGTATCCCTCATCAGACATTGAGAGTGGGTTTTGAGATGAAACTCCATAGCCTTTATATACCTAATAATGAATCTTCAAATAACTTGCAGTGCTTCTGCCAGTGAAGATTGATGCTTTACTGTTAACTTTGCCATCTGAACAGGAAGGAATTCAAGGCTGTATTTTCCGAAATATTGGCCATGAAGAACACAGAACCACTAGCATTTGGCCCAAACAGTCCTTCCAGCTGTTCATTGCTCCACTGGCACATTGCAAGAGCAATTGTTTAGCCAGGAGCTGCAAGAGTCACTCTGTGCAAATGAAGTATGCAATTGCCCATGCATCACATGCCTCTGGGAGTATAGCTCTCCCACTCATATCTCTGTCTTGTCATTTACTGACACCTATCACAAGACCAGAATAGCAGCTGCGGTGGTATGTGAGTAGTAGGTTTTGCTTTTTTATTACTTTTAGGAACTGTCCAGAGGCCTGAATGGCCTCGCATGTTAAATTACTGCAGTAAGCACCTTATGGATGTTCACCCACCTCTCAGACAAATCCTAGTCTCTCCGTCCTGAAAGCAAGCTATTCCACCGCCTGTTTTTCCTTCGAGGGAGGAGAATGAACATGTACTACATTAAGCACATTATTTATTGCACTTCTGGAAGATGCTCAGATGCACCCTGACAAGCTGAACAACGTGAGAACTTGAAAAGAGTAGGTTCACATTGACACTAGGTAAAATCTGGACCATTAATAACTTAACATATGATAACAGTGATAAAACACTGCAGAGGCCAAAAGGCACACACACAAGGAAGAGCTAATGCCATGTCGTGTTTTAATACAGACTGACTACGCTACTGATCTCATGTGAAAACGGTTACTCGAGTCACGGCGAGCATGTCTGGCTGCAAATCACAGTTTCAGCACTTAATGACAGGTTGGCAGGTAGGAGGATTAGCGGTAGTATGTACAGTTTGCTGTGCAGCCGGATAGCCAGACCTGTACCCCTACAATTAACAGCTTTGTGCTTATTGAGATACCAGATGTATTTTGTAGAATTCAGGTACAGTATTGCCCTGCTCCAAAGCCTTTGAAGTCAGCAGAGATCACGAGCTATTTTAGCGTTTGCCAAAAGTGACAGTGTAATCAGCCATGCCTGAAAAATAATGGGAATTGTCAACAGTTAATAAAACTACTTTAAGAGGTTGGATTGATCTCTTTTCAAAGGCAATCTTGCACCTGTGAAAACTTGTCTATAGCAGTATGTATCACTGAGTCAGACAATTGTTACTGCAGCGTAATCATCTGTTTGCACCTACAAAGTCATGAACCAGCTGACTTGAGGGCAGGTGAGCCCAGATCTCCTGTTTCCGGGGGTTTCTTATAATTTTATGGCTTAGAATGGAACATTAAAAGATAAAGAAAGTTCCTGCAGTAACATACCTGTGACTGCTTAATAAAAATAATGCAAATATTTGCAAGAGCAGAGCCCCTTACTCATTTTCCTCTCCCAAGACAGTGCCGTAACCTCTGGTTAGGAAAGTTATATGCATTCTCGTTCTCTCCCTACAACTCTGTTTTAAACTCTTGAGTATTCCACAAAAAGTGGAATAATTTCAACAGGAAAGACTGAGAACTCGCTCCCAATTAAGACACACTATTCATCCAGGGTGAAAAAGGAATGAATGAGAAAGGTCTTCTACACCTGGGTGACTGCTTCAACCATGGAGACCGCAGCCGGGCAGGAGGGGAGGATCAGGTCCAGACAGACCCAGACCTTGTTTCTGAAACAAGTGCTGGCGATAGAACTGCTGCCTGACTGAAGACCTGACTTCAGGACTACTAATCTGAGTGAAAACCAGAGATGAGGCCCTTATATTCTTCGTCTCGTCCTTCTTTGTGGGACAAGGACCAGATGGCTTTCGCACAAGAAGTGATACTTGGAAACAACAATTGCTGAAGCTGCTTTAGATGGCACTGGCCTCTCCTATCCTTTCAAAACCTAAACAGAAGTAACACGATACACTCAAACCCTCTCATTGCAGGAGACATTTAATGAACCCAAGGACTAACTAAGAGACTTAATTTCTTTTTTCCTGCTTTCTTTTCTCCTCCTCCTGACCAAGCTGGGATGCATTTCTTATGCAATGCTTATATGAATGACAGCATGCGAAGGCATAGCAGAGGATTTCCACAACACCCGGGCTTGTATTGTGCTGCACCTTATTATCATTCTCTAACCCTGCACATATGGTCATCTTCCATTCTTCTAACTGGTTCCAGGGCCCTGGAATTCAGCATGACCCCTGAGGGCTATTCTAATGCAATCAGTAGGAATACTATATCCAGGGCCAGTCCAAAATCAAAGGCCTGGCCAAAGCCCAGGATAAATTACAGCTGTTATAAAGAAATCACCTTTTCACCTTGGCCCTCATATTCTTTCAGTTTACAGTCATAACTCAGCAAGGCCAGCAACATTTGTCATTAATAAACCTGGTTGGATAAACAAGACTGATGGATTAACAAGTCACATGTAAAGAAATCTGAGAAAGTGAAAAGCTTTAGACAGAAGGTAAGGATAAGCTGAATTTTTTTTTCCCAAGGTAAGAGAAAAATTGATATATTTTTACATCTATTTTTCCGTACATTATCTTCACTTGTAACACGTGCAGACATGACTGATAGCTCTGAGTACAGTAGGTCTGAACCACTGAAGAGGAGACACAGCCCTGGCCTCTGTGACTTCGGAGCGCATGGATGACGGTGTGATCTGTGAGCCTGGTGTTAACAGACACCCCATTTCACTAAAGTAGAGACTTCTTGCCAGTACGTATCTTTTATCCTACTTGGACACCATTGTTTTCCTCAAAACAAAACCCTTTTGTGATTTTAAGTGAGAGGAAAGGATATTTGACTTAAAAAGATACGTAACCAATTAAGACCCTCATTTCAAACTAAAGAAATACCTTGCATAAGAGCCACTTGATTAAGACTGTTAAACTAAAGTTGTTCCCAAACATCTAGTTCTGCAACTTTGGCAATATATGATTTTTCCATTAATGAAACAAATATGTCATGGCGAGAATGGCGTGCCAGAACATGAAGGGTTAAAAAAAGACCTCTTGGAAACCTGTGAGATAGAGGAAGAGCAGATTATATTCCCTACCTCTTTTGGGAAAGCCTATGGGGGTATGATTTTTCTTTATTAATCTCTCTGTGATTTATAGTATCTTGCTTTGAAAATCATTAAATACCTGTTAAAAATAGGAAGTCCAAATGCCGCAAAATACATGCAGTATAGTAATAGCTCCTATTCAAGATACATACAGGTGTATATTAGATTAAGAAAACTAGTGAATTGTTCTGTAAAGGAAACCAATTTGGAATAGATACAGTAACAGCAAATATCCACTAACAATCCGAGATCAAAAATCCTCCCCAGTGCTACTCTGCCAGCACACGAACAGCAGGGGACAAGACAGTTCAATCAGCTTTAAGAAAGTGATGTCCAGGTGTTCAGAGATGTTTGCATTGAAATCCAAACTGATGGAGAAGTCTGTAATCTCTCTATTTTTGTTTCTGACACAATTTGGTCTAATTAGTCCTAATTTGCCACTCCACACGGGAGAGAGCGGGTGGGCTGGTGGTCGTTGTGAATGCATACGCAAACTCCACGTTAGAGGCTCAAAACACTATCCCGGGGAAAAATAATTTATTAGGGTTGCGATGGGTGTTTTTTTAAACTATTTGGCCTTAAACTGTCTTCATCTGGACATCAGCTGTTTACTCTGCAAACATCCCCACCCAGCCGGCACAATGCGAGGTGCCACGGCAGCTGCAGAGCACCTTTTGTGTTTTCAATTTAAAGCCTTTGGGTTGATAGTTCACATTAACATGGAGAGAAATATACAACTTGTGAGTTTGAAAAGCAGTTTTTACTCATAAAAACCTTTGATAGTTTAGCCATCTGGTCAGAGTGAAAGAAGCTCATAAAAGAGGCCCAAATAGGGTCAAAGGTCTCTTGCTACGTGGGTCAAGGGGGCCGAGGAGGGTTTGCTGTAGTGGACTTTACTAAAAACTTGTCAGTGAGGATCTTTGACAAATTATGGCACATTCCATGGCTTTTTGGGAAAGTATTTGATTACAGTGTGCAGGAATGTTGTTGATATTTGCGAGCTTTAAGGAAAAAGGCGTTTAAATCAGAAGCCGTAAAGCTCTTTTAGGAACAGGCTTGTGCATGAATATGCACAGGGAAGGTTTTTATTTTAGTCAGCTTTAATTTTTTTCCAGTATAAAAAGATTCGGGGGGAAAACAAAACAAAACCCCTCTCTACTGCAGAAAGCACAAAGGCTTTGACCTTTGATTCAGGTCATTTATTCTTTTAAATGGTCACAAATTATAAAACATCCAATTACTTTTTTTTTTTTTCTTCCAACTTTTGGAAAGTGATGAAGCAATAAACAAAATATAGAGAAAAAAAATCAAACATCTACCCTATTTCTCTGGTTTGTTTGTATCAGCCTAGTTAATTGTACTGCTTTTATATTTGTAAGAGGTTGTTACGAAAAGTAACAGGATTTAAGCCGACTGAAAGCAATTGTCTTGTAAAGGTTCAGAAGAAAGCAGAGGAAATAACATTATTTTTATGAGGTGTTTCATGGCACAGCATTATAATAAGTCATAGTACAGTAGTCATGTTTTAAGAGACAAGGCTAAAAAACGCAGAAATAATTGTGTCAAAAGTTTTGGTTTATTCTTTCATCCTGGGGGAGGCGGAAAAGTGGCAGAGAAATGAGCCAGTTAAGATTATGTACTTAAAATATACAATACTAGCATTCCTTAGCAAAAATCCACCTATTTCAGCTTAATCCAACTTCCAATTGTGCACACGTCATGGACTGCAGCCCCAGAAAATTGGATGCATATTCATTTCACTTGGAGCACAAGCTGCACATAGTTTTCTGAAGACTAACTTCGACAAGGGGAAAAAAAAATTATTAGGACTATTGCCATTTATTTAAAACTTTGCTGGCTGGGATGACAATTTAAAAAGGGTTTTGCAACTTCTTGATTTAAAGGTATTTTGTTGTTTTTAAAGTTGACAGGGCAGTTTATAGCTACTGTGACTGCGGAAGAGTTCAGTGTTGCAAAATATCTGGGTGGGTTTTTTTTTTCTTTGCATGCACACAAAGCAGCAATGTGCCTCTTCATACACTACCTTTCTTGTGACATCTGAAATTAGACTCTGACCTTAAAACAGTGAAACATCATATCTATGAGTGCAAAACAAAAATGCAGGATTACACCAAAGCAAATAAAGATATGCATCAGTTACTTGTCACATGACTGTTTTTTAACAAACATAAATCAGGTTTAATAAGTTGGATTAGTCACTAGGTTTTGTTTTCAAGGAACTCTGAATTCTGTACATACTATTGACCCTGAAATGTCTGTGTGTCATACAAACACACCAATTTATCTGACTTCTGCATATACGTATCTCTCCTACCTCCTGGCTGGAATTTATTTTACGTGGAGATTCTCAGGGGATGTAAATCAGTAAAGCCCCATTGATTTCAACAGATCCTGGCTGCCAGGGGCACACGGATGTATCAGCAGAGGTTCTGCCCTACGGTGTTTATACTGCCTCTAAATAAATAAATAAGAAGCATTAAGAGGTGATTATGTTTAGAGTGCAGATCTGCTCTCAAGCAGGTTACAGAGTGACAGTTAAATAGAAATCAGGGCTTGTTAACCACTCTTTAACAGACTTTATAATAAATAGGCTTGTCCATTAGTTGCAATGATTGTCGTGGAAGGGCATTGGCCACACTGTCAGGCTTTCTGAAATTAAGAAAGGAATAAAAAAGGTGGGAGGGCAAACCCCCAAACTGCTGACGGTGTGAAATAGTCCTGACCTGACCTGCAGGGACAAAATAATCCCCCCACAGAAGAGAACAGTTGCGCGCTCAGTACAGTGTTTTGCCCCCGTTGACAAGTACCTCGATACCTTATCCTTCTCCAGGAAGGAAGCACCTTCTCTTGGAGACCTGCTAGAAGCCATGGGCTGGAGAAGACATTGCCTGTCCTTATGCTAGCGATCGTTTGCTGACCTTATGTATCAAATTGCACTGGGAAGAAATTACCTTTCTTAAATCTAGAGAAGGTAACCAGTAAATGCTCCTCTTATTCATGCGTCTAATCCCTAAATCCTACTAAACTATTTGCCTCAGTAATATCCTACTGCAGTAAATTCCACGGGTTAATCATACACCAAACACAAGATTATTTTCTTTTATCCATTTTTGTTGCCATCTAAAAGGACGTTTTAAATTTGACTGCTATTTAATCATCAGATGGGTAAATAAGTGTAATTAACCACACGACTTTATTGCATGACATGCACAGAAGCATCTCTGGTACTCCCGGGGAACCCTAGCAAGATGGACAGAGGTCTCAAAGTACTGTCAAGACCTTGGTCACCACACCTATCGACACGACTGTAGTACTGGATGAGACATAATCATCAGGACAAGTGCAGCATCTGGTTATGGCAAGGCAGATGTGCTGTAATTTCTCCTGAGGAGGAAAGTTTCTATCACTGAAATTCCTCAGAGATCCATTCAGTTAATGTGGGACATCAGTTGCCCTTTGATGACAGAGTCCATGGAGCCTGTATATGCCAGCAGCTGCTCTTTAATTATAACATTACCCCAGGACCTATAGGGACAAGCAGTTGCAGTCTGGCTGCAGAGCATATGTGGGTCAGTAACTGATGAAGCTGAAATTTATCATTGGAATGATGCCCAAGTGCTTTGCAAAGCAGGAGAATGATTAAGTATGAATGTAGCACTAAGCAAGGTTTAAAGATTAAGGAAGAACAAGCTCAGATGAGAGGTATTTAAACTCAGATAATGATGTGAAAGCAATGGACAGTACTCTTGGTAAGATGTTAAAGGTTAGAAATACAAGGTTTTACAATAGAGAGGCATCTCTTGGATCAGGAAAGCCTTTATGCAGTCAGCAATAGACCAAATCAACTCTCAGTCACACTGGGTTAAATCACAAAGTTACTCTCAGTCATTTCTGTGTAAGGGAAGTTGGACTTAACACATTTCACTTGTTCTCACCTTTAGTTTATTGGCATATGCAGATTTTCCTATCTTGTAACACAAGAAACAGAAATAGACCAAGCACTATATAGATATACACTCTCTGCATCTCTAGCCTGAAATTGTTCTTCAACAACAGTGGGGGAAGTCCTATTCACAGCACTTATGATGGCATTATGTTTCACATTACTAATTGACGGACCTAAAGTTGCACTAAATGAAAAGAGCTCATAGATCCCCTCCCTTTGGAGAGTCAGAAGTCCCCAGGTCTGTCCTGGTCTAATACCACATTTCAACTGCGTCAAGTTATCTGTTAAAATTTATACATACATTTACAATGCTTTACCCAGTGACGACCCAAGTCCTGAGCATACATCCTTTCCTATAAGGGAAAACCCCCACCCAAACCCAAACCTTAAATTAATAGACTGGTAAGTGAAACCAGGGTGAAAGTTGGACTTGCTGTTTTTCATTCAGTTATGGACAGATTTATTTTTGTTATATATAAAAAAACTTGCATTAAAAGGCTGCTCTGGTAACTACAATAGGAAACACACAAGAACTGACTAAGGTTTGAATCATACACTTGAAAGATTTCTTCCCAAGGACAGTTTGATACAGCTGATATTCCTGAATATCTGCACTGCAGAAGAGTTGTTTTCAGGTGACTGTTTGACACAACAAGTCCCATGACCAATGTTTTATTTATTTCTTTTAAATGACCTCTAACTCATCTGTAACTCATTTATCAGCTGGCTTTGTACTTACTTTGTGGTGGTGAACATTGGACACCTGCTTAGAAATATGTGATATTCACAATATTGCACAGACTTGAAACATGACAGACGTGATTGTTTAGCTGCTATTATCACCTGATTTACACTTCTTGTTTTGTTCTGCTGCCTTTCCAATCAGGATTTTAGACTATCACCTTTGCAGCACAACAAACAAAACACGGGTGTTGTGATGAACTTATCAATCTCCATCAATTATATCAACAATGTGGTGAAATCATCTACTCTGTCATCTCTGGAATATTGCCTGGCTTCAGGTTTGGTGCTCTCAATCCGATTTTAGATACTTATTCTTGCACTCGTGACCTCCTGATTGGATTATTGGAATTCTTTGCTGACAGCTCTTCCTGATAAGGCCTGGCACAGGATTCAATTAATCCAAATGCAGTAGCGAAGAAATTCTGTTAAACAACTGTTCTCTTCTTGTGATGTATCTAGCCCCTCGCTAGCTTGATGGGGATTGTGTTTTCAGCAGTGCTGAGGCTGCCCATACTGTATAGGAGCCAGCAAACCTCTCTCGCTCTCCCGCATACCTATCTCTTTCATCTAGCTTCTTCCTGGCTCCACAGTAAGGCGCGCTGACCTTTTGGGTGCTCTTAATCTCTTTATCTACTGACCTCCCACTTACTATTTGTCCTAAGTATTGAAGTAATTTCATCCTCGATATCACTCTGTGATGAAGATGTAAAATTTCCCCCGTCGTGTTTTACAGCGTGGTACTCAACTCTGTAGTCTATAAAAGAGTTTCCACAGCAGGAGACCACAAGGAGCATCACATAATTTACCATCCCTCTCTGTGGGCAACTGAGATGACCGTGGTCTGGGGGGATGTGTCCACAGGCTTTTCTGGGAGATCTATATTGAAATGGCAGTGCTAATTCTAGTCCCTCAGGAGTTTCCTTAAAGGCTATATTAATTACAGAGATGGAGTCTTAAAATGATCCTGAGTCTTTTAAGATGCTTGACAAGAGTTGTCAAGCTACAGAATTCAAACCCAGCCGTTGCAGTCTTTAGCCAATACACTTTATCATTGAAGTGGTAGGCGATGTGCACGCCTATTTGACTGGCAACTTGTTGAGCTACTTCTGCGATCTGCAAGAGCTCTACTGAGAAACTAAGGGAAAGAAATAGCCTCCTGTTTTTGAGTGGAAGAGGTGAATACACTCAGAATTCAGAAATTTTAAAAAAATAAACAATGGGGAAAAGTTTAAAAATTAAATTTACAGATTAAGACTTCACCAAATATTCTTGAGATTTATTAATACATGAAAAAACTCTTGCCACTGTCTCAAGATAGTTTGAGCCTGGTACTAATGTAAAGCAGCCTGGAGTGCAACGACACTGCAGTCAGAAATGCTGGACAGACTCTTCTGCAAGATCAAAACTTAAAGCATAAAGTTTTCCACTAACTCCCAAGGAAAAATCAATGACAGATTTGAGGGCAGTAGTTGTTTGGCCCTTCATCTTTAAATGAAAGAAAAAAGTCTGGATGACACCTGCCCTTGCACAGAATCTGATTTCCCTGAGATAGCAACTGAAGCTTGATGCTTACATGGATCTCTCCCAAACCAAGATCAGAAGTTCTCTCTTGTTTTCCTTATCATTCTGAAAGTATCTTTCATATTTTTTTTTAATTCAGCCTATTGTAAAAAAAACCAGGGATGACATTTTCATATCACCATTTCAACCTATTAAAATATCTGACTTCACTGACATATACCAAAAAGCCAGAAGTAGTATTTCTGTTCTTTTGCACAGAACATTGATTATATTTATTGGTCAAAACCTTAAGTGGAGTAAAAAGACATAGCTCTTAACTGGTACAAACCAGATATAGACCTCGGTCGTATTTTCAGTACCTAGTGGGCTGGAGAACCCTGCGAGCCAAACCACAACATCCATTTGTTTAAGACAAAGAGAAGAAGCTGGAGTTTATCCATGCTATGGGCAACCACGTGTCCACACACACTGTTCACACAGAACCTGTGCAAATATTTTTAAAATTCCAGAGCCCACAGCGTGTGTGGGAGGGGCGAGGGGACCCTCATGAATCTTCCTAGTAAATCCTGAGGCTTATCGAATATTTATCAAAACTTAGCAGTTGTTTTGCCAAGGGTTTATGATAGATAGAATTTAGATAACTTCTGAAAATTAGGAGTGGATAATGAAATTCACATGAGGAATTTGTTGTTGCTGTTCAAGAGTGTCGTCTGGCACAGAGTTCAAGGGTCCTGGCCTACTGATATTTAAAGAAACTAACATTTCACTCCAAATTTCAGCTGAGTATATTTTACACCACAGAAAAGCCAGCTTGCATCAACCCAGCGTAACGTAACGCAGAGCACACCGCTCTCCGCTGCGAGGCTATTCCAGGGCAGCTCAGGAACTCCTGAACCACCGATGCTGGAGGACTGGGCTCAGGACCAAAGCACACCACCCACCGCATTCACAATCTGCAAAGCTGAACCAGCTGCTTCTCACTGCTGCCAGGGAGGTGGTATGTGCTCGGACTGTACCTGCCTGAGCTCCTCACACCAGCCTAGCGCCTGCAGCTACCACCTAAACCTGGCAGGGCCATGGGCAGCAGTGGCCCAGTGGGGCACACCAGCTGTGCCCTTTAAGGGTAACCAGATGCTTTAACTAAAACATACCCCTGCGGCCAGTTTCCAGAGAATGAGAACAAAGATGGATGTGCTAATATCCATAAAAGCAGTACATATTGTGGCTTTTTTTTTTTTTTTGCAAGACATTCCCAGCCAGCGGATTATAAATGCCATGCTTCATTACATTTTAAACAATAAAAATGAATGACCCATCTCCAGCGAGTGTCATATTTCTGGAAGGGAGGATAACCTGTGTGGTTAGGAACATGTCCTAAATCTATCTGCTCCATTAACCTTTGGAAGTTGGAGTAGTTCTAAGGTTTGAGAAGCAATTAATATCTTGCAGGCAACAACATTCTTGAATGGATGACCCAGGATTTCAGTTACACCTGAGCAGAAAGTAATACCTCACCAAGAAAAAAACACCCCATTTGAAAGTGCAGTGAGAGGTCATAAAAATTGCGGATTACTTTAGTTAGTCATTTGTAACAGGTAAATGCATGAGTATAACTTCCTGGAGTGGGGGGAAAGGTCTTTATGATTTTTCCAGGGTTATGAATACATAAATAACAATGGTCACTTAAGAAGGACAGAAGCTTTGGGATTAACCTTTCCACACATTTCTAAGTAACCTGTTGACCCAGTGAAGGATTTTTTTCTTGTTTGCTCTCCACATCAATCATATCTATAGGAGATGTAAACATTTCACCATCTAGTTCAAAATGAAAACTAGAAAATAATCACTCGACCTTTACAATTAGTTGTTTGCACTCAAGCTGCCTTTCAGTAAATGCATTACTACAAGAATTCTTGTGTAAGAAATGAATAGTTTTAGCTACATCACGTATTTCTCCCATTTCAGACAGAAGTCCATTCTCCCTAGCAGGTTTACAATGACCTTCCCCACTGCTCAAGGTACAAGAAATCCCCTCCCCACCATGGCATCTCCATCAGGATGGGTTTAAACTGTTGGTTTCTCCAAGGTGGGGTGTGCTCTCCAAGAGGTGCACACCCCTCCATGCCCACATGAGAGAGCAGGTCTCCATACCCCGCCCCCCACAAAAAGCATCCCCACCTCCCTGGTCTGGGGCTGGCCGCAGGCAGCCTGTACAGTGGGGTCATCAATAATAGGCCCTAACACTAGTCAGTATGAAAGCGGGGATTTAAGATTCAATATGTTCTAGAAGCCTTTGCCAGTGAGAATGTCAAGCCATGATGCAGAAGATACTATTTTTCTCTTTAAACTTTATAGCCCATGAGTATGTCTGGGGAGAGAAGAGGGCCACGTGATTCAGGCCACGTTATTGCACACCAATATCTGGGGCTTACAGATAACTTGCAAAGCTTTCCCATGCAAGTTTTCCAACATGAAAATAAAATTCATTGTCCAAAGTGGTCAAATCAGATTGCTAATCCGGCATCCCATGAAGCCAGCCACTGATTTCTGCTGGCATTGGGATGGGCCTTTGTTGCCTACCAAATATTGAGTAAGAACTAATTAAACTGTCTCTGTTTAGACACTGCCTCACCCAGGAGAGTTTTGCTCATGGTTGATTTGTAAACACAGCTATTATTTATAAATTGTGAGTCAGATTAAGGGACAAAAAGCTCTCCACTGTTACTTTAAAGGACCCTTCATCATCTAGCAAATAACTAGCAAACAAGGTTTGTTGATATGAAAAGAAAATCAGCACCAGACCAATGGCTCCATCATAATCACAGAGAATATATTAATCTCTTAATAACATGTCAAACTTCCTTTAAACTGTAGGAATTCTGCCTCTTTCCACAAGCTTTTTGAGTACAAGGGATTCTTTCTGGGTTTAGTTTGTTCTGGTTTTGCTTACACAGGGTAGGCATCTAATTCAGGTGCTCCACTACTTTCCCCAAGGGCGCCCATCTCTTCCCACTGGCTTTGCAAGGCATGCAACTCCCATCCTTTGCAGGACGCCCACCTCAAACTGTCATTCAATATCACAAGGCATGCAGCAAGGAAAAGCAGCTTACCGCATTGCCACCCCAGCTGTCCGTCACATTGGACTCAGCCCTGGAGCTTTCCATCCCTCCCATTCAGCTGCACCATGATCTCTATCAGGACACTGGACCAAGCTGGAAAAAAAAATAAATCTATGCAGTCCAACGACTGTATTGGTCTACTGGAGAGGCCAGCACACAATGAGACAGAAAAGGATGGTGGAAGAAAGGGATGCAGGAGCTGATGAAGCTGTCACTGCCTTCACGGTGTCTGTACATGGGTTGAGGTGCCCCAAGCACCCTCAGCACCAGCAGGTGCCAGCAAAAAAACCAGTGGGATCGGTGAAAAAGGCACCACTGATTTCAGTGGGTTCTGGATAAATAATTTTAAGTCCCAGGTAATTAAAGCAATGATCTGGCTCTTAACTTGTCATGCCACTGAAGTCATGCTGCCCACAGCCAGCTGCATTCATGGCATCACATAAAACGCAGTAACTACTTTACAATCAGTCAGGTTTATCAAACAATAGGTGCAGTATTTGGGGTATAATAAGCACCAAACAACAAATTGTACCTTTAATTCCTACATGCATTTTCCACGAATACATATGGAAATAAGTAAATCAGAACCTAATTACCTAATCAGCAGTGCCACCACTGCTGCTTGCGAGTAAGTGCACATCCAAATTCAAAGTAATCAGAAGAGACTTCAGAAATGTAAAAATTAAAGTTTGCAAGCATGTGATTTCACAGCGCAGACACATGTGCCATGGTTTAGCTTAATTATTTTTGATTAAAATACTAAAACACCACATATAAGTATCAGCTTGGCAAACATGGCATGCCACAGCTATTCAGTCTGAGTGCTACTAGAGAGTTACGTTTCTATTTGAAGAGAAACAAATAGACATAAGTAAGATTATTTATTTTTCTGTAAAGGATGACTAAGGACTGGCATCAGAGATGCTATCAGTTCTCTTCCATTCAGCCCCAACAGTATTCTTTAAAGCAGTCTCTGAGCTCTTTGCAATCCTTAGTGGCTTTTGAGCCCTATGACATTCTAGAAGAGCAAAAGGAGCTGCACGTACTTCATGGGGGGGAGGAGGCTGAAGCACACAGCGGGCTGTGCAAGTTGCCCAAGGTCAAATGAGAAGTCTGTGACCAAGATATATACCTCATGACTTGGACTTTTTAAATAAAAAATTAGCAAATCTTGAGAAAACTTAATTTTTGCCCTACCCCAGCCTCGCTAATGCAATTGAACCGTGCTGAGGAAAACTACAGCTATCTCTTTCCCTTTGTATCTTCCAGCAAACAAAACAGGGCTGTGCTACAGAGGAACTTAGTATTACTGCGTTGTAGGCTATTTTGAAGATGGGTAAAACATGGCCAGTGAATGCCTCACTGCTTCCTTCCCTGAAGGAACCCATGTCCCTCACACTCTACATAAGGCGACATTATTTGTCTGTTTGTTCTATTAAAGAGCCTTCTTTCACTATTTTAATGGCAATAGGAATTTCTCATCCTCCCAATTTAAATTAAGTAATTTCTCTAGCGCATTGCCTGGTGGAGTTACAGCTAACATGTCTTTGATTTACTGTCCCCACGGAAGCTGAGCAGGCTCCTGCTGCTGCCCCATCCATCCAGGACTTGGAGCCCTCCACCCCTCTGGGTCATCACTGTTGTGTTCACGTACATAGAAAAGGATGAGAATTTACCGTCAGCTGCTGAGCTGCAAACTGTGGAAGGAGCAGATACGTGGTGGTGCAGCCACCCCCTCTGATTTTAAGATTGCAGTTCACTGTACAGTGATTCATTCACCTCTTGTGGCTCTTGAGCCCACTGCCCAGCACGGCCCCGCAGCATCATGGCTCTCTTCCTCTCCTCCTTCCCCCCCAGCTTTTCCTTTGGCTTGAAGTGGACACCACAGGTTGTGTTTCAGCTTGTCTTCCAAACAGTCATGATCAAAATCTTCCTTAAGAAACGAGCCTGTCCCCCCCCTCCCCGCTGCTACACACCTTTTTGTCTTGATTGAGGGATGTGGAAAAGTGCAAGTGTTGGCAACACTGAAAATAAGCAGTGCCTTTAGGTTAACACAACATCGGAATTCCCAGGCGTTTAGGATTTACATTCAGCTCTGTCAAAGTGGAGAATGATTTCAATCTGGTCCGTTAAGCCACAGACTAATACTTTATCATGGATATATTTCAAGGAGGCCAATAAAATGAAACAAATAGGCTAACGAGCTAGAAATTCAACACAGTGGGGGGAACCCCCCCAAGCTCCTTGCTTTGAGAGTGCAAAACTGGATTCCTGGTTAATAAAGCAGATGCTTTTATTAATGCCCGGAGAACAGCTGAAGTGGGGCAATAATTGGCAGGGACCGACCTGGGGCTAATTTGAACAAACCAAATCGAAAGAAAACTTGTGCTTCCATGAAGCACCTCTCTCTCTCTCTCCACATTCCTCTATCCCAAGCACAATTTTTTTCTGAGCACACCCCACCACCACCCCCCAGTATGAAAGGATTTGAGGTTTTGACGTTGTTGAACTGTTTATCTCTAAAAACAAACTTTTGGGTTTTGCTTTCCCCCCCGCAGAATATACACATTGCCAAAAGTTCCCACAAGTTAAATGACAGAATTGTCTTCAAATGGCAACAGTACCAAAGCTTACTGCTAATGAGTTGCAGATCTGCATCATAATTGAACATCCAGATTTCCATTTACAAAAGAAGGATGTGGTCAACAAGAACAAATAACATCACAGAGCCAAAAAAATTATAATTAGGAAGAAATTTGCGGAGTCAAAAGTACAGTAACTGACATAAATATCAGCCTAATTGCTGAAGACACGGTGCGTGAAAAGACTAATCAATAGGGCCAATGTTTCACTCTGTGTCTGACTCCAGAAATGATACGTGGTAATATCAGCTTAAATTGTACAATCCCCGAGAAACATTCACAATGGGGTTTTCATGCTTCTTTCCCCCTTTAAAAGGCAGAGTGCTTGGGAAGTTATTTTCACTCTCTCAAGAAATAATGCATGCACACACACACAAGCAAACAAAGAAGACAGAAAAAAAAATGACACAAATAAAAGAAATTAAGCTTGCCATAATGTCTGTGTTTCATGTTAACAGGCTCACTGTCCTGCTGGGTTGTCCATAATACTCTATCACAAGCACTGTCAGGGGCCCATGCTGGGTGGCTAATTAAAACAATTACAAAGACAAAGAAGGTATCAATAGCATTCCAAGCAGCAAACAAAGAGATAAAGTAGTGAAGATTTAAATCATCAATGGTTGATCTCTCCGGGATGGTTTTGATGTGGGGACCAGGTCCCCAACACTCTCTCTCCCCTCTCAAAACCAGGGAGCTGGGTGGTTCACTTTGTATTATTTCATTACAAAAGGTGTAGGAACGATTAGTTCTTTAAGAGTAGTTTCTAAAAATTGCGGTGGAGTAAGGCTTTGCTGTTTGGAAGTTCCTATCTTGCAAACTTGGGATAGTTTTGTATTTGGTTTTACAAGATGATTTGTTTAAAGCTCACTAAACAGATTACGGCTTTTACGCATAAACCCCATCTCTTTTCTACCAGCAATTACAGGCATAAAATAGAAATGCTTCAGTTTTAATTCCAGGTTTTCACAGGTAGGGAGGATAAAGATATATCACAGAGGGAATCAATAGAAGGAGAATAGATGGATGCATAAATTAGGCAAGTTTCTCAGATTCCGTTAAAGATTTTCCCAAAAGTTTTGATAAAGACAATTCCACAAAGCAGTCTATATATAGAAAAATGGTAAGCAATCTTCAAGTGTTTGCAAGCCAAGCTGTAGTAATACTTTAGACAAACACGCTTACCTTGATTGAAGAGCGTAAACAGTAACAGTTGTTTTTCTCATACACTAAAATAAAGGCAGCTTCTTGAAAAGGGCTGTTTCATTTCATACAATCTATATGCCCCAGCACAAAATGTTACTTTGCAGAAAACCACTTTTCAATAAAAAGCTTTTAAAAAGCTTTTGTTATACTGATTTAGTTATCTACAAGACAGTTTACCCAAGGCTTACTAAAACTATACAGCAACCGTAGTTTTGTATAGGCAAAAAGTTATGTGAGTTTACAGGAGTTTCATTTGCTAAATTAATCAGAGTAAACCAAAGAGCAGAGCTGGGTGTGTCAGCTCTGTAAATGCATTCTGACTTCCATTCAGCTGTTCTTTTAATCATCAGGATAAAGAGCCAAAAACTCCAATTAGCCAACAAGAAACCTTGAGGGGCAATGACAGCTTTTTCTGATTGCTTCCTCTGATGGAAGAAAAGTGATTGGGAATGCAATAGTTAGAGAGAGATCAGCAGCTGAAATAAATAAGTAAATAAGTAAATAAACTGTTAACATAGAAAACTACAAATATGGACCATCTTTCTTAAAGAAGTGTGCCCTCAAAAATGTTTTTAATAAACTTGGAATAAAAACTTGCACTAAAGTGTCTACATAAATGTGCAGTTTCCCTCCGAACAACTACTGCAGCTGTTATTATGAAGGCACAACCACTCTACCCACGTTTGAAAAGTTAAAGACTAAGGATGGTAAAAGAGGACTTCTGTTTTAATGGAATTTGACAACTTGGTAGATAGCCTGAAAAAGCATGATTATTTGTGAAAGTAGATCATCAATTTGATTTTGACTGCAGCCCTCGGTGTGCATACATTTTTCTATGTGCAATTCTGCACCGATGCTGAAAGATTCCCGTAAGAGAGAACAGAGTGTAGTTTTGCAGCTTATAAAACACATTTTTACATGGGGAAGATTGTTAGTTTTATTGCCTGAGCATGCCAAAATGTAATGGAAGTGAAAAAGACACAAGCTCTGAATTAATGTACCAGAGGAACTCACAATTTATTTTGAGAGAACTGAGTGACAGGTAAGATCTATTTTCTAGCACATCCAAAACTTAGTATGACATTCTGAACAGGTTTCAAGAAATGATCATTGTTATTATTCTTTCATAGCAAAAGCTCCGTGAAACCTCTGATTTCTGTTGGGAGATTTCATGCTAATTTTGTAGTGACTTCTACATGAGCAGGATATGAATAACTTGAGGATTTCATAAATTAATGACTCTCAAACATCAGAAGGATTAAGTTGACACTAAACGTTTTGACTACAAGCTTCTTTGCCAAACAGAAAAAACATGTTACTCTTAACACAGAAACATAATCAAATTATTAATTCATTTTAAAACTCTAAAGTTTCCTTACTGAACTGAGCTGAATTTGTTATCTGGAATCCAAACCCTGGCAAAACTGGCATCGTTTAGATTTTCTGGCAATCATTTTGCACAGCTCCAAACCAACCTCCTTCCAGCTGTGTACGAGGTTGTTACACCAGGCTGGTCGCTTTGGAAGTTTGACAACAGAAGGCGATTTCAACAATTTCTGCCGTTCTTGTGTCTGAGGGTATCTGAGGAGGGAGAACAGAAAATGCTCGTCCTGGCATTACTGTGGGTCCCTGGGTGCCTTGTGGTCACGGTGTGCCCAGCCCATCAGGCTAAAAGCTGCGAAAGTCCTCACCTGCATGTTGTATATCTGCCCCCCTTGACCACCTATAAATCCCACCACTTTAAGCACTGCTCCCATGTCATCATGCTGACTCCCGACACTGATCTATTCATTCTGTAGCCGATATGAACAAGAGAAGCAGGTTAGGTTTAGGAGTAAACGTCAGGTCATGGAATCAAAGTGAAGAAGGAAAAAAGGGAAGATTTGTTGGCCAGGTGTGTGTTGTATATTAAAGCTGTTGCTCCCATAGCAAAATCTTTTTGCTTTATGCGTTGCCCTGTGTTTTCTTCCTTTTGTCATTTTTTACAAAGCCTCTCTTGGCCATTCTGGTTGTAACATGGGAAACATAAATTAGTTTTCTTAGCCATAAGTTGCAGATATTAGCAGAATTACATGATACAGCTTTCTGAAGAGGCTCCATCGGCTCCATTTTCTGACAAAACCAAAACCTGTCCCTGAATTTTATTAACCAGTGCAATTGCTTTTAACACATCAGGAAGAAAGACAAGGACTTTAAGTCCTGTTTGTATAATAATGGAAACACTGCGGTTTCTATTGGGGCTAACTCTTAAAACATCAGATCTTTTGTCTCTGGCCACCAGCAGTAGCTATATAATCCCTGGCCCACAATAGCACTCTGTAACACTCGCCTTGGCTGGTGTCTAAATTCTTGCCAAGCTTTTCATCATATCCACAGAAAAGAGATTAAATTCATATAACTGCTAATGGCCATTCATACAACTGCTTGTAAAAGCTCCTTCGTCAAGCACATAGGTCCATTTTGTAATAAATATCTGAATCCAGAGAAGACTGCAATCTGCCTCCTTGCCCCTGCCTGCTACAGTCAGAGGTGCAGTCACTTATCGCTCGGTGCAGGACACCTGGCTGTAAGGCTTCCCTACACAAACCTGCTCTAATTTGCTGCCCCTCATTCATTAGGAAAAACACTACAAACAACTGTGAAGACACCCAATATCGACATATATTTGTTAACTCAGATTGCTTAATCTTATAGGCAAAGGGGACTGATTCCAGAAAGGAACGAAAACCTTTTAAATGCTTAGCGTGTCAGGAACTTCTTGAAGCTTTCTGAAAGTTTTGGGAGCGTTTACAAATTCCTTCTTTCATGTACTAAAGGAAAACAGGATACTGTAATTATGCTTTTATTACTGTGATAAAGACAGTTATGTTTTTATGGAGGTATACTTAAGAAGTATATAATACAAAGCGTGATTCCGTGCCGATTTTCAGAAGAAGCATTAGAGCTGGGTGTTCAGATCCTATAGCAAGTTCCTTGGGTATGCCTGTAACTTCATGTCGACACAACTGATTCTCAAGCGTGCTGCTGGGCTGGACGGAGGGTGGATGAAATGGCCGTACACCATTGCCATGGTGTGTGGCCCTTGGAGGCCCTACTCACCTTGACTTGCAAACCACACACAAGACTAGTGCACATCAAATTAAGTTCACATTATGCCTGCGTTGTATTTTTCTGAGCACCACATGCTATTTAATCTTCTAAGGATTAAAATACTCTCATTGTACATAATCATAATTTTGCTTCGGCAAGACTGGTCAGTTACCAAATGTTCTTGGTGGCAGAAGATATCTGAACTACGTGATAGCAAGAGGAGGGAAAAAGATGGAGCAATTCCAGGTAAAAACCTGGCACAATTAATACTTCTAATGTTTGGGAGTTCACCAGTCAGCTTTGGAGATACTCTACAGGTGGGAATGAGGGCTAGAAACCTGAGCTTCTCCAGAAGAGGAGTTCCAGATCTGGTACAGGAACCAGCTGTTAAGCTGTGCCATAGACTGTGCCAAAAGCCCCCTGAGCAGCACCCCAAACTGCGAGACCCATCCTCTGCCAGAGCTTGGCCTCTCGGGGGCTGTAACTGAAGGCTGGCTGGAGCCAGGGAGGGGGGTCGTGGCTGCCCCACAGCCACCTGAGGGGCACAAGCCCTTGGGCTCCAGCCCCTGCTTCTAGGACTGCTTCTGTGTCCTGTCTAAAGATGGTTTTACAGAAATCACATAAATAGAGCGAGGCCAGAGAGCAGTAACTGTGCTTTTTCTCGTGAGAGAAGAGGCTGCCTGGGACATGTGGGACATGCACAGCACGGTGGTTACCACTCATGACGGAGGGGCTCAGATGCAGTTCCATCGAGACAGACAAGGGTAGAGGGCAAGAACTATTTCCTCAGTAAGGGCTCTTAGCAATAAGCTACAGCACCGGAGGATACAACCACACCTGGTGGCAGCAACCTTTTAAACGAAGAGCAGGACCTCTCCTTCAAAGGGGAAGATATTTGTGATGCTTCTGGGCTTTCAGTTGTAGGTGAAGACAGGTACACAACTGCTGGCCTCCACAAGGCATTCGGGGTGCCCTAAAGTTGTCTTCAGCATTTCTTAGTGGCTTGATTTAGTGCTCCATGCTCAGCACATCTTTTTCTGTCCATCTTGTTGTGGGCTGCTGAGCTTTCTCCACGCAAACAGCAAGAGTCTTGCAGCTCTTAGCACCTGAAAATTCATGCCAGAGCATCATGCTAAGATCACAGCCTTAGGGAAGAAGATTGGATCTGACCAAACATCCAAAACGGATTTTTTTCTGCAATCCCAGAACTCTACATATATTGCTGATACAGTGACAAGTTTTCTGACTGTGTAACTGCTGTGATTTTTTGTGCCACAGGGCAGTAAGAGTTTAGCAGTGTCTGTCTCGGCACTAATTGCCTTGGATCGTTTCAAAAGTCAGAGTATCCCCCAACAGAATTTCTAGGGGAAACAAAACTAAAGTTGCTAAATAACAGAAGAACTAAAGCTGCTATGTTTTAGACAATGCTAATGGACATCAAATTAAAAATTCCCTAAGAAATAATTCCTTCTGCTTTTAATAATAGCTTCAGAGTTAGAGACCTTTTTTTATTTAATCAACCTGCTTAAAATTCTTGCCTCCAGCAGGAAAGAATCTCAATCAGAGGGAGACAAACATTCATTAAGCTTTGTACAATAAACCTGCTCTGCAGCTGAAGTGCTATTAATATCATTTTACAGAAAGGGGAAATGGAAGAATAGTGAGATGGGAGTAACTCGCTTGGGGTCACAAAGAGGTTCATGAAACCATGGTAGAGTAGTAAACCTTGAATCGGAGACCTCTACCACAACCCAGGGCCAGCATGCCCTCCCCCAGTGTGCTCTGCCACATCGCCTGGTGTTTATCATTAATTACTTCCCCCCTCCTTTAAAGCAATAAAGTTTATAAGATATGAATACATTGTTTTCTTGAAGATCTAAACATTTAACCCTAAAAATTGGATTCCAGAACACAAAAGCAATTCTTTTAATACTCATTTATTTTCTGAATTAATGAACACTATTAAATAGTGTCCAGTTCCCCAATCTACCCCACTGGCCATAATCTTTCTCTTTCCCACCAAAGATCACTCTGAGGAATCTGACAGACAGCAGTTTTTCCTGTCCTGCCAAACACGAGCCAAGACAAGTGTGCCATGGATCCTCACCAGGTGAAAAGAGACAAAATGAGTTGTAGGACAACGGCTTTGTCAATTTGACTTATGTCACCTTAGCTGCTAGTATGTGACTTGTGGTTGTTGTGTTTGCTGCTGGGAAGATACCGTACAGGTACAACAGGTCTCTCTTGCAAAAGCTACTAGTCCACTCCTAGAACCATTTAAAATAATTTTACTGGTAAGAAAGTAACATGCAGACCAGATCCTAACTAATTAAGCATCTGTAGAATTGTAAAGAAGAAAAGTTTCTGTGAGAGAGGATGGAGCAGTTGGTACAATAGAAAAAAAACCAAACAAACCCCAAAACAGTGGATTAACAAATCTGGTAGATTTTGTCACAGGTTTGTACTTTTGTAAAGTATGCTTTAATCTTGGGAAGTTATAAATATATTTTACATATATGAATAAGATGTATATAACATACTATGATACACTGGGTGGACAGGAAACAGTAGGTTAGTGCAAAGATAGCTCAGACTTCAGCATCTGACAAAATATTAAGAAAATTATAATGACTCATTTTAGAGAAATGTTAATGTTAAATAGCTATTTAACAACTGTAAACATGGACAAAGGAGGTGAAAGATAGAACATATCTCCCAGTTTAACCTTTATTTTTTGCCAGATGCTCAGGGGACAGGCAGCAGGTCTTAATGCACTAGGGTAGAAGTTCTACGTTAAGGTCTAGCATTTGCAGTGTCCAAACTCTTGCTTAACAGAACAGAAAATTCTGGCTCCAATCCCAGCTGTATGGACATCAGTATGATGGATGCTAAAGATCTGATTTAAAGATCACTGGAAGTTGTCAGTGGTCTCTCTTACTTTGGCAAAGTTCAGGATGGCACCAACAAGATCTGAAACAGAGGTAAAGAACCAGCTGTCCAAGGCCTGGCACTGGTTATCACACATCAGCTGGCTTATCATAGTTTTATCGCACTGCAAATGGAGAGTGAAACATTCATCAGCACTGTTTACAGGGTTTTACACTTGTGAATTTTATCATAAATGTGCCGCTGCTGAGCTCCACAGTCAGCTACAGCATCTTGGTGGATAAGGAATAAGGTTGTACCAGTCTTTGGCTGAGTCCTCAAGGTTTGTCCAGACACCCAGAATCCCCCCTGCAGCATCCTGCCAGCACCAGGAGCTGCAAGGACCCGCTCTGGAGCAGCTACAAACTGGCCTGGCTACAACAGAGTCTTCCACCAGTCTCCAGTTGTATCTATCCATACGTTCAATGCAAATACCTCAGTACAGACATTAAAAAACTTCACAGCCCTATTGCCAAAAGAAAGGTGTTACAACCAGGACTCAGATCAGGCAAAGTGGGGGAGAATAAGCAGACTCTTCAAAGCAGAGGCTAACACCGTGAGGGGCTTCAGCAGCTCGGTGCAGGGCATGGAGAGAGCATGGAGTGGTGACATGTAAGAAAACAAAGGCTTTTTTTTTTTTTTTTTTTTTTTAAAAAAATAGTAGAGTGAAAAGCCCTGAGATGCTTAAGGTAACCCTCACAATAAAGCAAGTGTTCAGCTGGGGCCCTCACCTAGGTACTATTTGACACAGCTCGTGCCCCAGGAGCAGGCGCGCGGCTGGTGTCACTCCCCAGCACAACCAGCTGCAGGTCACCTCGCCTTCTCCTCTTGCACTTCCCACTTATGTAGGTTAGCTGTCCCTGCAGAAGGAAATGGAAACTAAAAGGACTTTTAGTTGACTTAATTAATGCCTGTAACACTACCCAATTGACATCAGCACCTTGTCTGTCACTCGCTATAGGAGGGGGGAGATTTGTTAAAAATAACAGCCTATTTCCGTTTCTCCAGCCCCAGCTCCGCCACAAACCAGTGGAAAGAGCCAGGGCCAAGTCAGTTAGTGACATCTTAAGGCTACTAACAGAACTGGCTGGGTAGTTTATTGGATGCATTTTATATTATACAACTGAAGGACCAGTATATTGCCATTCCTCATCAGAGTACTTACAGTCAGAAACACCTGGGCATCGCTTGGTTAACATGCTGGTTACCCAGAGACTGGTGTTGAAATACACAGCTCACAAAGAAAGTTCAACTTATTTTAAAATAATAATAAACAAAAGTAATCCGCATGTCTTTCTGATGCTAAAACAGAAAAGAAGCGCCTCTAAGCAGCATGGATGAAGGAAGTGAGTCTCCAACACATCTCTTGTCTTTACAGGGAGTATTTGCAAAGCCCAACTTCAGCCTCATGGTCTTAATTTCTTTGCGTATCAATGCAGAGAAAGAAGCTGTTCCGATGGGCGAGCCAAAAGCTGACACTTCTGACTCAGCCTGGAGAAAACCATTTCCCTCCACTGATACGGAGCAGGCAGGGTGTGATTAGCCTCATTAGGCAATGGCCAGCCTTTGTGACTATCCCCATTAGTCTAGATTGCAAAGTTATAAATGGTGCTTTAAAACAAAAATCTTTTTGAAGCAATTCCTTTACCTTCTATTTGTAAGCCTCTAAAAGAGTTGTAGGTGCTTTACAAATATAACAAAGCTACTTTTGTCACCCTAAAGTGATAATCCTGCAAACTTCCCATCTGCACAAGGACTCACCGATATCACCACGACTAATATTTGGCAGGATGCTCCCTCCTGGAGCCTCCCTGGCCCCAGCCAGAGCAGAGAGGCTCACCCAGGTACTTCCAAACATCGCTGCTCCTGGATCTGCTGTTCTGTCTTAGATGCTGTAGTTTCTGGAGCAGAAAAACTTGCCCCAATCACCATGGCTTGCAGTACAGCACTATAACTTTAACCACCACTGATAATGTTATTCACTTTAAAAAGATGAATCAGAGCAGCAGTAGGACAACCAAATGCGCCATAAAGTAACTCCAGCTACCAGCACGGCACCCTGCCTTGGAGGGTAACAGAACCTGGATGTTCAGCAGGGAACCTCAGCATCTTACATGGGCATTTGCTCAGTGACTGCTGTGTGCAGCAAGGAGCAGCTGGGACTGGAGCACACACATAAATATATGATTTCAAGAGCGGTGGGAGCTGGTGTTTATATCTAGAGAGAGGAGGAAGGTGCATGTTCTCCAGCTGTGGCCCGTTGGTCAAAGCATGCTCGCTAAGGGTGAGAAGCAGCTGGCCGGTTCTGCGGGCATTACTCAGCTTGGCCTTCAGCTGAGGACGGTATGAAAAGAAAACAAAGTACTGAGTACTCCACAATTATCAATATAAAGTCACTGACCTAATGCCTGCAGGAATCGTTACGGCTGCAAAGAAGAGGAGGGGTCTTCCAGAGTCACTGTTTATATATCATGTATAACACAGCTACACCTCAGCAAAACAAGCAGTCAAACCCTTTGGAGAATTCCAGCATTAAATTACTTCCTCCACTCTCAGAGTACCATAATTTATGTACGATACAGCTGAGAGAATTCAAAGAGCGAGCTGTCCTGGGGGATGTTTCATTTCACAGCCTGTGAATTCACACGCAGGCAGAACAACCTGGTGAAAACCAAGAGGTTGCCCTCACCAAACGAGCCTGGCTCCACACCTGCTGCCTGAGCACAGCTTCACTTGTGCCAAGTGCAATGAAACTTTATTCACTGTTTTTATATACAGTACTGTCTTAAAACCATCTTTTTAAAAGCTTGGCTGATCTTTGGAAGCAATTATTATATTGCTTGCTTTATATGCTGCTTATTTCAGAGGTTTAGGCGAGACGAGATGTCTGAGTGGTAATATCCTGGCTACAGTCTCACACACAAAAATGTATGATACTTTTGAGCAGCTCATCCACGGAAAATGTAAGGTTTAATACCTCTCAGCGAGACACACCTTTACCTCCCGTGGTAGAGATGTTGTTTTGGGAGCAAGAGTTCACAGGCTTTATCATCACTGACATCTAGCCAACCAGTTACGAGGGCATGTACTAAATCACTGAGTATGGGAGAATATCAGCCTTCCTATGTAAGTTTGGGTAAACTTGATCCTGAATCTTTACTAGAGGTTTTATTCATTATTTGATTGATAAACTCCTATGAGAACCTCCTGCACCAGCCAGGCTGGTGACTTGTACAGCAGCCTGGGCTTCCCCACTGGCACCACGACTGGGCATCCATAATAGGTGTGCAAGTGCAGACTGTGTTAGCATTTTTGTGGTTGATACATGAAGTTTCTTATTTAAATAACTGAAATGGTTACCCTTATCAATTTACCAAACAAACAACATACCTCAGTGTCTGATCCTTTTAAGCCATGGCTAGATTTTGTCAATCAAGTCTGTTGGGACCTCTGGCACACAAATGACAAATCAGAGTGTTACTAGAACTATTGACACACATTTTTAATACATAACTACTGTTGTTATATATAATCAGAGCTGATAGAGTTTAGCATAAAAGGGTATTTTAAAGTGCCAATAAAACCACTTAGCTTTTACAACACACCGCGTTTACTCCATTCCCCCCCCTTCCTCCAAAAAAGCTTTTCTTTTGAACTAAGCAATTTATATATTGGGTCAGTGTTATAAAGCAGGTATTTATAGCAGATTTCAATGGAGTGGAAGCTGGAATAAAGGCAACTTGCTTTTAAATGCAGCACAGAGGCAATTTTGCATTGATAAGATTATCAGCTGTTTGTACATAGAAGATGATGTGGTCACTGAGAGGCCTCACATGCTGTTTCTGTAACTGTAACCCAAATTACTTGCTTTTCTCACAAATCATTTGTACTTCAATTTTTCTTAGACTCATTCAATGTCCGCTGAGTAACCTGTTCAACAATTAGGAGCCCAACTAAAGAATTTAACTGATAATACCACACTGTCTTCTTAATTTAATCCTTTTCTTTCCAAAACCCACAACAAATGCATCACCAGACTAGTGATAAAAGCGACTCTAAGTTGTATTATCACTGTAAGATGATCACACATGCAGACAGTTGGCCATAACTTGTGCTTTGTTATGCCTCAGTGTTGCATTTATTTTGGAAATCAGTTTGGTATTGATGGCGTAACTCATCAGCGATACTAACCAGCCCCTTACTGCCAAACTGCTCTCAATTACCATAGTGGCACCTTCTTCCTTCCAACAAGCCAGCTCAAAGCAGCGGGACTGGGGTCACATAAAATTAGTGAACACCCAGCTTTTGCCCAAGTGTGAATACAAAAAATTATATGCAATATTTAAATGGAACATCTTTACAATTAAAAGGAATAGGGTTTCCATTTTTGGGAAGTACACTGCAAATAAATTGTGTTTTTGTAATTGTTTTCCACTGGTAAAAATGCAGAAAGAAAGAGAGGAATGTTCTTAAGTTTATGGTATACTCTGTGTCTAAATATGAATTAATAATGATAGTCTTTGTGATTTAAGGAAATTAACATCTTTATAGCATGGATACATACAAGATGGAAAACCTTTGAATGAACTGGATTTTCTATATGAATTAATACTGCTTTAATGGTGAATGTGTTTATTTTCATTTTTAATACTTGCTGCTAGTTATCATTGTAAATAGAAGAATTGTGTGTGTGTGTCTAGTTTTCCTCTAAATACAAAGTATTTCTATTTAACAAATGCAAAAATTGAATGCATACAATGGAATGTGCAGATGCAGATGCATGGCCAATAATAGAAATCTGCACATGCAAATAGACTAATTATGCATGCACGTGCCAACGGCTTGCGAAACAAGTATTTGAAAACCTAACCCAAAACAGAAAACTGGCACGTCAGAAAGGCAAAAGAACAAGTAATGCAAACTTTTTTTTCTGTTTTCTTTTGTATTACTGCTACTTTCTGTACCAGTATGTGTGACCAAGCATATTTTAACTAGTAATCTAACACAAAGCCTGCTGAAGTCAATGGAACGATTCCTACAAAGTTCTGTGGCCACACGAATAATATACTCAGAGCTTAATACAGACAGGACTTCGTATTTCTGTGCATGGATTTTATAGACCATACCTTTTCATATAAACTGCATTGATAGCTGGGTTTACTCTTAAAGACTTACCTACATGGGAAGGAAAAGAGGATTAATTTAAATTTAAACATTTTGCTGCAGCCGCTCTGTACTAGCTGGTGCTTGGTAACTCTGCCAGAACCAGCTAGGATTTTGCCTCGAGGCACTGGCTCCAGTGGAGGGGTTTCCCTCAAAAAAAAGGCACCCAGCCCCTGTGCCAGGAATCCCCCCTCCTCACTGCTGCCAGGTCCTGCCCAGCTGCTCCTGCTGCCGTGACATCAGGGACATTGGATACTAGAGCATCTGGAAGGGACAGGCTCAAAAAACATCCTGCAGCTTGGGTTCTCTTATGGCACAAGGCTTTTTGGTTTGGGCCGTTTTGGTGCTGTAGCTGAATGGGTGAGGTTTCTGGGTCTGCTGGCTCTTTGGCTTTGTACATCCCGAGTAAAGAAAAAACTGACTGTGTGTCAGCTTTTGTTAAACATGCTTTATGCACTTTTCTTAATTTTATATTGGAAGGGGGATATCATTTCACTGAGGGGGAGCGTTTGCTAAATCATGGTCCTGCCCTGTAGGACTGAAGGATGAATAAAAGGCAGGTGGGCTTGCCTGAATATGATACCATTTTACTATGGCCAATGTGCTGGTCAGCACTCCTAAGTTTGGGATTTATTGCAGAGGCTTTAGAGATCTGTAAAACTTAAAAGAAAACAAGGAAAGAAGTAAGAAGAAAAATGAAAAAGACAGGCTTAGATGACCTTTACCCTATTACAGAGGAATATTGTGCTGTCAGAGTAGAATTGAAACCTAATTTAAATAAGCATTTTCTTCTTGCAAAACACTTACTATTGAGAAGTGCAAGGTCTGCCCCCCTCACCTTCCCTATCTGAAACATTTTGGCTCCAAGCTCAATGCCCAGAGGCTGGCAGGTGTCTCTTACCCCTTCAGGAGGGCACCAAACGTGGCTAACCAGCTCCAGCATGAGGATGGAGATGTAAATCCCCACCAGGCTGTTCGTTTGATCACCACATGTGGAGGAGCCGTGCCAGGCGTTAGCATGGCAGCAGCGGTACAAACAGTCTTGAGTCCATAGAGCTTATACAGAGGATTTCAGAAACTGATATGAAAAAGCAAGTAGAGGGCCAGAGGTGGTTTTTTTTGCAGAACGTGCCAGTCCCTCATGGTGGCCTTTGCTTAGGATAAACACATTTTCTGCTACCTCTTCATCACCGATTATCCCAAACTCTTTACTTTCCTGTTTTCCTTTGAGATAGGCAGACTTTCCTTCCTTGATCTCCTGTTTCTCAGTGGCTTCTACACTGAGCGTTTTCCCTTTTTGGCCCTTATTTTTCTTTCCTTTGAAAGTCTGGAAAATGCTGGACAGTGGCTAACTGGTATTCTTGAGTGTTTGGACACGAGGACTATGCAGGAGAAAACAAGCAGTGAATATCTGTGGCTCAGTTTCCATGGCAACAAAGATTAAAAATGAAAAAAAGGCACCTGCTCATAGTTGTTGAGATGTTTTCGAGATGAAGACTCCCTTGTCCAGCTTTTGTCCGTCTCATGGCCTGTGGAAGCATAGCACAAGGACCAGAAGCACTCACTCGCACTGATGCTTAGCAGTGGTCAGCAGCTCAGTCGGAGATTACAGCTCCTCTACAACATATTTTAGCATGAGACAGAGAGGTAGCACTGCTCCCTGACCACAGTTTCAGAGCATTTTATGTAAACATGGGGAGCAGATGGCGAGGCTGGCGAACGGGGCCGGAGTAGCGGTTACATGTAACCCTGCAAGCAGTTCCTGTGGTCAAGGACTCATCGCTGACTCACACAGCTGAACAGCTCAAACACACACTTCACCACTGCCATGTAAGGAGTCCTGGAACACAGACGAAATTAAACAAGGCAGTAATGAAGTAAGAAACTCGAGCTGCTTTTGGACAACCTTTTATTTCAGTAGTTTTCTGTGGTGAAGAGCCTTTTCCAGAGCTCCTACCAGTAGGATGGCATCAACCACTTGCTCCATCCTCAGTGAGTGCTCTTCTCTCTCCACATGGTGTAGTTGGCATGTGAATATATCACAGCCAGAGACTCTTGGAGAGTTTCGGGCAGTTCAAGCAATGAAGCCAATGAAGATGCTAACTGTGATCTGATGGTAATGTGCAAGGAAAGGATAAGGCTCAGGGAAAGGGTGAAAGAGGCGAAGTAACAGTGGCCAAGCCTGCGGGCTGCCTCCGCAGGGTCCTCCATTTGTTCTGTGCCAAATTCAGTCATTCTACGGCAAAGATGACAAGCACATCATTGCTGAAGGAGCCCTCAACTATGCAACCCTCAGTGCCCTGCTGTTGCCTCACCTGCTTCCAAGATGAACAGTAGGTTGAAGCCTGTGTCCCTCCCACCGTGCCACAACCCCAGCCAGCTCACAAAAGGGATGAGGCGGTTGGCACGTTGCAGCGGAACCAGGCTTCTGCCATCTTCCTTAGCTTTATCTTCATGCCACTTTGGTGATTCTTAGAAGGTCTGTCAAAATCCAGAGTCCACCACCCACCCAGGCAGAGGCCCAGGGCCAGCAGAGCCCCTGCTCCTGAAAGGCAGAACCACCCTGGTCCCGGTGGGAGCCGTGGCACCTCAAGAAACCAGTGGCCAACCAACACGTCTTCTCACCCCGATGCCACCTGGCCTGCCGCAAGGATTTAGCTGCAAATGTGAACTTGGTTTTCCAGAGAACTTCCCTGCTGTATCTTCATCAAAACACTGGCTTTACCCTGGTGGCTTCAGTGCTTTGAACTTTACTCCTGAATCCAAACGAAGCACAAATGGGACCAATTGACACTGTACTGAACTTTTAAGGCTGACACGCTATTTAGCAACTTATTAATGCTAGATCTTTTGAGGAAAGTTTTCACTCACCATCCGCTCTAAAGAGCTTTGTCAAACTGTAACCATTTTAATTTTACTACAATTGCCCCTGGAGGAGCTGTTGAAAGTTATACCAGCTGTACATTTATTTTACTGTTTTTACCTCCCTTTTTTCTGATCATCAGTCTGTCAAGGCTATCAAGATTTACATTTAAATGTAAAACTGGACTGTCCACCAAATAGCCTTTGAAGCTATTAGCTGTGAAAGATAATCAATTGGGAATGGGCCCCTGCAGAGCACTTTCAAGCAGAGTCATCACCAAAAAGCAATTTTGCTGGCAGGCTGCTTTTTTTTTTTTTTTTTTTTTTTTTCTCTGAAAAAAAGTCATGAACATCCCTAGCCAATTAAAGTTATATCAATGGCTGATCTACATGATTTTACAACAAAAGCAGAATTTAACATTGTTTAGGCAAATTGATTGTTGTGATAAATTCAGAACTTTTTAGGAGGGACTGAGCAGCAAGGATCAATGACTTTTTCATAATCCCCCAGCAACTGTACGTACTTAAAGAAACAGAATGATGCAATATGCCCAGAGATGAGGAAAAGTGCTACTATTTAAGATAACAAGCCTTACACCAGTCTTGTAAAAATTTAAGGTAGATTTTTACCACCTCTTTAGCTTTACAACTTTAACATGGCAATCTCACATTGTTGTTTTTCTAAAACTGTGTCACCATTTATAGTCCCTTTTCTTTATTAGGATAAAAAAACATGTTTCACAAAGAACTTTAATCTATTAATTATGACTGCTAGGCATTATGCAGTTTAGCTTTATGCATTCCTGTCCTGTCAAATTTTCCTTCAGGCCATCATGGGATGGACTATCTCCAGTATCTATCTAGGTATTTGCATCTCACTCATCACTGAGGTATCCAGGTTATTCTCATCTTCACAATATACTTCTGAGGTGCACGTCACCCTCTCCAGGTGGAGAATTCAGCAGCACTACTCCAGTGAAAATACATATTACTAATATAATCATTAAATATGGCCAGCAACAGCAAGGGGAGACATGCTTCCCAAGTATGAAGTTGTGTGAAGAAAAGGCGGGGGACGCGTATTTTCTTTCAGAGACTGACATTTAAAAGGTGCAAACACAAGAACCACCAAGCAGAAGGGAGCGATGGCTGGGGGCTGGGAGACCCAGCGGGGGCGCAGCCGCCCTGCACTGCGGGCCTTGCTCTGCCTCACCTGGCCAGGGGGTCCCAGCCTCCACAAGCTTCTATTTTGTGATCAAAAGCAGAATGATGGAAAATTGCCTGAGCAGCTCTGAGCAACAGGGATATGCAGCCCAAGTCTGCTATATAGGGCCAGCCTGTCTTTCCAAACACTGCCTATACAGACAGCACAAAGATTTTTAACAGCTCTCCTTCATTTTGAAAACTGTCAGTGGGAAACTCAAGATGTTGGAGGTTTCTCCAAGCTTTGTTTTAGGTGTCTGTCACATCGGGTTCAATACATCGGAAGATGTTCATGGCACATGTTGTTTCATCCAGGAGCACAAAAAGGCATAAATGCATTCCGGTATCCTTAAAAAATAACCAAATCAAAACACAACAACAAGCAAACAGACAAAAAACTCTACAGGTCCTCAGATAATTATTTTCCAGGTAATGCTCAGCTTTGACCCACAAAATTCGCCCACTCCATCACTAACCAAGAGAGCTTTTGCTTCCAGACATTAAAAGCAAGTTTACATGTTTGAAATTAGGACCTCTGAGCAATCCCCACAACGAACTCTGAGCAATCCCCACAACATCTCTGCCAAAGTTGAATCTGCAATAATACATAATTCCTGGTTTTTATGGAGGCAAAGCAAACTCCTGAAGCTTATGGAATAAATTATCTGATATCACAGTTCACAGAACTCAGTGGCAGTACAGCAGCAGACCCTGAACATAAGTGTTATTTGTTACTTTAACGGTACACAGCATTAAAAAAAACCCCAACTTTACTTTGTCATGGATTTTTTTTACTTCCCTACAATATTGTGAAGTCTCCAGAAGATGAAAGACAGCCATGTAACCAAATACTGTATGTTTTATGAGTCCTTCTCCGTGTCTAGCAACTGGAATAAAGACAAAGGCAGAACTGGATACCTGAGAGAAAAAAAAGCTTTTCCTGTGACAGACTTTTAATTCACAATGATACCTGAGACATTATTTCCTCAGGTCACTATAGAAACCTTTATCACCTTATGAAAGGTCATCGGGATAAGTGACAGGAGACATCAGTTTCTCTTAACAATATTGGTTTATCTTCTTAAAATTTAAATAACAAGGCTAAAGATTTTCCAACTAGAGATGTAAAAAGCCATTAAGAGTATCCAGTCAATATTCCTGAAATTATAGGATAGAAGCCTTTCCGCTGAGGACACAGCAAATGTTTTTACAGACACCAGAGCATCATCACATTGCAAAAAGGATGACTACATTTTGACTGCAAATGCAAATAAAAAATCAGAAATACAGAGTAAAGCAAATGTATAAAAAACACAGCCCAAAAAAGCCTTTCCCCAGTTGTTTGTAATCTAGAGAAAAATGTCTTGGCTTGGTTCTTACATTTTTAAAGAACAATTTAAAACCCCACAACAGAAGGTACTTTCCAGTGCAGTCAGATCATAATAGCAATAAATAGCTCTGCCAAAATGATTAGGAAATATTCTGATTATAATTTTTTTAATTGCAAAAGCCATGTGTGTTCAATAGAAGGTTGGTTTTCCCCCAGCTCCCAAAAGAGCTAGCTTTGGGCCAAGTTCTGCTGCTTTTAGGTCTCATCTTGATCCCACTTGTCCAGGAGCATCTGCATATCCAGCAACCCCCTCTGTGGATGGGACAAATTGATGCTGGTTTTGAGCAGGAATCTGCCATTTTGATGCAAATGACAGCTGAAGTATCTATCGAAACCGCATAAAAGATACTAGCAACATTGGTAGAGGGTTTAATCCAGAGTGCTGCTGGTTTATTGTTCAGACTCTACACTGGGACACCGTGCAGGAGCTCCGGCAGAAGCCTGCCACCCTGAAACACATTCCAAGGTGTTCAAGACCAATTTTTCTTTGGACTTTGGATTTTTTTTTCCCTGCTGCATGTTTCTACCTCAGAAAAAGAAGAGGGAAAAGCACATTCTAGCAGGTCTTGCAGAGGATAAGCCTCTGCTCACGTGATACTTGGGTCAGTTTTAAAAAGCAGTGGCATGGAGTAACAACAAAATCATAAAAGGTTGGGAAGGATGCAAGAGCAGGGGGTTGCTTTATTTTAAATGCACGCAGGCTACACACCACTGCTTGGTTAGCATTCTGGCTAATGTTCTTGCTCCGTTTACCCTCATTTCTTTAAGCAGCCATAGGGATCTGTATTCACAAAAGAGGGAGGACTGTAACGCACTGTAAACTCCCAACCGGGACCCCACCAGCAAACAGTGTAAAAACCATGAGACTGTGCAAAGAGCAAAACTGCAAACGAGCGTGTGGAAGGAAGCTAACGGTGGAATATTGAGTTGTACATTTCCCTCTTAGAGCTCGTTCAGTGCAATGCAGTGTAAACATCATCCATTTTGTAACAAGTGAGCACAAGCGAGAAGGGCTCCCCGGCAGCAGCCTGGGCGGCCGGGATTGCTCGCTCCGTGCCACATGCGCACAGGGAGGGCTTGGAGATCCCCAGGCAAGAAGAACAACATCTATCCCAATATTTCGTCCTCAAAAGAGACAACTTGCCACAGAGCTCTGAGGCTATGGCAGAACTCCAGGAAGGTACACTATTTATTTACCATGTGCTTGAAAGTAAGCAAGCTCTACAAGAGACACTTGTTACGAATTACCATGCTCTCTCAAGGGATAGTCTTGTTGATAACATGAAGAATGAATTAAATGAATATCTGATTAAAACAATCTGCTTCTGCCAGCTCCAAAACACAGAGACCATTAATGTCATACATAGAAATAAAGCCACAATATTGGAACAGAAGATTGAAAAAACAATTGCCCCCATGTTAGCCTTGGTTATCAGCTGCTTTCTTCGGTTTTGGTTTGGTTTTTTTTTTTTATTTGTTAGGGTGGAGGAGAGAAGTCTCTAGATTGTTCCCTTCACATAATGCAATCAGCTAAACAATGTTGAAGAAGCAGCACTAAGCTTTGTCTATTCATTCACACCATTTTGTTATCTTTCCTGTTTATCTTAGAGACACACACAGGACAAGAATGAAGGTTAGTCTTTACAATATGACAAATCTACTGGTTTCCTATTTTAGAAGGTAAACAAGGCTTTTTGTGAAACTGAAATGCAGATAACAGAGCTGTGTAACATTAATTGTGACATTAGATTGAACATGAGATTCCTGGACGTGGTAGTGCATCCCCTGGGTGCAGGTCTGTTGGCCAAGTGCAAACACAGATAAATTGCAGGTCAAACCATCAGCTTTGTCAAAAATGGTGTATTTTTATCTTTCTTTCAGTATGCAACAATTCTGCAGCTGCAAACCATGTACAGATTAAAATTAATTAACAGGGAGTAAAAAATGATCAATTTAATGTAAATTGTGAGCCACAGAACTGCTTCATGGGCTTTTAACAGTAGAAAACTTTGGACGCATTCTTTATTTGTGGCTTTTTATCTAAAGTGAAAGCAAGATTTTACAGCCAAGCGTTTTGCAACGTCGTATAAAAGTGGATTCTGAAATGTTTTTACCGGGCAACAAGTTAAAAGCAGGGAACTGTTTAACAGGAAACTAACACCAAGCAGGTCAGGCCACACTTAGCAGCTTATCTGGATCTCTAGCACCATCTATAGAGGACACAAAACACGTCATGCTCCTGAAACCCTGCACGCGGAGCTCATTTATACCAACAAGGATATGACAATTAAATGTCTTTAGTTGCCAAATTGTAATGCATTTGCACTTAAAAGCTTGTAGGCTTGGTAATATTTTCTACACCCCAAAGCCTGCCTACCTTATCCACCAGTATCAGCAGTTAGTCTAACTACACCCAAACTTTGATCTTAAAAAAAGACTACTAACCCCCTTTGCAGAATTGTACAACCACCAGCCCCAAAGCCAGAGCAGCACGCCTGCCAGCTCCTAGCCCATGGCCCAGGCAGAAATTTCTCATCCAGCTGGAGGACCTGGAAAGCTCCATCCCCAGGGTCTCCAATGTACGAGGCCCTCAGCTGGGATACTGAAACTCTCTACCCACGTGGCTTGTAAAAATTAGAACATAATTATCTCCTTGAGATTGCCACCCTTCATAAAGATCAACCAGCAAGAAATATTGGGAAAATGGCATCTGAGCAAGCAGATACATGCTTACTATTGAAAAAAACAAGTATGTTGGGGGCAGATCAACTTAGATTCTTTTGTCTTACAATAAAGGGAAAAAATATAATAACTGGTATTAAAACCTAGATCACCAATGGACTAGTTAATCCTATTCAAAGACGTAGCAAAGGTTTTGAAAGCTGAGAGTATAATTTGCTATCACCATTTGTGTTGCTCAGTGTTGTAGTTTGGCAAAAAAAAAAAAACAGTTGGAAGAATTCTCCTGCCCAGCTCAACTCTAGTTTGATCTTGGTTGTACTTTATGGTCTACTTTGCTATGGTAGTGTAACTGTGGAGCAGCGCTGGACCACTGAGGTGACCTCCCCCTGCAGATCAAGTAGACTTGGATGTCCCCCTGCACCGAGCCACCCCAAGCTTGCCCTCCTGCAGCTCAGCTGTCCAGCACACACGCCACAGCCTGGGCAGCTCAGCCCCGCCAGGCCCTCGTGTTCCTGGGGAAGCGACTCCAGTGCTGCACATGGTCTGGAACCACTGTACGCTGCATGAAAAATGTGTATTTACTGTTACCCAACTGAAAGTTGCCCATCTTTCACCACTGTTTACAAAAACTATTGTTACAGAAACGCTGTACACAGCCTGATGGTGTAGACCAAGCACATATGTAGACATACATTTGGAGATGGGTTAATAGCGAAGAACTGCCACTATGCCATGCATTTTAACTCAAAGATAACAGTGTTTGATCTATGCTGTTCAGTGATCACTTAAAACCTGGATATCAGGGACCACATATAAGATGATCAAGCACTTACCTGTGATGCCTTTTATCTTCAAAATGCTTTACAAGTAGTCTCAGCACAGCTGAAATGTGATCACAGAAAACGATCCGGTCTGTGCTATAGGTGCAACAATGAAACAATGACTGGGGAGCCACAAACCAGCAATGCCAGCGTTAAAATTTAAAGTATCTAGGCTTTCAATTTATTGTTCTCAATGAATGTTCTGCAGTGATCTCATGTAGTAAAAGCCTCCCGCCTACTTCTAATTTATGTAAAAAAAACCCCACAGGTGTACTCCATGACTTGGAACTGGGTCTTGTCAAGTCCTTAAAACACCTGTCTGTAGGGAAGAGGTAATTAACAGGTGACAAACCTGTATCACCAGAAAAGTTGGAAAAGCAGCATAGGAAATAATAAACCCTGAAATACAACTGTCAGCTTAGAAATTTTGCTTTGTAGGGCAAAGGGCTAGGAAACAAGCCTTTAATAATGACTTTAATTAAGCACTGATGAACTCTGTCCCTCTAACTGGGGTGTAGTCTTTTCTGATATCCACAAGCTTCAGGCACTGTCAGACAGTTCAAATCAAAAGCCAGATTTTTAAACCGAGGTTATTTGGAAGTTTTTTTTGTTTTAAAGGATATAAATTGAGAATCAAGGATTAGGAAGGCAAAAGAGATATGGATCTTCAAATATACTATTTCCTATAAGTAATGAAGACAGTGATATTGGAGCATTAAAGTTTGAACAACCCTTATTTCAACAAAATCCAAAGGTCACATTTTCAAAAACAACCTGTATGACTGTACTTGTGAGTTATGATTGCATTTTCCTACTCGTCATTCTAAAGCAGGAAGCCTTACACTGTAGATAGAGTAATACCACACAGGGAAGGAGTGGGGAGCATCCCCCCCACCCCCCAATAAAGGTTGTAGAAGCTAAAAATTTCAAACACGAGGCCTGTTCAGAAAGCAGCCCTATTTATAAGTTTTCCAAGCATGTTTCTAGCAGATAAAGCAATCCTTCAATGTCTCCCACTTGCAAATACTGTGAAATTTAACTTGACTTTGATTCCCCAAGAGGGAATCTCAGAGCTGGTTTTGATAACAGTCTCTTTTCAGTCTTCATGTATGTTAACAACTGTCCTTGGGATGCTGTCTGGCTGTGAAATGATCTCCAATTTTTGTAGATCCAGGCACCTACAGAGCCATCTATTTTCTCAAGTTGAGAGTCTGTTCTTTAAATAGAGAGTTTGGTAGTGAAGATAATACTAGCTAGCACTACAAGAATGCTCACCAGATAGGACTATAATTACATAGTTCAAAATACAGCCTAGAATTCATTCATTATAGAAACATGCATCATATAATGGTAAATTACTATCTCATTGTGATCCGATCTGAATTTATGCCAGAGTTTCAGACCATAGATTAGAATCTATTCATTTTATATTTCAAATGGAATTAAATGGTTTTCTTTTTCCCCTTTAACTTGAAAGGAACAGAGCCAAAGCGTAATGCACTTTTATCACCCATGCCACAAAAAACAAGCAGCATCAAAATAAAAACAAAATTTAAGAGTGTTTGTAAAAAATATATTTGCAGTTGTTTTGCTCTTTAAAACACAGGTGCCTTTGACAGAGATCACTGTGCCATATACATGATTTGCAAGAGTGTTCCTGCTAACAAAGTTAGTTATTACTGATGCATGGACAAAATTCTTTTGTTTGCCACAAACAATCACCTGGTCTTCCGCATTAAGTATTTCCAGATTAAGTGCCAGGTGCTAGCAACTTGTACAGATATTAAGGAGCAGCCCCCTTAAATTTTACCAGGGCTGCATCAGACCCAGCAGTAGACATTTCTTACAAAACAACAATCAGCCAGGTGCAGTTAATGTATACATAGCATGTAACTGAAACGGACTTCACTTAAAATAAACTGCAGAGTGGCTTGGACTGTTACTTTTTCATGTGTGCATGAAAGAACAAGTCTGCTGTGAAGGTAGCTCATCGTAAGATGAGGCTTTCTCAATTTTAGTCAGCACAATACAAGAATCATATTCTGGGAAGCTTAGGGCTTGGTGAAATTGTCAACAGCTGCTTTGATGCTTAGATTTTACAAAGAACACAGCCTCCAATTTCAATAGAGGCACATAAACATACACATCCTCTCTTTCACATATAAGATGTATGTTTCCACATACAGACAAGCAAAATGTGTAACTGCAAGGTATTTGCCTTTGTAGGACAAATCCTGCACTCCCTTACGTCCTATGCATTTCTGCTGAACTCAGCACTGCTTCTGAGATTGAAATTTGTTTAGTAACAGTACTTTGTGACTAATCTGGTATGGAGTCTGCTGGACACAGCAAAGCTGTATGGGCTCCACTTTGAATGATAGAATAGGTCTGCTTTGGAGTGTCTGTGTGAGAGGATGAAGAAAAGATAGGAGGAGGGGGAGCTGAAGTGGACACTGTTATACTCTGACCTCCATCACTAACCACAGTCACTTCTGTTGCTCCTTCTTGAATCAAAGCATTAAGGCCTTCTAAGTCAGAGCAGCTGATTCCAGAGCTGGTGATGAAAGCTTGGTTTGCTGAGGCCTCGTGACTGCTGACGGGAGCAGCAGGAATCAGAGTCTGATGTAAAGCACTTCCATCGCTTTGGTCATGGGTTGTGAGAAGAACTGCTGGTTGTGCCACAGGCCCTGCTTCACTTTGAGCTATGGGAGGCGGAGGTGGTGCCAACAAACTGACTTGGCCCAGAAGCTGCAAGCGGCTGTTGGCTGAGAGGTCTTCCTGATTCTGGCTAACTAATGTAGGAGGCATAACATTCACTGATGCAGCCTGAACGATACTGTTAGTCTGAGGGACCTGATGACCCACAATGATCTTGACCCTTCCCTCATTGTATGGAGAAACCTGAGCAGCCTGAAGTGGGACCTGGAGGTGACTGACAGTAATTGGGGCACTGGTGTGCCGACTGGGATCCATCTGGAGCTGCAGAACAGCCAGTTCATTATTTTTAGATCCATTATACATACTGTGCTGCTTCTTATGACTCCTAAGAGAATCTTCTCGGACAAAGGAAGCATCACACAGGTCACACTTAAATGCTTTCTTGGCATCCAATTTGGCAACTTGCCTGGAGCCACCTTGCTTTGGCCTATCTCCTTCCTTCTTCTCCACAGTTTGCTTCTTGGTCTTGACTTTGTCGCCATGAGCCTTCCTCACATGAGTTGTCAGATTGCTCCGCTGCTTGGTATCAAAGCTGCAGAATTCACATTTGAAAGGACGATCTTTGCAGTGAATTCGCTCGTGCACTTTCAGAGCTGCCTTGTTGGAGCAAGAGTAGTTGCACTCGGAACACTTCACTGGTTGTTCTGGCTGATGAGTTCTTATGTGGTGCCGAAGGCTTGTTTTGTTTCCACACTGAAATTCACACTCTGGACACTTGAGAGTATTTTCCATGCTGTGCTTGATACGGATGTGTGATTTCAAGTTTCCTTTCATGGCACACCGGACCTCACAGAACTCACATTTGTAAGGTTTCTCACCAGAATGCACACGCATGTGCCTCTTCAAGTCTGAGTTGATTTTAAATTTAGCAGGACACATCTGACATTGGAAAGGAGCATCTCCTGTCAACAAAACCAAGAGTTAAAATTAAGATGAGACACCAAGATCCACTGGAGAGACCAATACTACGATGAATTATGTACAGCTGATTTGTTCTAAATACCTGTAAACTCCCAACATATTTTCAAGATGTAGAGAACTTTAATGGCACAGTATTTATCATCTGGTCTGACATATTTGTGTGCAAACTCTCCACAAGCATGCTTGCCCACACCTGTTGCTTTTTCATGTCTGCATCTGTAAGATACTCTCTGTTTTTGGTTCATTTTGTGTGTAAAACTGTTCAGTGTGCTTCAGAGAAGGGACTGAAGCTTGTAACTTGTCCCTCTTTAGCAACAGTGGATCTCAACTAGTGTTTAATAAAAATAAACACAGTAATTTTAACAGCTGCTATATTTTTGAATCCTTAAGAAAACAACAAACACATCTACTTCTCAAGTTTACACTACAAGATGTACAGGGAGGCTTGCAGGTTAACTTTAAGCATAGGTAAATGGTAGGCTACTGCAGAAACAGATACTTAATGTGCACTGTTACTGCTCAACCACGTATTCCTTACTGCCTTTCTTGTACATTTGTTCACATGGTGAGTTAGATCAGCTGATAAGAAAAACTGATTACTTTTTTTGGCCTGGTTCATATGGTATGGCACAATACTACTGCTGGCACAGGAAGGCAGTGGAAACTCTTGTTGAGAACATAGGGAGATGCAGGGCCAAAAGTCCGTACCTAGGTCAGTGTCAGGTAACTGTACAAATATAGCATTACTACAGTTAGAGAAGAGGAAAAAAACCAAAAGGGATCACAGCTACAGAAACGCAACTGGAAAAGACAAATGTGAGACTAATGAAACATGCCTGCAAATATGTGACTCTAGGGCAATGTGCTTACACAGAGAAGTAACATCAAGCTTTTGTTTTCCTGGCATTTCAGCAACCAGGGAAGAGATATTTGCACCATGTTTCATACGTAATCACTTCAAGAAAATTTAGTATCAGTTTGTATTCATGCAAACAGTATAGAAAATATTCATAAGTGTTTTTTTTTTTTTTGAGAGCAATGCTGATCTAGAAACCTAACAACAACAGTTGAAAGCCTGTCAAATTCTTAACTGATAAAAAATGGAAAATGAACCAGAGTCATCTGCAAGATCTCTATAAGCCTATTTATGTCAGACTACCTATAATAATAACCATTTGAACTGCCTGGATCTAAACCGCTATTTTGCATTTTCTTTATTTGCAGGCTTGTGTCACAACACGCATAAGCAAATTAAGCTGTAGCTCTGTTTAGTCCATAATCAATTCAGGGTAAAGACCAGTGACTCTGTTCTGAAATAATTTAAAAAAACATCCAAAACAAACCTACCAACCCAACTAAATAACTGTTCACTTTTTCTTTTTAAATCTAAATATATAGTTCTCTAAAATCTACCTAAAGACTTCATGCTCAGGTATTTTATTTTGAAAAAGTAGAAGACTTGTTTTATTAGGTTCTAAGACACCCTTGGTGGGAGAAGGAAAAAGAGACTGTACTTAGTTCAGCAAGCATTTATCTTCTTTAATAATCAAACTGCAAATGGATTTATTTTATAAGTTAATATTTTATAGAGTTTGTGATAGCTGTATAATTTTGCATAATTTACTTATCCAGCTACATATGTCATAGGTTTAGCTGCATATTTTTCAAATCAAGTTGTGGCCTACTGTGCTAATCCATGTATCTGTTTAATAATTGAGATACATGGTGTATTATCTATATTAAACAGATTTTTATTAATGAAGATGCACTGTTTGTTCATCTAGTTTATTTTAGTCTCAGCTGCACGCTCAGCTACTGAATTTTTATCTGCTTTGCTCATGAAGGCACAGTACGTATTTCAATGACTTAATTTTCACATACAGGATGGCAAAATGTATGAAAAAGAATTAGTAATTTTACAGAATATAGCAAAGTATGTTGGTTCAGTTCATGTAAAGAGTGATCTATTACTTTTCTTTATATTTCTGTTCATACATAATTGACACTGACAGAATATAGCTTAACAAAAAGAGTGTGTGATCCTGGAATTAATTGTAAGAGTAGTTTTACTCAAATTAACAGGAAACTGATCTTCAGATGACTAGTTCAACAAGTAATGCTATGTAGATGATCTCACTCTGAGCAATGTAGATTAGACTCACCTTCTAGAGAATGACTAATTCCAGTAAGCAATATATTCTACATACCAGTCTTACTTTTCTCCTAAAACTGGCTGTGTGCATAACAGCTTAGTAACCCAACAAGAATGAAACAATTACTTTCAACATTCTTGTGCCTCCTTTCAGCAAATCAAGAAAATATTTCTTTACAAAAGAGGATTGTTTTGGAGAAATGGATGAGACAACAAAACTGAAGACTTGAATTTTAGCATAATACAACATAAAAATACAACAGACTGACCTGCCGAAAAGAAAGAAGGTAGCCTAAACCCCCTTTCCCAACTACTGCAATATTTAAACTCACAAAAATCTGTCTGCTGGAAATACAAGAGAACCATGATCATCCATATCTTCTCCCACAGCCAAATTCTGAGCATACCTGTCCATGTCCATAAATGCACAAGTATGCACGCTCTTGTATGACACGTGGAAAATGCAATACTGTATTCTCTGATGACTGTGTTTACTAACAGATAACTCCTCATAACAACCCATACTATTTTGACTGACCATCACATCATCTTCTACAGCAATACAAAGAGGGAAATTTGTAGAACAACTGCCTGGCAGTCCTGCCTATTCCATCACAGGAGATTTGTGAAGTATAAAAGATTCTTTTCTGCTAGAGACAGATTGGTTTAATGCTCCCCTCCTTCACAATGCACAAGGATTTATTTTGAGTAGATAAAAGAAATAAATCCCCATCTTGCACACATCTGAACTAATGTTGTTCAGTACTCTAATTCAGAATCAGATGTAGGATAGGTTCAAAGCTAATCTAGTAATCACTGAACCATAACCACCTTGCAGCTAAAATTCACAGAACTAATCAAATGTATAAAACACAACACAGAAACTAATGCAGTACCCTGGATTAGGTGAAAAACAACATACAAAGACAACTGTATAAAGACAACTGTACAGCGGTATCTCTGCAGCAAATGTATTCTAGGAACAATCTATAGAAGAGAAATCTGATTGAAATGAATCTTGGGCAAATAATGCAAATATAAAATGATACAATGTTTCTAAGCCTGGAGGCTAAAGCTTTCTATCCATACAGCAAAAATGACATGGGCAGAATACAGTTCCAGCTGCTCATACTACACTGTTAATGTCCATCAGTCTGCACATGGAAGGTACCACAAAGAAAGGTCTACAAAAGATGTAACTTCAATTGCTGATTACTTGATAACTTACTAATGCAAGAAAAAAAAAATTACGCAGTAGAGGTTTGCGCTGATATAACTAGTTCAATTTTAAAGTAATTTCAGTGTTTCTAATATAGCAGACCAGATTTGAGAGACACAAGATAGGAACCTAGATGCTCTTAATCAATCAATCAATCAGATCCTTCAGTTCTACTGGTTTGAGAACATCTAATATGCTGTTTCAAAATAATTTTAAAAGAAAATCTACCAAGAGTCATATCTGTCTTCTGATTATTTCCAGGTACTTAATAGTAGAGCTGTATCGCTCTACTAGATTCTGTACCCATGAAATTCACAGAAGCTAGATGCCTAGGTGCTTTTGAGAACTCAAATAGGCCCTTTCTAGCATCTCTTGATACCTCTGTGCCTTTTGAAGTCTTCCCTATGACCTTCAAACTTTTACAGATCTCAATTTTAGTATAAACGTACCTGTGTGGGATCTGAGATGTACAGTTAGCTGGCTAGAGTTGCGGCTTGCATAAGGACAGATCTGGCATTTAAAAGGACGCTCATTGGAGTGAATGCGCTGGTGCTTGTTGAGGCTGCTGCTGTCAGCAGCTGCATAGTCACAGTGTTTACATTTGTAAGGCTTCACCCCAGTGTGAGAACGCATATGCATCTTCAGCTTATCTTTACGACTAAAACATTTGTTACAAACTTCACATTTATGGGGCTTGTCTCCTGAAACAAACAGAAAAGCATCAACAAATCAAGAATTTTTGTACTATAAGGATGTTGTTGCAATAAGAGAACCCCAAACCTAAAAACCTGAACACTTAAGAGAAATGGGACTAGTTTTCAAAAAAACTCACCCTGGATTTTGGCAGCCATCCTATCAGCTAAGAACTCTTCTATGCCCCAGAAGGCTGCATGCACATTGTAACAAATTTAGAGGCACTTTGGAACTTTCTCCCTGTATAACTCTGAAATTGTTGTTTAGGGGAAAGGGAGGTGAAATGCTGGAATCATTGTTCTATATGAAGAACAAACTAGGTTTATGTACTACCACCACACTGCACCCTGATAAACACATGGTCTGCACCCCCAGAAATTTACCTGTGCCTTAAATTAATGCACAGTGTTCATGTCTCATAGCTGCAAAGTGGTACTGCTCACAGTTGAACATGCCTTACCCAAAAAGGGGCAATCCTCCAGGCACAGAGAACTACAACACTAGAATGTACAGACATACATGTACATTCTAACAATAGACACATTATTTTGTAGAAAAATAGCTTTTGGCAAAAAACACAAAGGAGGAAACCAACCAAAAATAAAATATAGCAACTATAGAAACCTGTGTGCGTTCGTAGATGACGTTCCATATCCTTCATGCCATAGGAAGTCTTGAACTGGCAACCTGAAAATGGTAAGATTAAGATCATTAAATTAATGGAAAATCTAACAAAATATATTACTACCATATTCCCACAATATTCTGGGCATTACATTTATTTTCAAGAACATTTTCTGCAAAGTTCAGTATTAACAGAAAACAATTTTATCACCTTGTTTACTCACATCTACTTCAAATAGTGACTGGCTTACCTATGAACTTTAGTTTTCTAATGCTTCCCCTAGGAGGCAATTCACTCCCTACATTACCATTTTCCGTAAGCTTTGAAACAAATTCCCTGGAATCTCTGCCTAGTATTTGAGATGCTCTTTACAGTACACAGGGGATGCTGGAGGGGCTAATTCATTCCATGTATAACTTCAATTGGGAACTTGGGTAACAGCTCACCATTCAGGAATTCTGTCCCAGTAGGAAGTGCTGCAGTTTGAGAGCACAGAAATGAATGCTAAGCATTTGAAACGTGCCTTTCAAATGAAGGCAAGCTTATGAAAAGAGAACACAACTTCTGCTACCATTAACTTGACTACTCATCTACATGGCTGTCTCTGCACACGTCTTCTGAATCTTGCATGGTTTTTACTCTTTCACGTCTCCAAACACTTTGGCTCAATCCATCCTTATAAAAACACTAACTGACCAAACACAAAACATGTAACTCAAAATGCTGTACGTTTCTCACGTACAACAACGCAGTTAGCAAAAAGGTAACAAGACTCTGATCTTACATTGCTGTAGGTGTAGACATGGGCCAAAGTCTATACACAAACCCACTGCAGCATCACCAGAGTATACCACAGTACAGGACCAAAGTCCAAGGACATGTGAAATCAACAGCAAAACTACTACTGGTATCAATACATCACACCCTTAGTAAGGAGGGTTGCATTCCAGGTTCTGCACATCTTAACCGCTTAAGACAGCCAGAGCTACTGTGCCTATCATTACATGAAACCTACTGATCTTAAAATGAAAAGGAAGAAGGTAAGAGTCCACAACTTACCTGGATAGCAGCAGTTTAGCTTCTTCTGTGTAACTGAGGAAGTGGATTTTCTTGAACGTACTTTTGGTGGTGCAGAGACGATAGCAGCAGTTGGAGGCTCACTGCTCTCACTGGGCAGGTACGTTTGATAGCCATGCTCAAAAACAAACTCTGGTGCAGAAACTAAACACATAAAAGACCTTTATTTGAGAACGTTAACTTCCCCAATGAGAAAAATCTAATTAGTTTCTAGGTTCATTAATTACTTCTCTGTTTTTTTCAGCAACATTCCTGTTCCTGGGTTCCTATTCACCTGGCAGAGGGGGAAAGGAAAAAGGCTTTTCCCTCCCTTGCTATCCTGCTATCAGTACAACCCTATGCAGACACACTTGTCTCCCTCTGAATCATATCTGACTGCACCATTCAGTTTCTTCAGAAGTTCATTTTTTTCTGATGGCAGTCCTGGATTTGCATTAATAAAGGTATGTTTGTTTTTCCAACACTGGCTGTGCTACAGTCCGAAGAAGAAAAAAACTGAACTTATTTATATAGCAAATGTCAAAAGGCATCACATAATTTTTTTTTTAATTGTTAACAAAGTTCGGCCTCTTTCAACTATACTCTTCTTAGTTGTTACAAGAATACCAGGTGAAACTCCCTCAGCCAAAGTAGCAGCTTTTAAATCAATTAAACAACACTATACCCCAAAAGGGCAGAGGGACATAACTGCCTTCATTTTAAAGATGAGTAAATATGAAGCAGAAAAATGACTCATCCAAAACCCACACTGGGTTGAGGAATTATAATACAAAAATTCCTGGAAGCGAGCCCTAAATTCAGTGTGTTTCACTGCTCTTCCACATTCTCTGCCCTAATCTATCAAATTAAAATAATTTGGATTTTAGTAAGGTCTCAGACCAAAATAAAATAGAATATAACTACATATAGAAGGGCAAACCTTCACACGTGGAACAAAATTCTAGTTTTATTAAAATGTCTCAAGGATCAGGACCTCACTTGAGCCTTCACATAAGTAGAAATTTTGAGTAATATTTTCCCCGCCAATTAGTTGGGGGAGCAGCGTTAGGGAATGCAGTGTTCTCACATAAAAAGGCCTGGATTGGTGCCCGACAGCAATTCTGTGTCTGTTTTTCATCAAGAGCACTCTTAGAAAAATAAAATGTATAGTAATTTGATTATTTTTCATAAGTATTGACAATTTTAATTAGTTTGTTCACGCTGGTTATACAACAATCAGGTTTACGGAATCTTCTAAATGAACTCGTGTATCTCAATTAGCAAATGAAGTACCTATTGTCATACCAAACCCACCAAGGCAGTGCAGCGTGCCACTTGTTTTCCTTCCTTTGCATGCAGGTACGTGATGACTAAAACTTATTTTAGCTTAGTGTGGTGGGGACAAATGAGCAGAGGGCTACGAAACATTGCTGCTTTGCACAAGCTGGGTGCTTCGAGCTCCTGGTATGCAACACCGCAATACCTGTGATGGTTTGGGTCTCCGAAGCGATGGTCCTGGTTGTGGTTTGTGCCTGTGTGGACGGCACCGTTTCTTCCGACACGAACTGGACCGTACTGGCGGCCCCAGCTGTCGCACTAGTGAGCTGGCAGCCACTTTGCTTGTGCCCAACGAATGCGTCGAGGTTATTGAACTGCTGCTTGCAGATGCCACAGATGTGGATGTCGGGGGTGAGCTCCACCAGCACGGTGGTGCTGCCGGGAACTGGGGGAACACAAGCACGGTCAAAAGCTCGTCCTGAGGAAACCGGGACGGCTGAGGCCGCCCCAGCCGACACATGGCCACCCTGCTGACCCGGGGCTGCCCGGCCAGGCCCAGAGCCCCCATCCCCCCCGCGGGCCCGGGCTGCCCGGCCCAGCCCAGAGCTGGGGGGACACTCAGGGCACGGCGGGGCCGCCCATGCCCGCCTCCCCGAATGCCTCGGGGTCCCGCGGGGGTCCCCGCCGCCGCGCCGCGGGGAGGGCGCTCGCCCGGGCCCCGCCGCCCGGGCCGGTGCTCCCGGCGGCCCGCAGCCCCTCACCGCCGGGGCGGCCGCGGCGCTCACCCAGATTCCCGGGTTCCCCCCCCAGTCAGGTTCCCGGGCTCCGCTCCCGCCCGTTTCATGCGCTACTCAGGTTTCGGGGCCTGGGCAGGTCCCGGCTCAACTCGGCTTCCGCCGCGCGGGCCCCGGAGCGCGCATACCCCGCTGGCGCGCAGCGGCACTTACACTGCACAGGGCCGGGGAAGGCCGGCGCCCCCCCCCCGCCGCCGCCGCCGGGGTTCATGGCGGCAGCCAGCCCCGCACGCCGCCTCTACCACCGGCAAGGGGCTTATTACCGACGGGGAACCTCTCCCCCCACACCTCTCGGCCGCCGAGCAGGGGCGGATGTGGAGGAGCCGAGCATGCTCAGTGGCAGCGGCGGGGCTGCGGCTGTCCTCACCGACCGCCGGGCTGAGGGCTCCTCGCCACTTCCCCACCCCCCCAGCTGCTCTCCTTTCTGCCGGCCTGACGGGCAGCCCCCGGCGGGCCCTCACAAGCCAAATGCCGATATTAGGCCCTGTGGCCGCCAACGCGGGGCCTGCGCGGTCCGTGAGGGGCGAAGCGCTCCGGCTGAGGAGGGGGCAGCCCGCCCCGGCCCGGCGCTGAGGGGCCCAGCCTCCCGCCGAGGCCTTCGTCTGAAAATTGGGGCTTTAGTTTGCCTTGCAGTGCTTGTGCGGTTTGGCAACGAGTTTGCCCCGACACTGGGTTTTACATCTTGGGGTGGTAGAAGCAGTGAAAACTGCCTTGTGTTTTGACTTTTTGGGTCATATTGCTGGTCTTCATGTTTTTTGCTACCACAACACTAATAACTATGCAGAGAGCTAAAGGGATTGCACGGGCATAATTGCCAGTAAACCACTCTGATATTCCCGTTCTTTCATCAGCCGGCCCTCTCAGGACCTCTGGTTTTACAGGCCGTTTGCCTTGCACGAGCCCTCAAGTTTTTCTTCAGTCATGCGCACCCAAATCTCACAGATCGTTTTGTTAGTAGTGCCAGATAAGAAGCTGACACCCGCTGAAGTTACTAGAAAGCCTCTCCATTGTTTGGGTGGGTTTCTGGGTGCAGACCTTGCTGTGCATTACAGGCAGAGTGTTCCTCGGGCTGAGGTTTGGAGGGAACTCTCCCCTGTGAGATGACAGCCATTTTTATGGGGAATTGATGTATTTTGCACCAAGTCCATTTAGTGCTTTGCAGCAGCTGACTGAGTCAGCCATTTTGGAGTGCCAGCTCACGAAAAGTTATGTTGCTTTGCTCTATATTAAATATGCAGCTATTCAGGAAAGACCCACGGCATTATGTGTATGCTGAGTAGAAAATGAAAATTTGGAAGTCAGATAGCCTTTGTTTTGGGTCGATGCCTTTTGGTACTTGAATTTCACCAAGCTGTAAGACACAAAAAGCTCTATTTGCACGCTATCAGTAAAGACTTAGTTTGGCAGCTGAAGTGTCTGACAGACACATTCCATCTATGTGCACTTTGCATCCAGTTCAGGCTCCTGCTGTCTCCAGACTTGTGTTAGGCACTGATATTTCTTCTCTGCTCTGGGGAGCGCGCAGTAGTGGGGAGGAAAACACTTACCTGGCGTTACAAGGGTAAAGTGGCAGCAGAGGGATGAAGATGGACTAATGTGGGAAACTGGAGATTGTGTAATGTGAATGGGAAAACAGACTATTAATTCTGCTTTCTGCTTGCAAATTTGATTTTGTTGCTGAATGGTTTTATAGCAGTGTAGATGTAACTGTGTATCATTAATAAATGCAGAATATAGTTGCTGTATGCACTAAACATACCCAGAATTTCAGATGCCAGTTCATATTACACTTGAAGTTTTATTTTCCTGGGAAAGTGGTGTCCGCTTGACATTTCCGTTGACCCATTTTGCCAAAACAATATAGCACAGACATGGGATTGTTAGGGGGCCAAGATAAGACACAAAAGGTGATAATCCTAGTTCCGGCCTTTGAAACATGCTAAATGTGTTGGTAGCACATCGTAGTGCTGGTTGCAAGGATCAAATTTCTCTCACTTAAAGACCTCAGGTATATTTTAATGCAATTTTAGATTAAAAATTTTATTAACGCATTAAAATACTAACAAAGGAAACCAAATAAACTCCACACAATGCATATAAAATGTGGAACATTACTAGGAGTTTCAAAATTTATTCAGGACCACCCCCCCCAGCCCCCCTTCTCCTCCAAAATAATAAAAATTAGGGAATTTATATTGACTCTGGAAATACAGATGGTTTTATGTTAGCATGGCTACACAGCCAGCACCTATAAAGCATAGCACAGAAATAAGAGTACAGTTAGTGCTGATGAGACTGTTTTGGGAATATATCCAAAAGAAATTAAATCTTAGAGTAAGAGTAATCAACCCAGATCTATTTTTCTGCAGTATAGATTGAGCTGTAGAACTGTAAGCTGACTTTTAACTCATTTTGCTGTTTTTTCCAGAACACTATGACCCATTTCCAAAGCTGACAGAGCGTCTGCCTGTCTCTCTATTCCACCAATTATAGTTGCAGTCACAGGTGTACTTTGGAGTACAGCATAACTTATTTTTATCTCTTTCTCCCTCGTTTTAATGCCTTTTCATTAGGATACAAGCCTGCTTGACTTGATTAGGAAAGAATAAGCACTGTGGTTTGTTAAAAGTGAATTTTCACTTACCAAAGACCAGTAATGACAGGCAGGCTGTGTACCCCCTTTTGACTGCCAGAACAAACACAGCAGGGAAAGAGCATTGCAGCTGTACTCACTGTTGTGCTTGCTCCTTCAGCCTGGGTGTCAGGGTAACAATATTTAATTGATACAGGGATAGTCTGAGGTTGCACTACTGGGTCAGATATGAATGGTTTCATGTCTGGTGTGTTACCAGCGCTTTTAGAAACATTTGCTACATTATTCAATTGGACACTATTAATGGGAGGTGTTAAATTAACTTGCAGGAAAAGATTCAGAGCTAACTGTACTGCTGCAACTGGCATCTGAAAGAGGAATTCCCTCCACCCCTTCCATCATTCCTTCCAGCTGTCTTGCAAAAAGTGCTTGGTCAGTAGCAAACTGCTTAGTTCCCTGTGCCGGCAAGGTCTGAAAGCAATTGGAAGGAAAGTGCTCAGTCTTGGACTGCTCTTGCGTTGTTCTTCCCATTTCTGGTATTTCCCAGCATGCTGCAGATACAGCTTGGCTGGGAATTTTCAGGCCTTTTTTCATAGGGGGAAGAGGAGATGGGGCCAAATTAATACTTGTCTTAGGGACATATGAATTTTGATAATGACTGTGCTGGGAAAGATTTTTGAGGTCCAGGCAGCTACACGTGGTTAAAACCAGAGGAAGAAAGACAGCTGTACAAGAAGAACCAGTAGCTTGCAATGCAGGCGCCTGTTGTTCAAGTCTTTGGCCTTTTATATCTTAAGGGACTATTAACTGTCAAATAGCTCTCTCTGGGTTTTGTTTTACATGCATGATTAGAAGAAGGAGAGAAAACCCCAGTCAATAGGCACTGACTTCAATGTAATGCAGAGCTTGAAATACTTCTAAAAATGCTTCGTTTCTTTGGGATAACAGCCACTGTCAGATCCACTGCTATTTACAAGAACTCCTGCCATACGGCACTTCCAAATATAATCATGTAAGGACCTGTCTTTAAAAACTTTGGACTTACAGTTATGTCGCCTCTTTGCATAAGACGCGTAGTGAAATGTTCTCAGAAGCACACCAGTATGTGCATAACATAGCTTGCAGAGATACCGGTTATCGGTGCACATTTACAGTGAGAGCTCTTTGAAGCTGGCACTACTCACTGCTTGTGTTTCAATGGAACTTAGCCTGATAAAGACTCAATTCTGGCTTTGGCATGAACATTGAAAATACCATTATTATCTTATTAATAACTAATAACACTTACAGATCAGGACTTCATTGAACGATGTTCTGGACAGAGAGTTTTCATTTTCCTGCATGAGGATTGATGTCTGAGAGTATAACACCGTACTGAGCACTTGAGTCATCGAGCAGAGCTCTGCTGAGATCACACTTGACACTATTTCCAGCCTTTAAGGCATAAATCAGCATGCATGTGTAATCTTCATCACCCTTAACCTGACTGAAATGAAAATACTGCAGTGCTTCAGGCTCCCTACAAGTGCAGTGCAAGCAAACAAGGCCCAGAAAAGACAAATGTCAATCACGAGAGAGAAAGAAAAAAAATCAGACAGAGGCATAAAAAAAGTCAGGCCTCATCAGAGCCTTGGAAACAGGCGTTCCTGGGCACTGTGTTGGACAGCCGTGGCCTCAGTGCTTTCCTGGAGACAGACATTTATGTACAACAAGAAATGTGTAGACTTTTACCTTCATACAGAGCTTCCATCCACCCTCCTGTCATCTGAGATCACACAGGGGCAATGTATCCTACCTTGCAAGCTCGGAGGAAAAAAAACCCACAAACCCGAACCCATTGAAGTACTGGGAAGAGAGTTATCAGTTGAGCTAGACAGGAGAACAAACCCTGACACAGAGAAAGCCCTTTAAAATATTACGTGATTTATTGGTCCATTCACAGTAGATGGAGGAAGATGGGTTTAAAAGAGAAAAAAAATTGATGGAAACCAGAGGTATAAATGAACAGACGTACCAATAAGATGTGAAAAAAACCCCTAACCGTATCGCAAGAAAAGAAAAGTGGTCACTGAAGAGGGGAAGCTTATCTCTCTTGAAGGCCCTGGCGCGAAAACATCACAAGTGACATCGGAATGTGGCCTAGGGGACAGACAAAAAAGGAAATGTAAATTGTAATTAAAGTTTTCAGACATTAAAGATAGAGACAAATGAACGGTGGGTTTAGAGAAAAAACCGAGGCAATTAAAATAACTTAAAGATTCAAACCCAATTTTTAGCATTTCATAATTATATTGATGGATAATGACATACACAGCAACATAAATCCACTGAGCTCAAATTAATTATGTTAAAATAATAGCTAATCTGTCTCTGTGTTGATAACATAATTATGATGATGGTTTTCAAATGTTTCAAAATAATGCCATTTCAGTTCATAATGCAAGGTGGGTATTTTGCTATTTAATGTATTTGCTATTTATACAATATTTTCAGTGGCATTGCTTTCCTCTACAATGAATAAAGTCTGAATAATCAGTTAGTACCTTAAGATATTTCTTACTGCTGTATGAACTGTAAAATAATTCAATATAAAAATATTATTCACTGAAAAAGCACATTGACATGTGTGATTAAGCCTCAAATGAATACTGTAACAAAATAGAAATGTATTTTTATGTTGAGATGTCTTAATTATTTACTGTCAGAAAGCAGACCTAAATCCACACTGGGGAAATTTTCAGGGTTTTATGGGGTTAACTGTGCTACTATGATACACTGTCTTTCACACTGTCTTTCATGTATGGAAAATACAGTTATGATCAGAAAAGGTACCTATATTGTTTCAGGATTGAATTCAGATTCTTAGGGAATTTCTGATGATGTGCAGTTGCTTCTCAGCATGAACTGTCCCTTACCGGCTGCCTGGCAGCCCTGGCTGGTGAAGTCTCCTCGCTCCCTTACCCTTCATGCAGATGGAGGTGCGGCAGGACCAGTACGTGGGAGCAAGTGACCAGTGGGAGCAAGTGACCAGCTGCATCAGTGGACGTGGACCTGAGCTCTCCCGGTTTTGTCACTGCCGTAGCTGGGGCACAGGCAGGCTGCAGTGGCTTGGGGCTTTGTGCATGAAAGTGCTGTTCTGATAGCAGGCTCTGGTTATCCTTAAGAAAATGTTCTATGCCCCTTTTTTCCCCTGAGAGTTGTGTGGGCTTCAGATTTTTGTGGAATTGGAATATGGAATATCCCTAAACTATTGTAAAAGTGTTGGATTTTTTGAAGGCTGGTAATATTTTTCCCCCCGTTAATCTATTATCTGCAATTCACTTCTTTCTTTGCAAACCATTTCTCAGCCATACCTTTCCTTCCTTCCTGCGCCTCTTGTATATTTGCATTTCTGTTTCAATTCTACTTTTTTTCTAAATGCAAATTGGCTTTTATCATAATCTGAACAAACTTCTAAAACAAACTTACGTTATTATGATGATGAATGTCACACCTGAAAATAAACTAGTTAATTTATGCAATGTATTTCAGCACATTTTTATAAATATAAGAGTACAGTAAAACCCCACTGGGACAAACATGATAACAAATAAATGCTGGATCTAAGATTGTGTAGCTCCAGTCTAATATTTAGTCATTTTTATTATTATATTTCGGTTAAAAATGGAAAGCAACACCAGCAGAGGGACTCCCTTGATACTCAGTGGAGTTTTGCCTGCTCCCTAGCAGGGCATAGAGGTAATTTTATTCTAGAAGCTTTAGAATGCTTTACAAGTAATAGAAACCAAGTGGGAAAAGCATATTCCATATTTTAGTTCTGACATTCTCATAGAAAAGAATATATAAAAAAAATTAAAGATTCAAAATACTTGCCTGTGATTCAGTACGTAGACTTTCTGGTGTTTTTCAGAATTCCCTCGAGACCTATAAGTGCTTCTGAGCTAGAAGTACCCATTGTAGCTATAGTCACTTACGCCACTTTATCAACCTAACGAGCCACTGAGTGATGCTATTCCCAGGTTCAACTCTACTGGGGAGGGAAAGTAGAAAACAAAACTGAAATTTAGACAGAATGGAATTCCTAAGAGCCAGGACAACTAGAATTTATTAATTCATACACTCCAAAGCTTACCAAAAATAATCTTGTTCCTTCAGTTTTTCGCTATAAATCTTACCATCTTTCACAAAGTCTGTGCATATAGAAAAGACTGCAGGGTTTCAGTACAAGCAATGCCTGTCAGTTTCCCACAAAACCACCTTTATTGGGTTGCCTCTTCACACAACTGTGGTTTCTACAAAGGTTCATAAAAGAGGAATGTTTTACTGACAGTAAGGACTTCTGCTTGTATCTTGGTTGTTAGAGAACAAACCTCTCCAACTTTTAAATCACAAGATTTCTTCAGCTAGATTAGTTGATGATAGGTAAAAAGAAAATCCCTAATTATACATCAGTTACTAAATACCACGTCCTGGGCGTGGGAGCTACAGCTCCTGACAGCTGCAGGTTTTTCTTACAAGGGAAGTCCTATGCTGAGTTTACTGGGATTATTCAAGTGAGCAAGAGCCGAGTTTCTTTTTATGCTATTGTAGATTACATTTGATATTGTTAGAATGATAACCAAAGTATGAGAGACACTTTGTTTGTATGCAAATTTTAATTAACTCAGCCCTGACACAGAGAAGACATATGACTCCAGATCTTCTTTGTCAGAAATAGCGTGCAGAGAACTCTGCAACTGAACTGTAAAAACATACCGCTATTTTACAAAGCATCAGAGGATATTCCGGCTAGAAAATTCTATCTACTTATCTCGAGTTATCAAGTTATTTAGCTTGGTCAGTCCTGATGCAAAATGATGATGGTGATGATAATTAAAAAAAAATATTGTTTTTTCACCACAACTATTCTTGAGCTCTGTACTATCCACTGCACAAGAAAATAATTTAAAAAATTTAGTCCTTCTGAAAGAAGTCATTAGCTTTGTCTTCATGTGACAAGATATTGCTACTTCATTTTTTCAGGCACTGAAAAGATCATGAAAAGGGTAACAAACATGAGGGGGCACCATCTTAAATTCCTTTAAAGTAACATCCGCATGCAGAAATCACAACTAGGGAAATACTATCTGGATTTCAACTGCTACTTATCTTAATTTTACAATTAAATCTTTTATCATGATAATATTCCTCATGGCCATACGTGTTTGCTTTCCAGGAATCCTGTAACAAATCCATTGATCTATTGTCAGGCTTCCTGAGTTTCAGAGCCTATGGCAGCATATTCATTGGAAGCAAATTTTATGTTTACATTGGAAACTTGAACTTAAGAATTAAATTTATTCAGTCAAAAATCAGAAACATAAGATCTTCGTGAAGAAGGCAGAATATAATATTCTTAAAATATATTTGCTCATAAAGAACTATAGTATGAAATGTATCTCCACAAGCTATTTTCTGAACAGGGCCCGGGGTGGGGGTGGGTGGGTGGGGGAGTGGCGGAGCCTTTTGATGATAATCTCAGAAATAGACAAAAATGAAGTATCTGATACAAAAAATTATTAACTCAGATCTGTTGAGTGACACACCTGAAAGGTCTTCCAGTAATGATAAAACTGTGATGAAAATGAACCTTTCATAACTAGGATCTACTTTTGAAGCAAACTGGCTCTCCGTTTCTGTTATTTTTTCATGATTTAATACAAAACATACAGAAAAATAAAACCAGAGTCATATTTTCTGTGTTTTTCTTGGAAAATGCAATGGGAAACATTATCTACAGCATCCTGCCTTCTCTCCCTTTCTCCTTTAGGACCAGCACAGCTCTTAGGATTTGCTGAAAAATCTCTATTTTTGAAAAAGCGTTTTGCATGGGTGTTAGTGTCCGGGAGAGGGTGCTGTTAGGTTGTAGTTGTAATTTTTTTTTCTGTTTATACGGAACGACTGATAGAATTCAGTATACTTTCAAATCTCCTTCCACACATTATCTTATTTTAGGCTCATTAGTGTGAAATTCCATTTTAAATAGCATAGCCTAGCTCTGAAAACTTCAATACCAGCATAAATTCTTCCTCAGCTATATTAAGCAGAACACCTAACAAGTTTAAATTCCAAAGGTCCTTTGTGTCCCTTAACTAGTTGTTACCTGTATCTTACGATATAAAGGTAACTTCGGGTAATATAGTTGCCGTTCCCTGGGGTTTTCATAAAATTCTCATGAAAATGAGATGCACATCTTGCAAGGATATTTCTTTGAATGCTCACAAAGGGGAAAAAAAAATATCTCTGAAAACCAAAGAAAGAAATAAAAACACATTGCACACCCAACTTAGCAATTTTTCAGTTTAAAATAACTTGACTATCATTATCTAATTAACAATCACCCCCTTCTGGGAGGTGAATATGTTTACCTGCATTTTGCATATCGGGGGAAACTGAGGCAGAGGGGACTTGGCAGCTGTAGCCAGGCTGCAGGCAAATGCCCTCCTTCAGGCCCAGCTGCCCAGGGAAGATGCTGTCATTTTCAGGTCCTTGTCACCACCCCTGGTGGCTCACATAGCTGCTTCCAAAGTGAACTTGTACTTGCACCCTCATGGCCACAGCTCCCATTTCTAAGATGAGGACTATCAGACACACCAGCTTAGGATGCCCTGTAGTAATTACTTAAATGGGGCCTGAGGAAGATGAGGGCCCACCCTAGGTTGGTGATACACACTTCCAGCCCCATTTTAATTGCTGGGGAAGGTGATAATTTGCCTCCTTCAGGATCACACCTGCTCACCCAGCTCATTCTCTACATTCTCAAATGGGCATTCAATTCCAGGCAAGATTTATCCTGTGCGATGGGTCAGCATAAAGTGTGCACACTTGTGTCAGCCTTTCTACCCAGGATTGACTTTTACCCCAAGTTAATCTTTTGACTCTACTGCTAAGAGAGTTGGAGAACTGCACTGACCACTTCAAGATCGTAGGTTGAGCATCCTCAAAGAGTGGCAGCAGCTGAGTCAGAGAAGCAGGTGTCATTGTCAGGCAGGGATGAGCAGCAGCACGTGGGGCAGTCCCGAGGCTTAGGGACAGAGGAAGACTTACTATCTGTTTATGGAGGTTTAAGATTTTCTGTTGCCAATCCTTCAGTCACACCAAAATTCAAAAAGAACTTGATACCTACAACTATTTGTTACCTAAAGGCCCTTCATCTTAACCATCTTCCAAGTCTAAGTTTGTGGTTAGTAACAGTAAACAGCTACTACCCACACTATAAAAAGTATTGTTTTATTCAGAAAGCTTGGAGAGCAAGCTTAAATTTATAATTGTTACTGAATTAGATTCAGCACATTCTGTGGGCTACTTATTTAATGGTATCTACCTGGGATTCCTAAGCCACTCATGCATATATCTAAGTTTAAAATAGTTGGTTGCCTTTTACTTTTTAAGGAATAAAACTACCCTGCAAAGCTTTCTAGCTGACTTTCCTTGAAAATCAGCAAAACTTCATGCAGAACATTTCGGGAGAAGCGATCAACATTTTCTAGAATTTATGGGACAAACCACCTTTGTGAGGTTCACATTAGTAATGTCTCCTATTTGTGTTCAACAAAACCTGAACTTGCACATGTTGTGGTGCCTTTGCTTCTCAGTTTATATTGCAGCTGTTCTGTGCAGTAGGTAAAACAAAAGGTTTTAATTAAAACTGACATTGCTGCACCTTCTGCTGTTAGTGACAGTCCTGTTGAAAAGTATCATGAGAAGTGTGGAAGCCCACTGCAAGAGCCTGCCCTCCTGTTTGCATCCCAGCATTAGTGTGCCTCTCAATCTGGCAAGTGAAAACATCCCTTGAACATTTTTTTTTGATGGAGAATGACTTTTCTGACAAAAATCGTTGTGCAAAGTATGCAAACAAATATTTTTCATTGCTAATTTTGGGCAAAGACTGAAGGAAATAAAGATCACTCGGTGCTTTTGAAGCTATCAGCCAAGAAGGACATTCTCCATCAGTTCCCAGCAAAATGTTTCCAGCTTTTCAAGGAAAAATAAAACGGGTTCACAGATTTAACTTTTCCAATTAAAAATCAATTTTTCACAGAAAGCCATTCTGATTAGTTTTAATGAGAGGTAAGCAATTGTAAATGACATCCTGTGTCTACAAATTATGCATTTGGGTTCAGAGCTGCCCTGCAGCCTCCATTTAACACCAAAAGGACCTGGTTCACAGTCTTGTTTTGTACCACTTTGACATTTCAAGGATTCACAGGAGCCGGTTTACTGCAGGGCAATGCCCATTAACCCTGCCTAGCAGGGCACGTGAATTCTCAATTACATGATGCCGTGCGCCCTCTCCCCATCCGTTTTCCCATTTAAAGCTTCACTTTTCCCTTATAAAGGAATTAAAATATTTACAGGAAACCATTGCATGGTGTAACTACAGAATCAGGTCTAGTGAGGGACCCAGCAATCTTTAGCTGTAACACTGCCCCATATGGACTTCATTAGCCTATAATTTCCTAATGTATGTCAGAGATGAAGCTGAAATGATCCTGAATTGTGGGGGAGAAAGCCTGGCTTAAAACTACATTTTCCCTCCCACTCATTTTGTGCACTCAGCCAATTAAAAAAATTCTATTCCTGATTACATTATTTCTAATTGTAAATATAATTATGAATGCATAAACTGAGCCACTGAGGCATGCATTTAATTCTGAAACCTGAAGTCATATTTCTGCCAACATATTCTAGTGAAAAGGCAAATAGCAAAGGGTTTCCTACTGTTAAGAAATTGCAAAACTTCTGTATCTTCCATTATTCTGACAATGATCATTTTGATTTACTGCTGCTCAACAGTGTACTCAAAAAGCAACCCAATTCAGAGAAGAAAAACATATCAACAATGCTTTAAGAAACATAAATTATTGAAAATATTATTTGGGAGCCTGTAGGGATTGACTTTCTTCAGTGTCCCATAGTTGCCAGCTAGAAGGGGTATACTGGCCACAACGGTGAGTGGAGAGGGTCTAGCTGAAGATGGGATAGTAGGCTGTGGCCGCAGCCAGTAGCAACATTTGTACCTTTGTATATGTTCTTATGGTCTTGATTGTACAGGCAGAAACAGAATGACAATCCTAGCCTGGAGGAGTTTATAGCCCCTGTAAGATCAAAATCCAGTGAACTGGCAGACAAGAAAATGAATGAGATGACTTACAGAGAGATTTCATATTTGCTTTCACAATTCTGTTTTGTTTGGGGGTTTGATTTTTTTTTAAAAAATGGAACATTCAACTGCCAGAAGTTCTCCAAATCCACTGTTCTCCCCCTGACACCAAATCCCACCAGTTTGGAAAGTGTTGTAATCTGGAAAGCATGAAAGGGAGTATGGAAATTCCACAGCCACTTGGTCAATCCTTAACCCAAAGGCATTGTTCAGTCTGCAGCTGCCACAGCATGCTGCGGCGGCGGGAGCGCCCCAACGATGTACATGATTCCTACATATTCAGAGATCACTCTGAATCTCCAGTATAAATAGCACAGGATAAACCTCAGGGCGTTTTTTCATGTTAAATGGGAAGCCAAACAAAGCAGCCACTCTTCATAGATCAAGTGCATGACTGATGAAGAGAGAAAAAAATACAAGGGCTGACCATCACCTATTACCACTTCATTACATGTTATTTATGTTACATGAGCATTTGGTGGCATCAAGCAGGATCCGTGGCTTCACTGTACAAGGTGCTGAACAAATACAAGAGACAGTCTGTCTCCTTAAAACCTTGCAAAATAACTGTAAGATGGCAAACAAGTAAGACCATATGGACATGTAAAGCAATAGTAGGAAGCAGGAATCAGCACAGCAGTTCAGCATGACATGAGTTTTGATCTGCTTATGAGTTGAATGGATTCAGGCTACAGTTGATAAGCTTATCTTGAAGTAAGACAGAAGTTCGGCTGCTCAAATTCCTACCGTTTCACTGCCATTATACAGCTGAAAGTCAAGAACTGTCAAATTACATGAATAATATCTATCCATATTTAATACAGCGAACTGTTGACAATTGCCTCTCATCCTTCCCTTCAGTGCATGAGCCCCACGAAACAGTTAGGAATGATCAGACTGAATACAGGCAGATCTGTGGCCACATAACCATGCTCCAGATAAGAAACTCTGTGTCTAAAATGGAGAAAAAGAGAAGATAGCAGCAAACACAAAAAAACAGAGAGATAATTCTTTCTGGACCCCAGCAAGGAAAAATGTTGGAGATTGTGCTGACACTACTGATGTTACAAATACTCTGAGGCTAAGGATAATGCAGACTACACTTTTATTTCCCCCTCCCCGTTTAGAAACAATCACATTCTATCTTCTTATAAGATATGAGAAAGATTGTTATCTCATATAATGAAAACCAAATGACAGGCAGATAAACTTAGTAGCTGTTTATAAAGTCTTGTACAGTATTCTCAATGGTATACAGATAAGGAAATCACATAATTGAAATGGCTACAAACGGCATTAAGAAAGCATATAAGAAGAAAATAAGGAGATCAAATGCAGAAGGCAGACAAATTTTAGATTACTGATGGAAGCATTCTTGTAAGGCAGTTTGATTTCTCCTGGGAGTTGAGCACCTACTTCTCCTCTAGGCACATGTTGTCTGAACTCACAGCCTCATTCCTTCCTTCAGTGACCCCGCATCACCCTCACCTATCTTAGAGGGCTCCGAGGCTTGACGACACAGCTCCTGGAACAACCGACAGCTTTGCCTAGTATTTTAAACTCTTTGCCCTTTAATGTCTTCAAAGCTGTCTTTGCTTGAGCATCTTCAGAAATGGTAATTGAAAGGCACTCGCTGCTACTTACTGTTCTCTTCAGAAACTTGAAAAAAATAAAGTCCTTTCCTATCGAAATAAACAGCAATGTATTTTCTTAACTTTCTCAAGTACAGAAATACCAGGGAAACATTTTTAACTGTAGGTAGAACAACAGCATGAGAGTTTCTGCTTCGGGGCAGATTTAAAGTGAAAACACATTGTTAGTGTGAGATTTGCTGGAGTTCTCGGACCTCACAGTCGAGCACAAGCAGAGGACCTGTGTTGTGTACTCCAGCACAGCATCTCAAAGGAGCTAGAATTCAGGTCAGAGTGGAAGTCCTTACACTGCAATAAACTTCTCTAATTAGAGGAGAAAAAAAGGATTCAGCTGGACAGATGAGCGAAAATCAGGAGAATCTTGAACAAACATCTCAAGCATTAATCATTTATATAGAAAGAAGAAGGAAATCATCAAAATAATTGAGCAATTGCAGACAAATGCCACAACGCCTTGTATTGCCAAAAACTCATCATTGGAAATGTATACGTCTGATTTCCAGGTTTATTAATGAAACAAAAAGGCATCTACAATAGATAAATAATACATCATATGGAATTCACACAGTCTATTTATAATAGAGATCAGTGACACCTATCAACTCATATTAAATCACATCATGCATATTTTGCCTAGTCTGCACTTTGTCAATCTCTGCTTCCCATTTCGTTGCTGTAGTAGCTACATTTAACGAAAAAGTAAGGCACAGACCAGTTGAAAGAAGTCATTTAAAAAATCCCTGAAAGAATGTTTAAAAGAACAGCAAAGATCAGCCATATTTATATGCCTTAATGGTAATGGTGCTGTATCCCCTTTTAATTTTTACAGACATTTAATGAATGCTGTTCTGATGTTAACAGCTGTATAGCAGGTATTTAGCTAACAGATTGGCAAATCAGATTTAAGTTCATACAATGAATTGAGGTCACAGAATGAGTCAGTGGCAGGTTTGGGATTCAAATTGGGTTATCAACGTTCTGAGCTGTAAAACTGAATTATCCTCCATCTCTGACCTGTGTCCTAATGAAAAACCATGGGATAAAGTGGGTTCTTTGAAAAAGAAGTTTATTCTTGAGTTCGTACTAACATCACCATTAAAACATAACTTGGGTTTAGAAACATTCTTCAAAACCAGCATAAAAAAGTTATTTTGCGGAAGAATTATTTACCATAAGAAGAAACAGAAATTTATAAATCAGTTCAGAGACCTGTAGGGAAAAAGTTATTAGTTACATCATCAGAAATGGGGTCTAAGGAAGCTGAAAAACCTGGATTTTACATGCAGCTTTTAAAATATAATTAGTGATCTAACATAAATAGACGTCACTGGCTGTAGTAATGTCTGTGGCAAATAAATAACAGTCGAACACAATAAAACTCCCTGTAATGTACTCCGTTGTAATATTGATGGCAGCATATGGCACACATCTGACAGCTGTTAAACAGATGTGGCAATTAGCAAACCTTATGGTCATGCTGTTAAGATTATTATGCAACACGTTCTCCAGTAAAATTAGATGACTTCCTACTTTCTGTAGCTTTACACATGTGGAGTGCTAGTCTAATGTCCCATTTAGGCAATATTGTTAGCTAATGTCTCCTAACCCATATTTTTTTAGTTGATGCCTCATAGAAGATTTAGAGAAATCCAGAATTTAAACAAGAACAATATCAATTCAGCTGTGTAGCAGATACTTCAATTATAATAGCTAATGGACAAATTGAGAGATAAAAAGACTTTTCTATCATGTTGAAATTCAATGAACAGTTTTCAATTAGGCTCCGAGTATAAAAGGGAAAAAAAGAAAGATACTTTTCCTTGATGTTAACATTGCGGGAAAAGATGAGAGTAACTTCACTTTTTCATTATACAGAAGAGGTGCATATAATGATGCATATTTAAATTATAAATCAGGTCACTATCTGCCAAATGAAAGCAATATCAATTAGAGCTAGGGTGGATCAGGCTTTAAAACTCCTTATATTTAATGACAAAAGTATGACTGTTACCCTCACCCAGCCAACAAAGGGATAATTTAAGGCAGTAAGAAATCAAAGAGTGATGTCACAAAAATAAGCCCTCACAGCTTTTTGGATAGTATTATTATAATTAATAGACTTCCAATGACTTTTTTTTTGTGGGTTATAGGCTTTCACAAAAGCATTTATTGCAGGCATAAAATATAAAACTCTAAAGAGTGGGTTTGACTAAGGTTGACTTGAGGGTCCTTAGCCTTTCTACTACAGTAATTCCTGTAAAATCATAGTTTCATTTATAGGCTCAATTTATAACGTTGAATTTATGCCAGTTCATCTGATATCAATCATGATAATAGCATGATCTATTGTATGTCACTTGTGCTAATGCAAATTAAATATCATTACATTACAAAAAAGCCCTATGTTAAAATAACATTAAGTGTGTAACTTTAACCAAAAAAATTAAGGCTGAATTAGCAGTTTGGGGTGAGCATATATACAGATAATAAATGTAAAACCATGCATATCTTATATATGAAATTATATACATGCTGAAAAAGGAAAAGCTAAGCAAAATATAAAATTGATTAAGGCTTGAGTAGCAGGATTAACACTGATTTTTCCCCCTTCATTGTAGTTAAGGTCGAGTAGCAAGCAGTTTATTATCTTAATTTTTAACCACTGTGGTTTTCAGACTATTTGTCACACGAGTATCAGGAATCAGGTCTTAAAAAAATTTCAGATCTGCAAATACAGTCCTTTGAATATCTCGATGTTTTTATCACACTCATCATTATATGTATGTATCTGGGTGTAAAACTATCCTATTCATGTCAGCTGAAATTATTTATAAGTACAGGTATATAATATAGTTTTGAGATTAAAGTGTGAATTTTTTTTTTAAATTGTGAAAAAATTGTTTTCTTCTTTTTGTTATTTTTAAGATTGAGTAAAGTCTGTGTTTATACTTACCTGCAGAAGTGGCAGGACACCCTATCCAGATTAAGGAAGACACATTTCCATGCATAATTGCAGGAAATTTTCCACATAAAATTTGGGAATATCTGAAATATTTGTGAAAACCTTCATGCTAAACATTTCCTGCAATTTTAGGCAGAGTAAACGCTTATCAGCTGTATCTTTGTGTGTTAAACATAATTTACACAGCTTAAAACACCTAGTGTGGATTGTTGGCATTTTCTTCTTGAAATGAGGAATGAGATCACTTTGCTTGAAAACGTTGTTTGTGAATTCTCATGGCCTTGGAAGTTCTGCAGATCCTATTACATTTCTTGGTTATAGATTAGACATGGGTATTTATTTTTAAAGATAATTGCAATGATAAAATATTGCCCATCCTATTATAGCTGGATCTGTGGTGCTCTACCATGGTTCCAGTAAGCTCCTGCTGCAGACATTATTTTTATTACTCTGTGATGGTTGTACACACCTCCCTTTTGCTATAATAACTGAGCATTTTGCAGTCATTAGTATACCCACCTGTTTATTGATGGTTATTAAAACATCAGAAAATGCTATTGCTTTCCTTTACTGGTAGGGAAATGAAGCACAGAGAGGGGCCCGAGTCACACAGAAAGCAACTGTGGAGAAGCAACCATGAACCTCCCGAATCCCCAGCCAATGCTGCCTTCCTCTCATCTTTCTGCGAACCTTCATGGAACAGAAGCAAATAATTTTTCAAGTCGTGGCTGCTCCCGTTAAGCTGAGATCGACTCATGTTTTAATGTGATACCTTTCTTTCCTTCCTGATACCTGGAAGGAAGGAAACAAAGTCCTTGTGGTATGCTCTGCTGTGGCACTATATTTGGGTTCAGCATCTCTGGGCAATACTTTTCCCATCGACCAAGTCCTGGATGATTAACTACACTCCTTATACGTGCATCGAAGAAACTCAGAAGATCAACCTAACGAAAGACTTTGCACATCTTCTGTACTCCACAGACTGCTTTCTGAAGACATTCATTATTACACATTTTTCCTCCTTCAAATGGTGGCATTGCTTGTCTCAGCGGCAGAACCGACACTTTCCTTCACCATTCATTGCAACAGATGTTAGAGATATTCTTTAATATTGGAAGGAAAAAAAAACTCCTAATGGAGATCTTGGCAAGTGAGTGAAAGGAAAATAGATTGTTTTAAAATATAGTCATAGGTCTTTTAAAATATATATGCTCTGACAGTGATTTGGTAGTTTAAAAAGTCTATTAAATTTGTTTTAAAATATCTGTTTACAAAGTCTTATATGCTTCTTTATCTACTTCATGTATTAAAATGCTAGGCTTTCAATTGCATTTATACATACTTCAACCTACTTTCATGTACATTTGAAAATTTTACCCAAAGTTAAAGTAAACTCAGTGCTTGTGCTGAATTTAACTCTTTGCCACAAGATGAACCCAAATGTTTAACAGCTTTCAAAAAGGTCTTAGATGTTTATTTACATTTATATTTGAGTAATTTTAAGTCTGTCTGTCCCTGAAATAATAATTCTTCAGATGATAAGGCGACCAGTAAATGATACACACATGTACTTTTGCACTTGGTCTATACATCTGCTTAACTTTAAAGAAATGAGCAAATCTCTGCTCACATTATGAAAGTTCAAACATACGGAAATATCTGCTAGGTTGGGAATGCAGTTATGAAGGAAACCCTTTATTCCCGTGTCTGCCCAATGCAAGAAGCTTCATAGAATCATGGAATCATTTAGGTTGGAAAAGACCTTTGAGATCATCAAGTCCAACTGTTAACCCAGAACTGCCAGGCCCACCACTAAACCATGTCCCTAAGCACTGCATCTACGCATTTTTTAAATACCTCCAGGGATGATGATTCCACACCAATCTGGGCAGCCTGTTCCAGTGCTTGACCCTGTCCAATGCAAGCTCCTGCATGACCACCCTTTCAGTGAAGACATTTTTCCTCATATCCAATCCAAACCTCCCCTGGCACAACTTGAAACGGTTTCCTCTTGTCCCATCACTTGATACCTGGGAGCAGAGACCGACCCCCCCCTGCCTACAGCCCCTGTCGGGCAGCTGTAGGGAGTGATAATCTTTCTCCTTAGCCCCCTCCTCTTCAGGCTGAGCCCCCACCTCCCCCCAGCCGCCTTGTGCCCCAGCCCCTTCCCGGCCCTGGACACGCTCCAGCCCCTCCGTGTCCCTCTGGCAGTGAGGGGCCCGGCACTGAACACAGGATTCATGGTGCGGCCGCACCAGTGCCAAGTGCTGGGGGACAGTCCCTGCCCTGGCCCTGCTGGCCACACCGTCTGGGACACGAGCCAGGCTGCTGCTGGCCGCCTTGGCCACCTGGGCAAATGTTAGATAGTGACAGAATAGACCAGTTGTAAGACTTTTCTTGCAGTTTTCTCTCTATTTTAAGGTAGTGGCTGGTGTCAGGGACAAGAAACTTGAACCACGCATCTGGTTCCAGACAGAAATTCTGCTGTGGTAACATGCCCAAAATGATACCTTAGAATATGCAGAGTTTTTGAGGTAGCTTCACTCTCCAGAGGAGGCTGACATACCAAATCAAACCCTTCTAAATGCACCCTGGATTTTCCATGAATTATTCAGTCTGCAAATAATTTATTAGGTGAATTTAACCCCCTTTTTCTGTTCATAGATTGCCCCTGAGCATTTTTAGTTTTCTTTCTGAAATTATTAAGCGACTACTTTTTATGGATAGATTTTAGGACCAGATTCTCCACAATGCTAAACTGTTTGGATCTGCCTGCCGCTGCATGCGAGACACCTCTGTGCTGTTGCATAGGTGTGACAGGTCTGGGGTTTTGCCTGCTACTCATAAACCTCAAAAAAGAGTGAGGAGACATGGCAGAGCTTTATCATACCTAGTTCTCTACCATAGACTACCTTTTAATGACTCTAAACTTGCAAGATGATCCAGCAGCAGAGGCAGACGTGACTGTGACTATTGTGACCCCCAGGAGGGCTGGTGGAGTTCCTTCCACACGCTCCAGGAGAGCACTGGGAATCTTGCCCTGTGTCTGTGAATTGATGCAAACAGCTCACTGAGGGTATTTGACCTGAAATACAATCAAAAGGCATTCTTTTCAGTAACCTCCTTGAAATGCTGCATTGCTGTAAATAAAAATAAGGGCTTAGGGTATTGAAAATACCACAAAAAATGGCAATAACCATCTGACAGTGCTCATTTTCCTATTTGACAAGAGGAGCAGGAATGTGTCTTTAAGTAATCGATAGAAAACTCAGAGATAGCAGTAAATGAGTAACTGTCCAAAACTCTTAGGGAGGTCATAGTTACATATTTCTTCAGGTTTCATATTTGGTTGGTAGAAGCAGCAAATGCACTCACAACTAATTCCATTCATTGGGAAATAAGAACAGAAAGAAGATGGAATGGAAAAGAGCAGCATCAAAAGTGCCAGCACCAGGAAGAGATAAAACCAAATCAGTATTCAAATTACATGCATGTCTCAATTTTGCTTTGTTATTGTGTCACTATTTTGAAAAGCCCAAATTATGCTCATAAAAACTTAAGCTATCCATACATATGTATGAAAGTATTCAGCTTCAGCAGGGCTGAGACAGACAAATCTGGTAGTAGGTTTCTTTTCAGGTTGTGAGAAGCAAATAATAATCAGGTGTAGTTGAGTTGTGTGAGATATTGGAGTCCTGGAACCACCTCCTTTGTCTTGTTCTTCTCCAAGAGACAAGGAAGAATATGAATGTATTCTGCTTCCCATCTGGGGAGTCATTCCACTTTCCAGTGAAGACAGTGGGAAATTGTCATTGTATTCAGTGCATGGAACCAAAGTGTTAATATCCTGCTACAATCATTCAGGCTTGCCCACGGTGCCTAACACACATTCCTCAGGAGTTAGAAGATGAAGTAGTTCACGTAGGATGGCTTTTAAAAATGCAAAATTCCATACATGTTGCAGAAAGTTATAATGGCTGTTTTGTAAGACAGGACATAAACCCCATCTCACATTATCTGGTATGTCATGGGTCTCCTGGTGCCTCTGGGTGCAGATTTCTCAGAGCTTTGGCCTCAGTTGTCATCTCAGTCAGGATGGCTCACGCTATCCTCCCATCTTCAGACTAGAACGTGAGTTGTGTTAACAGAGATTTAACAGATCTCAGTAGATGGGGAATTTTTAATCTCTTCAGAGGCTATAAAATTAGTAACCAGAGATTCAACGCTCACACTTGTCCAGTTAGAGAAATTACCTCTTAAAAACACTCTGTGTATGAATACACGTTTACCTTACCTGATACACAATCGTCTCCCAAATAGTGCTGCTTCTCACAGACCAGTTGAAGAGCCTCCTTCCATGCTAGAGCACAGGGACTGTCCACCTCCTTGTCCTCCTCAGAAGCCTCTCTAACATTTCAGTGTTCTCTTCTCTAGATCTTCAACGTACAAAACAGTTTTATCACATTGCCTTAGATGAACATTATTCAGTTCTGTCTACCCCAGGCATTGCCTCTGGAGTGCTCATCTGGAGAATGCTATTTCGTTATATGCTCATTTTTCAAATAGTTTCCATTTATGTATGATCATTGCAACTGTTCTGCAGAGTCTTAAAATCCAGATGTACAATAACCTCCCCTTAGTGTGCAGGTAACAACCTGTGCTCATAAATTGGTTACAAATCAGTTGCCAGAGCATGATTTCATATCAGCACTACATCCTTCACAAACACTAGTCAGAATTTCTTGGTATTTACTTTATTAAGTCTAGGACTTGAATCTTTTGCCTGGTAGAAACTTTGGCTTAGTGAGTAACATTTTTATATATTTTTGTTTTATTTTTGTCTGCTAGCATCCAGGACACTGAGTCACAGATCAAGATCCCACTGAGCTGTACAAACACAGATCATACAGACAGGGCCTGCCCCAGAGAGCAATATTTTAGAAGGGATTTTATAAAAATAGAATTAAAGCTTACCAAAAGGCCTGAGAAGACAGCCCATTTATACACCTGCAGCAATTACATTTTGGCAGAATACTCTTGAGATAAACGTGCATATGCAGAACTTCCTTGCTGTGATGGAGAACGTGGATAATAAGAGACACAGCTGCATTGTCTCCTCAAAACCACTCACCTTTGAATATAAAGTGTGAGGATACAATGAAACAATAATATTGTTTAGCAATTCTGTAGCTTTTTAACAACTTCCAAGGACTATAATACATTCACCGATTAATCCTCACAGCACCCCAGTGAGGAAGGTGAGTTACCTCTACTGTGTACATCTTCCTGGCAAGGCAGGATTGTCCCGCGCAGTGCATCATCCAGCACATTCTCTGCAGTGGAATAGATCTCACCTTGAAGGAAGGTGTGGGGTTTTTTTCTCCTTTTTTTTATTTTAGGATATTCACCTTAAACTTCTCATTCTATAAAAATGGGAAAAGGTTATTCACAAGGAAATGTATCATAGGCAGCCTAAAATATGGGCTAAAAAGTGCTTGTTTAAAACAGTTGTGTCTGATAAGAAAAACGATGGAAGCATATGCTACAGAAAATAAAAAGAAAGAAAGAACTGCAGATTAAGGTGACTAGAAATAATATGTCAGTGATACCCGTGTCACCAAAAACTAGAAGACTGATGATCTGTGTGACTGAAAGGAAGCAAGTGGGCGGCGAGAGCAGGAAAGGGCTGTCAGCCATGAAGATAATGTTACAAGGACCCACGCTTTAGGTTTTCAAAGCTGAGTAAAGAATTAAGTTGCACAGTTCCAAATGAAATTAGTGGAATTTGTGTGTATCTCAAGTAAAAATGGCATATGGGGAGAGGTTTCACATAAAACGTAGTATAACATGGAGTATTCACGATGGACAACATTAAGTAGAAATGACAGATGCTGAAGACAACTGGTGAGCACATATCCAAATTAAGACATCTATCTACATCTTTGCTGTTTACTTTTCCCATTCAGACTGACCAGATGAATTAACTCATAATTAAGAGTTTGAGCTTACCCCTTTTAATCTGCTTTAACAGAAGCCAAAAACCAACCAAACAAAAAGATACTGGGGATGACTGACTCTCCCAACTTGTGCACCTTCACTCCAACTCTGTTCTTAAAACACTGCCATTTTTAAAATACATTCAGTGATGTGGCTGATAGTAAACATGAGCAAGTGGAATTAATCCGTTTCTAATTTGGACACTAAAGTGTCACATATTGTGAATGTTGAACAGGTACCTATGATTTTATTCGGTACTACATCAGGACTCTTTGGTCTCCTTTTCCTACAAACCTCTTAAGGGTCTTCTCTGTGCTGTCTCTCATATATGAAAGGCAAAGAATTCTCAGCTTCTCACTCTTCTTTCTTTTTCCTTTAAAGATCCATTTCTGTTGGGACTTCTAGGCTGCCCAGTGTTTGAAAGCCAGGGTGATGGTCAGTCTGAGAGCTTCAAGTCTAGTTTATAGAATTCAAGGAAAATCAGCAGAAAATTACAAAACCAGTAACAAGTTTATTAAATGCATATATTTTACTGCTCTCCCTAAGTTTTGTAACTGGATTGTCTTGGCCTGCAGCCCCCAGTTTTGATTAGAGAGTTGTAATATAAATATTCAATAATAACAACCATAATAAAAATGGGTAATGTAACTCCACCCCTTCCTTCAGGAAAATTTTATTCCACTGAATGATTGCAAAGTAGCCCCAATTTTAAGTGCCTCTGCTTCAATCTTCAACATATTTCTTAGGAAGATTAGAATATTCTCCCCTGTTCTGTGATGAATTAACTGTGTTTGGTCGTATTTTTTGAGGGGGGCAGGGGGAATTACCATATCACTATATGCACAAGAGATCAAATGTATGATTAAAAATATTTATAATACTGATGTGGAAAAGAATGATATGTTAAACAGATAAGCATATAATAATGCATGTCTTATCCATAAAATTTAATTTATCCCTTGGGCAGGGCATAAACTTTGCTCAAGAACAACATGTTTTCCATCTATAGATTGCAGAGCTAAACTGCTTAATTTTACAGCAAATTGATCACTGCTGTAATATTTCAGGAGCAAAATGATCCTCAACAGTCAGTTCAGTTTCAAAAGCCAAAATTTATAGTTCTGCTTCTGATTTAGTGATAAGGTTTTTTAACATATTGGGCATTTCATCACTTTCTATCGGGAGTCAGCGTTGAACCAACAAAGAAATATTTTTGAAATCAACAACAACAACAACAATAAAAAAAGGGACGTAAATAATATACATCCAACTGACAGAAGAGTTTAATATTCCCTTCAGACTGGTAGGAAATTACTCAGATTCCTGTCCTTGTAAACATGTGTCCTGGCCCGTACAGGAGATGGGCTGTACTGCTGCAGGGGTGGAATCATGCAGGCTCCAGAGCCCAGCTACCTTCCCGAGTGCTAAAGAAACTATTTCATTGATTTTCCCAAGTGGCTAAACTTCATTTTACCCAATGCAAATAAAATTTATTAGATCTAAAGTTATTTGACACTTTTGATATGTTTAAAATAAATGTAGAGAGATTTAATGATGTGAAAGTTCATGACTCAGTAAAGATTGCTCCCTAGCTGGGGTCTTAGGATAGACACCTATAAAATCAAATTATTATAATCACAGGAGTCATGAGAAAAAAGTAGGCCCTGCTGAGCTCTATTCACAGAGTTTTTGCATTCATTATACTCCTTCTAGTTATGAAACAAAGGGACGAGGTAGGCTGAAATCTCAAAAGGTTTTATCAAGTAATTCTTTGCAGCAGCATTTTGTGATTACTACAGTGAATTTTTAGAAATCCAATTTGTATGCCAAGAGAAGAGGAAAAAGACATGTCTTCTTCATTACCTCAGTGTGGTAATAAATGCTCATCTTTGAACACTAACCCCCAAAATTATGGACACCGGAAAAATAAAAGCAAATACGTGGATTGTATTTGTTCCGTTTATCAGAGAGTGTTATTCAGCTACCTCTGGAGTAAGTTACTGACAAAATACCCAACTTAAAGACATTCTCTGTGTTGAAAAGGTCAGTTTTTAAAAGGCTAACTCCCACTGACCGATGTTACGTGTGATTTAGGAGAAAACAGCTCTAAAAAACCTCCTGAAACGTATATACATCCACCTCCTCCGTTCTGATACCTAATCAGCAATACCGTGTGGTTGTATTTTGGCGAGTGGCATGTATTTACACACAGGAGAACATGTATATAGCTGTTTTATAATCAAGAAGATTATTTCCCAAAGCTGCTATTGCCTTTATGCATATATCTGCACACTGACCTGGGACACACTGAATGGGGACACAGTAATTGGGTCATTTGCTTGGGCCTGGTATTTCTTCGGAGGCTTAAAGGGTAAAAAGTCTCTGTGCACAGTGCAGAGTGTGGTGGTATATTTTTCATGTTTGTGCTTTATAATAAAAACAAGAGAAAGGAAAAGATCAAATGCCAACTTTTTTTTTTTTTTTTTTTTTTTTGTGTGAGGAAAACAATAATTATGGGTGAATATTTCACCTGCAGTTATTTATAACTGGAGTTTAGATCAGGGAGATGTCTCAATCCTTGATGGAAGCTCACAGTCGGCCGTGCAGACGCTTTGTCTGGCCACAGTCTGTTTGGCTCAGTGGGATTATCCTGGGGAAGATGATGCCAAGCACTCTGTCTCCCTTTAAAAACTGAGGCAAAAGATTTCAGCTGCAGGCTCAACTAATTTAAATGCACATGTTCTTCTTCAGTCAGTTACATCCATTAGTTGATCGAGCAAGGAAACCTTCCCCACGTTTCTGCTAATAAGCACTTACGCAAATATTTTAGAAACATGGATCCGTATTCTCAACTTGTGCAGTTTTACTGAGAATAGTGGATAAAAGTGATTTATGTTAGCCAATATTTCAAATGCATTTTCTAAGGCTCAAAATACAGCTCTTTGGAAATACATGCAAGATTTCTGATGGAAGAATGCACTTGAGGTTGTCAATCTTCTTTTAATTAGAGTTAAGTATAGGAAATCCTTTACCAATCAGTTGCGATTAAAGAAGAACTGGCCGTGGATGATTTAGTGGATTTGTTTTGCTTTGCATCATCTTCCTCAGATGGTTTTCACATAAAATCCCTTCTTCAGGTTTTAAGCTTTACAGTTGTGCTCAAAGACCTGATCAGCTATCCTGCAGCTGAGTGCTATAGAAACCCATAGTGAGAGACAGCATGAACGAGTGTGAAATCTGGGTTGTCTCCAAATTAACTCCGTGTCCGCATGCTCAGAACTGTCCATTTGCAAGTAGCCTCACCAAAACCACATTGAACACATTGGTGGTCATAAATGACGTACTGTAATTATGCTTGCCAATGAATGCCCAGCAAAATATTTTAACAAAGGCTTGCATCCGAAATGGGTGTGTCTGCACCCAAACCTCAAGGTGAAAATTAGGTGAAATTGCTGCATGCTGATCCCCCAGTCTGAAATACAAAATATCTATCAAGTCCAGGCTCTTACGAAAATGGGTTCACATTTGCTTAGTAGGTTCATAAACCCTAAGCAAACCTTTCAGTGAACCAGCTCACAGTTTTGGAAGTGTCATCCCAAACCTGGTTTCCTATCAGAGACATTTTCTGTGCTGTAACAGCAGTAAGTACAGGGTTAGCTCCCCTTTACCTTTTCCCTTTTTCATGCTTTTGTGCATTTCTTGGGTTCTTCAGTTCCCTCCCGCTGTATTTCAGGCTGTGTGCTCTCCTCGCCTGAAATCCTCTCTGTCTTTATCTCTGTTATTATTCCCTCTAAACTTTCTTTGTTACCTGCTCTGTCTCCTATTATTTCTCCTGTGTCATCAAAAACTGACTCCATACAGTCTGCCAATTAGCCTTTGTCTGTCAGCACATTCATCAGCATCCCGAAGAGTGATGGTGAATGGCAGCGCATGGAAGCGCTATTTGATATGCAGCTGTGTGTCCTTGCGCATAGCTATACCGTTACTGATGAAGTGGTAGGATGTGGCTTAGATTTCCTAGAGCCAAAACTTTTCGTAAGAAGCAGATACAATTAGTAACAAATGAAACAGAATGAATTAAGAGAAGCTGTTTCAAAACTAACAGCTAAATGCACAGAACTTTCCTGCATTTAAAACAGACTGTTATGAATATGGACCTCCTATGTATGCAAAGTGAAAAAGCCTGACACAGATATTTCCAGGAAACAAAGAGAATTAACGGTGTAATCTGATATTACATACCTGCAAGTGAGTAATGCAAATAAAGCTGCTTCTGTACTTGTTACAGGGAAAATAATATGACTTTGGTATAAAACACGCATTGCATTCTTTTGTGGAAATATATAAGTATGCATTATTCAAAATTCAAATATTAATGACCACATAAATATTCTATGATCTTGGCTATTACTTTCAGAACAAACATTTTAATTTTAAGATGTCATATTTGTAAAAGCTGTATTTTGAGTAAGAGCGAGAGAGAGAAAGAGAGAGGCATACCCTTCTAAAGGTGTCTCTGTCTTGCCACAGTGTCTTTGCTTGCTTACCAAATACATGGCACGTTTCAATTTCTTTTAGCTCTACAATGTTCATCTGCTTAAAAATTTACAATGCTACTATTGGAAAAAAAAAAAAAAGCATAGGAAGAAATAAAAAGCAAATGCATAGGTGTGTGTTTGGATGAACTGTGGATGTCTGAAAGTGCATGCCAGTAGGTAGAATTAGATTTACGAGGCTGGGTTTATGTGTGTAAGCTTTAAAGCAAACTTCAAGGGTATGTATGACCAGAGCAGTGGGATTATATGAGTAGCCTATAAAACTACATCCTCCTATCACTACATCTTTCCTAAGGGACGTTTCCAAACTAATCAGAAAGGAAAGCAAAATAATAAATTATAAAATATTAAGCACAAATGAGAGTTTTGCCTTGTCTAGACAGTCTGGATCAGATTTTCAAAGGAAAGCTATAAGAAAATTTTACACATGCCAAAAGTCAGCTTTTGTATATGCAAATGGATATTTATTACAAATGTTGCAAATGGATTTCCAGATACTGTTTCAAAATCAGCCTGCCAGATCTGAGTGAGCTAGATTTTCCAGGGGCTTGACACACGCCCTTGCAGCCAGATTCCCAGAAGAGCTCAGCAGCGTTATCACAGTGGGGTGGGATCTGTGAAGCACTTTGAAAAAGCTGGCTCTCACTTATTTAATTAAATAGAAACATAATGCTTATGGAAATCTCAAGTTCATTGTAATAAACATATAGAACCTGGCCCTAAGGTGTTTTGAAAATTTGCACGTTAAGCCTTACCTCTATTAATAGTTGTTGATGCGGATCAGTTCCCAGGGCTACCTGAGGAATGGAAGTGCCTTGCAGGCTGTTATGGTGGCACCTTGAACCCTTTGAGGGTCTGGAGCACCTGCTGAAGGTCACTCCAATGCTTCCTTGTGAAGCACGTCAAGTCCCAAGTGCACAAACTGGCATGGCAGAGAGAAAGACCAGCCTAGTATTTCTCCTAGAAGGTCTTTAATCATTCTCATCGTTCTTGGCTCCTGCTGCCGGAGCGTGTGGGGTGAATAGAGGCTGCAGCTTCCCCACAAGCACAGGCGAGCAGGGGCACGCTGCCTGCCAGCGATGCAGCAGCTGCTGCGTGTTTCACCCTTGAGGTCCTCTGCCGGCTCCCAAGGAGCCGAAGTCCGGGGCATCGGGCAGCCCCTGTGCCTTTTTAGCTCTCTCGGCTGTGTGTAACACAGCACAAAGATCATTCGCATGGAAGACATGCACCTGGGGTCTTCTGCCCGCTGTTTCATTTACTTAGTTGTAAAAATACAGTCTGCAGCCTCACTTTATATTTAGAAATCACTACGCCTCAAAAGCTTGTTTTGTTGTGGCTTTCTTCATCAGCATTCATTGGTCTGCACCCTTAGCATCACCCTTTCCTCGTGGTGGGATGGGTGTGCTTTGAGAGCGTTCTCTGGGCGGAAGAAGCCATTTCGAGGAGCTTAGCGGAGGCTCTGATTTTCAAAAGAGTTGGGATTTGGATGTATAAAAGAATATCTAATTAGTGCGCATATCTGTCACAGTGATAAACAGGGATAGTTACAATCATTTGTATGCACAGAGGCAAGAAGTCGCTTCTAATACTGTTAAAAATATTGAAAAGTCGATCTCAGAAAGGTTTCCACAGGGGCCGGGGGGACTATTTAAGAAACGAGATGCCTGGAGAAAGATGTATTGGAATAAGATTTTATGACAGCCTGTGCATCCAGATACCGCTCGCACTTTGGTGACCACAGGAGTCACAAGGGGCTGGGTGTAAACTGGGTGTGTGGCTCGCAGGTGTGCCCTCGGCCGCACACAGCTGGAGCAAGCCCAGGAGCTGTGGGAGGCTTCTGGGGTTCCCTCTGGGCTCCGTGTCTTCCTTCACATTCCTCCTGCCTTGTCTCTTTTTGGGTAAAGTGCAAACCCCTGCACGACGAGGATAGGCCTTGAGCTCCACAGGGCCCAAAATTACATTTGGTTTGCTTCGGGTGAGCATCCAGGCTGCACCCAGGTAACGAATCCCTGCGGCTGAGGGAAGTGGTGAGCCTTTCCGTTCTTGCCTGATGCCATGCAGAAATGATTTTCCTCATCTCCGCATGCTTCTCTCTGCCACGTTTGTGTGAACTGTGAGGTTTTCACTGATTTCCTTATTGCTCTGTGCCGCCCTGTTTGTCCACGCAGAGAATGTGTGCATATTACGCCACATTTTATGTTACTGGGCAAGTTTCTGTTTCTTCAGCTTCCTTTACATTGTTTACAAATTCTTGGCAGAAATCCTGCTCAGCCAGTGACTGCTTAGCCAAATTAAGAAATGCTTCTTGTATTTACTCTACAGAGAAGTGCTGGTTAGTGTCCTCTATAAAATGAGTGATCAGCATACTGATAGCAGGAGCTTTTTATTGCTTAACACCGCCCGGGTAAAGCCAGACTTCAAGCTTGCAGGAATAGTTCTTAGGCGGTGGGGCTGACTTTTTGTTCATGCTCTTAGTGTCTGAAACTGCTGCTGACCAAATGGTGCTCAACAGAGTCACACCTCGAGGATGGGTTTTCATTTTCCTTATAGTTACTATTGTGTTCTCAGAGCCTGGACAGTCTCTTTAATGACAGTTTATCCGCAGGTTCCATAAAACCAGTCAAAACCACTGAAGAAGGAACCTTCAGGAACTTTGCATGACCACAGGCAGGGTGGGGGGACTACTGCTTTCTTGGTGGGTCGCTTCCTATTAGCAGCTCTTTGGTGGACGTGGTATTTAACACCAGATCGACTCAGCAGAGGATGCTGAGAGAAACACAGTGGTCACCAGGTGCTTTAACTGATTTACAAGCCCGAAGTTTGTATTAGGGTTGCTGGATTCTGCTTTAGGTGCACAGACTGGCAGCTTGGTCTGCTCAGCACTAGCCAGGGAAATTGAAAGTCCAAGAACATTTCTGACAGTATTTCAGCCCCAAACGACAGGAGCTTGCAGGGAGCGGCTGCTGCTGCTGGCAACTTTCACTCACATCCAAGTCAGAAGCAAGAAATAAAAGTCCTTCCACTCGTGAATCTCTCTGAAAATCAAAATCCTCCAGGGTGGGTTTTGGTCTGATCACTTGAACCTGATTTACATATGAATTCAAAAGTATTGATGACTGCATATCAGGTTCTGGCCCTTCCAGTGTCCCCTGTAATTCTGACACCGTTGGCTTCTTCCCGGCCAGATTGCTGCGGTGTGTCAGTTTTCTCTGCAGCAGGCGGCACACAATTCTGCCTTACATTTTACCTTTGCATTTTCATCTCCTGTAATTCCTTCTGATACATTTCACCACATGATCTTTAGATAGGGTTTGCATTTGCTCTTGGGCTGTTTCTACTGTCCTACATATGTCAGTAACTTTTTGCAGAGTCAGACTATCTTCCCCGAAGAATTTTCTATTGTCATCACTTTGGAGCCCCACTACGGTTGCTGCCCCTGTTAATTCCCTTAAAAAGATACTCAGTTCTGTGTCACCAGCAGGTCCGTATTGTACTGGCTATCCTCCATGAGCTGCTTATAGCTCCCTTTGGCACACAATATAGAACACATAAAAATCATACAAATTCTTGGGTGCTAGATCACATACATCAATGCAGATATTAAGATCTTGATTTACTTTTATCTGGTTATTTGTGTAAATGCTAAGCATTTGATATAAAAGCTGTTATTTTCCGTACCCCTCAAAACAAGTACATGCGTTGCATTCTTTACACATTTCTGTGTACATGTTTTTTCAGCCCAGAATTGTAACACTGTACATTATAGAAGAGAGATTTTCATAGACACAAATGGGAATTACATGTCCAATTCAATTGACTTTTAATTGGAGTTGAACAACTACAAAGCCTTTGAAGAACCCTGCTACACTGAACCTCTTAATTTAGCCTGAACCTGTTTGTTGATGAAAATCCCAACTCCTAAGCAGCAGCGGGGAAATGTTTCCTTTTGCTCCAGTAGCCATGCTATCATTCACAAAATGTCCAAGGAGTTTGGTCTTAGTACAGTTCATATCTGGCTGAGAAATAAACTTACTCTGATTTTTTTACCTTATAGTCAAATAATACTGAAATGTTACTACAGTTAGCATGAAAATCAAACACCTCTGTTTTAGAAAACAAGTTATACATGTTTCCTATTACTAAGAACCTACCTGTTTTGTAGTAGAAATAGACAATTTCTTGCTTAAAATTGGGATATTTTGAGTAAAAAAATATTTTAAAGTTATTTGTTCAAATGATAGAGTTGTACACATTATACATACCTTAATAAACCACACTTGCTGATTAAAATAATTATAAAACTTTTCCCAATTATTTTTGAGCTGTAATCTCAATACATATCTAAGTCTTTAATGTATCAGAAAGGCAAACATCAAACCCAAAAATGTTACTGGTGAGGAGTCAAAAAAGGGAAGCATACTTTGCCTGCTCTGATGATGAAAAGATGACCAGAATTTTAGAGATTCTGGCTTAAGTCACAGAAGATTTTTTAAAATAAGGATAAGGCAGAAACACATTTTTTCAACTTTATCTCTCATTGTTCCCTCAAATCCTTCACATGTCACAGCATTATTTTAAGGCAGCTTCATGTTTGCTTTTGTTTCTATTAATTTGGTACCTGAGGTAGTGGTGCAGTGGTTGGTTTTCAGGTGCTGTGTTCAGTTCCTGGAAAAAAGGCAGTCCTCCTTGGGTTGATAATACGTCTGGCACCTGCACATGTACATCAAACGCATATTTTACTTTTTTCCTTTGTATTCCACGTATACAGCAGCAGATAAGACTAGACAAATGCACTTTCATTGACAAAGACTCAGAGAATGCTTTGGGGTGGAAAGGAGATTTGGTGATGGTATCTTGCATAGTTTGTCCCCTCTGCACCATGGCAGGATTGATTGCTTTATCACTAAATGATCCCTGATGGATGAGTATTGGGTGTAGGCATCAGTTAAATGTGAGGATGATAATTCAGTTTTACTGATGCCACTGAAAGGGGAAGTTAATCTATTAAGTTGTTTAGAAGTTTTACAATTTCCCATAAAGTGTTTAAAGCAGAGCCTCTCAACCTTTGCCACTGCATGACCTACTCTTTCTTCTTATCCTCCTTTTTATCCATGCATATAGCATGGAATTAACCTGGTGGCCTCCAATATAGCATGGAGGGAGGCAAGGTGATTTTTTCCCTGGTTAAGGACATAAAGGACCTCATATACAGATCAAAAAGAATGGAGAGATTTGTTACAAATTATAGGGGCTAATAATCGGAGGTGGTTTGTGTCACATCTAATATCTAGGCTTGGACATCACCTCTTTGGGATCATGGTCTTGGTTCGTGGCCCGGGTCAGGGTGTGCTCCCAGGTTTGCTCTCATCTGCATGAGGTTCTTGCAAGACACCTCCTTGTGACTGCCTGTGTGGGCTTCAACCCGCTTGGCACGGCCGTGCAGCCTGGCACGCTCAGGGACGCAGGGCACCATCCGCATCGGAGGTTGGCTCCTCTACACTGGGGAACATGAATCCAAGTGCTTTGCAGCGCTGGCTGGCTGGCACATGGGGTGACATGTGGGCAGCAGCCCAGTCCGGTCACCCTGGCCCAGGGAGGAAGAGAGTGAGAACTGGGCCTCCTGCAGACACAGTTTCTTTGCCGGGATGATGTTGCTCTGTGCCACCTCAAAGGCAACGCTTGTGCAAAGCCACCCCAGCCCCAGAATGATGAGGCACAGGGAGAGATGCAAATGAGAGAAAATTAGAATAAAAGAAATTAATATTTGATGCATACAAGCATATGCACATAAATATAAATACATCTATATCTAAAATAAAATAGTTTTTCCCCAGAGTGAGCGAGCTATGTTTGCTGCTTGGGTTGTGCCGTCACTCATGAAGATGATGCAGTACAGCCTTTTACCCACGCCGCTGCCACCCGTTCTCCCACTGTGTCTAATGGTGATTAGGAAGGTCCCTGAAAGCTCAGCAGAGAAAAAAGCTAGAGGACAGAATTATAATAATGGAGAAAGACAAAGATACAGAAGAAAGCGAATGGATATTATCAGCATGTTACATTTTTGTGCATGAAGCCATACAGCATTAGGCTGGTTTGAATAATGCAACTGACAACTGTCAGAAGAAAATTTGCTGGTGTTGGACTCCACCCCAAAGTATCCAATTTAGTGCGTATCTGACATAAATGCAAACATCTGTTTGAAATGGGCCAGGGATGAGATTAGTGAGAAATTCAGTTGTGCTGGGAAACCAATGGCAGGGTACCCTGCTCTTTGAAGATCAGTAAGAATTACCACAGAAAAGTTACCTGATTTGCCAACAAGCTACCAGATTGCTGTTTCCTCTGTTAACTGGGTTAGGAAAGTTTTCAGGGAAGATGAAAATTGACTAATGAAAAGGTGAGAAAATATTTAAAAAGAAACATACAAGCCAAACAGTTGGCTATTGACAGGATGGTGCAGTAGAGGATGAATCGCTCAGACAGATAATGGTCACAAACCAAAGCTCCTCTGTGGATGGTTTGTCCTTTTAATGAGCTGAGCAGGCCTTATCTGACACGTGCTGAGTTATCACCAGCAGTGGAGGATTAGGTCAATTAATAGAGATACCTGCGTACTTTTTTGCGTACAGGTTTTCCCTGGAAATTACTGATTATGTAAACCAATTTATTGTGTGGAAACGTATCAGTTTTGAATTAGTGTTTGTCAGGACGATTTCTTGAGTTTCAAGGAGATTTTATGTTCAAAAGCAAAATAAACCTCAGACCCAACGGTAGGTAAGGCGCTCACCAGCCATGGAGATGCACGTTCAGATGCCTCCATGATGTTGGTTCCTTGGTAAAATTCATCCGTTGCAGGTTCTCCTTCCACAGAGCAAATACAAAGGCAGAAAAATTAACTAGAAAGCAGAATATTTGGAGTATTTCTTCCAGCACAGAAAGTATCAGAGCTTTGCATTCCCTGTACCTGTTTCAGCTACATTGCAGTGAGAAGCAAGCACTGCCCGTTCACTCGTGTCACCTTTTCTTTGTAAAGCTCGCTGCTCTCTCTGGACTTTGCAAGAAGAAAGGAGACCCTGTCAAACAGCCACTTGCTCAGGTTCAGAAAAGAAAAAAAGGATTTGCTTCCGATTTTGTTGCCAGGTCAAGCAGAAATCTGGCACTGTTATTCCCCTCTCAGCAGGCTAAGAGGTGTGCTAATGGATCCAGGAGACCACAGCACTAAGTTGGTTGCAAATCATACTCTGTCCATGAGCACGCGCTGGTCAGACAAGCGGGAGGTAGGCAATACCCTCATCACATCTATTCCAACAGCAGCCACCACCTGTTACAATCCCCCTTTCCATCCTTGTGCCGGCCAACACACAGTTGAGTAATTGTGAACAATTTGAAAAAATCAGTGTTTGGTCTTGAAGACACAAAGATATTGTGTCCTCCTCCCCCAGACATGGACTTTCTTCTTAAGTGGAACCAGATAGTTCTGTTCCATTCCCATGGGCTTCACTAAAACTCATGCACGTGCAGGTGAGCATTGCCCTGGAGAATGTCTTCTTAAATCTGAGCTTACTAAATTGGTACAAGCAGGACAGTCTTTTGGAATGGTAATTTTGCTTTCTGAACTAGCATTTATATGATCTCTGTATCAATGCTTACCCACAGATCATCAATGCGCTGGGGAAAATGTGTGGGATCTTCAGAAACAATTTTTAAGCAGCAGTAACAAAATCAGAATGATGGTCACTATTCAGGGAGCAAACAAAGCTTCACTTCAGAGTAAACATACTGGAAAAATAAATCAAAATGCCTAAATGCCTAAAATTGCCTGTTAGCTCAAAGTCTTAATCCATCCTTTGCAGACCTCCAGATTACTCAATGGAGAAGAGCAGGAAGAATCAATAGAAATTACAATAAATAAATTCATGGAGTAAGATAGGGTTCAGATAAAGTAAAACTCTGACTGCAACTTTGCTTCAAACTAAGCAGAACCTTTTTCAAGTTTCAGAAAAGTTTGAATAATTTGTTCTAGACGTGAATAAAATTTCAGCTGTTTCTTTACTCCCTGATTCAAGTGGAGATTTTAACCAATATAGCGAGTGAAACGTTGTAAGTAACAGAGAACATGAAAGGACATCAAAGGTTCAAGGAATGAGGGAAGAGTCTGAGATGCAGAAGCTGTGGGTTCAGTTTGAAGCACTGTTCCTGAGCTGCTTAGAGACTGGGCAGAATAATTCATTACTGAAACCTTGATTTCCTTTTTAGCCCTTATTTATTTAGAATATAAGACAGGTTGGCTATAGAGAGGGGTGCACTGAGTCCCTTACTACTACTGTAACAAACCAGTGATAATAATAATAATAATTGCTGCTTTTTGTCTCTGTGTGACAATTCCAAGTTTGCACTCTCAGGTGTAGAGGGTTATGTTCTTCTATATATACAGTTCTACAATTATTCAGTAGACTTGCAGATTAAGTGCCCAGCTTATTCCTGTCTACACTGATATTTACACACACTCAAATCAGATAAACAGTTCTAAAATTCTGGCTCGGCGCACATTCCGAGTTAGGAGTTGTAACTCAATCTGAACCCATAAAGTTTTTGAATTCCTCTTCCCGCCCCGCCCCCCCCCCCCCCCCCCCCCCCCCCGAATCAAAGGGAGTGAAATGCTGAGGCTGTCCAGCATTTATAGCTGTTGGTTGACAGCTGCAGGGCACAGCCCCTGGCACTCACACACCCAACACATTTTTGTTCCTAAGCCAGCCAGCCCTTTGGTTTGGTGGCTTTGTCGACTGCGCATCTTCCCCTCTGCGCGGACGGCGCTGGGCTGCGCTGGCTACCGCTGTCCTGCCACTGCGGTCTGAAAAACAGCATATACACCACCAGATTTTCATTTTTGCTCAGGGTATGAACATTCCTCTCGCAGGGAATAGGAGGCATCCTGGGACAATAGTCTGCTGGCATCCTTGCAGGAGTCCTTGGGGAGCTCAGGTGTGTGCTCGTGGCACACATGCCATTAGAGGGCAGCCAACACTGCTCCAGTAGCCTCTCCCATCATCTGTTTCTCTGCCATGTTTAATAGGCTTTGTCTGGTTCAGGGCAAACCCCATTAGGCATGAAAAGGCAGAGCTATGTAAAGAAACTTGCACTGACAGCCTGTTAAATGAATAAGATTCTGCAGGATAGTGGGATTCAGCTGTTTTGGAAAAAAAATATACACACACAGACACACATTTTACATTTTTTCGCTTTTTTGTCAGTATAAAAATAGGATCTCAGTTTGCTGAATGTATTCTTAGCTGCACTGTGCTATCATTCACTGCTAACATCGCAATTGCCATTTTCTCTTTGTTGGCCCAACCACATGAAGTAATACTCCCGTGGCATTGTAAACCACATCATTTTTTGCCAAGTCTTCTGATCCTTTGATTTTACAGACTTAGGCAAATACATCTTGCTAAAAAATACTCCTGGAGTTGCAGCAATTAATGACGTAAGCGGTCAGTTATACCTCTGAGAGCTCAGTTGCATGTGCAGGAGTTCAGCATCTTCCAGAGGACTGGCTCAAGCCCTGCGTGGCCGTGCTGCTCGAGTCCAGGCTTTTGCACTCAGTCACAGCTAGTTCCATCCACGGTCATCAGGTTTACAGGTTTAATATGAGACAGAAGTGTGAGAATGACAAAGTAACTCATACAGTTACAGACACGTAGATTAAATAATTTAAGCATCGCATGCTGCTGATGTGAAATCAAGGCAGCTTTTGCACTTGTAATTTCTTTACAAAAAATGTTTTTGTTTCTTTTTTTGCTTAAACCCATGGATAATGAAAACTCAGTTTTTGACGAGCTTTCCTGTGCAGTGAATGGGATAAACGTGTTTGACTCTGGCCACAACTCCCAATGATAGTGAGAGGCTTGAGAAAAAGGGTCCTTTAAGTGCTTTTCTGTTTCTACAGATCTTGTCACCGACACTGCACGCAGCTGGTGTAGTTAAGATTAGGACTGCAATTATTTTTTGCTGACTCTGTCAGTTTGAGCTTTTCTAGCAGAATTTCTCTAGAGGGCAGTAAGGATTCAAAGCTGCCTCAGTGCAAAAAAAATAATATATATATATATATATATTTTGTAGAAATGACAGATCATCTTTGCACAGCAGTAAAGGTTACAAGAGTGGGTGCACATGTTGCAGTGTAGGGTAGAACAGCTAAAAGCACATAAAGCATACTGTACACTCTTTCTTCTCATAACATCACCCAGACTGATATTTCATTGCACATTTGTATTCTAAATTACTTAAAGTATTCTGCTTTTAATCTTGATAAGAAAGGGCCTTTTTGTTAGGGAAGATTCGGTTTGGATTAGTGGATGGTATGATAACAGGGAAACAAATTGGAAAAATAAGTCAAGGGTCCGAAAGGAAACCTTTGGTAAATACCCTGTGGGGCTGGGACTAGAATTGCTTTTGTGACTCTTAACGTGCTACTTCCAGAAAACTGGGGATACCGAAGCTAGACCTGGGTCCGAATACAGTGTGTGTGATCATTCTCTGGCTCCAACATTATATTTAACAGCGGCAAATATAAGAGTGCATGTATAATACCTGCTGCGAAGGATATAATGCCTGCTGGATTTTCACAAATTAGGTAGGCTTACTGGTAAGAAAGACATGAGGTAGTACTGAGGGTATGAATGTTTTGGAGCTCTCCTGCACCATCCCCATCATCTTTGCACACCCTACTTTAAAGTGATGCAGCGAGGGCACCTAAGGAGATTAAATTCCCTTTAATACCTTATAAATCTCGTATATCACTTAGGAAAACAGTGTATAATGAGTTCCACACAACTGCTGTTTCTAGGAGTTCATAGCCCTTTCCTCCTTGTTTTCTCCATACATCTAGTTTTGAAGCCTCCAGAAACAGAGCAGAAGTTTTGCGGGTCACGTCCTTCTACCTTCACTGTCAGTGGGCAGTACCACGTAACCTCCCAGCCAGGAGGGCGAGAGGAAAAAGGAGCTGGGTCTGTGCGGGTATATTTCCAATCCTTTGATGATTATACTGCAGTAGTAGTTCCGTGTTGATCTACTTAAGGCAGCCCAAGCTGCACGTGTGGTTATTTGTGTGTTCAGTGCTGTCCTAATGAGTTACAAGTGCCTGGGTGAGCTGGAATGCAGGGACAGAGTCTCTCGCCCTTTCCAACAGACCTGTTCTTCAGACTCTCCCATTCTTTTCTGTCTCTATTCCTACGATTTTGTGGCGTTGTACTTTAAACCTGGAAGGGCTGTGGGAGTATTTGATAAAGTCCCTCCAAGACAACACTCACATGACAGACTAAAGCTTTCTACTGCGTCTGCTTTTGTCCCACTGGCCACGATATAAAGTAAGAAACTTGTATGATGCACGCAGAGGAAATTCAGTTCTTGCCTTCATTGTACTTAAGCCCACTGGGTTAGCAGAGCAGAAGATCCATCTTGGATAGGGTTGAGGAAGCTAAGGTTCAGTCAGGACACACCAAAGACCATGTGGGAAGACAGGTGACCAGGGATGGTTGTCAACAATTATAGCATGGCCAATACTTGACAATAAAGTGCCCCTAACTTAATTGCAAAATTGAAGCTGTTTATTAAGCTTGGTGATACCACGAATAACAAAAGATCTTTGTGTACTTTAATGATACCTTTACATAATAGCGGCTATCTCTATTTCAACGTAATAGCCATTTACTACTCATTTTATATAGGGCAGGTGCGGTTAAATTTGATCTGTGCTGTTTTCAGCCAAATGCAGGCCAGCTCAAGTTTCTGCAGGTGCCCGTTTTGCCCGTACAATGAGGCATAAAGCTCAGAGGTACGAGAGGTATAATCAGACATAAAACTGAGATCCAGTTGTTTATGGTGCCTAAACAAAATAGTTGAACCCTAAAATCTGAGTTCACATTGGTGTGCGGATTTGGAGAACCTAGCTGAAAATGTGGTTTACAATCCAGTAATTCAGGGGAGCCAATGGATTTCTTATCTGTGTTATATCGTGGTTCCCCAAATTCAGTTTGCTCAGAAGGTTACAATAGCAACTGCTACTGCTTGCTGATTTTTTATTAACTTCCAAGGCACATGTAGAGACGAGGGCATGTGTCTATCCCTTCCTTTCTCACACGTGCTGTATTTTAATACAACCCCCCTCCTTCCAGCAGCATCTTTAGACCTCCCAACTACTTACATCTTAACTACTTACCCAACTCCTTGACTCGTCAATGTCTTTCAAGTCAGATCTCTCCAGGACAATATTGCTCCTGGTCTCTGAAGGCTCATTGCGCGGGCTGGTCCTGAGTGGAGCTGCAGAACAACCTTGCAGTCACTGGATTGCTGCTGTACGCCCCAGGCAGGCACTCAACCCACCGCCCAGGCAAGGGATCTATGTAGGAAACAGGGAGCTGCCTCTGCACATCACATCTGAGTGGTTCACACACCAGCCGTAGTATGCGATCGTGTTTTGAGAACTTCAGACGTATATCATCATCAACATATGTGCAAGTGTTATGCCAGAAATTAAAGTCTGGGGCAAAAGTATCAGTGGGGCACTTGAAATAAACAACCAAGACACAACTTTTCAAAACAACTAGTTCAAACAGAAGATTGGAATGTTACGAACAATGTGAGGATGGGCTAGGTTTTATTGTAAGATTATGTTTTTAAGGAATACTAAATTTAGGATCTAAAGATGTTCATACTTGAATATATTTAAATAATTACTCTGTAAAATATTCATTCTACAACCAGTATTCTTGCTTTTCAGGTGTCTTAGCATCTAACAAATCTGTATTCCTGACCTTAAAAAGTATGTTTCTTGCCTGAAACAGATTTAAACAATAATGTAAGATGCCATAAAACTTGAAACCTCCTATGTCACGTCAAGAGGAGATTTCATTCAATTCCTTCCATATTCGCAAGGGAGTTCAGAGTTTTTTAGCTCAGCTGCATCCAGCATTTTCACCTGAGACCTCTTCCCTTCCCTCTCACTGGCCGACCATACTCTCTTAGGCTGTAGCGTCACAAACGCATTTTAGGTGTGGGTTGACGACCGTATTTTAAGCAGCCCCCAGCTCATTTCAGGCTCGGTGCTCTGACAGTTTTGGTGGTGCAGTTGTTTGCACACCACGTACGGAACCATACTGAAGATTTGTTCTCATGTAAACCCAATCCAGGTTAATGTGCCAGTCTTTCACTGGGAGAAAAGGTGCTAATGGGGAAGGTGCTTGATACTAGAAATGGTGTCAGAAATGGTTTCCTGACCCATGGACAGGTTTTGAAGTTAGAACTTTCCCCTAGTCAACATTGAGATAGAACAGATAGTATTCCAGGTTTTTCATGAAAAATGGGTTGTAGCCTTGTGGTTTGGCTCTCACTAGGGCACCCAAAGCGACAGCTACACCATGGGGAAAAAAACCTGTCCCCTTTTCACCCGACACATTGCATGTGACGAAGATCATCGTTGTGTGTTTATATCAAAAATACTGAGGGAGCTTTCACTCCCCTGTTACATTATTTGGTACGAGCAGTGAGGCTCATAAATAGGGTTAGAAGTTCCCTTTTGAAAGAGGAATATCCACCTAAAATAGATCTATTTCAAAGGCAGTGGCCCAAGAGCAATTGCTGTTTGGGGTCCTCAGTATAATTCAAACCACACTGTCTCCCAGAAAAAGCTTTTAGTTAAGGGGCTATGATTTTAAGAAGGCTTTATACCCCATATGTGCACTATGGATCATGGAACTAGGAAGCAGTAAAAGTTGAGTACAGCTAGTATACCAGGGACTGACAGCATTATGACTTTTATCAGTTGTATGAGAAATAAGTCCAGTCTTAGTAAGACAGTCAAGCCAATATGACCATACCCCTATGGTATAGATTTATGGTACACGGTCCACCCTATAAAGCAATTGTTTAGAAACCAAGGGCTTAAAAAGCCCTGTTCGGACAAGTAGTCCTTGTTCTCAAGTTCCATTAAACTTCTTTGCTTCAGCCAGAGCAGACCCAAGAAAAAGCACCAGACAAGTAAGCAGACTGTGAGAGACCCAGGCCAACAAACATACCGCCTTACCTGTCCTAGGGTAGTCCAGTTTGCCTCGCAGAAGCATGTAAAACAATAAGCCAAACAGGAATTCATCATCTGGAAGATACATGGACCTGGAGCAGACCTGGACCAGCTTATTCTTGGCTGTACCGATACCATCTATTGCTCGTGCCTCAGTTCCCCCACCTATGTAACCATATAGGTAAAACTATTTTGCAAAGCCCTTTTACATCTGTAAATGAAAAACATATAAATGCCAAATGTTGCTGTAATGAAAAGTATTTTCCTGGGCTGTTCGAAATCAGTGGGAAATCCATATTGGACACTGCTTCTGGAATGTTACTGCAGTGACACCGTTACAGCAAGAATGCTTTCCCCAAAAAATATAAAGGCTTGCAAGGATAAAGTAGATCAAGTTTAGTGGTTCAGGATCAGTCAGTTACTCAATGTTACAGCAGTTAGAAGGAGGTGAAGGGAAGATGGGTGATTTCAGTAAGGTACCTACAGGGACATGTGTGCCAGGATTCAAGCCTGGTGATTCATAAGCTGTTCGTCAGTAGCTGTTAAATATCTGCTTTTTGCCAACGCTCACTGTTTCAGTCTGCCAAAGATACTGGATAAACAGTCGCTGTAAAAAATTTATAGTTTCTCTGGGGAAAACAAAAGCTTTTTGTGGCATAATACAACATCATAAATTAAAACTTTTTTTTTAAATTAAGAAGTTACATCATGTTTTGATGTAATGTGATGTGGCAGGTCATGCTTTTAATTTTAATAAGCTTAAAAAAGAGAGACAGAGATTGAGATTTGGGAATATAAATATTGTTTCTGAACCTATAACATCTCTTGTTGGAGGCTAGAGAAGCAGGTTCACCTCTGCCATCTGGGTTCAAGTCTTATTTCAGGAAAACAATTTGAAATGACTTCTGGAGGTACCAACACCAGTTAATGAACTGAATTTCCACTCCACAGACCTTCCAGGAAATTGCCAAACAGCATTAGCACTTCTATAGTATTTGTCATACTTAAGTATTGCTGTGCTTTAAAAAGCACTGCCCTCTCCAGCTTACCTTTCCTGAAGTGTCCTGTAACTTTCAGGTATCTTCAGCTTCAAAAATTCCAGTATGAGACATCTGGGACTGTATTTCAGTGATGTTTACAGTAAGTGCCCACTGATTTCAGGAGCAATTGCAGGGCTCCACGTGCATCCCTGAATGGTCTGAACCCTGCATGCATTTAGTCACATCGGAGGTGACTTCACTAGATGGCCATGGCTGTGTCCTCTCTCCCTTGGTCTGACGCCACCAGATGCAGCTCCAGAGGGGGATTACCCTCAACCTGCGTTGGCTTTGGCTGCGGAGACATCCTGGAGCTCTCGCTGCCTGCCTTGGCAGAAACTTGGCACTTTCTGGAGCAGCCTTGCATAAGCCTTGGGAGAACGAAATAGGAAATGACTACTGTAACACAGCTGAGTAATGCGGCTCATTTTAAGCCGCTCAGACAACCACCTCACCCTCTGCTAAGCCCGAGGCAATTGGTTTGGGGCTGTTCAGGGCACTTGCCTTTCATTCTCTTTGCTGATTTCTCTCTTCAGGCCTCTTATTTATTCTCCTAATAGTTAATTTTTCCATTCTAACTCTCATTTTTATATTTTTAATCATATTCAGAATAGAGGAAAAAGGGTCACCCATTGTCCTCATAAGTGACATCTAGTCTATGGCTTGACTGACAGGAGGTACCATTAGAATAAGCAACTCCTCTCTGACTGAGACTATCCATGTTAACATTTCTGTACTCTGGGCTATATATTTGATTTTACTTAGCTGTAAATTATGAGTGACTCCATCAAAGTCAGAGGCATTACTCCAGTGCTAACACAGCATAGGTCAGCTCAGATTCATGCTTTCAAGATTTCAGATGCCTCACTCGGGCTCCTGGTGTAGTGCTGGCCACTTCTGTTGTTCTGTTGTGTATGTGGCTGGAGTGAGCCGGCAGAAGTACCTGATACTCGAGCTTCTCACAGGAATCATTGCCTCGAATTTCTTGAAGATCAGGTTCACGCTGGCATTTGAACTTGGCTCTGGAGACAGAATCGTACAGTACATTACTATATTGTAAATCATATCAGGGCAATATCAAAACACAATAAAAGTTAAACAAAACATCTGAAATAATTTTCTCTGTGTACACAGAATATGTCTCCTTGGGGTAAAACTGATCTTTCAATTCAGGGTTCACATGGAAGGTAAACTGCTGGAGACAGAGAAAGTTCAACGCAATCAGCTGAAAACAATAGGCCTAGATTAAACATTACCAGCGTTCCACTCCAAGTAGGAAAAAGAGTTTCCTTTCAGTTCCACAATTTCACACTCTATGACTGGTTTCCATACTGGTAATTTTTTTCCATCAGGAAAAAGCTAGGAATGTTATGGAGAAGGCTGAGCTGTTAGAGGGGAGGAGGAACACATAGTTTTGATTCACATGAGAAGGAACGGGAATAAAGTTTACAAAACTCGTTTCAGGAGGTGCGAAACCATGAGATCAAAATTTACATGGGCAGCCTAACTGCTGGAAAACAGGGTGAGCAGCTGTAGAAAATGGTACGTAGAGAAAGCGAGGAGGGTCAGAGGTGTGGGAGTGCTTAAGTATCTTTGCAACTGATAGAAAACAGAGAAGAGATTTTTAAGGACTTCATACTGTATTCTTTTAGATAATGAGAACATAAAATATCTGGTTCTCATCTTTTTTACACTTATGTAAAATTAGGCTCAACTCAACAAGTTAATGGAGTTACATAGGTTTAAATCTGGCGTAAGTGAGATAAGAAACAGGCCCATCAGTTCATTAAGGAGTTCATTAAGTGCGACTGGAATATCTTGCAGAGCCTGTGTTCCTGCAAATAAAAACATGTGTTTGAGGCCAGAGGAAGGTATTCTGCGTGCCCTAATGTGTACGTGCACAACTAGCTGCCTGTTTTACAGTGCAAAGCTAGAGGGCTCTGTATAGTTGCATCTGGGAGTGGGTGAGTATATATTTGTACAACCGCAGCACTTGTGCATGCAACAAGATCGATGCACATGCAGGTGGGTCTAACCTATCATCAGTAACAAACTGAGCACAGAAAAATAGGCCCAGGTCCGCGTGCACACAAGACCTTCCATTGAAGTAAACTTTGTCATGACTTCTAGGCTTGCAAAATTATCCTGTTTATGTTTATCTCACTTATATGTAAGTTAAATATATAACGACATTCCACCATTCTGTGTTTTCTGCTGAGGGATATGCTTATGGTCTTATGATGCTACTCAACCCACTCTATACCAATTTTACTCAAACATCAAAATAAATGCGTATTAAAAAATCCATCCACAGGAAGGATCTGAATAGCAAGGGAACAAGCAGCTCCCTCAAAGACCATATTCCCCTTCCTGATTGATGGGCTCCATTACTTCAACTTTGCTGTTTGATCAAATGGTAAATCATGTAAATATACCATGTATGAGTGTCAAAGCAGTTTTGAAGAACTGAAAATTTTTGTTTAAGTTATAGGTCAAGCAGCAATTTCCCAGAACAACTCCTAATGAAAGCAAAGATTTTCTTCCTTTTAAGCACACATCAGACCAATCTAATTTACTAGGGAGAAAATTCACTTTAGTGCAGAAGGACAATCCAGACGTATACACTACTTATGCCCTTGTTAAGTGAAAATTGGGATAAGTGGTACTAAGTGGGTGCATAGATCTTAAGCTTGTCCTCTTCAATAGGGTGAATTTTACCCTTAATAAGAAGTATAAGTAGAGCATCAGTGTTGTCTAGATTCTTCTGAGGACCATTAACACACAGCTGAGTTTCACCATAAAGATGTAGTAGAAAATGTAAATTAATTGAGAGCTTTTTTACTAGTTATATACTTCTCACTTATTGCTTTTCACTTGTAAACTGTGGACTCTGTTAACGACTTCTCCAAATTATGCTGAAAAAAAGGTTTTGAATTCATTTCTATCAATCCTTCATGGGATTTCCTTATGCATTTCTATTCAGTTTCTGCTGTTTGTACTGCTGAAAATGTATCACATCACAAGGACATCCTGCAGATACTTAATTTAGTCTTCATGTGACTCGCTACATCTGTCCTTGAGAAGGTCTACTTCAACAGACTAGAACGCCGAGGAAGGCGAATGAAACTCAGATACACGTGTTTGATACAGGCCCTCAGAGAAACCCAGATCTTCACAGCTGCAGTTCCAGTAGCCTGGGAGGGACCGGTGAAGGCCACATTCAACCTGGGAAAGAGTCAAAATATGCCTGAGGTAGCACCAAGGGACAGCTCGGTTGGGTTGTTCAAGTTGCCCTTCCTTTAGACGGCAGTAGCAGACATGTAGAAGGCCAGGTTCTCTGGTTTTTAAGGTACATTACCCGTAGTACTCAGGCTAGTGTAACTCTCTTGAGGTGAACTGGATTTAGAGACACAGCTCTGCAGTGGAGAACGCCGCCAGAAAATACGTAACATCAGCTACAGGTTGCCACACCTTCATCCTGGAAAGAAGAAATAAAAGGCCTTCCAAGATGATTTCAGAGCAATTCTGACAAACCTTGTCAAAGCTGCAGACTGACCCTGCTCCTCTCAACTTGGTTGCGTTTCTGGTTCCGACAGGTGGTCCCTCATAACATTTCATGGCTACTCTCCACACCTTGGAGGGATGAGAAAGGAAAATAACTATCCTGAGCAATCTCTTCAAAGGATTTCATTAGATGTTCACAAGTAGATGGCTTGAATTGCTAATAGAGCCTGGAAGATTCCCTTTTCCTGTTTTATTCTCTTTTTTTCCTAGCTTGACCCCAAATCAATCTTCTCTTTGGTTCAAAAAGCCTCATTGTCCCAGGGAAATGTAAATGACACCTTTGTGTGAGAGTTAGTAATTTTGGCTCATGGCCCTCATGTCATTTTGTTGCTTTGTACATCAAAAGAACGTCCCCTGACACAGACATTGGTTTACCTTAGCTGGAGTGACTCATCATTTTCCCACAATTAAGTTTTTGAGCTTTAATGCAAAGCAGACTTATCTGCTTTGACAGGACAGTACAGAATAAACAGAAAAGACTAAATTTGTATTGGCAGCTACCACTGCGCTGCAGTTATGAGTAATACAGCCTAACTAGAAAGGACACCAAGAAATCAAAATAGATTCTAGTTGCTGGAGAACCAGAAAAGAAGAAATAGCTGTTGATCCCCAGTAACTGACTGTTTAGTATTGGATCAAGACACTGGATGGGAACAGCAGCAATAAATGTTCCTGGTCTTTCTCCTCTGTCTATAGTCTTTTTATTTCTTTTTTTTATTATTATTTTTTCTTTTACTTTCCTTTTTATGTCTTAAAAAAGGATATGCCCCTGTGTGTACCTTCTATGTGTGCTACATATACAAGAGGAAAAAAAAAAAATCCTTACGATTTGGACCACCATTCAAACATGCCAATTCCCTCAAGCCTGTGCCCTGCCTCACTCAGACCAGCCCTGCCCACAGAGTCCAACCTGCCCAGCTCCCCAGCTCCCACCAACACAGCGGGATGCTCGGACGCTGCTGCTGTGTGACCCACATGCAGCTACACCGGCAGAGAAGCTACACACTCCAGTGAGTTCAGGAGGCCTCCTGGAAACCATCTATCCCTACACTGGTTTAAATGCAAATTTAATTTATTCTGGCTACATCCAGAAGACAATTAGATGGTGTCAAAGGTGCTTTTTGGCCATGGGCTAGGGGACATCTATCGCACCTGGAATTGCTAGCAGAGGTGTGGTAAGAGAAGGGAAGTGAATTTGTATCCAAAAAATTGGTTGAATCTTACCTTGGAGATACTTGGTTGTGGAAGGGAAATGATTCATGAACTCAGCATCCTCAAAAAAACGATCGCCAGTAACCTTTTTCTAACTGAGAAAAGACATGGACGGAGTTCAGATGCGTTTAATTCCACCAAGCTGGTGGGCCCAGTGTTTCTGACTGGCTGGATGGCAGTCAACCAGTCAATCAGAAACACTGGGCATGAGGACATGGGTGGAATTTTGGATTATGCTCATCGCATTGCTCCAAATTTACGTTCAATTACTACATCTGCACACACAGATCAATAAACAGTATGTACAAATGAACAGAACTCATTGGCACATGCTTAAGCAAATTAGGACATGATTAAATAGAGTTAAAAATTTGGATTCAAAACATTTGTACGCTTCTGTTGTGATATTTTATAATTGCTAATTGCAACAATATCTGTGCAGGGTATGTAATTCAACATGACAAGTGTTTTTAGCAGCAGGTAAATAAGATCAGTTATTGAAAGAGCAACACTATTGCCAACATTGAGAAAATTAGATAAAAATGCAAGGTCCGAAGAGCCTCATTCATATCAGATATAACACAAGCTGGAGTTAACACAGAAAATTGTTAACTTTACATGTCAATAAATAATTTAGATAGTTTATAAGAGAACAGAATGGCTTGGCATGGTTTTGAGTCTTCAGAGTCTGTAGTAATACCATACTGCTCCGCTCATATATTTATATTTTGGACTACTCACCTATTGTATTCTATGTTTAAATTGGAAAGCCTTGAACATTAATACACCAGACACAAACTTCTCACTTTAAAAGCTTACTACCCAGTGCATCAGGAAGCAGTACTGTGCTGTTGCAAAAAAGGTCCTGTGAAATCTGATTTCATCGCTGGATTGCGTCTAGGCTAACTTTTGGTCCTTAAGCAACACTTGGCATCCTTTCTTCAAAACTACTGCAAGCCCTCATCTTATGCTCTCCATCATATAAGAAAAGTGATGTCTGGAGAAAGCCCTAAGCAACTTCAGTTGGACTGTGGGAATGTGAGTTTTAACCTTTCTGTCTGCATGGGAAGCCTCGGGAAGTCGGTCTGATAGTTGTTGTGTGAACCAGCGAAGATATGCCAGTAATGTCCAGTGCCATCATTATGCAAAGAATAGTTCTCTAGGGAAAGACGAATGGATGTGGCTCTGTGCCAGCGTGTTTTTGGACTGCTGTAACGAGGTCTTCACTTTTAATTAATTTTTAAATACAAAGCATCAAGGACATGATATCCTTAATGAGAAGTACAGGACCATCTTGCAACATGAAATAATAGTTGCTGGATGTAATGCAAGAGCACCTCTGTGTGTATGTGTTTGATTGTAGTATAGCATAAAAGAATATAGATGTGACCAGGTCAGCACACGTCCTGCAGGAACCATGGTTTGGGGTTTGCTTCACAGATCACCGTAAAGCGATCGGGAAGTTTTAGGCTTTCATAGGTCACACATATTCTGGATCCAAGCCTACAACCACAATGATGAGCAATGCGGACTCTCATGTTAGACTGCGAGTTCTGCCTTTCTTTGTGGCAACCTTCCCATTAAAAGCAAGGATATAACAAAGCATAGGCGAAAAGGATTAATGTAAGTGATATCTCTCTCACCGAAGTTTTACATGATGCTGGGTACTTAAGACCTTGTATCCTTTAGCCCTCCAAGACAGTGACTGTGCCAGTTTGCTCCTCATAAATAAATCCCTGATAAACTGACCATCGCCTCAGAACAGAAGGAGTTTTTAACAGAGTATAGCCCTTTTGATCTGTTTGACCCCTGTCATGCTGAAACACCTGTATAATTTTGGCTGGAGTCTGGAAGGAGTGTTTCACAGCTCATAGCTCATGCGTTGCTTCCTAACCCCCTGCCCTGTTTACCAGAGGTACTTCTATCTGATTTTTTTTGGTGTGTTGACTCCCTACTTATTTCCTAGCAATCAGTCAATACATGAAACTCCCATATACATATATATGTACCTATGCAGTAAATATAGTCATACAGTAAACATTCATGCCCAAATACAGTCACATGCAGCATTCATAAATTAATGCCAGAGTCCCATGTCCTTCATACTTTTGTTTTCACTTTAAGATTCTTTCTTAATAAGGAATAATGAACATCAACACCCAGTTATTCAGTAAACCAAAGCATATAAGCAATTAAATTAAATTAAATTAAATTAGCACAGCCAAGCAAACAAAGCAGTAATCATTCAAGTCCTCTATTTAGGCTGCAGCCATAATGATAGATTGAAGAATAACAATACATTCCAGTAAAGACAATTAGTATTAATTATTTTTTTTTTTAAATCTTAACCACTAAGTAAATACTATTTTTTGTTACAAAGGATTCCTTTTAAATAGTCTTTCCCTCTCACTTCAAAATGTGGCAAATCCCAGGCAGAATTGGTCTTTTATAAGCTTCATGTTACTGGAGTATATTCAGCATTATCTTCTCCATACAGTTTTAGCTCATGTCCTCCTGGGAGTCTCCACCACTTTCCTTGAATGTACTAAAACAAGGACTAGCCAGTCCAGAACAGTAAAGCATGAAGACATTAGAGAATAGTCTTGGGTCAAGAATTATTATTGCTAGAGGCCTCCAAAATCTAGTTATGGGTTTCAGCAAACCCTGTGGGCTCTTATGATAATGCTTTTCTACAGTATTATTGTTATATGGCATTAAATCAGTCAGATTCATGAGCAACAAGAGGTCAATGTCTGATTGAAATTCATAAGGTCAAAAAGGAAACTAAAAATCAATTTATAAGATATGAAGATTTAGGTTCAAACTATATCCATGAGCAATAAAATTTCACATCCATAAATGTAAGAAATCAGTTATTAAACTTGAGGGGGGGAAGAAGACTTATTAAGTTTTACACACACATAAGGCAGCTAACACATAATTTTACCAGACATTACTGAAATCCTATGTGTAATGTAAGAGATGATGGGCTAAAATGCTAAATGGTTTAGCACTAAATTATTAAGTGATGTATCCCTAAGGTATTAAAAAGATAAGAAATGCAGAGCAGGTGTCTTTCCCACCAACTCTTGATCACTAGTTTAAGTGCATATTGATAACAAATGCACTTTAGAGGCAAAATAGTATTAGTAATATTTTTGCTGTATGAAAGCCTCATGTCAGAATGACTAAAAGCTTCTACCTGACAAAGAAGTGTTCGTATATATATATATGTATATAAAATCACGTTAAGTGTTAGCTCCCTGTAGAACAGAAACAAAACTCCAGTGTATTTGAGTTAGTTTGATACTTACACACAAGTAAATAATGTAGGTGGAATAGCAACTATACCACACTGAGAATGAGAATTATAGCAAGCCCTCTTACCTGTTCTGAAATGAAGATGCATTTTTATTAAAATTACAGATTAATGGAGGTTCACGTAAGCCAAAATGTATAAAATTGTAGCACTGCAGACACCTATGGTTATTGTAAGCCTAGCCAGTGCATTTCATAAGAGCTCTTTTTTCCTTTGCTATTAATTTTCTAGTGGTCCCACCTTTGGCTTGGCTCTTGTGCTTTAAAGCAGAAAGCAAGCCGAGTGGCGGCGATGCCCTCTGCAACGCTAACAGTCCCTCCTGTGCAAACGTTTGGGGTGGGATATTTGTACGCTTGCCAAGACAGTGGTGCTCAACTTTGGTATTTTGATCTCTTGCTATGTCCTGCCTCAAAAGCAAACTAAAAAAGCCCAACACCGAACAGCCCCCTGCTTCAAAGCCTGCTTCGTTTTCCTGTTTCAAGCAACTCGCTTCTCTTTCCTCCCTCCGGGTTGGGTCTTCGCCTGTCGTTTCCACACGGAGACCTGGAGCCCAGGCGGGTTCAAGGGCAGGCGTGTGACGGGGCAGCCGGGCGCGGGGGCTGCCCTGCGCTCCCAGGCACAGCCCCGGGACCCCTCGCCTGCCTCCTGGAGAGGCTCTGGCTCTGCCCCAGCTCTGCCATATCCCTCTGCCCTTGGAGGAGGAGGCAGCATGAACAAGGCTGCTTACGAGGGAGGTGCAGTGGGAGCTGCTGACCTCGGGAGTACTGTGTACCTTCAGTGCTCCTGAAATCCCATGGGAATTTTTTTCAGTTGTTCTGTTCTCCTGTGATGACTTCTACCATCCTTATTCAAAAGGATTGGAATGTACTTTATCCAAACACTTCAGCAAAGATGCCTGCCTGAACTCTGACACTGAGGACTCCTTGGCAATCGCTTCCTAGCCTTCACCTGAACATTTATTTTACTCCAGCAAGTGTTCAGATTTCTTCTTGTTCATGTTCACTCACCTCCATACCAGCAGTGGGTAGGACTGCCTCCTCTTATTCTTACTTTGAAGATGGTTCAACTTGGCTTAGCTCCTTCTTCCTTATCTTTCTTTTGCTACCTGTTCTCCAGCTGCTCAAGTTTAGTCATCTGTCTGCTCAGGACTTTGGTCTTTTTTCCAGATATTAACTTTTGCATCTTCTCCATTCAGTGCAGAACTCCCTTCCTGCCATGGTGTTATCAAGGAACGCTTCTGGGCCTGGGTTGCTGAAGCCAAGGTATTCTCAGAGAACATCTTTCATTTAAGAACAGAAGTAGGATATTGCTTTGTAGCTCTCCATAAAAGCAAGGGTTTGGCAATGTGAACTGTGCACACTCTGAAGACTCAGAAGGCAAATAATCTTAGTTATAACGTCAATATTGTGTTCATAATAACGTTTGGGGTTAGGCCATGACATTTAGAGCTGGATATATAACAGCGCCATTTGAGCTGCAGCTTTCATACACCTCCAGCCTCTTCTCCTTCAAGCCTTTCTCTTCAAAACATGCTTCTTCAATGAGACTGAAGAATCTGATCATGTTAATCTGGTTAACTCAGTTAAGCTGGTATCTAATTTTTCCTTAATAACACTTTTATTCTCTGCTGTTCAGCAAACCACTGGTGGGAGCTGCACAGGCTGAGGGACCGTCATGTACAGCTGAGTGGCTGTGGGATAACGATGGTGCACGGGGCTCGTGCAGACCTTTGGGTGGCCCTCACTGGTGTCCCAGCCCATCTCTGAGGGGGAGGCACCACCTTTCCCTGGCCAGGGCACCATCTGTATTTGTGTCCTAAAGCATCTTTAAAAGCGACACAGTGCTGTGAGTGCCAGTATGATGATTTAAATGAGCTAAATAACAATATTTTAATGTCAAAAGAGTGGAAGACCAACAGAGATGTAAGACATTACAAACTAAAGGGCACAGTAGTTTGGTGATTTTTAATGGTAAAAAAACATTATGTGAAAAATTTATGCCTTATCTAAGTGAAAAGAAGCAGGTTATACTCCTTGGATTGAAGCAGGTTGAATTTCACAGCAAAATCTTTCTAAGATGGCCATTTTGTCAGAGACTATGAAAGTTTCCAACAAAATTAAGTCTTTGCCTTCATTTCAGTGGATTTTGAAGTAGAACCAGATACAGGTCCCAAACAAATTCAGAAAACCTCTTTCTGAGTTTGCTATTTCTTATGTTTCTTGAATGTTTATGTAGTGGTCCCATTCCGAGTATAACGTTAGCCAAAGCAAAACAGAATTTGAAGAGAAGCTTTAGAATAGGGGGAATTAAAAATAGAAATTAACAGGATTCCCCCCCCCCCCCCCCCCCCCCCCCCGTAATATTTTGTTTTTCATTAGCCTTTTCAAGTTGGAGACTAGCATTTAGATTTCCAAGCTTTGCTCTCTGGCTGGGAATGCTAATAATTACTTCTGAAAGATAAAAATGTGAAACCCTTGGATAATAACATGGCTGTAGGGATTTAATGAATTCCTGTGGGACTACCCAAATTGCAAGAGCAGCCAGCATTACGTCACTTGATGGTGATACAAGATGTGTTTGGAATAATCATGTAAAATTAAGGCAAGTGATAATTTTAGTGGTTTCCCCTTTACTTTTCTGTACATGAGCAAATTGCCATTGCTTAGGATTTGTTAATGTAATAAGAAACCAAAAAAAAATCAGGTTTTACAATGAAAAAGAACATTCTTATGCTTGTTTACAATGATTCTTTAGCAAAATTACCTAACAATGTTATGACTGTTATATTAGCAATATTTTAGTATAGTAAAGTTTAAATTATCTTACAAAAATTATAAATCATTATGTAAAATTATACATTCTGTGGCTAGCAGGATACCTAAAAACTACTGTAAAAATGAAATAAGGATCTATTAATGCAATAAACCTACTTAATAAAAGTTGCTTTCATATTCAAAACCAAAATATTAAAGCATGCTCCATATCTGAAAGTCAAAAGTGAAAGAATAAATTAACTAAGGTTAAGAACCTTGTAGCAGCTGACTAACAAAGCTCTAGGGCATTATAAAATTTCATGCTCTTGTAATAAAAAGGATAAAGAATTGGCTAGAAGACCACTAAAAGTTAAAATAAATGAACATAAAGTAGATGAAAAAGCTTGACACAACTGAGACCACAAATGTGTAAAGAGCAAAGACACAGTTTTAAGCCATTAGAGGACTGAATTAAATGCAAAATGAATCCTAGTAGTAAATTAATAGAAAATTACAAAGGTAAATGAGCTCTGTTTCACAGTTACAGAAAACTTTTAATATCATTTTTATATCTTTTTTTTTCCTGGTACTTGAAAACATACAAGTGTGATGAGTTAAATTCTGGCACATGCCCAAACCACAAATAATTCTTAATATTTCTGCCTATAGAAAAGTCACATTTTATAGGACAGACAAGAGCATGATCACACAAAACATTTTCCACTAAGATAAGGCGGGAACAATTTACCATTTAAATCTTTATGAAAAAATTGTTTTATATAGTGTATTAAAGAAAAGTTTTACCTCTAAGCTCAGTCCCACCCTCATTTATGTAAAAGTTCAAAAATCATTATGAAGCAAGATCAAAATTTTTAGACTTGTTTTGTTATTATTTCTTAATCAGTGGTTAAGATGGAGAAGGGAAGATGTTAAGAAAAGGTGGAGGAAGTGCAAGATGCTGAAGAGCATATCATAACCTAAAGCAAAGAAACAATGTTTTCCTCACAAAGTGCAAGGCAGCCAAACCCTGTAACGTTTGCAAGATCAAATATAACCCAAGCATGGAAACAAACACACCTCTGGTATTGATACGTTCTGTGCTCGCCAGCAAAACAAGTGTTTGCCTCTTTGGCCACTTTTGTATTTGGAAAACTTGCCCGTGATGTGAAAACTGGCAGACATTTGCCTAGTGTCTGCGCTGCAGGTGGTTATGAATCCAGCCTGACTCCCAAGCAAAAAAACAAACAAACCAAAAACCAAAAAGCAAAGAGGGGTAATTTTAAAAAGGAAAGTACATTCTGACCTCAAAGCATCAGTGCTTTGAACCCCCAAATGCCCAAAGATGGTTTCATAGGTGAGGCTGGATCCCTTTGATCTGGTTACAGTGCCCAGAAATCTTCCCACTCTTTATTCCGGGGGGGTATCACCTTTGGAAGGCAAGGTCCTATGCTGGGACAGGTTCTGGTGTGATCTTTGCAATCCAGTGTGCTAAGAGTGCAATTAAACACTGCAGGCGTAATCCATCTGTTTGCAAATGTCTATTAAAAGTCTTTCTGTGTAAACTGAGCCTCACTTTGTGTTTTGAAGAGTTCCACGTGACATAGGACCAGATTACCTCATCATACCAAGCGATACTCATGTTTATTGCCTTAATAATATGTTCTTCACCGTGGTCCTTGAAATAAACTGCAAGTGTTTTTCTAAAATTGTGAACGTGCTACTTTATTCTGACACCATGAGTGACTGGAAATAAAAGATTTATGTCCAGTGTATGTCTGTCTCTATGGGTATAACTTCAGAGGGCTTTTAGGGCTCTCAGTAAAACTTCTGATCGCTGGTTTCAGCTGTTTTAAGGAACCATCTTCCTCTAGTTCTTATTTTCTGGATTTTTGCTTTGGCCTTCAGTGCTCTTTGTGGGTATTTTACACCCACAGACTGCTCCACAGTAAGAATGTTGGTGTTCAAGTCTTGGCACAACTCCAAGTTTCACCTCATTGTCATCTCCATAATAAGCTTTTTTTTTTTTTTTTTTTTTTGAGTAAACCGCTAAAACCTCTAACGAGCAAAGTTGAAGCTGTCACAGTAAGGATGTGTGGTTTGCAGGAGGCAAGGGCAGGAGTAGATTAGGAGGTCTGGTCCTGTGGCACATTGCTCGGTGTGCTTTAGCTGAAGGTAGCCGTTATTTAATCGCTGATTTACCTATAGGGTTGACAGCATGACAGTAAGACCCTCCTCAGTTTGCTTCATTACTTTTCTCCTTTGTAGAGCTGTAAAATAGCTTTCTGGAGTGTATGAGGAGGCACGTCCTAGGGGGAAGGCTGGTTCAGCCGTGTCTGTGGATGGCTTGCTGGACACCACGAGGAATGGCAACAGGGTGGCATTGAGCTTTAAAACATAGCGATGCACTCCTGGGCGAGGATTCCCTCAGGGATCTACCAGTACAGGTCAAGAGTATGAATTCTTGTAGCCACCAGATTTAAAATGATGCAAACTGAGTGGGTTTTGTAACAGCTACACAAATATAGGAGAGAGCATCAAATTGCTCTGCCAATTTTAGCCAGATTCAGAACTGCAGCAACTTTTGGGTGGAAAACTTTGAAGCCTGCTAAGTTCAAAAGGAGTAAATTAAACTCTCTTGAAATTAAAAAGCTAGTGGAAAAAGCCAAAGTTCAACAACGTTAGTGATAATGGACCCCTACACAGGCTTTCGAATTTTTGCAAGAGTACCATCACATCTCTTCATTAACAAACTGTCCTGTTCCTTTTTCTAGACCAGAGCTAGCACATCAATCTGACCACTTCTAATGAGATATAGGATAATACTGCATGGACCAGACTTGCTTGTCAGCCACTGCCTGATGGGTTTAAAGTAAGACACGATCCTTCATTAATTAACCTTCACTTTCTATGTAGATTCACTCATTGAGATGCAGGTAATTAAACCAAGGTCATTTCAAGGACTGACAGAGGAAAAACAGCAATGCAGAGGTGGTGTGGTTGTTTTGATAGAGGGCTTTCACCACGATTGTTTCAGTGTAATAGTTACACATGCAAAGGTGGCCTTTCTGGAAGAAAAGAAAGCCACCCTCTTTTTTAATGTGTCACCCCAAGGCTAAGTAGGTTTCAGACCTATCTTTATAGACTTTGCATGGCTTTCAGGATAGATTAGGAAAAGATATCAGTAAACTCAAGAAAATTCAAGCTAAAAAATTAATAATATACGGAACAAAGGCAGGCATGAACTTATTGGGAGGGCTTGGCAGTGACTGAAATATCCCTGCAGAAAAGGCTCTCCATCTTGCATTTTTAAAGTAATATTCACCAATTTAAAAAGAACTACTTCCGATAGAAAACTTTATGTAGAAATTGCGAGTATAATTTGCCTTGGTATTCAGATTCATTTCACTGACTTTTAACCCTTACAAATGCAGTGATGTAAACCTGCGGAGAGCGCTGCAATGCAGGCAGCTCTTCGCTCATTCACAGGTATAAGACTCCAATTATGAAACCGCTGTAGCTTGGGGATATAACAGTATTTTGTGCAGCTCCTCCAAATTAGCTGTTAGACCAGTCTAAGACACGTGAAGTTCTAAACTTTGATCACTGTTGAGAGCAAAGTGAATATATTGAACCTGCAAATAGCCTTTAGCTCTTTCCAAGTGGCTCCCTTATAATTTGAGTGCTAGATTAAAGTTGTATGTTACAGATTTTAATAACTGTCTTCCATTTGGTTTGCTGAGTACCACTTGCTGGGGATTATATGACCTACTCACCAGCATGTCCCATTATGAGCACTTAACCTTGAAAGTTGTAAAGACAGAACATTTAATCTGTTAAACACAGTCAGAATCAGAAGGTTATATAATTACAGGTAATTTGGCTTAGCGCTTCTAACACTTTCCAATTATTAAAATAAATTTTACTGAAAATTTTCTTCTCATGGCATGGAAAAGAAATGATAAATACTGAAAAAAATGTGTATTGCAGAGCACAAATATTTGTTGAAATATATATATAAATTCATTTCAATTAAGGCCTTCAGTAGTCATCAGTGTAGTAAACCTTTACAAGCACGGATATGCAAAGAACAAAATTTAATGTTAACAGTTATGCAGGAATACTAGGAGTAGGTAAGAATTAATTTGAAACTCTTTTCCCACAAATATTCCGATAGGTATACATTGTAGTAGAGTTAGTCACACAGACATTTATCCACACAGCTATCACGGCTTGTATTTTGATATTTGAAGTGCAGAACAAATATAAAAAAGCCACGAGCATGCAGAGATTCACTATCTCCGTATGGAAATTCTACAGCTAGGCAAACAGCAAAACCTTTTCATTATGAAATTAAAAATCAATAAAATTAAAAGCTTATAAAAAGTAGGAAATCATTCACTACAGAAGAAAAGGTCAGATAACACATAACAGATAATAATCATGATACCTAAAGTTGTGCTAGAAAGCATTCCAGTTTTATGGTGATGAGGGAAATACACAATTCTACATAGATTACAGAAGATTTATTCATTCTATTTTTAAGATAACTGATGTTTAAATAAAGAGATTTTTTTCTGGGCCGTTTTATCATCCACAGTTGTATCTGTACCTTGAAAACCACTGCCTTGAGTAAGTAAAGGGTTCAGGTGTAATGTTATTGTAAATGACTCTAGAATCAGATTTAAGGGATAATCAATCCTCGTAACTTGGTGGTTTATAATCTACAAATACTAGAGAAAAGTTTTACGTAACACTTTTAAAATGGAGGTAGAGAGTGAGATCCCAAACTCTCAGTGTCTGCTAATCTCAGCCTAAATGTTCATTTTCCATAAGGAGCCAACGACTTGCACTGAAAATGATGCAAGCACCCTGTGGCTGGAGTAACGTGTACCGCTCTGGAACACACTTGACACACAACATCAGATGACGCCACAGGGATTTCCATTTTAGTCCTCCAAACCAAACCCTTACCTTGGAAATGGTTTTGTTAGAAAAACACACGCAGTTGCATTTCAGATGCGCACACAGTTACCGGCATTCCAGCACGTGATGGGCACCGGCTCACTTACCTTTACTGGTATGCACACGAGTGGTACATGGTTGTGAAATAGTCATGTACTAATTACATCTGCGTTTGGCATGCATGTTTCATGTGAATTACAAGGACTGTAAAAATGAGCAATTAGAACTGCATTTCATTTGGAAATCTGAATTTTCAGCACCACCACCATTTTTCCCAGGAAGGCAACACTGTCAAAATGTTTTGTTTATGCAAAGCTCTAAAAGAAAAAAAAAAAAAAAAAAAAAGCCAATCAAACTAAAAATATTAAGTCAGCTGAACCTGAATGGAGCTCCAATTACACCCATTTTTTTAAGCTTTTGTGAAAGTGTTTGAGCTTAATTAGGTTAAGCTATTTCAAAGCATGCCCAGTTGTAATTTGTTTATGATACAGAGTTGCTCTTTGATCATGAATGTTCATTTTTATAGAAACCCTGTTATCAGTCTCAGGATAAGAAATTAAATGAACAGTGTTTGCGGTAAGAAAATTTCAGAAAGTTTAAGAAGCTCAGAAAATAGCTGACTTTTATTAATAAAAGACATGACTTAATTTAGCACGTGATGGTAGTAGGGTGAACAAGTTATTTTTAGGGTAAGAAAGGGAAACTAAGGTGTGTTGTTCACTTATGCATTCTACCTAAGATATGGTAGCCATTAGAGTATCTTTAATAACCTGATATCTAGTTTGAATTTGAACTTCACTGCTTCTTGGGTAAAGCACCTCTAATACCTGCTCATAATTGCTATCCTTTGAAATCTTTCCATTCATTCTCATAGAAAAAGGAAACAAAGCACTCTCCATCCTTGAAGTTGCTGTTTGATTCTGCTATTTTAAAGAGATTTTACCAGGAAGGTGAAAAAGGTACAATGTAGTGTAAGTGTCACTAAGAAAATACTCTGGCTCTTCATTTTTAAAGAACAAACCTTAGCTGTTGTTGGAATTGGGTAATAAGAACATACTCAGACCATCTTTATTTAAAAACATGAATTTAGGTTAGGGGCTGTAGGCTGGCTTTTTCAGTTTTTTTTTTGTTGTTTTGGTTTAGTTTTTTTTTTTTTAAATCTTTTACATGGTGAGATGGGTGCATTAGCTGCACAGTTTTCTAGCTGAAGATCATTCAAAATACATGAATACATCTTGGCCTTTGGGAAGGGCTGTATTCACAGAGCATTTAAATGAGTTTTTTCAGATATTGCATAAAGATATTTTTGCACTCATAGGGGAATAATGTGGATCTGTCTAAGGTTCCCTGTACCAGCAAAGCTATCTCTCCCTGGAACATGCTACAGAATGGATAAGAGCTTCATATGCAAAAATTGAGAGTTTTAAGACCATAGTTTAAAACCGTGTCCAGCTTTTCTTTTTTTTTTCTTTTTTTTTTTTTTTTTAAACCCAGCTGATAATGTCAGTTGCCTGTATGCATCCTTGCACATCCAAGGATGCCATGATTGGTCATCTTTGTGTGATCTCATCTGATTTATGCACATATTAGTCACTGATGCAAATTAGACATGCAATATTTGTACACTTTTTAAAATGTAGGTCTTAATGACTCACCTTCCAAAACAAAACTAATGATGTTGAAGAGCAATATGCAAATATTTGCTCTTTGACAATGACATCTTCAAGAAGCAGCCAAGAATCCTGTATCATTTATAAGGCCAATCAACTTACTCATAGTAAACAACTAAGTCAATGAGCTCAGTCTCTTCTCTTATTCACAATTAACTTTTAACTACTTTCACATTTTTCAAATGTATTCAATAGCCAACATTTACTTTGAGTTATCGCCAGATTTATGAAGGTATTTTGTCAACAGGAGCTGGACACATACGCTGCTCGTCAGGCACTTTTTCAAAACTTATTAAGTACCTCCTAAGTTTTGTTTGTATCTGTCCCTAAGATTTGGTCTTTATGGTGGACAGAGACTCCTTTTCTTAGTGGCCTCTGCAGTTTGGGATACTGAGATGGGTTACTTAGACTGAGTGGACCCAAATCAGCTGGTATTATTTTTGCTCCAATTAGACTGCATTTAGTTACTATATCCATATTTAAAACCTACTTTCCATAAATGTTATGCAACATTCCCTTAAAAATTGCTGTTTCAGTTAACATTTCTGCCCATAAATCAGTCACTGGAATATTCAGAGAAAGCAAATATGAAAGGGGTGCGAACACAGCTGAAGGCTATTCAATGTTTTATTCAAGGGAGTTTTCATGGAAAATATTTTGAGGTATTTGCTTAGTTCTAATCATTACCATGGGACGCCCTGGAAATCCAATAGTAACAGAAGTGCCAAAACTTGAAAGCAATTAACTATGTTTGAAGAAAGAAATTTTCATTTCATGTTCGCGTTGAAATTTTGGTGCAGGAAGGAGGCAGCCCAGCTGAGCCAAATTCCGCAATTCTCCCAGCCTTCAGCAGTTTGGAAGGCCGTGGATCTAACCTCAGCTCTGTGAGACCTTCTGTAACTACAGGCAGCTTTTGTTTTCTGCCAATATTTTTGCCAGGAACTTGGCTATTGCTGAACTCCAAGCGGAGGCAGGCTGTTTACATTTCCTGTGAAATACTGCAGGCAACAAACGTGTGTTGGGATAGAGGTCCAGGCGGCAAAGCACCACGTTTTAGTTTTGTCTGCATCCAGGAGAGCAGTATAATGGAGCAACATCTGAGCTGCTGCTGAAGGAGCTCAAGTACCAAGAAAAAAATAGCCAATAAATTTGTCACGGACAAATTAGCCCAAGCAGTGTCCCCTCCAATAGAGGTCAGGCACCTTTAGGAGATACAGGTTTTGCAAGCTGCTGGTGACCTAAAAGGTACTGAACCTATGAAGCCCTTATTTTCCATTTTAATGGGAGTCGAGGAAGCCGATCAGATCACAGATGCACTCAATAATGTGATGAATGGCACCTTCAACAGACTACTAAAAACTTTCCATGGTGCTAAGGCTTCACCGCGCCTTCTTTTATTGTATATTAGCAGCCAGAGATGCTGCATGCACTGAAATGTGAGACGGATTTTCATGCTTGTAAGAGTTCAGCATCAAGCTATAGCTGAGCATTAGCACTTCTCTTACTTTACATTCAAAGGGTTCTTTGTCTGGGCTGCATATTCAGAGATAACAACAATGAGAATTCATGGAAATTCAGTGCCCTCATCCTCTCCTCTGATAAAGCACAAGATAATAAAGACATTGCATCTGAAACATATTTGGTTGAATTTTGGAAGACCAAAATATGAAGGCATTTCATAAATTAGGATGGATGGATGAACTCTTGTAGCATAAAAGAATGCCAAAGAACCATACAGGTTTTTTTCCCCCCCTTCAGGATTCAGCACTTAGCAGCTATTCAATTACTGTTTCAAGATAAAGCACGAATGCAACAGCTACTTTACACTATACTTCATATTTTACTTTCTCATGAATATAGAATTGTATTGCTGATCACACAAGCATCACACATCTAAGTCCTAATATCCACAGCCTCAAAAAAAACCCTGATGCCACAGAAAAGGATTCTTTTTTATCGCTTTTCAATTGTCTGAATACTCAGAGAACTGTAGAATCTCCCAGCTGCTGAGGCTTTCATTTAAAAAAAAACAGGAGGCAATTATACGCTATACATTTTGGGAGCTCATTTATGGGGTACAAGAAGATCTTGGCAGATTTTGTTAAATATGATCAGCTAAATCATGCAAGCCTGACTGAAAACCACGGATCCATGTATTGTTAGAGCCAATCAACACAGTAGACAAGCAACATTTGTTAACTGTTCTGGTACCTTCCTTTAGCTTTGTAAGTCATGATTTATACTCATAACGTTCTTTGCAAATACGAACTCCAGTATTTGTTTCGTATTTTATTCATGTTCTAGCATGCTTTGTTTGTGGGGGATTGGTTGGCTGTAGCCACAGGTATTGAATTAGAAAAAAGTCCCAACTACTGGGAGTGCTCAGAGTCCCAGGATATAATCAGTGACGAAACCCTCAGTGTTTGTCAAGCGCCTATCACCCTTCATCGTAGCTTGTCTCCTAACACAGCCAAAATGTCCATGAGTATTAATAATGGTTGCTCAGTGGTGTCTGACAAAGCAGAAAACCATCCTACAAACCCAGCAAAACGATTACTGGCACCTTCGTTAGCAGCTGGATTGGAATGGTTTCTGGAGACTAAAAAGACCGGCTTACTCGGAGGTGGCTGCTCCAGGTGAGGAGGCTAAGGGACAGCATCAGTGGGGGAAGGGTTCTGCAAGGAGTGCTTGGACATCGCTGCCTGCACTGTGGCTGTTTTAAAGCTCAGTTACTTTAATAACCCTCCTGTTTCTGTGCGGCAGTGGTTTCAACAGAGTTTGAACACCTGAACTTGGACATGACGTGGAAAACACACCGTTGTTTCCTTTAGGAATGGGACCTTCACCAGTCAATAAAGCACTGTAATGGGGGTCTTCATAAGGCATGCCATCCAGGCTCTATCCAGGTTATTATTTAAAAAAATAACAATTGGATAACAAAGGATAACTGTCTCGCATAAATAACAAACAGTAACATAGAACACAATACACAACCAGAAAATATGAAATCAATAGAAAAACTACGTGATATTTCTCAATATACATTGTTTGGTCCCAATTCTGCCATCAGTTGCAGGGTACAATGACTTTACACATTGTAATTGAGGACATAATTGAACCAATTTTCTATAATCTTCTATACATTTCCAAAACAAATCCTGAGCTACCCAGAAATGCATTCACATTAAATGTCTCTAGGCTCCACTTTTGTCATAGATCTTTTCATTCCACTGTTTAGTTTATAAAGGTGGTGTTAGGAAATATTAGAAATGTTAACATTTTAATGTAATGAGATATATGCAACTTTTTCTTTCTTGCACTATCAACTTTCTTGAAGTTATGAAAACCCGAAATTTTGTAATAAGCAAGCAAACCCCCACCCCCACCCCAAATAAATGAAAAGAAAATTAAAAGAGATCCAGATATTCAAAATACTAGGTGCTGAACTTCCAAGCTCCTGGACAAGCTTTGATACTTTTTGAGGTATGAGATTAGGAGCAAATCTCCTACACATTGGTCCAGGGAAGAAGGAAAGCATCTCTGTCTCTCTCATTGTAAATACACATTTTAGATATTTAGATGCTGAAGTCAACAAGGTGCTTCAGCACATGCCTGAATCATGGCCCAGTCAACTCACTCAGTGACATAAAATAATGTTTGATAATTTGTACAATGCCTGAAAGATAGCTAGTGATTTGTTATCCGTAAATCCAATGAACTTTTGACATATCCTGTTGCCTGGGTGAGGCAAGACATCCATTCAGTTACTAATGGGGGAAAGTTGAGGCACAGTGTGATTTGTTTTACTGATGTAAATGTCGCACACAGCTATATTTTGTGAATGGATGATAGATCTAATGAAAGCATTATCCTTTAGCCACAATGCTGAAATATAATGAAAGGAAACATTTTGAGGTGTTTAGGTATTCAAAAATGCAGGTAAGGGCTAATAAAAATCCTTTCAAGCAACTGCTGGTACAGTTAGACACTAATATCTTAAAAATCTGGTTGGTCAACTAATTCTCTGTGAAGATGGCAGAAACTGATCCTTTCTTCCTCCAGCACTAAATAAAGTAGTATATTCTGAGAATGCTGAATCATGCAAGACACAAGTAAGCAAAACTCTGGAAATTTTTTTAAAATACTTTTTTTTTTTTTTTTTTCTGTGGGGAAAATTAAAATTGTAGAATTCTAACTTAAAGTGGAAATCTGGCAACTTTAGTGAGGCATTAATTGGGAAAGTTAGGTCAGCCTGGGATTTTGGATAAGGGAGGAATGAGTAACGCCGCCTCTGAGTAGCTAATGCCCTTGTGACTGTGGGATGTTAATAGAGCAAACAGCCTTATATATCTTATTTAATCAAAGAATATATAACTTCATCAGAGTTGGCTTCAACTTTCAAGTAGAAATAAACCACTTCTATTACTGGAAATTATTAGATACTCATATTACAGCAAGACATACACGTTTTTTGCCTTTCTGGATTCACAGCTGAAGAAACAGAACAAAAGGAAGAAAAAATGTAAAAGAGAGAAGCAGCAGAAAACCCCGAAACCTTGTAAGATTTGTAGGCAAATCCACTTTTTACTTTTACTAAAAGGCAAGTGTAATCTCAATTTGGCAACTCTTTTCCCTAGGGCAGGCTGTAACCGAGAGGAAACGCTGGAGTCACAAGCTCTGAAGTCATCCAGGGGCTTGAAAAACACTGAGTGATGCAATACCTTGGCCACTGCAGCACACGATGTTGGCTGGAGGGCTGGGCACCCACGGCGTATACGTGAGATAACGTGATTCAGAGACTAACCGAGACCCCGTGTGGCACAGGCTCGTAAAAGGGAGCTGGGAGTGGGCACACGTCGACACTTCTGGCTGTAAGGCAACTTCAATTTTCTACCCAGTCGCTGGTATTCAGGAAAAATAACAGCAGCCTAGGCCAAGCCTGAATATAGCTCATACGCTACATACACTCGAATGTAGCCAATATACTAATACAAACCCAAACCGGTGCACATCTAAGCTGCCTGGAAGAAAATAGAAAGCACCTGTGTCTACCAAAAGGGCACTAACATTAACTATCATCGTGGCTGTACTGAGGATACATAACCTAAATCATCTCAAAGAGGAACATTACCTAATGAAGGGGTGGGAATTGCTCCCCTTTGATCTGGTTTCAAGCAAACCTTCTGATAAACGTGAGGGCTGTCTGCATGCCTGCTGTGCGGCCCTCAGCCCCTCCCCAGGGAGCTCTTTCTGATGTACCTTGCAAAGAGATGTTTACAAGACATCTGAACTGAAGGGCATCACATTCCACTTCCAAAGTATGTGAACCCGTGGTCCCACAGCCAAGGAGACCCATCACCATCAATATTTAGAGCCTCATCCCCTGCACCCAGCTATCTGACTAAGAGACTTATAAACAGCAAACATTTTCAGCGGTTCAAGAGAAGATACCTGGATGGTCTAAAGTCCGGCTTCTATCTTGACTCCAGAACTGGCATCGTTGAAATAATCTTGAGATGACCCCAGTTGCCAAAAATCAAACAGGATTTGTAAAATGCTTTAGGATCATTCTAGAGGAAAGGTGCTGTAGAAATATAAAGTATTATTATTATTACTATAATAAGACAAGCTCCCCACGTCCCTTGGCGATAATGCAGCTCACTGGTAGGGATAAACTATGGAGCCAACATGAACCAGATTATTGCCTCATAAAATGGGACACCTGCCCTATTATCCCTTAAATAATAAGTACATAAAACAAATTTGACTGTAATAATAAAACATAATGGTGAAATATTTATGGGTAATTTTTCAATGCAGCATGCAAGGATTAAGCCATGCAATTTCTGTTGGCTGTTACAAGAGTTGCGCTGTTAAATCCTCCCCATGAGGTCCAACGGAAACCAACCTGTAATGTGCCTGTAAGTCTGCAAAGTGTACGGCAAAATTAGATGGAGATTTAAAAATATCATGAACAATCACAGATTCCATCCTTGCACTCAACCTCCAATAGGCAGAAAAAATAAGATGTGCTTCAAGTAATCCAGCCAGGAACATGCTTATTAATAAGGAAAACATTCTGGTCAGGTCTGTACTTTCATAATGGTGCATGCAGATAATGCAGTTGTGCAGGTATTAACAAGTGCAAATGGTTAATTAAGCCAGCTTGTGAGCTTGCTTGCTGGGACTACATTCAATCACAGCAGTGACTAAAGAAACAATTGAAACGTACAAATGCGAACTGGTCTTAGATCTCAGTTTGCAAATAAACAGTACTGAGTCCTTAATATAAGCAATACTGAATCCTTAATATGACAAACTAACAAATAATATGAAGAAGATTTACTTAAGAGATATCATTAGCTTACATTTTTACAACTCAGAATTTCTCACTTACCTCTCACCTTTTCTAAATTCTTGTAACTGAAAAAGCCACAGGGAGAAAAAAAACCCCACATTTTCTGATTGTTCATTTGGCAGAACACTGCAGATAAACAGGTTTCGTAATTTCTTTCATACAGTTATTTCCATATTCATTTCCCTACTCTTCTGTGGGTTGACTTCTGATAAAGCAACAAAGAGAAAAAATAATTTTTAAATAAGGAAGTGTATTTCAAAGCAAGAAAATTTGTTAAAGGCATCTGAGGCAGCAGAACCTCTAACCTGTGAGTACTTTCAATATACTTTAGATTTTAAGTTGTCAGGGTCACATTCTCAGTTTTTGAAAAGCACTCACGTCTGGCTCCTGAGACAGAGCCTGATTTAGTCTTTTATAGGCACATAGTACATGCTCTAATTAACCCAACTTAATTTTTGAGAGCAGTCCCAATGTCTAAACCATGATGCAATATTTAGCAGATTATATTACTTACTATTTTATAAGACACCGCATAAAAATAAAGAGAATATCTGAATTGAATTGCACCTTTCTTTTGCACTGTCTTCCAAATAATTGGATTATTTTGATTTGCCTTTTTTTAAAGCCAGATAGGGTTATTTAAAGTCTGGCTCATTGGCTGGTTTCATATCACTGGCACTTTTCCAAGCAAAAGGAAACACCTAATGTTTTCCATACATGTTCCTAGCCGCTCATGCACTGTCGCCTTAGGTATATAGGCGAGCTGTACAGTCGCAAACACCCGCACACGGGACTCTTCCCGTAGCCCCGAGTCACCGTTTGCATACGTACACGCTGGTGTGATTACCATCACCGCCATCCCGCTGCTGCACGCACTGCCTGCACCGGTTACATGCATTTTAGCATGTGCATTTTCAGACACGTGGCCCTACCACCAAGTCAATTTTATGCTGGCAGAGCCCGTATAGATACACACACGGTGTGCGTGAAAATCTATTCTTGTCTGTCTTTCCTCGTGCGCTACCTCGCTGCTTGAAGAGTTTCTGTGTTTTCTCTTTGTATCATTCTGGCTCCGAGTACTAAAAGCCACATCCTGTTATGTTTGGTTGCTAGGTGGAGAAATGTTATCATGGGCTTCAGCAATAATTTATCCATAGAGCTAGAGGAGCTGTCATGTACTTCTGACAGTGAGCTGCAGCACTTTATCAGCTCGCCTGTAAATCAACCGTGTGTGGGTGAAGATGCCAGCAATGTTTGATCTCTCTCAGACACTCTAATAATCTGCTTTTGTCTGATTGATTCCTTCACATCACCAAGCACATTGCAACCGAGAGTGGAGTGCCCTCTGTTTATCTCCGTTGGTCATCTGCTTGAGGGCAACAGGGCAGAAAATGCTGTTCTTGCCGAGATGTAAGAGTTTTTTGGAATTAGGGGCTTTACATCATATCCTGGAGCAGGTTTAGTCCGGTAAATCAATGATAGCAGAATTGAATGCACCATAAATACCTCAAACCGTATCTCTTACAAGAATGTAAGAGTAATTCATAGAAACAGGAAAGGTAACTTTGCTGGAAAGAATTACGACCCCTACAAGCTCAAGACATGCAGGTCTTTTACGGCCTGTGTTTACATTTACCCTCTTGAACTTTGGGAAGAAATGCACTGCACGCTGGCATTTGGTTCCAGGCGGTTCAGAGATAATATTGAGCAGAGCAGGACGCTGTCAGAATTGATCACTGCCTCTCAATCCAAACCCCAACTTTTTCTAAATTTCTGTCAAATTCTGTTTTGCACAGGAGATGCCAATACACCGTGTCATGCTCTGCACTGCATTAAAGCAGAGCACAACGCCTGGTGTTGTGCAATGCCTTTCTGCCAAAAATATACATAAAAGGATGCAATTTAATGAGCAGCTGAAGCCCCCGTAGAAGGAGGGAGAAGAGTAAGCCCATTTCAATGGATAAATAGATTTAACTTTTTTTGTTGTTGTTGTTGTTTTGTTTGTTTTGCACATCATACCGTTCCCCTAGTTGAAAATCAAGAGCTTATTATCACTCGGAGCCTGGCAGCAGCTCATTGTGCGGTGACCTGGGATCAACAGCAGGCTTGGATTCCTGACCTTTAGTGAAAGCTGAGGTCGGAGGATATTGTGGATGTGATTGACTAAATCCCATCAGGGGAAGCATTTGGTTGTAGCATCCCCTCTGTGGGTCACAGTGGGATGGCACAGGCAGCAGGATATTTGGGGAATGCACTAATTTCAACCTGGTACACTAAGGGGAAGGAATGGTGTTTCATAGCACCGCTGAATGCTAAAAAAGGGTGAAAATTCACACTGCATAATGTATTTGTAATTGTGCTTAAGGCAACGAGAAGAGAGAAATTCAAGAAACAAATCTGACATACGGAGTAGGCCTCTGTGGATGCTGGAGGAGCAGTTACATCTCCTCCAGATTTATTGCACGGAGTAGCAGAGCTTCACAACGGAGTGGATCCGCTGTGCCTTCCTTGGCCCATCACAGGGATTTCCCCAAACTATTATATAAATTGTTACGGAGACTAGTTTTGTGGTGAGAAGTCATCCCCTTTCTGTTCCCCAGCTGGCTGACCACATAGGCAACACCTTTTACGTGCAGCAGAGGGGCCTGTACTGCTTCTCCACATTTTATAACCCTTGCAGTGAAAGCTAGACTTCCATTCACAAGAGATTTTTTTTTTCCACTGCACACATCATAAAAGCAAGTAAAGTGATAAAAGCAAGGAGACCTGAAGTTACAGTGTGTGGCAGGGCGTATTCTCTATTCTTTCACCAACAGGCATCATCAAATGACATTTAGTTTTACTGAGTATTGCAAAACACATTGTTGCTTCCTCTAAGACCCGAAGCTGGCATCCTTTCGGCATTGCAGCACCTGGAATACGAAGTGCATATACAGACAGACTTATGTATGCAGACAGATGTGACACCAGAGACCTCATGGCTCCTATACATACAGTACGCTAGAATAACAGAGACAAGTTATGAGGATTTTAAATTCATAACTGTATTCTCATTTGGTTACAGTTACTTGACCTCTCATTTAAGTCACTTACCTGTTAGCAACAGTTCTGCAGTTCCCAACGTTTGCTAGGAAGCAGAGCCAGAACCTTACCGACTGGCTTAAATCCGCAGGAAAGCTCCACTGAAAAGCCCCAATTCTGACTTGACTTACGTTGATGTAGTGATGGTGGATGTCCACAAAGTCTGTGTTCAGACTGACTCTGGCACAAATAACTGAAATCTAAATCCTCAGTGATCTTAAACATGCTTGTTCTACACTGCTCTTCAGCTTTATATTGCAAATTATTTAAAATAAGCCCACTATTATGTCTCCAATACTACTAATTTCTACTATTGCAATGCTACTCTTATCAAGGGGCTGGCACTTTCCAAAGGTGATCTAAGAAATAAAAAAAGAAAGAGAAAGTGACAAAAAGGAAGAAGAGATCTTGAAAAGAGGAAAATGAAGCATGTCTAAGAAAACTACACTTCCAGTAACATCAAGTTACCCTCCAGAGAGATGTATAAGTAGAAGATATTACATGGGTGAACAGTAAATATCACATTTCTTTTTACAAGCATGTTTCTGCATTTTATTATGTCTTGACTGGCAGATCTATAAATTTTGAATATCCAGTCTAAGAAAGGACAGGCTTAGGATCTACAGGCTGTATTCTCCATGGATCTAAACGGTCAGTAGCATTTTGTTATTCCATAACAGATTGATTAATTAGTGAGCTATGTCCATATCCAGAAAATTTAATATGTATATTCATGAGCAAGTGAAAGAAATTAATAAATACTTACTTACATTTAGGAATTTAGTTCTAGAAAAATAATTAGTAGCAGTAACATAATTTAGGTTAAAAATTACTGTGCAAGTTATTTGATTCCCAGGCTTAAGAGATCCATGTTAAAGTCCTATTTAAAATAGGTTTTCTGGGAAAACAGTTCCAGAAAAGTTTTTCCGAGGTGCAGCTGCAGATGTGCTGCTCTTACGTACTCTCCACCTACTAACGTTGCTGGCTGCCTGCAGGCTTGCCATGGGGCAGAAGCCTGACCAAGGACCGCTTCTGCACTTCACCTTGGCAACACAAAGGCTTCAGCCCCCGCTGCGGATGGCTGGTGTATTGGCAGTGCTGGGCAGCACCCCAGTTCCACCTGCATCAACGCACCCTGCTTCAGTAACCCCCGACAGTGAGCATCCTTTCTGCTGTATGTATGTATCTATATATCTACAGCTCTGCTGTGAAGTCCAGCGCTCCTTTGGGAAAGGTAAGGAATACCATAAACTACTCGCCATCAGCAGTTGTGTGTAATCATGGCATCAGATAGCTCACAGGGCTCTTCCCCCCACCCAGTTTCCATATGGCACTTCGTGGCATATACTTAGGGGGGTGTGAATAGACGCAGCCCCAGAAGCTACAGACAGAACCTACTTGGGTAACTCTGGGTTATCTGACCTCCTTATAAAGTATTTTGCTGCTGCTGTCAGCCAGCAATATGTTATTTCCTGAAGTATAATCCCAGTAAGTAGTATTTCTGGATCATCTACCAAAGTGTTGGTCAATGTTGAGTGATTGATTGAGCCTATGACATGACTTTTACAGACAGCACTTTCAGGACTGATACAAACACATGGGGCTTGCTTGTTATTTTGTGGTAAAGAAAAACACTCGGAGATGGGAAGTGGAATTTCCGGCAGCTGGGAGTCTTCAGTAATTTGACATTAGACTATTTTTGTTTGATGGTAGAAGACAGGTCTGATGAAACCTGACATACCGTTTAAAATTATAATTAATATCATCCGCGTGTTAAAGGGGAAAACCTCACTAACTCATCATTGTAATTTCATTGCAAGATACATTTACTATAGCCATGTTTTGCTCAAGCGAAGTACCCTTGTGCTAAAAGGAATAGTTTTCTCTGATACAAACTGCCAAGATAAAACAACCTGAAGGAATGCTCACTGCCTTTGAGAGCGTATTTATTTAGACCTGGCCAAACTGGACCTACCTTGCTGTCACGTATTAAAATTGTAGTCAAAGGTTACGTGCAGCCAGGAACACCATCAAGATGACAAGTTTGGAGCAGGGAAGAAAACATCTTACTTCCCAAATGCTGTTTGCAATAGAGTTGTTTCATTCTTCAGGGGTAAATCAAAGACCTGCGCGTGAGCAGCATCTCTCTGCTGTAAATTCCAGCATGAATAATTTCCCACGTATTGAGCCTAGTATTTTACATTGCTGATCTTAAAGTCCTTGTAAAGAAAGGATTCAATTTTGAAGCCTAAATTGAGACTATTCTGGTAAAATCATATAACACTTAGGCACTTAAACGTACTATAAAGTATATGGGGGGAACAAGGCCCCTGAGAATAGGGCCAACCCCAGTGCCACAGTGGAAGAGCAGAAGCCTAAGTCGAGCCAATGAGGAAATAATAAAGACATGGTTGAGTCTTAAATCCTGCCCTTAAGAATGATGTTCCTGTCTTTCCTGCTCAGGATCCACTGTCCAAAACCATTTCCTGATCTCTTTTGGTACAGGAGGAAAGGGTTTATGTTCTTCCTTTTGAAGCTGGCAAACTGCTTTGGTGCACACTCGGATCACAGGGTGGGAACACTCTGGGTGGAGGTCGGGGATCCAGGTTTAATTCCCTCCTGTTGGAAAGTGCTGTTACAACCAGAGACAGTGACTGACTTGGAAAGAAAAGACAATTTTCATCTTAAGTGTCACTTGCCTAAAAAAAAGGGGGAGATGGGGATGGAAGGCTGTGGACAAAGAAAGCACGTGCCTTTATATCCTGATGATTATCGCCAATTATCCTGATGATTATTGCCAAAGAATGGTTTGACATTTCACGGCAGAAAACTACTGGATAAAACAGTCCTTGGCAGAGGGACACCAAGCCCTCAGAAGGTCCTTCCCCAAGGTATGTACCTGTGGCTTTTGTACGTCAGGAACCTGGAAATCATACTTAGATCGACATTGATTAGCATGTACCCACCTGTGAAGCTCCTGTAGGTCTCTTTCTGGCATTGTAAGTCTGTTTTTCTTTCTGCACAGCAGCACAACTTCAGCAGGAAAACTGGAAATTGTCCTTATTCTATGCAAAATAAACTAAAGTTTGAGGGGAGAGGCCGTACATCTACCAGGGGTGCCTGGTGCATTTCAATTCCCGATGTCAAAGCTGCTCAGCTCAGATCTGCTGCTTGCCAGGCAAGGACTCTCAGGAGGAGTTACTGTGTCAAAGACAGATCTTCCTGCCTCTTCCTGTGTTTTAAAAGAGGGTGGGTGCTGCTGGTGCATTTTCTAAAGGAGACCATGGTAATTGGAGATGCAAACATCTTCTGAAACGAGTCCCCCAAAGAGGGCCCTGCTTACCCCAGCCCACCGTTACCTTGGCTGCGCGGGGTGTGTTGCTCTGCTCATCCTCATCAAAATGGGGCTCATTCTGTATCAGCCCAGAATCAGACCCAAACCACAGGGTCTGGGAAAGGACTTTATATGTGCTCGGCAGAGCAGGAGTACCAGGATTTTTATGGCTAAATTCCCCATTTATCTGGACTAGGGCTACACAGTGCTGATTTTCAGAAATGCAAAAATATTTACAGCTGACGTATCTCAGTAGATCAAAGGAAGCTGTTACTGCTTAGCATTTCTGGCCTGTAATCTGCATTAATGTCTGTGCTCTTTCCAGATTTATCTTAATGTTAATGAAAACACTGCATTTTCCCCAAAGCACCAGAGATCTGGAGAAGAAGTTGGGATAAAATTTTCCAGCAATGTCAACTGGCTCTCTTAATGCGGCTACGAGACAGGCAGGTGGTGGGTTACAAACCATAATGATCTGACACCTTTTCTTTGCAGAAGGTGTCACAAAGGTACACCAAAGTGCTGCAGCTGAACCTATTTTACATTGTAAAAGTGCAAACGAATTGGCAAATCCTTACAGCTGGGTGGATGCTACAGAACTTGTTTGTGTTTTAACATGCAAGTACAAAGGTATTGTTGGCCTTGCTCCTACCATTAGCACGTCACCTATTTGAACACACAAGCTGAGGCTAAACCAGCCCAAGAGGTGAGCCTGCAGCCCCCACCGTGGTGGCCCACCACCCTCTCCCTCCTTGCAAGCACTTGCTGTGGCACAGGATGCTGGTATCTAACAGCCCAGCACGGTAACTGACTTGGTGACAACATCAAATACTCAAATACCTGTTTTTGAGCAAAAAAAAAAAAAGAGGGGGAAAAATTATCTAATCAATATAGAAAATCTAATGAGGGATATCCCACAAACAGAAACAGCGTTTAATTGCTCACTTCTTATTGTCTGGTCAGCTCTTAACATGCTCTCAAGACAGAGAGGATATACCAGGATTCATCATGAGAGTCTGAGACCACACTGTAATGTAATGCAAAGCAGAAGTGTGGCAGCTTTTACTGATTCTTGAGATCTAGGTGTGCAAAATATGTCACTGACAGACAAGGCATCAAGGACTGAGAAAAGAGAATTTCATTTCAGCAGGAGGTATTCTTAGTGAAAATGAAAGCTGTTCTTCTAGACATGGCATTAGAGATACAGAGAATCTGTAAATTGAGTATTTCGATACCTATCCACCCCTAATTTTAAGCATTTTTAAAAAATGAAATAAAGAAAAATGAAGGAAAGCTCTTTTGCTGTATTCAGAACAATCAAACACCATGGGACTGGACAGCTTAGGGAACTGTTAATGGGATACAGAGTATTTCAAGGTCACTGGTTCAACTCTAGCTCAGGTTAGTAGTAATTGGAAGTCATTATTACTTGATGGCTGTTCAGTAGTTTAAGTGACATGGGTTGGTGGTCTTAATGTAGCATCAAGCGAACACCTGTCTAAACCACACACACACAAAAGGAGTCTCTATTGATGGCTATTTAGTACTTTTGATCAGGAATAAATAAAGATAAAATATTAAATAAATAAATCCAAATAATTAATAAACAATCCATGTCACATACTTTTTCAAATATGTCATCAACATATCAAAGCTGGCATTATCCTGTTAGGCACTACCCAAGAGGCTTTCTCCTCAATTTGGTACCAGAGGCAACTGCACTTGAAATGCCTTATTATAAAACAAGGTTGAACATCAACCAAACCAGTAATTAATGAATTAGATCTTACATTGGTCAATCCAGTCACAAATACACTAACCTTTCAAGCACAGGGCAAAATTACATTCATGGGTATAGAGAAGGATGAATGATTACCCGATGATAATTTAGAGGAAAGTGTTGTGCAATGCATTTGGGATTTATGATAATTCAGTAATAATAACAGACTTTGGGTGAAACAGTGTGCTTTGAATTTTGTTCACTGTATTATGTCAAAAATCTTGGACAGAGATATGTAGTCCATAAAACTTAAATAAAGGATTTCATTGATTTTGAAATTCATTCAGCTCCCCCTGAAAAATCTTATTGTCTCTCTCTGGGTTTTATGATTCTACTTTTATGAATCAAACTTACTGAAATTTTGAATTTATTCAGACTTTCAATGTGCCCAACCATATGAAAAGCCAAAATAATTTCTCCCAAATAATGCCGATTACTCTCAGTACTTAACTGGTATTTATTTAGTCTGAGCTATTGCTGGAGGAAATGATTGAAGTGGATAGGGTTCCAAATGGACAAAGTATTTCACATTATCTGCTGAAAATCCATTTTTGTGGGTAATCTTTACTATTTCCTTTACATGCAATTATTCCTCTCAGTATTAATCAGACAATATTCCAAAGGTGTAGTCATGAAATTGGTCTGGCTCCATGCCTAATCCAATATATGTTTCTTAGCAAACGTATATCCAAAGATACATGTTTACTAGGCAACTGCATTTTGGTAGAATGACAGTTGTATGCAGGAGTCCAGCTATACAAACAGATATTTTCTCGATGGAGAACTCATTGCTATGCAAGAAATTTTTAACTTTGTGCTTAACATGTTTTGGGTGAAAAAACAAACCAGAGGTAGACTATTTTCCTAAGCAATTCTGCACTGCACGTGCCATGTTTGGGATATGTCAGTGACTCAGTGCTTTAAATAAAAACATAAGGCACTGTTTCACTGTTTCATACTGCTATACTTGGGTAAAAAAGAAAACATCTCTGCAAAGTCATACTAACACCAATCTACTACAGCAACAACTGTCGGTGAGAAAACTTCCCTAAGGGTACAGGAGTAAAGGGTTCATTCATCAGGAACTGAACGATTAGAAACTGAGGGTGTCCAAGGGATAATACATAATAACTGCTGAGACAATAACCCACATTTAAATCAAAACCGGAAAAAAATCTGAACTCACATTAACAGCATTTCTGCGTTCTATAATATCTGATGCTTCTCAGTCTTACCCAGAAATTCCTGAACTACTTTTTGTAGGATTTTCAAGTTAAATTTGTAGACTAAAGAGCCTAAACTAATCCACAGGGTGGTATCACCAATACAGGTTTCTACTGAAAGTACATTTAAACCAGAGGTTTGTAGATATAAGCTTTTTATGAGCATCTGGTCTTCTGAATGTGTGTCTGAACAGACCCCAGCTCCGCAGCCCTCGAGCCTACAGAAAAAACCTGGTCTCATCACACAGCAAGCCCTTGTGTGGCCTGAGACGTACTGCAGTAAGGACATGTGAAGCAGCTCAGAAGGAATATTTATCAGTTTGGAAATAGGATGAAATCAAGTTCTTTCTGCTTACTGATGTGCATGGTCAAGGCAGGGCAGTGCTAGGGGGACTCGTGGCATCACTCAGATGAACGAGAGCTTGCAGGATCAGGTCCAAACCCACTCTGCTTTTCTGATACAGACCTACGTCATGTAGACGTTTTCATCAAAGCATATTTCTACTATCTATGTGTTTATAAATGCAGTACATGCTTTTATAACTTACGCTTAAGAATCAAGTAGCTGATGCAACTGTTTTCTCCCCCTCGCTCCTGCATTTTGAAATATTATTTTCCTCTTAATTTTCAGCCTCCTCCGCCTCCTCCTTTCACTCTCTCTCTCTCTCGCTTTTTTTTTATTTTTGTTGGTGACCACAACTGTAGTTTCAGTAAATAAAGCTAGTGCTTGATAATGTGGAACGGCCAGGAGCTTAACTCTGCCCTTGGAGATCGCTTACATCAAACCAGCAATCAAAAAGTGGTGCAGATAAAATTTGTCATCAGGGATTTCCTACAAAAGAATTACAGTGGAGAAATAGCCTGATCGATACTATGGATTTTCACTGCAGGGGCTGATAGTCCAATTGCTGTGAAACACTCACACAGATAAAAGGGCATGGCTGCCACTTTGTTACAGACTGCTGACTCAGCGCAAAGCCTGTCAGGTATTTATAGGCCAAAGTGATACAGAATTATCACCTTGCAGTGCCCAGCTCTTGTTAGTTCTAAGATTGCCTCCCTTTATGGGATTGCTAAATGCAGGTGAATGGAAAAATGATGGCTAACAGCTGTCAAAATGCAACAGAATGAAGTACTTAAATCTTTTTTTATCCATTAAAAGGGTAACAACCAAACATATATCATAGTGCAGGCGCTGTAATGATATTTGGGGCCAGTAAACTAGGGGTTATAAACAATGTACATCTGATCAAAATGGTAAGGAAAATACAAAAGGGAAAAAAAGCAATAATAAAATTTCTTCTTGTTACTTTATAATATGTGGGTTGGCATTTACTTTGTTGCTTTTTGCCGGGATCTCCAGGCCCCTGATCAAGGCTGCTAGGACCAGCCTCCCAGCTCCATCAATACCATCATAATTTTATACCCCATATACCGCAGGGAAAATTGCTTTAAGAAGTCATTGGGATGACTCCAGGAACTCTTCTTCATTGTTCTAAGCCAGTATTTTACACCATCGCTAAGGTAAAATGCTGATAGATATCTAATATTAACCAACAGCATTAAGGGCTCATTGACTTCAAGGACTGTTTCACACACAGACACTTATAGGACCAGACCATGATGAAGGCAAAAGAAATACACTCATCTTTTTGTCCAACAGGTAGCATAAAGCATCTCTGTCCCGGCACACACTCTGTGATTGACTGTTCTCAGCTGTGAATTATTTCGCTGCTAGTACCAGCCTGAATGTGTTCCGTAGCGGTGGTAACGAAGGCGGCAGGCACTACCTTTCCTTTTATCACTCCGTATACTACAACACGTATTTATTTTTGGAGATCATATACAATGAGAGATTGGTTTTGACTGCATAAGGGTAATATTTGGAAGGTCATACAAAAAGCTGTAGAGCCTAGTAATATAAAAAGAGACAGGATGTTTGATTACGAGGATCTGCACAGACTTTGCCTTATCTATAGCCTCCTGGTGTTTTTCATACAGGAATTGGTGATGGAGTCCATAAGAAGGATTTTGCAGCTTAAAACCGGGTCGACAACTAGTTCAAATACATTTTTTACATATGCTTTCTTAGCAGGGACAGAGCCAAGTTGGGCTTTAGTACCTATGATTTTTTTATACTGTAACGGCACTTAGAAGCATACATTAGGAGTCTGTTTTGCTAGATAATGAATAACCTCACAGTCCATCTCCCAGAAAACTTAACATCCAGTTAAATCATTTTTTCCTAACATTGCCTTGCAAAATCATGACATCCTCAGCATAACACCTAGTCTTGTATCACCACATTCATCATTTTGAGAATATTTCTTTTACTTGTAAATACACGACATGTCTTGGTATGTGAGCAAACCGAAGTTTACCCTTGTAGCACTCTCAGAATACATTACATATATGTAAGGAAATGAGCACCAATTTCCAAAGGGGGGCGGGGGTGAAAGAAGTGGAGGCATTTGCTTTTATTAACTTAGGCTTATCTTCAGTTATACAAGGCTTCATATATGGCCAGATTGTAGGAGCCAAACTATGTTTGTTATTTAATTAAGATGAAACCAGAGCTTGACTCTTCCTGAAACATGGATGGAGGGGCATCTGATCTAACACAAGCCCAGGCGAGTGACGCGGAGTAAAATAAACCAAGCTGGCTGGGCACCTGCATCTAGTTTCATCTCACCTAAAAGATGTCCAGGCTACGCTGGTCATCTAGACCCCCCCTTGACAGTTGATGGAAATAGGTGCATGCGAGAGGGGGGAAGCCCTGGCCTGTACTTAGGACAGGTAAGATGAAGTATAGATTGATCTGTATCTCTCTCATCCTATGCCTGTTTGCCCTGTTGGGTGAGATGCGTTATCCCAGTTCCTTAGAAGACGTTAACGGATCCATCATGAATAATGTTTTGAAGAGCTTGGTTTTGTTGGCTTTTTTTTTTCTCTCCCCATTAATACTGGTTTTAAAACCATCTTAGGTGTTTTGAAGAAACACAAATAGGAGGACTAAAAAGCTTAAATTTTTTTAATGTCTGAGAAGGTCGTGGCCCCAAGTAGCTGAAATTCAGAGGAGTTTATGTACCTAATGCTTTAGACTTCATTTAATAACAGCTTTAAACTAAAGGAAGAAATACTACACAAAACCCCGAGAACAATATTATTCAAAATAGCACAAAGAACCTGGACTTAGGTATTATCGGAAGAAGTTTTCAGTAAGTTTAATCATTATGGTTACTGCAGAATCTTTGGAGGGAAAATGCACAGAGTTCAAATTACAATACTAAAATATAATGCAAAGTACTGATCTAAATAATAATTTGATTGCCAGTAAGAAAAGTTGCAGGTTTCTAAACCAACATTTTTCCTAACCAGGGACAAGCCACACCTTTCTCCACGCTCCGTAGGGAAATTACTGTAGCACTTGTCTGAACTGCCTGGTGCTGGTGGAATCATAGCTGCTCTCATCACAGCGTTGTTGGATGGAAGTTTACTGTCACTAGCAATAAGCAGTAGATAAAAGGAAGGAGGGGGGGTGATAAGAAAACAGAAGGGAAAAATAGAAGCTAAAAAATTCACCAGAGGTGAAAAAAAAGGGGGAAAAAAAAGAGAAGATATACATAAACTAGTTGTTTTTGTCTTTCTGGTTGCTATGATGTGCACAAAGGAAATAGACTGAATAAAATCACATCTCAGGAACACCAACATAAATTTCCCCTTGCTTTGACAAGTACGTAATTTTGTGCAGTGATGCTCTTCACGTCTGGAGAGTTATGAGGCAATTTCATTCCCATCTGACAAATTTACAAAGAAACATTAGAGAGAAGGGATTAGAAAAGCGAGAAATCTTTATAGACTTTTTCCTCAGGCTGTATTTTCCTTCCATCTTTTGGGTCTTCCTTGAGGAATATGTATGAGTGACTCATTCTGTATGAACGCCATAACCGAAACACTTAGCAGATAAGCATAACATGAAATGTGCTTTAAATCAACTAATTGTATTTACATTATCTGGGAGGGCTGATCCTGATTGGCTAAAGTTGGTAAAAATTTGCTATTGTGCATTTTCAAGATAACAATTTAAAACGGGGTTGGGGGGGTGGGGGGGAAGCTGAAATATTAGCTACATAACTTTGCAGAAAAGTCCATGTCAGAAAAATAATTTGCACTTGCAAAGCACTTCTCAGCTTAGAGCTCTGATTGACCTCTTTGCCCTAATTATGGTCTCATGGAGACGAATAATATTTTACACATTGGGAAACTGAGGTAGATGAAATGATCTCCTAAATTCACAAAGAAAATAGATGTCACCAGAAAACAGGACAGGGAGGGACCAGTCGGGCTGAGCTCACTCTTCTGTATAGCGAACAGCTTTTCCAGCAACACCGAGCTCTGTAACTGGAGAGAACATCTCCTCCATACAGGCCACCAGATACTTGCCAGCACATGTTGATGCACTTTATACTACTAAAAAAACAAATGCAAGGATGAGATGAGGAGAGAGCAAGGTGTTGTTAATGCCTTGCCAACATCCGTGAAAGGCCAGGGAATTCCTTAGTTTTGTGGCTGCACTATTACAGCTATTTCTGCCAAAAAAAAAAAAAAAAAAAAAAAAAAAAAAGAAGATTAAAAAAAGGCTGGTTCAGCCTTCTCTTTGCTGACAGTGGAAAATTCTGGCACAGATTATTCTAGAAATAAATGATAATAAGAAATGCTTTAAAGGCTTTGCTTTCTCCTGCAAGGTTTTTAAAAAACAGCCACGGCTCGTTTTAGTTATACTGCTGAACGTACTTAAGCTGAGCTGATATATGGCTACTACAGGATATCGGTATTTTATGTTCTATGAGTAATCAGTATTTTTTTCCCCCCTTCATTTTTTAATATCGAAACGTTGGTACTGATTGTTCATTATTGTTGTAACATCCAAGGAACTTCCACCTAGGATAACCTGGGCCCTGCTAGTCCAGATCTTTTGTTTCTGTGCAGTTTTGCACGGGTCCCCTTCTAAGGTCATTTCAAGTTCTGGATGATGGTACTTCCCTCCTCCTTTTATTAATGAAAATTATATGATGGTGCTCGGAAGTTCCAAAACATATTCCTTTCTTGGCACAAGGATGAAATATAATAAAATGCAGATGCTTTCTGATACAGAGCACAGATGAAAATGTTTTATAACCACGACTTATGGAGAGAGGAAAGCACAGGGGACACGGTTCCTAGGGCCCTGGTTGAAAGCCCCAAAGCAATCACTGCAATATCTGCAATATGACAGAAGAAAGTCAGGGAGGGGTATTTATTATCTTTTTTCATGGGACCCAGGTGGACCTCCTGGCAGCCATGTTTATGACTCAGGATCCATTTTAAAATAGTGAACCATAATAAATGGAAACTCAGATGTGTAACTGTGCTGGATTTTAACATGTTTCGAGTTTTATTGTCTCTGCATTTGCAATCATTTTTTGCACGAAGCATACCATTTCATAATAACTTTCAACTACGCTGCTTCACCCTTTGTATTTACTTCATCTGACACATCCCCTTCCCCTCCTCATGTTTTGACAATTCCATGGACTGGTTAAAAAGTTCTGCTATGAGCCTTCTGTACCACTTAAGGAGTCAAAGGGAGACGTGAAAGCCATACCTTCTTTTCTAATTAATGGACAGATGATAAAGGAAGCATTTCCTATGCTTTCTTTAAAAAGAAAGTTTAATAATTCACTTGTCTGGACAAGATATTCTCTTGGTGTTTCAGATAGATGTGGAAGCAGAAATGTTTGCTATTCCCTGCCCTTGATGCACAGTTTAGATATTCCTTTTCCCTAAGCCAAATAAACTTTGGGCACATACCCTTAAACCTAGAGAGAATTATCAGCAGCTGTTAAACAGCGGGGCTGTCTTTTCGGTATTGACTAAACCCACTGAAATTCACCCCTAAAAATAATACAGAGAAAGAGCGGTGGGTCCAAACCAAGAAGGCTGTAATCTCATCAGCTCGCGACCTTCCAGAAGTTCAGAGATTTTTTGGGTGAAGGATTTTGGTTCCAGTTTGTTGTTGCTAGTGGAGATGGAACCTCTAAACTCAGCTCAAGACCGAAACTTGACATAATTAAGCAATTGTTTAGGTGGCAGCTTATGCCTGGCTGTGCAGCCTGTTCAGAGGTGGTCCCAAGAGTACAGCTGCTTATCTGAACATTTTCTTTGTGTAAGAGACAAAAATCTTGTGAGAAAAGGCATTGTTGCTAACATTTCTAATGCGCTTTGGAGAGAAGATGACCACAAATACAGATGAATTCAAAAATATTTTGGCTTTTTTTTGGCTTCAGCCCAATCCAGAAATCATAAATATAGAAAAATACAGAAATGTAGTTAACACATATAGCAAAGTCAAGTGAGTTTAAGGTCTTACTTATTCTGACCAAGTTCTTTCTATTATTAGCAAGAAACAATTTAACTGACTCCCCTGAGCAACTACAGGACTTTCTCCAAATGCCTGAGCAAATTCCCCCATTACACCTGCTCTTGCTTCGCAGTGGAATAGAGAGCATGAAGACATCAGCCAAAGGCATTCAGCATTTGGGGGAACTTGGTGATTGTCCTAAGGCTGGGTTTAAGAGTGCATGAAGCCACGCTTCCACCCTTCCCTCAGACACAGCATATGGCGTAGCCCTACACGTTCACTCCTCTGAGCAGCGTATGGTCCTGTTATTCTGCAGATCATAATTTAACACTTCGCACTGGAAAGCTCTCCACTCAATCCTACAGAATGACGTGCTAAATCAGGAAAGTTCACACCATAGTTTGCATAACAAATAATTTCCACAACTTGAAGGAATTCCACTGAAAACATCATGTCTTCTTCTAAATATTTTAGGTAGGGTTATCAAGAAGTGCATCTCTGTGGAGAACATCTTCGTAAATGCTGCTGCGCTTAACATGTTTGTATGGTTCTTATGACTGCGTGAGTCTGCTTGGCTGACAGCTGGCTGTGTGCAAGATATCTTAAATATAAAATTAAATATATATATATTTTTATATAAAATATATAAGCAAAAATTTATAACTAACCTCTTTGAAAACTTAATGCCTACCTAGCTCTCTTTGAAAATGAGTAGCTTGAAATGGAGAGGGATAATCTATTTAAAAATCATTTTTGAAAAATTTAAGAAAAAAATTCTTTAGTTTTTTTTCCTTTTCTGCATGTGTGAGACATTTAAGCAAAACTAATTTCATAGTAAAGGTAGTAGAAATAAAAAAGTAATATTTGAATTATTTTGATCATGATAATCCCAATTGTTTTGAAAGTCTCTCCAGAACGTACTTACAAATTCACAGGAATGCCATTAAAATACAGCATTAATTAACATCCACTTTTATAAAGTGCTTCTAATATTGTGTAAACAAGCAAGAGTTGAAAAGCTTATTTTTAACTTCTATCTGCATATGCAGTGTGATCATAGTGAGTTACAAAAATACCCAAATAGCACTGGGAAATGAATTTTCACAGTTTGTTTCTGGTTGAAGACACACCAAAGTACCTGTCTTTAATTTGAGTAGCTGTGAACAAAAGGTACTTGCCAGCTTGCTTAGCATCGTATTTATATGCTCATGTCAGTTCAGCCATGGGTGGAATACTGATGTGTCAATATTTGTTAGCCAAAATGATAATAAGCAACTGACTTGAAATAAGTTAAAACAATCAGAAGCAATTGTGCAGCATATCAGGTTAAATCTGACCATGTCATATTTTCTCTCTTCAAAAATAAAGCCAGTGGGATGGCATGATAAATAGTCCACTTTCAACATAGCAGAATTGCTGCAGGACTAGTATCTGAGGTGAGACACATTTAACCACCTGACAGACATCCACCGCCTCTATCGCCATCATGGACCAAGTGAAGGAGAGCTCCAGTGGGGCTGTCTCGGGACTGACAACCTAGGGATAGATAGATGTATCCAGCCTAGGTTTAAATATAGAACCGAGAGCAACATTAAAACCCTTGAAAACTCAGTTTTACTAGTTGAGATCCCAATGTTGATGACTTAACTTTCAATCATTTAATCATTAATTTAATCATTAATTATTCAATAACCAATGATGGTTAAGTTCACCTTGATTTTACTTGTAACATCTTGATTTTGGTACCTGAAATCTAAGACAAAATTTTATAAATGTTAAATTCTGTTCTGGTGTGAAATTAATCTGACATCAGAGGCAAAGTCTGTGGAAGGATTTTGGATAAGACAAAGAAACTTGGATGATTTAGGGAAAAAAATTCCTTCCCCTCTCCCTCATCTTGTTATATATATAATTTTTAAATTTAGCCATCTCTCGTATTCCAGATTACTTCTGTAGGTTTACGTTCCATGTGTGTACAGAGCTTGGCCTAGCATCATATTAGGCATGTAATCATTTCGTATACTGCACCAGGTCAACAATTATTGGAAAAAAAGCAAAAGTTACCCTATGACTATTATAAATTCCTCACAAGATACTCTGCATTTCATTACTATGCTGGAGAACAAGCTATAGTGGGGAGCTATATATTTCCCACTGGAAAATGTGCTGGGAATGTCACAGAAACCTGTTTGCCAAGATCCCTACAACATTGAATGTTGTTTTTTGGGTTCAGCTGAGTTCACGCAGGGGCTCTGAATATGTAAGTCTCTAAAGCTTTATAAATACAAAGAGAGGCTTCCTAAATTTCCCTCTCTGTCCAGATGTCACTGTCGCATCCTGAGTTACACCGATATGGAAAGGAAAGGACTACTGAAGGGTCAGGACCCGCAGGCATCCATGACAGATCTTTAATCCAGAAGACCCACAAAGCATCTGCTTCACAGCTGCTATAAACTCTGTGCTGCAAAATCCTTATCAATAACAAGCATCAATAAATGCCAAAAAGCAGGAAACTGTTAGGTACCACAAGGATAAAGCAGGAGAGTTCAGGGCAGTTCACAATCCCCAAATCCTATAAGAACAGCAGGGAACTTATGGGAAATCTTTACCCTTAAGACATATGTTGTTTAAGAATTAAAAACATTTTTTCCCCTTCCTTTTCTTTAAGGAGAGGAATTGTTGAACTGGTCATTTTTAGTATTTCCTGGAAACAGTTATTGGTGCCCACATGCACCTATTATGGTGGTAGTAGTAGTAACATTTTGGTTGTAATGCTCCACAGATACAAGAAATATGCAGTTTGTAGGTAGAGGTAATACCCTTTATTAGATCAGCTGATTAGACTGGCAAAAGACAGACAAACCTTCTGAAAGACAAGCCCTTCTTCAGACTTTAAATGTAATGGACATCTTGAAGACACTATTATAAAAGCTCAATATGATGCTTTAAAGCACTCCTCGTTTGTAAGATCGCTCAAGGACTCCTTCAGAAGCTGCAAGTCTTCAAAAGTGATCCAGGAAATGCTAAAGTACTCTGTACATTTCAAAGGCTAAAGAAAATCTTCCTGTTGTAAACGAACAATAGGAAATGATTTTGCTTTTTTTGGCTGAACACCTTCCAAGTTGCATGTTTGGATGATTACCCTTCTCCATTTTAAACGGTAATGTTTCCTGAGCGTTTACAAAGAAATAGCAGTCTGCTGAGAGCTGGGTTTGCTTTTGTGAAACGTTCAAATAACTAGTATCAGGAATTGTTCAAATAATTAATGTCAGGAAGAATGGCTCACAGGTATATTAGAAGTTCAGCATCCACAAATGATCCTAAGTAATGGCTGTGATGCAGCCCAGGAATTTAAAGGTGGAAGGAAGAATGCTTAGCATGTCTCTGATTTTGACCCAGGCTAGTCCCTACAGTAATAAAATCACTGTCCGTTCTGTGTGGTTGTTCCTGACCTGTGCAGTGCAGCGGGGCATTGGTGCTGGGTTCCCCCCTGCAGACTCCCCATGATGAGAGAAGGGGTGGTAGAGAAGCCATTTGGCAGCACCATGTCACGGAAGAGTATCTGTGTGCAGATAGAAACTCCCACTTGCTAATTTAAGTTAGCTTTCAGTAGCTTTTGTATCACCAAAACAGCACAAAATATATTTACCCCAAGCTCATGCCCTAAAACTTTGTATGCCAACTAAGAATGCTAAATGAACTGAAACCTTGGACGTGCTGCGGGAAGCGTAATCAGCAGACAGAATGTTCTGACCTTGAATTTTACATTCTTCTCCATCTCTCTAATTTTTCTGCACCATCTTTTCTTATTTCCAAACCAGGCTAAAGTACATGGCTGCCAGTTCAGACTTGTAGGTTTTTTTTGCCAGTGATCTTGGTGTGTAACCTCTGGACACGTCATTTATTCTTCTCAGTCCTGAGTATATCTCACCTAGTAGTAAGTACACTAACACTCGCTTATTCAACAGAGGAGTCACAAAGTTAGCACATGTATAAAGAGATCCAAAACCGGAAAATCTAAAGGAAATGCAAAGTGATACCACATTTCTCATTTAAAATTAGTGGGCGACAAATTGCTCATCAGATTGTACAATTTGGGTTGCTCTTGCTTGCTTGCTAATTAACCAGTCTGACATGTTTCCTCCCTCTTGCATCCGCCCTGCCTCTGAGCTAATCAGGGTTCAAATGACAGCATCACTTATCCCAGGACACATTCCAATAATTAAGGTTTGGAGGACATCTTGCAAACTCCATCATCTACCAATACGACTTTCTCTCCCTCTACTGCTGCGTATCTGACATGTGACAAGACAAAGCCCTGCTCTCATATACATAACAGCAGGATGCTTTCCCACCTTTTAATGGCTGACTGAATTTCTTCCCCAGCAACTCTGACAGTATGAAAGTGCACTGTAAAAAAGACTGTGTCTTGAAAAGTGAAACCTCACAGTCTTTGGACTTGGGAACAAAAAAAAAAAAAAAAAAGAAAAAAAAAAAGAAAAAAGCACATTGTTATAAGCTGCATCTATCGCTAGATACTCTTCTATAGAAATTTTTAGTGTAGGTATGCATGATCCCATAAGCTATGTTTTAGTGCCTACTCTTTTCCTCGCTGCTACATTGCTTCATTTGATTTCCATGAATAAAAGCACATTTTGGCTTTCTGTAGGAAAGGAAGGAAGCACAGCTAGGAGCATCTTGTACTTGTTTAAGGAGGAGAGAGAAGCCAGTAAGAATCCCTGCTACTTGATTGCTTTTTAAACCCTCGCATGCAGAAGCAACAGCAAATTGAATGCTGGGCTTTCCGCTGCTGTGTGCTTGGAGTGTCTTCATTAGCAGTGACAGAACTATTCCAAATTTCCCCACCAGTAACTGGCTACCTCTCCTCTGGTTTTGTTAGCTCGGATTTAATTCAGACTCACAAGCCAAGTGGGTCAACCTGCCCCAGGTCTGTAGAGACCAAACTTGAGCATAAGCTGGTCGTTCCTTCCTTGGATGCTTTCTCCCCTTGGGTTTACCTACGGAGAGAAGCCAGCTCACGAGCCAGTGAACAGTAGGGAGCGCGAGTCCCTGCCTAAGTTGAAATTCTAGAGTTTGCAAGAGCAAAGTTTGATCCCATGAGTTTGGTATGAAATTGTAAGTAAAAAACCCCAACCACCTGGATTCTATCTGCATTGGAAACTTCAGAAAGGTAAACTTTTTTACAAAACAGATTTAAATTTGCAATTTTAGCTAATGATTTTTAGCTTTCCAGAGAGTACCGATTTGGATGTGGCTACAAAACACATTTTTCTGAAAGTTAACTATCCTGGTGATCAGTTCTCCTGTAAGGTAGATGAAAAGACCATTTATCTTCTCTTGGTGCTCAATTCTGAAGCACTATTTTCATCAGTATCAGAAAAAACAGTTGGAATTCTGGCTTTGATTCCATCAAAAGAATGTTTTACCATTGATTCCAATGCAGTCATGGTTTTGCTTATAGTACAATTATGTAAGACCCTGCTCCAAATTTTGGTGGGTAGCTTTAGACTTCATAGTAAGTTATTTAAGAATATTTTGTATTTTCTCTTCTGGTTGGGGGCACTGATTTCTGAGCTTTTATTTCTTAGCCAATAAGCCTATATCGGTTCATAAAAACATAGGGATTTTCTTTACCTGTCTCATCTGAATAAAATCATCCCAACTGCAACTCCCAGAAAGGGTTTTCTGTACACGGTAATGAGAAGAATATGACAGAGTAGCCTAGTGCTAGGTGCGGTTGTTTGCCATAAACAGGAACAAATATGTCAACTTCTGACAATGTAATATAGGTATATCACTGCGATTCAGTCGGTATGTGGCTTATGATTTCAAGTACGGAACTTGTTCAAGCTGCTGAAGCACAAAACTAAGAAGAGAACTAAGTTAGCAGATTATTAATTTTGCAGTCTACCAGGTATTCGTGATGTACCCACAGCGGCAGGTAACTATATTCTCAGTTGTACTGCAGAAACATCCACAGTCTCCATCTTTGTCTTTGACTCATCTGCTTCTTTTCACAGTATCTGGTATTACAATATGTGGCATAATAAAATGAAATATTAATTTATTTTCTGCCAGGTAGGTATGAATTACATTATGATCACATCTTTTATGGCTACATTTCTCACAACCGTGTAGTGGTGGACGTGAGTGAAAATGACCTTGCATCAAAACACGAGGCAGAGGACCTGGAAATGTCTGTGGAATTGGGAGAACTTTGTGTGTTACATTGCAATGAGCTGTGTTTTACTCAGTAGGCTGCCACTGCTTCTGACACTGTATTCCATAATCGTACTGCAGAAATCAGGAAAGAGAATAGTTCCCATAGACAGAAATTCATGGTGATGGACAGTTCTTCAGCGCGTATGAATCAACATACTTTGACTCATGCAATATTACACTACTTCACATGTTATTGTACCTATATAGACTCCACGAGACACTTCAAATAAATTTTACAAAGCGAGATACAAAACATAATAAAAGACAGTTTTGTGCCCCTAGGATCTCCTAACGTAACCGAACATGGTAAGCAGAATACAGGAGTGGGGGGCAGGGTTACAGGAGTGGGGGGCAGGGTTACAGGAGCCTGAACAGACTTGCTCAAGGACACAAAGATGAGGAATTTAAGCGAAGCTGAGGGGCACAGCCAGGACTGCTGCTGCCCAGGGCATGGGGCTGCTCTCTCCGGTCTGAAGCTACAACTGTTCCTTCTCCGCTGTCTTTTGCATCATCAGGTATTTGCCTTTTTTTGGTCCAAAATAAGTGCAGCAAACCCTCTGTTTCATATATAACTTTCAAGGTCACTTGCATAAAATGTACAAAAAGCACATTTTTGTTGATGGAATGGCCTTTTGCTAATGAGGTAATTAGTGATATTACAGCAGAAAAAAAGGGGGGGATTTCTTTCTCCTTTTCTCCCTTTTCACAAACCCAGTGAAGTGGCAAATTTTGTTGCATTTGCTGTATGTGCACAATATTTCAACCCGCTCTACAAAGTAATGTGTTTTTTGAGTAGCTACTGTATTTGCTGAAACTAAGTTATAATAATTTGATGACTAGGAACAAGATTAATTCAATGAACTACTATTCTCATGACAATTGCAAAATATGTTAGGGGACAGAGTTAGTATGAATAGAAATGTTTAGGGCGTCTTACTGCTTCATCAATGAGAAGTCTGAGATGGAAAAATGTCCAGCAAGGATATTAGGGGGTCATATCTCTTGAGGTGCAGCAAGGTAGTCAGTTAATTTCTCTACAAGAAAACCAGGAGCTGCAACGAAAACTATCATCAGAGGAAGCATGAATATATGTACAATAGAAGAATAAAAAACAGTGAAAGATGTAATTACATTAAATTATAGCAACTGCCATGTAAAAGTACCAATGAAACTAACAAAAAGAATTGTCATTTCCTTTAGAAATGATGTTTGATAATATCGCAGAGTCTTCACATCTCCTCACACATGGAGGTATGCTAGTTATCCAACATCTAAGGGGAAAACAAAGAGCCCCATTCCAGCCTCAGTTACAGTACAATTGGGAACAGCACTTAGCCTGTCACTTAGGATGTGACAATCAAAACTAGACTTCTCAACTGAATGATCTTTGGAGAAGGGGTATTTTTTTTTTTTTTAAAGCTGTAACATCTAGTACAAAGCAAAATTGACCTATCTTTTCTTCTCTCACATTATAAATAATAACCACCTATAATACTAGAAAGAAAGAAATGGTTCACAGATTAGCATTTTCATAGTGTAAATCTATGAGACCAAATTTAGAGCAAGTAAGCGATATGCACATATGTTATGTAAAGGCCTAATATTCACTGAAGATAAGGAAGTATTTTTTCAACTGCATGTACCAGAGAACTGGGATCTGGAGATCTATAAATAGTCTCCTGAAGTTACAGAAGACAAGAATCAGAGCACAAAAAATTAACAAAATTTATGAAAAGTAGGGTTGGTAAGAAAATTCTCTGTTCTGAATCAGAATAAACCCCAAGTCTTTTTCTCCTGCCACTGTTTTTTTAACAAAAGCACTTTCCCCAAATCAGATGTTAGCTAAGTGTTTTGGCACCTGCTGGGATGTGTTCAAGATTCTCTGCATTGTGGTTTTACAAAGACATTAAGTATGAGATCATTCGGTTACTTCTTTTGGAATTGTTTTGTGCAAGTGGAAGAACTTTTGTATCCCACATTTCAGCTGGATGTTTAACCAAGGGGCTACAGAGCATCCCCCCAGCTCCATGGTCAGAGACACCCACCCACCCCAGCCTATCTGATGGATGGGCGATCACAGGATTTGTCCTGGCTGTAAGGGGTATGGCTGCTGTTAATAAGCTTTCAGATGTTCTGAAGTTAGCCTCTGTCTTACTTTGACCAGGTGATACTGGACATGAAAAAGACACACCAGCCTTTCTCAACAAGCCCTGAAAGCATTATGGTCATAGTAAAATGATGGTCTGCAGAAACTGGTATTGCCAGTCATAAGGTATTCCAGTGTAAAATTCCTAACCAAGCAGAGAACTGACCCCTTTGAAATTTTTTTTAACATCTTGCTCACTGTTGCACATTGGTTTACCTGCAGACTTTATCTGTGGCATGCCTGCAGAAGTTTTGATCAGTGAAGTCCTAGTAGAAACATATTTTCTGAATAGAAACTATGTCTTGGAAAATGATGCACACTTTTCCTTAGATTAATAAGTAAAAATAAAATAAATAAATAATAAAAAAATAAAATAAAGACAAAATAAGTAGTAAGTGGATACAAAATGTTATCCTGTAATGTTAAACCCCCATGGCATGGGTGTATTTGCAACAGAAAGTGCAAAGTAGTGAAAGGTCAGAACTATGAAACCTGAATTTCTCTCAATCAAGTGACTTAAATGTAGCAAATTGAAGCTTGGAGAAATCCGAACTGTAAAACTAATAGACCTGTTAAACTGGCTTTCCTTACAATTATGAATCGGTTGGCCCATTTCTTTTAATGGCAAACAGTGAATCCTGGCTGTCCATCAGTGGACTTGCTGTAACTCAGGTACCAGGTGAGCAGGAGAACCCTTGCTACAAAGCAAAAAGCTCCTGTAACACACCTTGGGCCTTACTGTTAGACTTCACACGAAGCTGCATGGAAACAGCGTGGAGCCTTTTGTATTAAACAAAACAAACCACACAGAGATCCAAATATTAAAATGGAGTAACCATCTGATCAGGATACACCTAGCTGTCACGGTATTTGCTAAAAGGTGAACAGAGAGATCACATGTGGTATACTAAGCAGCTGCCCAGGCTGTTATGCAGTTGGTTATATTTACAGAGAAACTGAAGTTTTCTGTACTAAGTATTTTACAACCTGAGATCAAATTAGGGCTAGGATAAATTAATATAGCTCAGTTGAAGTCAGAGGAATTGCGCCCATTAATTCATGGCGTGCCACAGTGACAATACACTAACGACAGGATGAAGGGAGATGCCCATTCTTGCTGTGCTAAAGAAATAACGGACCCTCTAATTTACTGATTCAAAACCAGCTTATTCCATTTTAGACAAGAATGCGTTGGGTTGCACCTATCCACCACATTTGAGACTATCTATTATTAATTTACTTTTTATGTATTTTTATTGTAATGGCTGATAGCAAAACTTATGAAGAGTATACGGTCCCACACAAACAGCTGTGAAAAGATCTCCTAGAATTCAGACAAACGGCATTGTTAATAGACTACTCTTAGTGAAGAGAGAAAACATAGTGTCAATCATGCATGCTGACAGGGTGCAATTAACCCAGCATCAAATTGTAGAGAGATGGATGGGACCAGATGGTCCTGTTATCCTAACAAAGGATTATACAGCAAGTGTCCTTCGGAAGAAAGAGCGTTTTTTAACATAGACCTTTGGAACAAAAAAAATGATGTGAACTAGAGAGACATTACAGAAAAGGAAAACTAGCAAATGATGTTTAAAATATGAATTCCAATAGTTAATTATGTGCTTTAAATACAAATATATGTTATTTTTTGATCATAACGATGTCTACTGAAATCTACCCCAAAAGGTCTCTCAAGAGATCAACGTCAAACAAAATCACTGCAAACAAAGTCATCAAGAAATGATCAAAAATCATCATTCTTGCTGTTCCTTGAAAAAATGGTTTCATATATTAACTGAAAACTGGCCAAACACTGCTGCACTTAGGGGAAATGCGTACTTTGAAACCTGATTAGAGAGGAGCAACTACACAGCACACCCTGAAACCCTTCCCAGAGCATCGCAGTGACTGGTGTTTGGGATGGTTAGAATTAAAGCTCTCTCCCCTGTGTGAGACAGACTATTCAGGATTGAGAAGGTATAACAAATTTATGCAAAGAAATGAGGTAAAATAGGTCAATTAAGAGGAGTTTCTAATAAAGTAAACTCTGAGCTAACTAATGGAAACATTTTGCTTGAGAAAACCCTACTTGGTTTTACTGTCATGGGAAAAGAGCAAAGTAATAGCGAACTCCCAAAGCCCATGCCATTCCTGGTACCAGAACATGGGACTTTAACCTCGGAGCCTTCTGCCATCTCTAGGTTTGTGTGATTTTCTTCTAAATATGTGGATCTAAGCATCTCATAAGAAAATGTCACATTGCAGATTTCCAGGTTAAGGAAAAGGCTGGAAACAAACACAGAATGGTATGGAAACTAGCACGGTAATAATGTTCAGATATGGAAGTTATATATTTGACTATATTGACATAATTGTAATAATAGTTAAGTTTCTCGTGTTTTGAAGAGATCTCTATATGCTTCCTAGGGAAATTTTACAGCTTTTTAGTGTAAAAAAAATTACAAAGGGCACTTACAAAGGATGTAAGATACAATCTATGATAACCTACTGAATTGCTGAAGAAAATACTCTGCTTGGATTCCCTCACTAATTGAAGGCTGAGTAACCTACGCCTTCAGTCAACAGCACTATTATAACTTCTATTCTTAAAATCAGAAAAACCCATGAGGAAACTGCGCAATCATGCCTCAATTAACTAGCTACGTGATGCACATTTGTGCACCTATGGCTTAGTCAAGTATGCTGTTATTTCTATAAGTCTAAAAAACATCAGAGGTTAGAAACAGATTCCTTCATGCTTATTATGCGCACTCAGATAAAAAGCAAAGCCTCTAGTCACTGCAAGGCAGAGTTTGTAAGCCTTACACTATACAGTAAATTTTCTTTCATTTAGATATCTGGCTTCCTTATTTTCATGCCTAAGCATCATTCTCTCCAAGATGCACATGCATTCTCACTGAATTACTGATAAGATCCAAACTTTCTACTTTCCTTGGTCCAGGGCTGGCTACAATGTCTCCATCAAATTGGTTTTCATACAAAAAATACCACAAACAGAAAAACCCCCAGGTATATAACAATATGATTTCTTAATGGAAAAATATCTGCTGTTAACAGAAACATAAATTCTAATTGCAAAGAAGAAAAAAAGAAAGAAAATTTATCCCTGCAAAGATTTTCACTTTGGTATGTCACTATGGTGCCTTGTAAGAGTCACAGTTCAGAAGTGTCACGGCAGCAGCTTTCATGGGTAAGGTCGCTTTCCAGGTGGACATTTCTCACTTTGGATTCAAGCTGCAGAATTTAATTCAGTTAGATGGATAAATATATGCGTGTGCACACACACACATATATAAAACATTGGGAGGCACAACCCAACAAGTAGAATAACAGCCTAGCGGCTGTTCCTGTAAGGCAGTGCAAATGCTTCTTCTGTAAGAAATTTTCCTCAAAATACGTTATCTGTTTAGTAGAATATACGAGAAATTATGTCTTGGCCAGCTCATGCAAGGTTCCTTCGCAGAAGGCAGTGTCTCAGATCGACCCTGCAGACACTCCGCCACCCCACAGTGACTCCAGTTCCCTTTTTATCTGACCCTCTGCAAGGTGTGTCACACTTTGTGTCTGAATTTTTCTGGCAGAGGTGTAAAGAAGCTTTGCTGCTATTTCCCTGGGTTTTCTTGGGTTATGATTCTCCTCCTTTTCTAAATTCTACAAGATCTAGACTTGTGCAAGCGGGTCGGGAGCTGGATTTCCTTTCCTTTCATGACATCATCTTGCACAAGGCCAAAGGAAATGTTTTGCAGTGTAGGTCAACGCAACTGCAATTTGAAAAAAGTGACCTGCTTGATACCTTTTCAAAATTATCCAGTCTGAAGAATATCAGCTCTCTTCCAACTAAGGAAATTATAAAAGATCTAATCAGCAGATAGAATATAGCCATAGAAAACGCACATCAGCATACCTTAACGAAAGTAAAATAAATCTTGAAAGTTTAATATCCCCCTTTCTTGGACCTAAATAGGCCCCTTTGGAAAACTATTTTATTGTTTCTCATTAAATTAGAATTGTGCTGAGATGCCACTATCTACCATTTCCTATTATTATTAATGTAAAAAAAAAGAAGAGATTCACTGCATATTCAGCATTTCCCCAGTTAAAACTATGCAGAAAGAAAATCTGAGTTGTGTTTTTTCTTAATTCATGCTAATTTAAAAACAGAAAGTTCCTTACTTTTCCCCCCAGTTTGCATATGCATTTAAAGATAGCAATATTTTCTAATGATAATTAAGAACCTTTAATTTATTGGTTTATTACTTCTGTCCTACATTAACAGCTCTACAGAAACAGCTCAGAGATACCACATGTGTGGATGTGCTTAATTCCTCTCTCATTAACCTCAGAAACACGTAGTAATTTCTAGCCCACTCGGAGCAGAAGTCCCTGGATTTTCTTTGCTTTTCAAGTTACTAAAAGCAGTGATTTCCACAACAATCACGTGTCCCAAGCCTACTGCACACCAAAGTTTCAGCTGTTGTGACCCTCTTGTGTTTAGCAATTACTGCTATAAAGAGGAGCTTGTCCTGTATCATCATTTACATATTAGGGTATGTTCTATTAATGAAATGTTAATATTTTTGTGTAGTTTGCTCAAGGCAGAATGCTTGAATCAGGTTGGCATTTTTATCAGGAAATCAGAGAGCAACCAAGATATGCATATGGATAAGGTGAAATTCTCCCGGTATATGCCGAATACTCTCCTCAATAATGCAATAGCAGGAATCAACATTTCTAATTTGCCCAAAGACCCTTCTTTTCTTATTTGCTACCAAAACACAGTTGCTTAATTTTTTCAGAAATTTTTGAGTTTTTCTTATTTAACATTCATTGAAGTGAGCATGAGCCAAGGCAGGGAAGGAAGGAGAAGAGCTGGAGGAAGAGGAGGCAGGAAGGACTCTTGCCCAACGGGCAGTAGATCAGGGACTGTGGTTCAGTTTATGTCCTTTGATTACTTCTACTTTCTGTTCAACAAGGAATGTCTTAATCGTTGGGTTTGAGGATTAGGACTGGGAGCACTTGCTTTTGTTCTAGTCTTGGGACTTGTAGGAAGTCCTGCGGGTGGCGGAGCCTCCCGTGAAGTGAAGAACGCGGGCTGAAATCTCAAGGTCACAGAATAAAAAAGCTCCAGTTTCATCTCCTGTAAGATGTAGAGAAGATAACCATGAAATTCAGTGACTCCTACCAAAGACTTAGTGTGGTCCATTGCAGCAAAAAAGTGGTAGGGCAAACCCCCGCAGGTTTTCTTGCAGTGAGCGGTGACAGCCTGTGAAGTCATGCATGTGGGGTGAATGTAAGGCTGGCACCTCTCCCAGCTCAGCAAGTCCCACCCTCCATTCCCCACCAGTTCCCAGACCCAGGATTCCATGCTGCAAGAAGACATGCAGTATCTGGGCCTTTGTGGAAGAACTTTCCAGCTTTTATTCCAACAAAGAGCTCCAAGATGATGTACAAATGGCTGCAGTCACTGAGAAGCAGCAGCTCTACTCCTGAACTCTGCGTTCAGGTGGCCACAGTGACAATGTTGTCACTGTTATTTCAAAATCACAGCCTGACAAAGTTCACTCCAGTTGGTGAAGACATCTGCAGCCACTGTCATTGTGACTATTAATTCTTATAAATTCCCTGCTCTATGTTGTGGGGAGAAGGATGCTTTGGCTTGGAGTATGTGTATCAGCACTAGATCCAAGCTTTTATAGCTGCTGTTTTCTGCCCTGGCAGAATCTGTGTTTGGGGACCCCACGGTCTCTGTGCAAAATTCGATGTCTCCTGCAGTCCATTATTTGGAAAATACTTTGGAAGAGATGCGCGCCCTTTTGTCACCCCCTTCTTTTTGGGCTGTTAGACAACTTTGGAGGATCTGCAGCTTACAAGATAACAGGGCTGATCACACAAGTTCATTAGTGCCTCATCCACAGTTTTCAATGGCTGTGTGCCACAGAGTTTCTGCTTGAGCGACCTCGACAGGCAGCGGTGTAGTCATATGGAGTTTTTAATAAGTGTCAGAAAACCTGAAGTACTAACGTATCCCTAATGTTACTTTTTGGCACCATTATCCACTAGAGATGAAAGAATGAAATTGAAATGTCTGTTTCCAGAAAAAAAGAAATCTCACCTGGGCTGAGTGTGAGGGAATGAATGGCTCAAGAAACCTGCATTAGGATTAGGTTAAATCCCTTCCAACTCACCTGCTCGAATCCAGCAGGGGTCAATTGGAAATTATCACTATCTGACATCCACAAAGGCATATGTTTCGAAATAGGCTTTTTAGTCGTCTTTTGGGATGAGTTACCAATGAAATTAGTTGTTGGCTTGACTGCATTAGTATTTATAATGTCGAGAGTTGACACTGTGCCCTGTGCGATAGGACGTGAAAAAATAAAGAGAGACTTTGCTGCTCTCAGCTTAAAGCACAAAGAAAGAGAGGCAGGGGCAGCATGGATCACAGAGGCCTTCAGGAGCAACTGATAACCCGATCTTTCATACATACAACAGGGAAGAAAATGTGTTGGTCTGTATGGCTGAAACAAGCTCACCTGTCATTCGGCAGAAAGCTATATGCTGCTGCCCCGCCAGTATGTATTCTGTGCATAAGTCAGCAAAGTTTCAGCCTCAGGATGCAGCCAGTAGTCCTTAGTACAATAATAATACTACTAGTAGAAATAACAGTCGTAGAAAGACTTCAGTGAATAGTCTCAGAAAAATGAGTATGGACTAAATTAGGCTTTACTTATATTTCGTTATTCTACTGTAACTAGCTTGATTGTCCTTGCTAAAAGTCAAATTACAAATGTATAAGGAAAGCTCAAAATCTGACCCTGTATTATTTGTCATGTGTGCATTTACAAATACATTCTTAAGCAATTATTAGTGTCATTTTGCTGGTAAGAAGGTTTTCTTTATATATATATTTTTAAAGACTATCCTAGCTGAAACTTGCTGGTTTGTTATTTTTTGTTTTGTTTTGCCTTTTTTTTTTTTTTTTTTTTTTTTACATGAAACTATATCTGTCTTTGACCAAATGAATGTGATAATTTTAAGGAAGGAAGTTTCTCTTTCTTTTACTATTACGCTTCACTGAATAATTTGTATTAAGCTATGCTTTAAATCAGCATTTTCTCAAATTGAAGAACAACTGATGCTAAAGTATATGGTAGATTATAATACTTGTAATTTGCATAAAATAATAAAAAAATCAGTTTATCACTAATGTTCTTTCTAGCAAGGATTTCTAAAACCAGTGGCTAGGAAATATTGTTGGTTTTCAGACCATACTTCATCTAATTACACAAAAGCATATCCACAGAATTGCAAGGGTTCATGGAAGAGATAATCAAATCACAACCATTCAGAGTGAGAGAGATACTCAATGTGGAACTGCTGATGCAGCAATTTAATTACAGCAGTTTAGTAGTAAAAGAGTAAAGTTCTTTAATAGATGCCACAGGTTTAACATTTTTGAGTACAGAAAGGGACACAGAAATTTAAAAAAAACCACAAAACAACTACAAAAGCAAATGAATACTCAAGTCTGGGCTTCAGGATGGATCTTTTTTTTTTTTTTTGACACAGTTATATGAATATATTATGGGGAAAAAAAAGCAATTTCAAGTGCCCAGCACAAAGCAAGCATCTATCTGGAGTTACTTCAGATCAGTGGGACTAAAGGCAAACTAATAATTTAATTTAGGAAAATACTAATGAGCTCAAATATATTTCTAGAGATATTTGTGCAGTAACTTCTGCATTTATTTATGTACAAGTCAAAAAGGGCTTTATTATCAAAATTGGATCTTTATGACCAAAGCCATCATAAAGATTCTTATTGATTCAAAAGAGTTTTGCTGATTCTCGTGTTTGAAATAGAACAGATCCTTTTCGCCTTTGTAATTTTCTCCTTCTGTTGTAGAGTGTTAAAACACTGCAACCAATTACAGTGAAAATTAATCTAACACGTATTCTTTTAAGACTACATATGGGCTGCTGCACATTTCATGAGACTTTTATTGCAAATTTGGCCCCAAATCTTAAAAGCTGGCAAAGGTGAACCACTGAGTTCTACCTAGAAGCTATTTGGAAGTTATACTAATGTCAATATTTAGCACTTCAGTGCTGCTTTTTGTTATGGAAAGCATGGCAAAAAACTCACTTAATTTCTGTATTCTTTTACTTTTAAAAAGAAATATTGAATTATTAAACTTCATAACTTTTAAACAGCAGTACTACTAGTTAATAAGGGAAATCTGCTATTTCCCTTATTAACTGCCAATTCTGTATGGACCAGAGCCCTCTCAGAAATCAGGTAGTCTACATGTAAATTAAATACTAGGATTTATGGCTTTAGTATTATGTTATCCCAAGCATCATTAAAACACACATCATTATAAAACCCTGTGCACGTGAGAGGACTCTGGAAAGAGAGGTAAAGTGCGCAAGACACGATGGATGGCAGCGCCTGAGTCACCAGATTAACCCTATGCAGGCTGGTGTGCCAAAGTGGGAGCTGCCGATACCTTGACTTTACAGAAATATTTTCCAGTCTCTGGCCTGAAAAACTGTCTAAGCTAGGTTCTATCCAAGCTTGTTTGCACTGTGCCTCAGCACGCAGGTCTAGGCAGGTTTGCAATACACAGGTTTTGGGCTAACCAGGTTATTTCTGCCTCAGCTGTCTCCGCGCTGTGCTCCACTGCTACCGGTGTTGGTACCAAGGTTCGTGGGATTCGTAACACAGGCAGTGCTTCAAATTTGGGTTCTTACCTGCAAACCGTTCAAAGAGATCTGCTTTTGAGAAGGAAAGTATTTAGCATGTTCCAAAAATCATATCCTTGTAATGGGTCTCTAGGTGACTGTTCCAAACTGGAAGCATGCACAATTGCTAATCCCTTTGCAATTTGAGTCCATAGGGACTTACACAGAAAACACGTCACAGAACGGGGATTTGCATTCAAACATCCTCTGGGCTTAGGCTACCATGGTTAATACTGGGCTCATTCCATATAGTATTGGTGCCTATATCGGAAAAGCAGAGAATGTGTAAGAGATGCGCTAAAACAAGTAGTGTAAATATAATCAACAAGGGATGTTATGATGAATTTTTAACTTGTATTGGACCTTTTTTTTTTTTTTTTAACCAAAATTCCATTGAAATAATTAAGCCTTTTCCTCTCCCAGCAAAGTCAGACATTGTTATTGCTATTTTGCACTACATATGAGTTAGATGGTGCAATTCCCACATGAAATTGTGGAATGTTTGTTTCTCCCACTACTTTTATCAGTCCACACTTAATGTTGCATTTACACAGGCGTCTTACATCGATAGCATATAAATATCCTGTGACCAAAAACATGTGTCAGCAGTGCACATCAAGACTTTTCCTTCTGTTATTTTATATTAAGCTCCATTAAATCCTGGATATATCCGTTGGTCTCAGCTTACAGCTAGCATAACCTTACTTAAGCTCAGACTTGTTCGCTGCACATTTTAAATGTTAAGATGCAACATTAAATTCAAAAGTTTTGATGGCGCAAGTGGTTGTTCACCAACTCCTGCTTTCACGCACATTGAAGATGACTTTGTCTGTGTTTATATGAGAGCAAAATTTGTTCCTCTAACATCTGATTTGTACAGCTGCAAAGAACAGCCAGGAAACAGAGAAGCAGAAACTCCACAGATTGGGGTTAAAGTGGGTTCCGCGTTGAGTGTTGTCAATAGGTTCCTTGTTGCTAAGGAAACTATTTCCTTGGTAGCTGCATGTTTGCCACATCTTACTAAATTGGTGTCAATCTCAAGCAAAGAACAATGTGTTGTGGCATCACAAGAAATAAAAACCCAAATAGGCTTAAAGTTTATTAAATACTAATTTTTTTTTAAAAAAAAAAGCAGACAAACTGGAAACGCTACATGATAACTCACTGAAAAGCTCTGACTCTGTAAGAGTTGTTAGCTGGCCATGCGGTTAAAAGTGTTTGTATAGTAAATAAAAATCTTTTGTCTTCTGAAAATCTGAAGGCCCCCTTACAGAAGAATGTACTTTTTATTTGTTGAAAACCTCAGGTGATGCACTCATATGGCAGCTGGATTTGTGCACAGGAATGGACGGGGTGCTATGGCATTATTTTTTTTCATTCTATTGATGTAAGAATTAAATGATATTTTTACCATCTAATATTACATTATATAGGAATTTACAACCTCAGAGTGGGTAAAGCAGATTCTAAGCACACTTGTAGAAACCCAGAAGCATCAAAATACATGGCACACTTTTTGTGCACAATTATCAAGAAGAGTTTGTAAGGAAATGATCAAGTATACCAATTTTTGCATCCCATTGTACCTCTCTTCCCCTCCGCTTTGCAAGTACACATATATTAGCATTGCTAAGAATTTTCTTGGGCACATTTTCTTTTGAAGTGGGAGGTTCCAAGTATGCCAGTTTAAACGCCATGGTATTCAATATATACTGTTAACTGTGGTATCTATCTCCATGTTGGAATATGAGCCAACTAAATCACATATATATGATTATGAAATAAATTCAATGAGTGTGCCTGAATAATAAGATCAATTTTATGGGATGAACCACACTGAGGAATACCAACACCGTTTCTATAGCTACTCACAGAACCTTACTCCAGTTCCATAAAATCCGAAAACAAAAAACCTCACACTGTTTCAATATTTGTGCTTTTCCCCAAATGACCCAATGAGTCATTATTTTGTCCCACTCAGGCTGTTTTGTCCAGAGTCAACACACCCAGACTATGGCAAATTACTTTTTTTTTTTTTTTTTTTTTCCAGCATTTTTACAACCTCGTAATTCATAAGAAAAAAAAAGCCAGTGAACATTTTCCTGCACAGAATAACTGAAGCCTGGAATAAAAGAACAACAAAAGAAAAGTACTATAAACCAGAGACTTCTCCAAAAGTGAGATACTGAAAAGGAATCAGTGCAAAGAAAATCCTATGAAATATGCCATGACCAAAGCCTTCCTTTTTTTTGCTCCTTAGATAAGCCTTAACATTAATTATTTGCATATTTCAAATTCTCCCAATGTCCAAGTTCAGAATTCTAAAGGTGGCCAACCTGGATGGAAACAGACACTAGAGCAAAAAAATCAAGAGAAAATTAACACATTGAAAATAAACAGAAACTACGTGGACATTTCAACTATACGGATCATTTAACTACCAATATAATTTGATTTTTTAAAGCATATTTTTTCATAGTATTTAAGCCTCTCCCACATCACATCTATAAACCCCAGGAAAAATATTTTTCCTCTTCAGAAAGTGCCATAATCATAAGAGATTAAAAATATGTAGGAAAGAAAGGCGAAGGAGCAGAAATTCAAGGCAAGAAGTGATCCATGAGAAATCAGTTTGATGGACAGCCATCTTCTTTCACAATGTACTGCAGTTACCAAATCTGATGCAGCAGAATTCATGCACTTTTTACTACTTTTCTTGGAAAAAAGTAAAACATATTTTGCAAACACTGGCAAAGCCCCATAAAGTCAGCTGTGCTCAATCTTCCTGCTTTCTGCTAGCTTATGAGAGTTTTGGTGGGTATTTTGTGGATTTGATGAAGAACTGCAGAGAAAACTCTACTTCAGGTCCATAATCTTAGACTTCCCCGAAATGAGCTCATTCACTCAATTAACAGAGTATTCCAAAATACCTAACGATGTTAACTTCCATACCTTTGCAGCATCGTGCATTGATGCATCACTTGGATCTAGGAGGTTCATCTCATGTGGTTGTGACCGGTAGAAACAACAATAAAAACTACAGATCTCCTTGGTTTTCAGCGAGTTTAAGAAAACAACAGTAAGGGATGTAAATATGGTCTGATCAACATTTGATCCCATACCTATTTTCATTAAGGTGAAAAAAGAAATCCAAGCAGGACAGGAAATTTAAAAAGAAACCACGCAGGAGGAAAAAACCCCATGTGTACATGTTTAATTAGATTGGGAAGGAGGAAGCAAGGAGCAGAAACTGGCTGTGATTCTCGGTGCGGATGAGGTAAAGAGCACACAGCTGTTTCGCCTTACACTTCTCCAGACCACCTCTGCTCAACAGGAACTCTCTGTGCAGAACGGGAGGGAGGTTTGATAGCGGATTGCGAAGTCACAGGCAGAGATGTGCTGTGCCTTATGTGAACGGCTTCTCGTAACGCTTCTCACGCCGGGGCGATAGGATGGATGTGGGATGTAACTGAGCTAGCAGCAGCCATGTTTCCTAAAACAGCCCTTCTTCACACAGGAGCACTTTTGAGCTACAGGAACTGCTCTGGGAACATGGGCACAAAAAAGAAGTTTGAATGAACTCCTGTGTATAATTGACGACATACTGGGTTCAACAGAACTGCAACACAGGAAAACATAACAACGCATCTCTTGCTAGCTCGGGCTTTCAGATCTTTCTTTTTTTCTAGGCATATCTTAACATTTGAAATTACTGAAGCTGTCCTAGAAGTCACCACCTTTTCCTGCATCCTCAGGAAAAGGTCAGGTGCATTTCACTTAGTTAAATGTAACTCTGATTTATTAATAGGTGGGTTTAACAACAGTCACTTTGCAGATTTGAATGCTGTTTGTGGCTGCGTTAAGAACAGTGAAAGCACACTGTGCTTATAGGTGGTGTGTTATTCAAGTGCTTCTGTTTAATTTGTATTCTTGGTGGTTTTGTGTATCCTACCCTCAAAACTGATTTGCTCCACAAGAGCAAATATATCCTGGCCTCTCTTCTGCTAATTTAACAGTCTGCTACTTAACACTGGAGATCAGAAATACTATGAGATATGGGAAATAAAAAGTGTATCAGAGGACTTTAATGGGGACATCAAGGTTAATATCTGTCTACGATCTTTCTTGAGAAACTGCAAGCAAGACAATTTATTGGATTGGACCCGAGTTTTATGTTTAATTATCTAAAGCATGGTTTCCTTAGCAGCACAGATCTCCGTTGCCTGCCATCTAGAGAGGCAGCAGACAGAGCCTCTATGAAATCCATCAGCTGGGACCTGAACCAAAGGTTACACAATGAACAACAAAGTCAAGAACACCATGCAGAGGGCTGGTATGATAGACCCTAACAAAAAGCCTTCACACCAGGCTAACACTAATAGGAAACTGCTAAATATTCATTAAGCCACGCTGAAATTGCAATATTTTAGCTATTGCAAAATGAAACTATGCAGAAGATCAAATAATGAAAAATTATTTCTTGGCACAGGTTCCTCTGACACTTTATTTTCTTACAGCTTGGAACTGCAGAGAGACAAGAAGTTTCCTGCAACTCCAAAATAAAAGCATCAGAGCGAGCTGGTTGAACAAGTGGAATATCACACTGGCATTTTGGTATCATTGGCAGCCTTCCTTGATTATTGACACCACTGCTCCTGTAACAGCCTGCAGAGCTGCAGCCAGCATCTCCAGTATTTGTCACTGTCACTTCACAAGTGCTCGGCATTGTTCAGGAAATTGTATGTGTAAAGCAAAACTGCCTGCGACCAACTTCGACAAGGGAGCGGGGATGTGAGGGTGCTTGAAACTGAAACAGAGGTTTTATGTGTCCTATTATGTGCCCCAGCAAGAGCCATAAATAATTGTGACAAGGTTTTTTTTTTGGTGTTACATGTGAAAGTCCTTGACTGTGCCTCCTGCTTCAGCTCCCCCCCCCCTCATACACTACAGCTGCCAAGCTGCATGATGATAGATGGCACTATGCAGCAAATGACAGCCGGATAGATTTTTTAGTTTGTGCTTTAGAAAGAATCAGATATGCTGTATAAAGCAATAAAAAAAGCATACTCACAAGGTGGTTTAAAAATAGCTAGCACAGCAGTAGATGAGTTTGCTGTTTATCAAAAAGTTAAATCTTTCCATGTAAAGTCCAGGTGATGTGTTAATTCTTTTAAATCTGAGCAAATACTAATGTTAAGCAGACAAACCAATGCAGTTTAATATTTTTTTCCTCCATCTTTTAACACAGAATAGACTGAAAGCCTGGATATAAACTTTTATGACTAAGGATGGCATACAAAAAAAAAGTGGAAATAGACTTGATCCTTACAATGAGATGAAGAAGGTCCCGAATCTCTGCAAGGTATGTTTGGAAAAGAAAATTTGCTCTCAAATCAGATCTTGAAACATAAGCCCAGACACCCTGTAAACTTTGAGTCATCAAGCCAATGAAGTCAGCAAGACTCTTTACTTTGAAATTTGACCAAGATTATTTGGGAGACGATACAGCAAATTATTTTTATCCTTGATAGATCATGCCTGATGAAAAACACATATTTATTTATTTTTTTAGTATATATTACCTTCTCTGGCATGCTAAAACATAGTAATTTTGTGGTGATAAAGCAGGTAGCATTAAAGAAAGTGAGTATTCAGGTGTGTCAGGGAGCTCACAAAATATGTGTGGAATATGTAATACAGAGACGTGGGTAGCCATCGTGACTGCACAAAAAAGCTAGAAGAAAAAGGGCATGCAAACACTTCTGTTCTATACACTGGTACAACCTGACGATTACATATACATAAGGCAGTAGCTTTTCCTCTTGCTTAATATTTTTCAGAAACTGGATACGATGTTCTGAAGAACAGGATGTTCCCCTGAAATGTACACTGCACATCTGAGATGTGCAAACTTGGAACTTGTTCTGTCCTTTCCACTGGATGTTAACTTTACTTGTTTTCCTCTGTGCTTTCTATTGATCTAGTTTCTGTGTAACAAATGGCCTGGTTTCCCAGCCACCTTGGAAATGTCATGCAGGAGTCAACAAAAATACTTAGTGTATGTTTTATAAAGAATTACAGCTGGCTCTGAATTACTCTGGCTTTCATCTCTGTAAACCCAGTCTGGTTGCTCTCTGTATCGATGGATGAGCAGAAGTACCAGGAAATGATTCAATGAGCCAGGGAGTTTCCCAGTTCACGGACATGACAGCCTAAGACATACTTATTCACTCTGCTTCTGTCTCCTCATACACTATACTTGAAGCTGCTATGTAATTTAAGAGTACTCAGTATATCAGATCTCAACTATTTTTCCCCCCTGATTTCTGATGAATCATGTTAGGAAAGCTGTGGTTTTAACGCTGGAGGATGTGACATAATGCAAAACAGCACAAGAAGTATATTAAAAAAATATGTCTGTCAGACTTCATATTGCTGGAAGGGGATAATTTGAATTATATGCCCATAATTCAAATTTGGGGATAATTCAACACTCAAACAGATACATTTCTAGCTGTATCCAGTCATCTGATATAATACTGCCTGTTGTTTATTACTTACTAGTATGTTGTTATAGCATCACCTCCCTATGCTATGCTTAGGGGACAGTTTACATTTCCATAATAAAATCCATTTTCTGTAGGTTTATAACTCAGTTTACATTTCACAAGGCTGCTGCCTGGCATATGAATTTCAGTTCAAGTCCTATCAGTTTAACTAAAAATAACTTTCAAAACAGCTTATTTATTTAAAAATAATTAATCAATGCAATGGAGAAGTTTTAAAGTACGCAATATGTTTCCCAGCCCAAAGAGTTTTAGCATCTCCCAGCTATTCACTAGAAAAGGACCTATTAAAGTCCTTTTTACAAGAACCTGATGCATTTAGGACCAAATGGAACTACTTAAATAAGCAGATGTTCCGGCATCACTATATTTAGAGATAAGTCAGAACGGTAATAAAGCACAATGCTTTCAAACGGAAAGGGAGCCTTTCCTCTGTGCTGTGGCAGCAGCACTGCACAGCCATACAGCTCAGTGTAGCTGCCGTGCCTGCCACCGTGCCTGCCACCACGCCTGCCACCATGCCCTGGCCACTTATATTGTGCCCAGGAGGCTCTCACGGTGCTTCGTGAATACTAACTTTAACAACGGAGGGAGTCACTGGAGGAACAAAGGTTCCCACTGACTTCGGTGTTGGTACCTCCTTAGGTCAGGCACGGAAAACCTGAAAAGTCTGGAGCAGAGGAATATGCTGGTGTTTGAAGAATAAGACTTTACATGCTTAACTCACAGGCACACCGAGAGAGGCGATGCTGAGCGTCGCCCTGGCTCCCAGGCAGCTGTCTGATCTAACACCTTCTCCCCATACACCTCTTGTACTTTGCACAAATGTTTAATTTCCACCACAATATCCTCCACTGTCACGTTACAGTACCCTCACCGCACAATTAGAAGGGCACGTATTAACTTTTTATTTCCCTATCACTTTTCATTTCTCAGGATTTCTGACTGAGGCAGGAACGAGGAGCACGAACAAAAGCTGAAGGAATTGCCAGGGATCTGATCACAGCACCTGATTTAATGCTTGCCCACCAGAAGCAATGAACTAAAGATTGAATGTATGTTCCTGCTCAGCAGAAGAACTTCTCCCAATTTCCCAAAGGTGTCTCTTTCATTTGCTGAAATACCCTGAAATAACAAAATATTCTCAGCCACATAAGCAGAAAATAACGTAACTGTCTCTTCACACTGACACCCTTTCTACCTGTGCCCGAGAAGGTATTACAACGTGAGCTGAAGTAGTTATGAGTGTTAAAATGGGGAAACAAAAAGTCTAGGCTTTTCTACCACAGTGAGATGCACGGTCTAGTATACATGTGAGAAAATCTGAATGCTGTATCTGATAACTGTTCACTGGACCATATAATCACGCTTGCTGTTTTTTCTGATTAGTTCTGAAAAAAAAATATTTATTTTAAATCTGTTAGAGTATTTAATAGAAAACAGTCAGTATTGACAAATATGTAGCCGTCTCTTAAAGGCAGAGGTCTCTACCTCTAGGTGCAGTGACAACTCTAACCTTTCCACAGTCCCGTCTTTCCCCGTTTCCAACAGCGTGCTGGCGGCATTGCCAAGCAGCTGGGAGGTGCCAGGGGTTACGTGAGTAGCCAAAATCTGCTGGAAGACAAAGGTAATGCAACCGTATTCCCAGTTCTGGGACTTGCCTCTCCCAGATCCCGCCCTGAGCAGGAGGAAGGAGGGAGAGGGGTGCGGTGTGGCTCCTTCCCAGGCAAACTACGGAGCTTTACAATCTCCACCGTGCTGTGCTGGAGCAAGGGTTATAGAAAAGGGCTGTGAGTTTGGATGCAACTTTGGGATATCTTGTCAAGCTAGTACGGGTGTTTTGATTATTATAGGGTATGTGATCTAAGCCTTCCTGATCAGGGTTCATTTTAAACAGCCATCCCAGATTTTGCACAGGTTGATACATGTGTCTCTAATCATCAGAGCCAAACTAGGGTTGCACCTCATAAACATTGTCTTTCTTGGAAGAAAAAGTTTTCTTTTAGGTCAAACTGAATCACTGGGCAAGCAAGGAGGAGGAAAGGGGGAGTTTATTATGCATGTCTAGTCTGTCCAAGAAAAGACGGGATTAACAGCTAATTTCCTGCCATTATATTTCAGCCCCAAAGAAAGCTTTTTCAAAGAAATGACTTGCATCTCAAAATGACTTAACATCTGCAACGAACAAAGATGAGAAACTCACCAGGACACAGCCTGAATTCTAACTCCTCCTTTGTAACTCTTTCTACTGCAGTAGTATGAAGTTGTAAATCGTTACAAGGAGCAAAAAAGAACAAACAGTGCCTCTGCCTGGGGCCAGTGCTCTCTGCTAGGAGCAGACCCCTCGGTCCCCGTTGCCAGTCCTGGAGGGTTACAGGGATGTGCTCTGCTGTCAGAGGTTGTGAAGTTTGGAGCCAGGAGCTGCTTCGGTTCCATAAACCCATGTGAATCAGATCTCGTTTTTAAATACCTGTGGAAACTGCCAGCAATTTGATAGGTGTATTCAATGCTGAAAGCCAGCTGAAGGGGTCAGACTGCCTGACCTTCTTACTAAAAATTCACATTGTCCAATTCTGGCACTCGGAGATCCCACCTTCAGACACATGCCTCTTAACTGCCTGTGCATGTCATCCAAATGTGCAATTGTGCTCCTAGAAAGGAGGATGAAGTTATCTGAAAATTAATCCTTGGGCATCTTGGTCCCTTGTTTTCCTTCTGGAACAGACTATTCTGAGTTCCTGAGGAGGTGAAAGCAAGAAAAGCAAGACTAAAAATTTTCCCTCCCACCTTAGCAACTTCCATTTATCTTTTCATTCTCAGTGTCCAGAAAAAAGAGATGTAAGATCACCTGAAACTTTCTGGGGGCCTGGGCAAATTCCTGCAGTGCTGTGCTTGCACAGAGCATCCGCAGCATCGTGAGGCTGACCCTGGCTGCTGGCAGGACCAGGCAGCAGCAGCCAGGCAGGGTGAGTACCTGCTCCCCTTCCCTGCTCCGTGCAGGAAGGCAAGGGCTGCAAAGCAATTTGGAGCAAAGGTGCAACCCACTCTCCCTATGCAGCAGAGTACTTTGGAGGACCTGTACGCGAGTCTTGAACTGCCCAATTACCTTAATAGGCAGTCTCACCCTGAATTTATAAACCATTTCTGCTCATCTATAGATCTTGAAACCGCACATAATGGCAAACAAAGAGCTATTGCTACCTGCACCAAGAGACTGAGCAATTTAAACCACCATGCCTGTCTTGGTAGGTTCTATCAGTTAAGCAAGCAGATGTGTATGGTGATAAATTACTGAGGTCAGTAACACTGTAAAACTCACTGGAAGAAATTCTCTGCTGGTGTAACTTTACTGAAGTCAAAGGAACGTCAGGAAACTTGGTCTGTTAAATTAAAACAATATGGATTAACACACACCATTCTGGATGCATTTCTGCCTGCATCAATATTACCATTAAGTGTTGTGGAAGTGTTGTGACTCCATCAGCAAATGAAGTGAAAGGGACCGTTAGCTACTGGAAAGGAAATAACCTATGACTTGGCAGATCAAATAATTACACTTAAAGACTGCACTGTGTTCAGCTGCTCTTTAGCCAGGTTAATGCAACAGAAAATCAAGCAGAGTCTCCCTATACTTTTCTGAGCATCTGTTTAGCACGCTGCACATGTGATTAATCACGGTCACTCTTCATACCCGTCTCCACATTGCATAGGTGACACTTTGTCACAGAGACAGGTTTTTTCAAATGACAGACCTTCTTCTTAGCAAGCCCTGCCCCATCCATAAAGCTCACACCCAAGCACCTGCCGCAAGCACGGCCGGGCTGGCAGGTGATCTACTGGCCGCTCCTGTCTGCCAGCACAGGACTGCCCGCGCCACTTCTGCAGATATGAATTGGTCCTTTGTAGAAACATCTCTCTCAGCGCCTCGCGCACACCCCGGGCCAACTCGCTCTGCGGTCGATGGAGCTGTGCCAGTCCACATCAGCAGCACACGTGAGCCCCACCGTTTTGTCTCAGGCTTCAATAAGATAAATGAGTTTAATTCATCCTTTGTGTAAGTAGGGAGAACTCCTAGAAATTAGACTGGAGTTGTATGTCTCGGCTTAATCCCTAAATTCATTCCTCTAAACAAAAATCCATCTTAAAATCTCTGTTCTTATGTCTGTCATTAGGAGGAGTCATTTGTGACATATATACTTTAAAAATTCCTTATCTAATAGTCATCACCATCAAAGATCACTCAAAGCACTCGGTGATGCTGGGTCAGATTCTGACTGCAGCTCACCACTACCAACATGAAAAACAGTCTGTAAGGAATTTGTTTCACAAATTATGTTTGTTCAGAGCCACATAACAAAACAAGTCAGAATCTAGATTAATTATCATGATTATACTCCAACTCAGAAGTCAGTCAGTCCTCGGTAACAGATTTCTTTCCAAAGGCTTGAGCAATTGCTTATGGGAGTTTGCAGCTTATGCAAACAAACCTCCAAATATACACAAAGGCCAATAAATAAAATAAAATAACAATACCAATAAAAAAATCATATTGCCAAAATTAGTGGAAAAGCAACACACTGAGAAATATGTATTTAACTCTTCCCCCCACACACAAAGTTGCTAGGGAACGAGCAAGCACCTTGCAAACTGCCAGTACAATTACATTTACAAAGAACTGACAAGGAGTGACCTTTGCCTACTCCTTCCTGTCTGCCTTTTACCAGGCATGGAAAAGCCTGGTGGCTTGACAAACAGATTTGATGGGCACATTTCCAGACAGCATGCTGTCTGGACGGGTGAAGTAGCCCTCTTCTGCGAGCTTGCTAAGAACTAAAGAAGCTTTTAAGAGCGCCACAACTGTCAGTGTTTAGCTCTCCTAGTAAATGGTGGTCTTCCCTTCGCTAAGCTTTTGTAAGCTTTGGAAGTATGAATTTTGTTTAGTGCTTTAAAGCACAGCACTTCCAGCCAATGTCCCGTCAAACAGTTCCGTCAACAGCTATTAATGAAATTGCAGTATAATTCCTGCAAAAGAATTAAATGAAGGCTCATCTTTCCAAAAGTACACGTGCAGAATTTGCCAACACTTTTGCAAGTTGAAGCTGTACCTCTGTACAAAGTTGCAGGGATTGGGTGCAAACATTGCTGTACAGAGGTGTTACCCCAGCTTCCACAGAAAACACTGAAAATATGCGTAAAAAAGCATGCATATTCTTTAATATAAGCAGCTAAGAAATTCTGTGCCATTATCTGTATATTTTAATAATTGCAACTTTCAATGGTAGTGACACAAAAACAATTACTTTTTGAAATTCCTCTGTGTATATGCATTTAGAACTACACAGCCATTAAAAACAGTCTGTCGAATTAAAGGTTGTGCAATTAATTAAGTGCAAATCCTGTAAAACTGGACCAAGGAGAAAATTCATCAAATGTGTGAAATATGACCTATCTTGTCCAAAAGACAAATATGTTTAAACAAAATATGAAAATTGATGACAAAATTACTGGTAGCAAAATGCACACAGAGCAAATATGAGACAGCTGTACTTTGATTCAGCATGGGAGGTTCACCCTTACAGAATTTGTGATTCATTATCTCCCCTGTCTTGTAAAACTTTTCCTAGTTAATCTCTAAAGTACGGCCTTTGTGTCTATGATAGTAAAAATTCTCAATAAAATCACATATAACTGTTTAGCAATGATTTACTGTCCCTTTCCTGAATCAGATTAAATCTATTATAAATTGGATGTGGATATCCAGCAGCACGCTTTCGCTTTGACACCTGAAATCCTTGCCTTTTGTATCTGCTTCTCCCAATCAACATCCCAGCCTCCTTGGTGTGACCCACGTGGGGACAACCAGCTACGTGGGCACGAGCCAGCTGCTGTGGTGGTGCCCGTGGGTCCGCTTTTGCTCTGCCCGGGGTAGCGCCTGGGCACTAGGGTTTACAAGGGAGGTGAGGTCTCGTCTTAGCACCTGAAGGTGTGTTGCCAGGCAGGAACAGAGTCTTCTCAACTTTGATGGCCATCAAGGTGGATGCCAGGACCTTGTTTAAGCCACATGCTTCCTAGACCAAGTGTTGGTATACCTGGTCACCATGTTCTGGTACACAGGAACCCTATTTGGAAGGGTTTTACTGTCAAAAAACCCAACCCCTGAGTGAGACTTTTTCCATCAACCCGTTGACAAGGAGAGCTACAGATTCTCTGCCTGACACAACCCAAAGGTACGTGTTCAATACCTCGGTACATCATTCTAGCAATAAGGCAACAGTTGTCTTCTCTTGCCAGCTTTGGGCACAAGTCTTCCCGCAAGAGTATAAAAGATGTCTCTGCTGATGGGCTGCGACTGGAAACAGTTTCAGTGGCACACTGGGGAGTAGGATTTTCTCAGTCACCTTTAATTTATTGTTTATTATTAATTAGACCAAACAACAACAAGACACAGAGAGTAAAGGAGAAGTTGGTTGTCTAAGAAAATTAAGACATGACATTCAAGGAACCCATGGAATATTCATATTGCATAAGGTAGAAAACGTCACAAAAAACGTTTGGGGGAGGCTGCAGCCCAAATGGGCTTTACGGCAGGGACGGGAACTCCTAAAGAGTTTGTGATTGTCATTTTTAAGCCCAGGTAAGTGTCTTCCTTCAGCAAAGCAAGGAGTACAGAGTGAACTACCATTCTCTCTGCTTCGTTTTCTACTTGCAGCCTAACAGGACCCAGCTGTGCCAACGCATCGCCCCAGAGAAAGCAGGGGCATGGGACAGGGAGTTCCACCAGGCAGCAGGGACTCCAGATCTTCGAGAAAATCACTCCGACACACTTTAAATTAGCTTGCTTATACTTACACATATACACCATTTTCTTCCTGAAGGACATATGCAAACTCAATGATTCTTGAAGAATGCACACTATCTGTCAGGAGCTATGACTTCAAGCAACTGTATTTGTAAGGTGGGCATGTATAACGTTCACTAGACATATTGTATTACATGCGCTTGACATTATAAGCAGGTTAAGACTTCACAAATCAAAATCAAATTGTAAAGTAGATGGTAGAGAGGAGGCGGACTGCAGGGAATGCTAGGAATACAGCCTGTTATTTTCATATTAAAATGTAATGGTGCCATTAAAGTTAAAACCACTGTTAAACTTGATTGAGTAAATTAGTTAATTAACCATAGCATCTAATGCATTCCTCCAAGGCATACCTCAGTTCCTCAAGATAGAAGCTTGATAGAGTTCCAGTTGTACATTATCCTAGCTGTGAATTTTAGTGTGATTACACTCCTGGAGTGGCTTACTGTTTGTCAATGAAGAATGCAAGCTGTCTTTTGAAATTGAGGTTGATTAAAAATTAGCAGGGAAAAATTGTTGTGTTTCCTTTCTTACTTTTTTTGCTTTTAAGAAACTTCTCACATTTAATACATTTTTCTTCCTCAAAACAAATACAATTTGGAAAATTGTATATTAACACAAGTTAAAGGTGGAACACTTTGGTCACCTCTAGTTAAGATTAAGGAAGGAAGATTGAGTTCCATCCTGTCACAGTAGAACAGACTGTATAGTCATCCTATACCAAAGCCACTGCCCAATAAAACTCTGATTTGATTCCCATTAGCTTATCCACACCAAGGCATTAAGAAGCCATACCGTGACTACCTGACTGCGGCTTGGTTCCCCTTATTGCCTACATGTGATTAGGAGAGAAGCCTTACTCAGATGGGAGGAAAGTGCACACAAACAATTCACATATGCATGACCGTTTAGAGCAAGGAACATCGCTTGTAACCCAGCTCAAATTATACAGCACTGAATTCACATCTTAAAGTGCAGCTCGCCAGTTCAGGACGTGGCGACCTTTCCAGGGAGGGGGCTTTCCTTTGGGGTCTCTTTTACATCCAGGCATCTACATCTGCAACTTAACAATGGTAACATCCAAATAATTTTTTTTTCCCTAACAAGTCTCTAGACCTTTGCCTTGCTAATCCTATTTTATATGGTTGAAGGTCTAAGAAGCACTCATTTGTATTTAAAATAATTTTGCTGGTACAAGACTGCAAGGTGCAAAATCTGCAGATACCAGTTACACTAAAACACAAAAACGTCTGGGTATGCCCCTTATGAGACTACGAGAGTTTCCCTTGGGAGACCATAACCGAGCACAGTTTTTTTTCCTTTCTTTGTCTTTTCCTCTTGAGGGCAAGAAAGATGAATGATGCTAATCATCAAGAACGCTGTGACCTAGTTGATATAAAGTAAGCACAGTCAGATTTGTTACCAAAGCTGAAGATACCACTCTGTGCCAGGTATGCCTTTCCACCAAAACTCCTTTTTGGCTGTATTGGAGATGTTGCTTACTACACCTGCAGTTGACATGCTTAAGATTTGCTGTTACAACAAAAAGCTTAAATGCAGAAATCACTTTCAACTAAAAAAGGAGAATAGTGTTTCAAGCAAAAAGACTGGAATAAAGGATTGAAACAACATGCAAGAAGTATCATTCAGGTTTTTTAAAGAACTCCAAAAGGAAAGGTAACTAAGATAGATCTTTCAAATATGACTTTGGGATTTAATAATGTGATTTTACTCAAGCACCTTTTTGCAGGAAAAATGGCCACAAAGCTTGGATCGTGGATTTTGCATCTACCTACGCAATTTACAAATGAGGTAGAATAAAATACAGATTTTCTGATATAGAAATGCCATATGAGCAAGAAGCTAGCTTATTTGAAAATCTGTGTTATATTAAGAAATAAAATATATCTCTATCAAGATAGCAGACTATAAACTGAGTATGCTTTCCTTTAACTACTTTATTTTCAAAGCGGTTGGCTGAGTTACTGTGTTGTCATAAGCATCCCTGTAATCCATTCTTATTACATTCCCAGAGGAAATTTAATTTCTTTTTCAACTTATTGTTTTCCATGTATAGAATTGCTCCAAACTTTTTCATTAAAATACAATTCTCACAAAAACCAAATAAATGGCACGCTAACATTTCTGCTCACATTTTTTCATGTTTCCCGACCAGTCCATTGCAACACCTCCAGTGTGATGCTAGAGTAACACACACATCCCAAGAGCACTCTTTTTGTGGCAGGTATGCTTATTCTGACTCACATAGCAGCACACAAATGACCAACCAAATTATTTCAGAACTTGTGCATGTACAACTGGCCATTTGCTCATTTTTTAAGCATAGCACTGCCACTGAGATATTTTCCCCAGTCTTCATTGCCTTGGGGAATGCTTAATTTTGAAAGCATTAGGACACAATCGCGACAACTCCCTTATGAAAATATGGCTAATTTTCTGCTTTCAAAAAAATGTCAAATTGACCTCTCAAGCTGCACTGTTCTGTTTCACAGGATTTCTTTGTAGGTCTTCCACCTTTTTCTCTTCTGCCACACCCAATAACGAAACTTCCCTAAATGAGATCTGCTTGCTTTTTCTTTTCATTTTTGCCAACAGATACTATGTCTTGGAAAATCACTCTCCACATATGGATAACCTCAGTGTAGAGTGAAGACATGACAGATTCATCCTCTATCTCACAAATATCCAAGAGGTCATAAGCAATCTCAATGACAATTACTCAGATTTCCATGTTTTCTACACCATGAACTGTCTTCATTTACTAAGCGGTGCCTAAACTTAGCATACATTTCTCCTGTATCTTACAGATAATGGATACACTATTTTTTCATTTAATGTTTTTTTCATTGCCTACTTGATAGAAACAAAGGATCTTCCTGAAGGTCAAGGTATCGATCTAATTCAACCCAAGGGGCTCATTCCCATCCAGTGACAGATGCAAGGTACCTGTGGGATAATGGACTTGTGGGAACAACCTCTGAAAAGGACAGTGGGGTGGGTCTTCAAAGAACACTGAAAAAATTGCAGCATTATTGAGTTATTTCTCCTTTATCTCTTGAGCACAAAAATGAAATGGTAAAGAGAACACACAAAGAACATGGGTGTATGGGGTCTTACTATAAGATACTTATGGCAGACCCCTGAATTAATAAAGAAGCAAAAATACTTGACCGTTATCTGTTACATGGACTCTGCAGTTTTATTGTTAAAAATTCTGACCTGCTCTCCAAATTCTACCTAAAATTAGAAGCCATGTAATGACAGCATTTGGCTGAGCTGAGAGAAGAATTTGCTGAAGAGAAAATTCCCTCTTGAATAATTAAGTAACTCACTTTTCTCTCTGTTTTTCTCCTTTCCTCATCAGATTTCTAGTATATGGAAGGAAGTAGCATTCTCTTTCCACTGTTGATGAGATAATATTGATGATCTAAGTAATTTCTTGCTACTCTTATGTATTTAATAAGACGTCTAAGATTAGTGGTTAAAGTTAGCTAATTTTGCCAAATTATAGCCCATAATTGTTCTAGTGATAGGTAGGCATGACTCAACTTTTATTCAGATCTTTAACATGATCAAAGAATTATGATTTTTTTCTGTCACTACCAAACAACAAGTAGTGTTAAATTTTTAACTACTCAGTAATAAAAATCAATGCAATATCTGTGCTGTTACTTGTACAGTTATGGTCATGACCATTTTCAGAAACATATTCCTAGATTTCTGTTCCACAAGATTTCACTGAGTAAGTGTAAGGAATACAGCAGAAGCCAGGAAGGATGATGGCACAGAGATGGAGCTGTGGTCAGACAGTATGCACAGACACGTGCATTAAAAAAATAATTTCAGCTGATCCTAATAATGGTGTATCATTGATAAAATCAGTGTTTATACAAGAACACAGATCATAGGCTGGTGCTCCATCCTAACATTTTTATAGTCTTTCATCTCTGTGTCAACTGATAGTTTTCTCAGTTTAGAAGTCTAGCACTCTGGGTTGTGAGGCTTTCTACTGTTTTGCTTCTCTTGGTCACATCTTATTGTACTTGCACATCCTCTTTGTTGGACAATTTGGTTTCCTCAAGGGATACTCTTTCTTGTTCTTCCTTCCCTCCCTGCACCTTTAGGCCAACATGTTCAGCCAGACACCTACAAGCTAATAGGTCTAATGTTCTCATATGCTCTATGTGTTCAAGCTTTGCCTCTTTTTTATTATTGTATTTTTTTTTTTTTAATTTTTTAACACAGACTCTGACAGCTGTTCTGCTACGTCTCCTGGAGCAGCATGTAACCAACTCACCAAAACACAAAAGTCATGTTCTTTCCCAGGTCATTTACTCCTTGTATCACTGTCAGCTCTTCCTCTTTCTCATCTTCAGAGTTTTGATATCTTTTTCTACTCTTTTCTCACCATTTTGTGCATCCTGGTACTGCCACAGTGCTGAACTTCACCAAGTAAACACTGCTGTTAACCACTGATGGTCTATTATTCTTCTCATTGTTGTAGTGCTGATGGTAGTTTAGTCTGCTAGATGCAAGGGTCATTGCAAAGTCAGTAGCCAGGAAAACTATGTTAATCCATTAAAGTCTTCAGAGTTTACTATCTGAGAAATTCCACGCTCTCCAGCACCTCAGAGAATTGCTCACCATGCGTTACACCGTCTAATAGCATCCTGAGTAGGAAATATATATATCTGACTCCATCTCTGAAGCAGAGGTTTAGGAAAACACATAAACCTTCTTGTCTGCTGGTTTTCTTGGGTTTTCCCTTGCATTTAGAAGCACAGAGCTCAACAGTCTTCGTGCCAGCTTTGTGCCAGCACTCGGGGCTGGCTGTAGACATTTAGTCCTAGCTATACTGGAAGCCAGTTTTGTTATAACGATAAGTCAAACCCACTACTGCAAGGATATGAACTCCATAGTAGTTTATCCTAAGTAAGTTTCATAGTTTTAACAGATCTATAACAATAGTTTAAAGAATTATTGTTTTCTTATTTAAATATCTACTGTAGCTCTAAGTACCAGTTGACTCTGGCTCAGTGAAATGCAAATTTTGTAAAATCCAATCCATCAAGCAGAAATTTTACTACAAAAGGGTTTCACAGAAATAATAGCTGTCAGCTAACAATTAATGCACCCAACATGCTTAAGTACTGCACTGAACTTTAATGAAAGGTTACCGAGTCTGTAAATTGCTTCATACCTTGTAAGACTAAAGTTAAGCAAAAATTAACATCAGTATTCTGGGAAAAGAGCATGCAAACAAAATTCACCTTAATGATGGGGGAGTGTAATGTTTTCGCTGAATATTTTGAACTATGATTCCATTAGAACATTGTCAAAAAAATTAATAATGTCACTTCATTTAATGCTCAGAAGAAGTTTTGGGATTTCATCTGAAATAATTCCACAGCAGATGTAAACATACATGTATCTTTAAAAACACATGCAGTTCTCCTCAAATATAAGCATAGAGATACCCTGGACTTGTGGTCTTCACTATTTACATTGCTACTGACCCTTGCACTCTGGTAAAGGCTTATTGCACCAGCTGGAAAAGGTAATTTCAAAGCAAAGTATTGCAGCAAGCACCGCAGCACACCATTTTGCGAGACGTTTGATGTTTCTTGTAGTGTTAGCACTCTGAATGCTAGGCATTCTCCTTTGCTGAGTTCTTATAAACATTCCCACACTTTAAGTAATACTTGGCAGCTTTACTATTGTTGTCAGGAACTAAAAGGTGCAATAACCCCATACACAATACGAAAGATCAAACCATCAGATCGTAACTCATTCCCAAAGGGCAGTCCAGTAAAAGTGATAAAGGAAACCACACTCCAAGGACTTCCTCAGGCCACTGCCCTGGATCATTAGGGCTACTGATACTGCTCATCTATTGCCAGAAGCACAGCACTAACTTCTTCCCTGATTATCTTTTGGTTCTGGCTCTCTCCCTGCTCTCTGCTTGGTAGCCTCTCCAAGCCACCCCCCCCACCCCCCTGCTATTTGCAGGGGTAGAAGTTCCTGCTCAAATGGACATCTATTTAAGCCCTTGGAATATCACTGTGCACCTTTATTATCAATCTTTTAAATAGGAATATTCCAAACAAGTGCTGAACATGACTGTGTGGGCCACTTACTGTGGCTGCAAGGATCACGGTTTGGGAAGAACCGAAACAACCCTTTTCCCGTCTGCTCACTGATGGTTTATAGAAGGCCAGAAATGAACACATGCACATATTTATGTTAAAGATAGTTTGAGAATCAAACGTCCAGACCCAGGCAAGTATATTCGCAATGGTATTGTGCCTGTCTGATGAACGCACAAGTGCTCACCCTTGCTACATCATCAACTTAGCAGAATTGCAGTTGCTTTTTCAGGACATGCGTAAGAAGAAATCAAGTACCGAATTAACTGAAAGAGAAGCCATCTCTCAATTACAGGCCAGATGAAGGCTCAGCCAGAAAAATGAACCTGAAGAAGCAGAGGGAATGCACACATGGAGAGGTGAGAGTGCTGAATACTGAGGGATGAAACTGTGTGTGTACATGCATTGTGTGTAAAACAGAAAAAAGAAAGCAAGTATTCTACAAGAAGGAGAACTGTTCCCCTTCGAAGCCAAGTAGCCACACCTGCATGGTGCAAAGCTTTTTCCATCAGTACGTACTAGTTCTGCACCATGGCTGCAGGGCTACCAAGTGGCTCGGGCAGGACGGGCGTTCGTCCTGTGCACAGCTAGGCTGAGCTCAGACCTGCATTATACACGTAGTCTTTGTACTTGTAACCATAAAAAAAGCAGTTCACCAAGTTTTTCTATGAAGACATTTATGAAAACGTGTTCAAGAGGAAAATGTGGCTTCCCCTTGTGTTATCCATGCTGAGGAGAGCACTGAACATTGGTGCCAGGCTAGGCTCTGTAGGAAGGCAGCTGTCTGCCTAAATAAACACATTTAGGAGAATGCCAGGGCTCAGAAATGCTTTAATGGAAATTTTCATCTCTTTCCCTGTTTATCTATCAGTAGAACAATTAGTAGCCTCTAAAAACAAACAAAAGAACAAAAAGGGGGAAATCAAAGACAGACCACGTCAAGGAGGCTGAGGAATCCATGATGCAGTTTGGCAGTGAAGTTCAGTACTACCTGTGTTGTGTCCCCTATGGATAAACAGAAGGCTTCATGTTCCCAAATGGTAAATTTAGCATCTTTCACACGCACTAAATTCACTTAATTAAGTCTCTATTTCATGGTTACCATCAGAGTACTGTTGCGCATGCCCTTACCCAGGTCTGCCCCACTTTACGGGCCCACGGAAGGTTCTCTTTAATGCAGATGTGCAGTATATAAAATGCAACTGATACAGCAACCCTCCCCCACTTACATATTTTCTTGAGATTCTCTAGACTATATTCATGAAAAATGATTTACAAAATACAAATAGATTTTGGCATGAAGTAAGCTTAAATTGACTGCTTTCTATCAGGAATTAATATTAACCAGAGCTTGTCAGTTACTAAATATTTATTTTAGGAATACATACAGCCTGTGCTTTCATGTAGGTTAAGCTGTAATCTTTGGCTTGTCAGTTCCAGGATATAGCAGTGGATAAATCATGCACTCTTGAACTGATAGATGTCAGAGCCGTTGTATACAAATGGAGGGATATGTCAATGAACACCCTAGTTTAGGTTACATTTACTATAAACATTGACATTCCTTTGCAATGAGACCATTTGCTGGCTAAGCAGTCACAGCTTCACAGGATTTGATGCTTTTGTGCTCAATCAGGTTCTAATGATTTCAGATGTTTGCAATTAATGAACCATTAGATTAATTGGTTGAGTACGGAAAGACCGGTTTAGGAATTGGGTCAGAACCACAGACAAGCTATTACCTGAAGTGACAGCAATCACCAGAGGCAAAACAGTGAGAAATTGAATTAATGATTTTTCACTTTCTCTCTCACTTTTGGCAAAAATTAGCACTGGACCGGTGTTTAAACTGCGAGAATACTACAAGCATTAGGGGCAAGGGGTGAAAAAGGAACATTCTCATCACTCCTCATCTTTCTAAACGGAGGAGCTCAAGCTTTACCACACAGGCTCTCTGCTGAATATAAAGAAGTTACCATATTTCTTTTGGATCATCCAAATCCCCCCCAAAGCTTTCTTCCAAAGTCAATGTATAATATTAATTATGTACCACATAGGGCACCTTAGTAAGATGATTAAGTGTACTTCAGAACCACTGAAATAAATAAGCCTAGCATCAATATATGATCATGTAGGCTTGGTAGAAACCCCAGGGTAGCCATCCTTTAGATAGTGTACATAAGCACATTTACTCCCAGTAGATCGCCAGTGCTTAAATTCCAGCGGTGTGACAAGTTATCACAATGAGGTGATGGCAGTTTAGCTGAATCTGTAATTTCAAAGAGTAAAATTAACCCTGCACGTTCGATATAGTTTGGGGACCATTTTCTTTCCAGGAAAGGGTGTATTCTAATGAGGCTTTCTCTCACTTCATGATGCAGTACTTCAGAAATCAAGTGTATACATGGTAGCTGTCACTGCCTTGTGTGCACTTCATACGAGAGTGTTAATATGCTTTTAGAGAAAAAGAAACAGAATGCAGCAGACCTATGAAATAGCGCACATGAACCTCGGCTCAAAGGAAGCAAGAACATGTTGCACGTTAAAAATAAAGGGGTGTGTTGTTTTCTTAATCCTGCTTTACGTGAATTCAGCATTACTGTTCATGGCTGGAATGCAAGCTAAATACTAGGAGTGATCATTTTCCTTCTCTTCTCAGTCCTCCACTGACGCTCTGTAGACTTGATCCATTCAAGTTGCAGAAAGTATTTCTGTTACCGTCAGTGCACTTGGGATATGGCTTTAAATTACCTTGAATAAACTATGTATCCCTTCACGGTGCAGCTTTATTCTTGGTACAATGAAGCCATCAATAGGCACTTCCTGAGATAAAATAAAAATATTTTTAGCTTTGTTGTTATTCCATAAGTAAATGCAGTTACTTGCGACCTTCTTGGCCTTTTATTTCCCTAAATTCTGGTGGTTTTTTTGCAAGTAAACTGAAATGTGCTGTGTACATTTTTGATTTTTACAGGAAGTGACTTGGTTGCTGCTGAAGGAAAAAATAAATTTTGCGTTTAAGTCATTTTTAAGGTTAACTATAGATTTATATAAATTCCAAGTGTTCAGTGTAGATCTTCTTTTGAAAATGAAAAGCTCAGAACCTGCAACTTTTACAAATGAAATGTCCAACTGATTTCTGAATCTTAGCCAGGATTAGTGCCATAATGTTAATGTTACATACTAACACCCATTTCCATCTTTTTGCCTGTGCCCTATTTTGGTTATTAAAGTTGGGTGTATAGAATTTTCACCCCCTTCTACCTGAATTTAAAATCTAATCTATTGTAAATGAATCTGGCAAAACAAGCAGCCAAAAAGAGCTTTTCAAGGTTTCGCTGTCTTACAATAAAACGGTCCACTGAGTCAATGGGAGACCTTCCACTAACGTTAAAGACTTTGAGACTACAGGGAAACAAAGATTGGATTTTCACATGCGTAGCCCATGGGACCTCTAAATAAAGGGTGTCTGTGATTCAGAATAAGTAGGCATAGAACCAGGGGAACTTTATCCCATAGTTCTCTATTCCCCAAAGGCTTTCCTGTACCTGATCCCAATAACTGCCCCACTTGTCTTAGACACACACACACACACACACCCCCCTTCAGGAATCCTCCACCAAAAGCTTCAGATCTGGCTGAAATGACAGTCATTTGGGAGGAAAAGTGGGTAACAGTCAAGAATGTGAGTAATAAATGTGACAATACGGTAATTGACCTTAACAACCTCCAGTTACAAGATATTGAAGACCTGCAAAGCAGCTTTTCCTTTCTACTGTTTACTATTAATATATCATATTTATGAGACAGAAAAGGCCAAAAGGAGCCAGCGAGATGCTCTCCACTGACTTGAACATAGACTGGAAGAGTCATGTAGGACAAATGCACAAATAAACCTATTTACCTGAGTACTCCCAATTAATATCAGTCAGATTACTCAAGTATATAAGAGCTTGCAGAATGAGGATCACTTGGCTGAATAAGAGCATCTTACTTATATCTAAAGTATAACACATATTCATTTCATTGAGGGGGGTGCTGGTGTGGTATTGGGAAAGGAGAAATGCAAAACATCCAGAGATAGAATCTTATGCCTTACATGAAGAACAAAGGATATAAATGTGAATCATTAAAAGGAAAAAACAAAACCTCTAAAGGCGCTGTAAATAAACCCCTGTAATTATGCATCACAAAAAAGTCAACTGCAAATGGTTCAGTAATCTCATTACCAAGCTTACTAATAATCATCGCAATATTCTCCATCTCCCCTAAGATAATGAGCAGCACGGTGGATGTTGTAAAAATAAATAAATAAATATACAAGCAACAATTTCTCAACTAAATATTTAACAAAATGAATGGGCTTGCCTAAAGGTTTGAGACTGAACCCTGGTGTAACTAATTTTTAATTTGCACTATTTTCCTAGTTTTAACGGGGGAGAAAGCTCAGCTCATCTGAGAATGGAGTTTAAACTAAGCAACGCTTTCGTGACAGCCTAAAAATAAAGAAATAAAACATTTTTAAATATTTCAATACTACAAAATTAGTTTAAGTTAAAGGCAACAATTAGTAAACAACTTTGTCATATTCAGAACAGTATCTTTCCCATTAACATTTCTATAGTTCCCCAATTACATTATAAATCAAAAGTAATACAAACAGACAATGTAATAATGAGAACACATAGACTGCATCAAAAATTAAGATACCAGCTTTTTCTTTACTCTTGGATCATTCTGTTAACTTGTCCTAGTTTACTTTCTTGGCAGCAAGAGTACAGTCAGAGAAAGCGAATTTACACCTTGGTGAAGAACTCCTGAAATTTGATCTGAAAATATTCTGAAAGGCTAACAACGCTTCTTCTGAAGCATAGGGCACGGCATTTTCATTTCTCAAATGTTACCTGCTGCTATAGAGAGGGAAGTAACAGGGAAACCAAGTCATGAAGGGATTACATGGGGTACCTGGGCACTGCAGCACTGCCTCTCTGGTCAACCACCAACCCCTGCTCTGCGTTTCCCTTTCACCTCCCAGTTCCTGACCTGCTGCTACCTCCTCCTTTGCTGTCACTGTGCGACTCTCAGGTGACACCACTTCTGGCTGTGAAAAGGACCTTTCAAAAGCAGATTGGACTGATCCCAAATATTCCAGCTTTCCTCCTGCGAAGGGACAAGAAGGGAAACTGTACCTCAGCACAGAGTCCTGTGGAGACACAGGGCAGAACCAGGAGAACTCATCACTTTGCTGCATCCCTGAATTTGATGGCTTGGCATCCCAACTCAGCTCACTGCAAATGCACTTGCTCAGTATCTCTCAGCTCAAGTCCTCTGGTTTGTGTTTTTTTGGTTTTTTTTTTGCTTATCTGCTACATTTCTGTCATATTCATTTACTACACTGGTGTCCTTTGACAAGGAAGAATTTTAAAAAATGACTAGAAGTGGTTATGGCAGTTGTGAATGCAACTGATACTACAAAAAGAGAAAAGCAGCTGACTTAAGAAACAGAAGCAGAACAGGGGAAGAATTAGAAGTCTTAGATAAAGGATAGGGATCAAAATATGTCTTCATAGTCTTTAAAGAACATCAGCTCTGTTAGAAACAGTCTTGCACACAAGATGAAAGCACAAGGGTGTGGATGGGGAAGCACGAGGATGTTAAAATAAATGCACTTAACTATCAGTGTTTATCTTAACGCACATACTTCTTAAAAACATCACTGCTGCTAATACAGAGATGAATTGTACAGGGTAGAGAATAAGATTAAGTTATGTATTGTTCCTTTAACACTTTCTTCAGTTAAATAACATAATATTTTCAAGGTTACTGTTAAAATAACAGGGTTGTCCAGTGGAATTTATCCCCACTGGTGTTTGTGTACTGTATATATTTATACCATATGAGCAGCCCATAAATTCTCCTCATAAATGCTGTTATCTCCACTGCTAGCAGTTTCTCATTTTTATGGTAGTATAACTTTAAGGTGAGGTATACGTACCCTTATACCTCATTGCATACAGCTTCTGCTGCCCCATTAGGCCCTGATTCTGGGGGGGTGCAGAGCTCCTTGTCCTCCCTGACGTCAGCTGGTCCTCCTCTTGTCCCCACCCACGCTGCAATGAAACAGCCCCATGAGCACAGCCACCACCACACAATAAACTACTGCTTCCAGCTCAGCCCACCCACCCACCACCCCCCAGCTCTGTGAAGTTTCTGCCTAATCCCCATCCGACCACCTCTGGACATCCAATCTCCCCTCCTGCTTAGGAGCTCCTCTTCCAGACAAGACAGACAGACTTCCAAGAAAAGCACATCATGAGCCCATTCTTTTAGATGTGGCCAACCTGACTAAGTAGGACACATTTTTTTCATTTTTTTTTTAGATAAATACACAGAGATTATAGAAAAGTTGTTCAAAAGGTCATCTGAACTGGGAATTACTTAGGGTACAGGACAAAGCTAAGATAACTGTATAGGAGGAAAAAAGCCCCTGCACACGGTTGCAATAAACTGTACATCATAACGGGCTCATAAGTAATGAAAGCACAACTATGTATCAATCTGCCAGGGCATCCACGCAGACACAGAATGATTAGTATCAGTGGAACACTGAATTTGCTTGCTGCTCACATCCATCTGTCCTGAAGTTTGGTGCTGCTAACTCCAGACTTCTGAATCTGAACTCAAATGTTGTTTTCTCCAATTTTCTTTCCTTTTATGACCTTTTTCTGTTGCTACCTTGATTTATGGTCATTTGTGTGATTGCATTGCTTTGCTTTATGGCAGTTTATGTCATTCTGGTCTTGTCATAAATGACTACCATAAAGTGAGGTAAAATATCATAAAACATTAGTGAGTCACTGATATTCAAGGTTCTTGAGTACAAGCGCTGACAGGTAGCAACCACAGAAGAACTGTGCCATTCGAGGGATGTATCATTATGAATACATGTGTGTACTGGGATCTGGATGAACAAATGCCACTATGACTTCGGTTGTCAGTGGAAACAATTTAAAAGGGCAACACTGAGTTATTTTTATAAGTTTAAACGTCTTATATTACTACAGTGATTTCTTTTACAATAAAATGCTGGGGAAATGGAAGCTGATCTGTTTCCCTATAAAACTTCTCATTGCATTTCATGTTTACCTAAAAAGGCTATTTAGGAGTTAGCCAGGACTGCTAATAACCCATGTGTAGAAATCAGGTTACTTTTGTAGGATGACGTTCTTGCTGTTTGTCCATCTTTGTTCATCTCTGATTATTAGCACTGAATTCTGCATGATGCTTTGGTTTTGCTGCAGTTGCTGGAAGGTATACATCCTTGAGCTATGGTAGGCATGCTCAGAAATCCTAAACTGATTATTTTGATGTACTCTACTTAAAGAAAAACACATTTTATCCAATAATCTAAGCACTTATTATTCTTATTACCTTTTTAGCTATGAGTATTCCAAAGCATTTCATACTTTTTCTCAGTTTAGAAAAATAAACCATTGCAGTTATATACTTTCCAAATAAATATGAAAATAAAATACAAAAATCTTTTGCCACTTATGTTTGTATTATGAATCTTTTATGCATTAAGAATCAATAATCGCTGTTTCCACTATAAATTCCTACTATCAGTTGCTGTTACTTTATAGGATAACTTAATTCTAGAATGAAAATGGGTATTTGCTGGATCTAAAACTGGGAATGCATTACCATTAAGAAATATGGAGATAACAGTTTGGAAATTTATATTTGTTATTTGAACATAAAAACATTGTTCAGATATTTAAGTGGCTTTTTTTATTTTCTACTATTACTGCAAAAATAAAAGACCTATCATCTCAAAATCTATTTAGTCTATAGTGACATTCCATTATTTACTGGACTAGTTCTCTGGATACTTTGGGGGGGCGGAAATTATTTTTAATGCAGGATTTTTTTTTTCTTTCTGTGAAAGACTGCACTTGCACAGCATTTTCATTATGTACAATTGCACCTAACCTCCAACACTGAGAGCTTTATTGAGTTCACCCACAAAGGGAAATATTAAAAATAAAGCCTAGGTTTCCCTCAAACGTGCCAGACCTCTCCCATTTTGGAGGTTTGTACTAGTTTCTTTGCTGCTTTTTAACACAGGAGCTCAAGATAGAACCACTCAATATCCTTGATACCCAGGGATCTGATTCCACTCTCCACCAATCTATTTTATTCCAGTCTTAATGGTCTTGGCCTTTTACAAACACATTCAGCTTAGATTCACCACTTCATTTCAATCCCTTTGTGCTGCCCAGGTAAGCAAGTCAATTTGACTGGCGAAAAATCCCCGCTGGAAATGGAAGCCCATCATGCTGTAGAGGCTCCGCGGTGCTGCACAGCCCCCGTGCCAGCCCACCACTGACCGACTGCCTGGTGCTCTGCTGAATGTGCTGTGGCCAAGAATGCTCTAGGTGTGCAGAGAAATCACCGAGACCGAATTCTGGCAACACCAGATGATGCAGAGTCTCTGCCAAACTCCCTCCACCTGCCACAATAACTTCCATTTGGAGGTATTCCTAAACTGTACAAGAGGGAGGGGAACTAATACCTTCTGGTGTTACACATCAGAAAAGCACAAAAATTTGCTTGTGAGGGTAGGGGGAAAGTGGAAAGGGAAATAAAGTGCCTTCAGCAGCCATATAGCTAGTGACTTGCAGGAATAACAGATAAATCTGCTCTATTTTTAATAGATGAGAAAAGCTAGATTTTATTGGAAGTATCCCACTGCAATCCTAAAGGCTGGTAAATGAGAACAGAGTTAGAAAATAATATTTAACCCACCAACCAAATGACATGGGCACTTGTATATCACCTGGGATTACATAAAGCTTTTGGAAGCACCTTTCCTTCCCCCCCTCCTGCCCCCACTATGTGCTTCCATGCTAGTCAATGCTGGAGATGTGGGAAGATGAAAAAAGTTGTCCCCTTGGTACAAAGCAGCAGCCAAGGGGATGGTTTCAAATGATTTCCTACAGCTAATGCTCCCACAGGAAATTCTCGGAAAAAAGGTGCTGTATCCAATTTCACCTCTGCTGGGTAGGGAGAGATCTTGCGCAGTTATCTCAGTACTTGGGACAATTAATTTCATTGACACTAATGCTTATGAAACAGGGTTTGTGTCCTGTTCCCTCTGAATGCAAGGGCAACGTTCCCGCTACCGTCAAGGATGACAGGATCAGGCTACCTGTCCTTAGCACTTCAGAACTGCTTCTCTCAGCACCAGAGCTCAGCTCCCTGCTCAGCGCTGAGCACCACTCGGGGGGTTATTGTTCTGCACACAACAGGAACCTGCAGCGAACTATCACCGCCAGCAAAACTGCAGAGGAAATTTATTTGTGTAGGTACATTTTTGGCGCTGATTCCACATATGAATACCTGGTAATGTCTGTGAAATAATCAATGTGATTTGGGCCTCTCTGAGTTCAGGAACTATTGTTTCAGCATTGCATATCATCAGCTTGCATCAGTTGATCTCCAAACTACACAGGACATCTAAGGCAGATGATCAGAATTTACAATCGGAGGCCACTACCTGGGGACAGGACAATCCTTTTTTCAGAGCAGGCAGGATGGAGGGGCAGCTTCTGTGTAGGACCTCTTCTTTTTCTTTTTTTTTTTTTTTGAGAAACACTGAAAATATTGCCTATTCTTTGAGAAACAAATGCATTCCTCACTGCTGATTCTCAGGGGAATGCATGAACTAGTGTGTCTGAGTTGCTTAAGAAGAAAAACAGTTTTTGCCAAAAGTACTATGGGCTATTTGGGTTTTGAATTAATGTAAAAAAGGATCTTTCCAAAGCAGCACTCCCTGCACAACAGAGGCACTTTACTCATAGCTTTATTTTGATAAGACAGATACCCAGGCTGTGTCCACTCATTCAACAGTTACAAAAGTTGTTTCTGTTTCTATAATAATGGCTATTCTCTGTCAAAAGGATAGACTGGCATTTTCTTAGAGAGTAAGAAAACTCCCACATAAAATAATGTATGAAAACCAACACGCAGCTTCCCTCCCCCTCAACCCTCCCCAAAAGTCGACTGATTATGTGAAGTATATTTTATTACTATCTTCTTCCACAAAGCATCATGTGAGCTGTGCTGATGTGTACCCAGGATTATCTAAAATTTTCACCAGCAGTAATTGCTAATAAAAGACAGTGGTTATTGTTTTCTTTTTTTGGGTTGGTTGGGTTTGTTGGGTTTTTTGGGGTTTTTTTCTCCGCTAAATACTGAGGTTGTAAGATGAACAGTTGGGCAGTCAAAATCTCTTGTTACAATTACTGGAAATAAAATGTGCCTTCAACATACTCTCAATATTTTGGAAGAAAAATTACCGAGATATTTTAGTTCAACTGACTTATAGTCCCTCACTGCTGCTTTCTTATTTTTGTAAAGTTAACAGTCTCAATGGAACAAAGTTTAGGGAAAAGATGCTGTTCAGAAATTCAATTTTATGGAAAACATTCCATTTATGTACAAAGTTGGAAACATCAGATGTTAGAATTTCCATTAAAATAAAAATGGTAAGAGTCACCAAAACTATATTCATTTGAAATTTCTGGTTTAGGATTTTGAAAGGCAATCACAATTTCTTCGTGGTAAATCAACTAATAAGTAATAAAGTACCTTAAACAAGGTGCTGAAATCCCTTGATATAAACTAAGTGCAGAACGAGAAAAAGGGCTTTGCATGAAAAATAAAGAGCACCATCTTTACCTGTGCAGTGATCTAGATCTAGCATGAAAAGAATAAATTAGAAGAGTCTTCTGTTTCTTTGCCTTGTTGTAATATGAAAGAGAATGCATGCTCACCCAAGCACAAAGAAGTCATTGGTTTAGCATTATGAGGACACTCCGCATGATCTATTCCAAGCTTCGTTACAATTATTGTGACTAAAGGCTGAGAAATTTAGCACAACTGAGACTAAGTGATAAATAATGCTTAAGCATATCTGCTTCTTGCATTAAGGAGACAGACTAAAGAGTTAATAATGCCTCTGATCATCTTTTAATAGCCTCTAGATGCTTTCACACAATAAATAGATCTGTTGTGAAAATACTTTGGAACACACAGTGAAATACCACATGCATTGTGCCCTTTAAAATGCTTTAAATAGCACAATTATAGATTTAAAGATTGTAATTGATTTAAATTGGTGGTGGAATGTAAAATTTTATATGATGCATGAAACCTCTCAAGGCTTTAAAACTGTAATTATCTCTGTCAGTCTCATATTGCACCCCAAAGCTTTTCTTGTAATGATTTAGACATTATAGAAAATAAATGAAATGTTCATATGGATTGCCAAATGAAATGCAAAGAGAAAAACCATACGGTGCTGTACCTTTAGGAAGGAGAGCTGGTGTCAGGGTTTTGGCTGCACTCTGAACTCCCAAGCCCCAGAAAGCTGAGCAGTAAATAATGAGTAGGTACGCCCTATGTTAATGATGTTCACACTAGTTTAAGTGCATTGCTTCGTATATACTAGTCTGAAACCTCACAGCAGATACTCTCTGCATACAACAAAACTTTGCTGCTTTTGTTACGTTAGAGAAGTACAGTTGTGGGTATCCAAATTGGAGACAAAACTTTAGACAGGAATTCAGAGAAGCTTCTCAATGTCAGAGAAACTAATTATTTATTCGCTTCTATATTGGGGAAAAAATACATGGCAGATTTGAAGCATCTATCACATTTATACATGAAATGGCCATCAGATACGTGAGACCTACAAAATAGATCTTGTCCCTGCTTCCTTATGGCAACTCTGCTGTGCAGTTGCATATATCTGAGGCTGCAGTATTTTGCCTGGCACACACATCTCTCTCTCCTCTCTGAAAAGATTCGAGTACATCCAAAACTCAAAACAAAATTCAACCACAGAACAAAAGAAGTCCTGGTCGGAGGAAAACACAACACCAGTTCCAGGACCCAAGCTTTAATGCACAACTGAGTGAAACCCAAAGCTATGTTGCAAGATTAACCACTGATTCTTGTGATACCAGAATTTGATGCTGTTTGAAGCTTCTAGACATTATGTAATACCAAAACAAACCTTTGTATAAGTAGCTAGGAAGAACAACGTTAGCTCAGGAAAGATTATTTCAGTTTATCTGACCCATATTTGGAAACTTAATTTAACATAGCGCAGCTCCCTTCAGCAAACAAACAAGGAAGAACCCTCTCAAATCTGTTTATATTCCTGCAGATGTCAATGCTGATATCATTGCACAAACAATGAAATAAACAATTAAGAATTTCTTTTAACTTCTGCTGCTTTAGAAATCCAGTGAAGAAAAAACCTCAGTGAATCAATGAACTAGAAATGGATAGAGTCGCTAGGAAAAGAGATTGTCTTTTCAAGCTAACAGGATATTACCAACAATAGGTAGTTAAAAATGGAATTAACAACTAATAAAAGTGGTGAAGCGTATCTTTTTAAAGACCAATTTGAAAGGTTTTCTATTAAAACAACAACTTTAGTCACAAACCTCTAGGTAACGCCATGAATAGTAATATTTGTGGGCTTGTGGGGACCAATTACCTTTGACTCCATCTTTACAAGTGCCCATTCTCAATGGGACAGGTACCAGAGTTTATTTTGGTGACACGTGTTTCACAGAAAGTTATGCATCAAAGTAAACCTTTGATATATAATCTGACATTTTCCCCCAAACTGACAGGGAAATGTGGCACATTTAACAGTCATTATGACCTCAGCGAAAGGACAGACATGTTCAGGCTGTTGGGAAACAGCATGATTATAGCAGCAGAAAGATCAGCAATTAATATGAGGTGAGAATGATTTGCTACAGAAATACTCTTTAGGTCTTTGAATTTTTGAGGTATCGGAGAAAAACATTGATATACTTATTCCTAATATGTGGTTGGCACAACTAAGGTAATGTGTAATATACCAAGTGTTTTTCAGAAGATATACGGAAAATAACATAGAAAATTGTGGTTTCATAGCCCCACATAAAGTTTGTTTTTAAATGGGAAGCAACTGGTAGCTGTGAAAGTGAAATGATTCCAATCATTTGAGAGAAAAAGAAAATTAATGCCAATGACATTGACCAGATTGCAAAGTACATTTATTGATTATTTTCATTTCCTCTCTCTCGACACACATCCTGAGGCTCCAAGGTAAGCTAAAGGTTTCTTCTCTTTTTCTTTGTCGCTCTCTCTCTCTCTGCGTTTTGTTTTTTTTTTTTTTTTTTTTTTAACACAGCACAATTGCAGAGTAAAAGGGAATCCCATAAATAGTTACTGCTACAGTTCAGAAACTGAGATACTAAAGATGAGTATGTTGTGGCACTACCATAACAGACAGAGCTCAAGCATGTGCATAGGCATGAGCGTGTGAGACGGTAGAAGCAATTTGGTGTTTAGGGAAGAAGACTGGCAAGCAAGGAAGGTAAATGATGAAAATAAGAAAACCATGTCATTCTCACTAATTATATGCTCTAAACATGAGAAAAGCTTGTGCTAAATTAAAAACAAAAGTCATGAAAATATATGTTAGCAGAAAATTATGTAAAAGTTTAGGGGAGACCAATGAGATGGGAAAGCTGTGCTCCTCTGCTGATTCTCTTCACTGAATTACTATTGCTCTCATCTAACAGAAACCCTTCGCCTGTTTATGCATGTAGTGAACTGATGATTTTGGTTTTTCCCTTCCAAACAGAGATCATGAAGAGTGAAGGTCTTATTCTGAACTGATTCTGGCACTTAAGCTTCTATACATAAAGCTAGAGCAGAGATACAGAACATGCTGCAGAGAACGAAGACATGCAAGTGAAGAAATTCCAGCAGAGGGCCAAACTTTGTCTCATGCAAAATGGTGTGAATCTGAATTGATTTAAGTCAGTGCAGTCAAGTTAACTTGCATTGTTACACAAAAAAAGAACTTGGCCCTCGGGTTTTATTTCTGCTTTGCCCCATACACCATGGAGGTACCCTGTGTCCTTAGTCCTAGAGCTTAACAGCGGCATTGCCAGCTGGAAGGGTGGGTTTTGAAACCAATATACAGGGATCTGCATACAGACTATCACATCTTCATTTTATAGACTGGGAAACGGAGATAAAAAGTAAATTTCAAACAGTTTCTAATGGAGTTTCAGTCTCACAGCTTGTAGTGCTGGGAATCGGGGACTGCCAAGCACATGCAGATCACAGTGACCCCACGGGCTGAGGCTGCAGAAAGTCCAGAGCTTCGGAAAACCATGTGCTGAGGACAAAGTGGTTAAAAGCAAAATGGATTTTTTAATAATAAGGGGTTCAGCTTGAGTATGGAATAAGCAAGGCAATCACAGCTGTTTACTCATATTTCTAACAAGGTACTTGCTATGGAAAAAGAAAAAAAGTATCATTTTCAGCCTCTTTTGGATTTAAACATTTGGTCAAGGTTTTCAGAAAAAAACTCCTGTAGCACTTGCCTGCTATTTTCTTCTACCCCCTACCATACTGTCATCCCATCCTGAGTGCTGCACATGATTTACCAGATCCTACCTGTCTAAATGATGAAAATGAGAAAGCTTTTACCAAGTATGTATATCATAGAAATGTAACTATTACATGCATTGTACTGAATATTTTTTATCTGGCTACATACAGTAAGACCATTAATACGAATACAAAGCAAAAAGGGTCTGCTTAAAAATCTACAAGATGAATAACAAATCATAACACCGGCAAAGCAAAAAACACCTTTGCAAACCATTCTTTTTTGGAAGCTTTGAAGATACTAGTGGGTGTTTGATAGTTGACCCCCATGAACAAGATCTATGGGGTTGTGGAATAATGTGTTTTGGACAGTAAAGGAAACCACACTGTTTAAAAGTAGCCTGGAAAATAAACTCTAGAAAGTATATGGTAAGAAACATCCCTGTACTAGCTTGGTGGCTGTGTAGGTAAAACCTGAAATGTCTTTTATTTTTCCTAAATAGTATATATCTGAAATCTTGGCCTCATTAAAATGAATGGGAGTTTTACATTTATTTAATCAAAGCCAGGTTTAATTCTATAATTTAGGGTTGTCCTAGAGAAAGAACTTCATAACCCAGCTGACTACAAAGAAATGTGTTTTTACAAATTATAACTAATTTTAACCAAGTAGGTATTTTAGAGGAACATTTTGAAAGCATTTGCAATGTCTATCAGCTGCCACTGATGTCTGCAAAGAAGTTGAACTTCCTGTAATTTGCCTTCCAAGTTTTCTACCTTTTTAATAAGTTCATACATGAACTGAAAGACGATGTTATTCAGCCCTTTAATGACTGAAATTATCAAAGTTCCATACGATCTAAACTCTGGAATTGGAGGAAAAGAAAGACTGGATCAAGCATAACAAAATGCCTTTTGAAAAGGAGGGAGTCAGGACAATAGAGCAAAAGGTATTTTTTAAGAATCCTGCAAAGCCTGACATAGATGCACCTCAGCATTCATTATCATAAGAATCACATTATGACTAGGAAATAATGTTAATGCCATCCCACAGTATGGTAAAAGTTTATGTTTTCCAGATAGGGAAAAGTGGCCTTATTACTTGTGTAAGAAAGCATTTCAAGCAAAATTACCATACACCGTCTCACTTTGTTTCCTAGCAGGATAATGGGCTATGTTCTCATTCTAAATGAAGGATATACATGCAGGTAAAATTTGGAAGGAGCAAACAGAAATGTATTTGCAAATACCTTACCATAAGCATTTACGGGGGGAAAAAAAAATAAAATTGTATATGTAAATAAAAATTTGCAAATGCTGCTGTTTCAGATGTGTTATAGATATATCTTCACCGGTGCAATGAAGGGAGTTTAAAATTAGCCCTGTGCAGTGTTATCAGTTTGATATTTTCAAATTAGAATGCAGAATAAGATTTTATTTCTCAGTACTTAAACTACAGGGACTCTTTATTGCACTGGCAATATAGTTGGTACACATAATACCAGTTAGAAATAAGTAAGAAAAAAAAGAAAACTGCTAAAGAGCCACTATCACAGGCTGTGTTACAGCCTAACCACCACCGATCCTGGTGGGCTGGTACAGACTGACACCAGCAAAGGGCAACATCAGATCACTACCCACTGCCATTAAGAGCCAGCCAAAAGTTCTGTTCTTTTTTTTTCTTTTTTTTTTTTTTTTTTGAGATTATTTGAACGTATTTGCGTGCTTGCTTTTCAGTACACGTAATTTAAGCAGGTGCATAACTGGCTAGTCTGTGTTTCTTTTTGGTGGCTTATTTGGCATGAAGAATGCTGTGATCAAACAATGCCCAAATAACTTTTCCTAGCTTATTAGATAAGCCTATACTATTTTATTCGATCTATTGTTCAACCACCTATCCATGGGCCAAATTTGCTCTTCAAAAGGGCTGGTAAAGGATGGTTTCTTCTTGTCCTGAATGCTGGACAAAGAGACCAATTCTAAAATTAGCTATTTGGCATGTAACACCCACCTCCTTTCTTTTTCTTATCTGTTTTTCATTCTACTTAGGGAACGGGAACGTCCCTAGGCTGCAGACCCATGCACTTCGCAGCGAGCACTCCTTATGAAACAGTATGTTGACTATATTTATCACTTCCTATGTTAAACTCCTCCAAGAAGAAACAACTGGCCTAAAACTTTGTGGCTTGCTCCCTGTACACCACCAGCGACCCCAGCTCATCTATTACACTGCCATGAGAAGAATCAGACTCCAAACCCATTTGTCTGCTTTAATACTAGGTCTTTTAGGTTGCAAATGGAACAGATTTTTATTTAAACCCCCATCTAAGAGTGTCATTATCCACAAATCTGCTCATAAATGTTTTGGCAACTGACAAAAAAAATTAACTTCAGAAGAGGAAGCCATTAGGATGAAAACATTTCAAATCATGTCATTCATCAGATCTCTGTTCATCCAACAAAACTTGCTTTTGTTACAGGCAATTGTGGTGCTTAATCTCTGTACTTTTCAGCAACACATTTTTCTGATTAAAAAAACATAATCATACTGGCGGTAGTTAGAGATAGAAAAGACCTATTAGTTCACTAAGCCCAGCTCCCTTCCATAGCGAGATATAATCCCTGGCAGGAAGTATTTCAGATATTAAGTTGATCCAGAGCTTACTTTTAGCCAAGGGACTGAATATGGAAATCTGGATGTAGGTGTCACAACACGTTGAATTTAAAGAGCCAGAATGGCTGCTTTTTCTTCATTTCATTTGTATGGTTTCCCCTCTTCTGACCTGTGTAACTCCAGGGCACGTGACTGAAGTTCAGCCATTCTACACGGCAGCGGAAAACCACGTGGGAACCCCCGGCAGGTCCACGAGCAGGAGCGCCCTAACAGGGTAACCCCAAAGGGGTGCACAAGGCAGCCGGCGTCCACAGCCCCCGAGCTCATCCCTGTGCTGCAGGTGGGGGTGAGCCGGGGGGGGGGTCCTGGGCAGCAGGATCCCCAGCCTCACCTCCCTGTCTTCCCCGAGGGGGCCAGAGGAGAGACGGCCAGAATCCATCGTGGGCGACCGAGAGTAACACAACAGAGAGGAGGGTGAGGAAGGGACCGAGTTCTTTCTGACAGAGCTACTGCTGGTGACACAGCAAGTGGCAGGCTTGTGGGCAGTGCTTCGCTGGAGTTTGAAGGTGATACCGATACTTTACAATACTTTTCTCAATCCTTACCCCTCTCCCATGGTGTTTTAGAGGCATGGGTCGCTTTGATCCGTAGCGGATTCCTTTTCCAGCCCCACCCGGCTCCGTGCAAAACCCCCACAAGGGCTGTTGAAGACGCAGGTCATGCCTGCATCTCCCTCTGTTCACTTCTCCTCGTCATGTCGCAGCTACCAACAGAGCATCCCTCCCCTCCGCACCCAGCACGGAGCTGTGGAGAAGAGACAATAAAACACCCTGCTGCTACCAGAACAGCGGCAGCAGCTCGCCTGAGCCAGGGAGGGAGGTGGAGATGAAATCTTCCTTTAATTACATTTAGAACTGAAAAATTAAAGTAAGAGGGGAAAAGAAAGAAAATCCCTTTTGCATGGAATCCTGATAGTCAAAGAAATTTATAAGGAGGCTATTCTTCTAGTCGCCTCCATCTCAGTAAATCCATCAGCAGTGAAAGACTGCTTACGACCTCCACTCACCCTTTTTAATTTAGGCATCTCAATGTGGATATGCTCCTTTAAACGTCTACAAGAGCTTCCGCTTCACCTTAACATTCTCATATAATGGTTTCTGTACAATTAAGGAATTATGACGGCCCATATGAATGTGCTATTGTTAAATTTATTGTCCGTGCATATCAATACCACTCAAAAGATGTAGCCCCAAGTTTCATTCTAAATACATGACTCTTACGTGTAGATAGTACAGATGTTCAAATCCTGCTTACAGATAATAATTTATTTAAAAAAACAAAATCCAAAACGCCAAGGAAAATGAGAAGAGAAAAACAAACTTTGAAGCCCATCTACAGGAAAAAAACATTTTTTTGCTATTATAACATTTCATTAGAGGATTAATACATAATAATATACATTCCTGCTAAGTGAAAGCTCTCTGCATTCATTTTACTAGATACAGTGTAAATAAAGAACGAGAACCTGACTCCTCCTGTCTGCCACCCACATCTTAATTCAAAACTTCCCTCCTCCAGATTATTTGTTTTCTGGACAGAAACACAAGACAGAGAATTCAGCCTAACAACTTCTTGCATACAGATGGCCCACTCACAGGACATCACTGAATTCAATAAGTCTTCCAAAAAGCAGAGTCATTTGTCCCTGCACACTAATTTACAGGATTAGAGGAAACAATCTGATTTGTCACCCTCTGAAATCAGTAGAGAGTCTCCCATTGACTTCAGCGTATGTTGATCAAATATTACAGGAAAAATATAAGGTAGTTTCACGAGCCCAAATGAATCATTCAGTCAAAAAAAATGCTTAAAATTTGGTGCTGGGAAATTTATTACATTTTAAAATAGTATAGTAAATAGGGACCTGTTTTCTTTCAGGTTCTAAAACCTGTTTAAAGTACTTTACAATTTAACAATACAATTATTAGAAGAAAAAGATGATGTGATATTAATATATCTAGCTAGCTATATGTTTTTAATTTGGAAAATCGCAATCAGAAATGGAAAGATGGAGATTTAATGTCTGTATTGAAGATGATCAGAAGAGTTCTTTCCATAAAGGTTAACAACAGATAATTACTTTTTCAGGAAATCACTAAAATGACATGATTTTTCTGCTTTGTTTTCACTGAAGTTTTATGATGCTCCCTTCTTACCACTTAGCAATGAAACAAATGAGGTTAGATGGCAAAGATTATGAAAGAAATTAGCAATAATGAGTCCAGTAACTAAAAACATTAGTAGAGAAAATTGAGTTGACCTTACTTTTATAATTATTCATTTTCTTAATTGTTTTTTTTCTGGAATAATTGGAATGAAATTAAATAATACGAAGTACAACCCTCACATGTGATTGTGTATTTGGCATAGATTAATAACCTTCCCAAATACACAATGCATTGCCCATTCCAGAGGTCACCTCCGGGCAAATACCTGTTCCGAGCTGTGACCTAGCCACAGATACTCTGCGACAGTGATCCTTTCTCTTCTGAACCTTCACTTCAGGATTAATACACACTTTCTTCCCACCAGCCATCAAAGGCTTGTAAAGTTTAACATGTTATACTTGCAGTCGCCAAACAGGAGATAGGGAAGTGGATTTAAATTACAATCTCTACAGTATCTCTCTGGTTCTGCAGGCAGGTCCAAAATAACACGTTTCTTGGTCAATTCTTTTCAGATACATCAATGGAGCAAGGTGGAAGTCTACCAACTTATCACTGCTGTTACCGAGTGTACTCCTTAGGCAAACGCAGGGAGTGTTATCCTCTCCTTTGGGCAAATAACACATCTGCCCCACCGCAGCCTCTGGAAATACTGACGGAGAGCAAGCGCTACCCTATACCCGCTGATGTTTGCAGAATCCATTCCTGTGTTATCAAGTGAAATGGTACGATTAGTTCAGTCAGTTAAGAAAAGATAAAAACTGAATACTTCCCAAGTTCAGGGTTACAGCCCTTAATATTTATACAGCAGACAACTTTGACGTTGCAAAGCTCAGTCTAAATGCTATGTGATATGCAATCCCTCTCGTTTGGTGCACATTTCTTTTCAGAACTGCATTCCTCGAGATGAATATCAGACCACCCAGAATTCCACGGAACACATTTTTATAATAAAGGGAAAAAGCGCTCTTGTGAAATCAGCTAAGGTCTTGCAAAATATTAAAATGCTGAAAGCAAAACTGAAGGTAACCTTCCCTCCAGAACTGTATGAATCTTTTCCTTCTCCCCTTTGCTCTTTAGCTTCATCCATTTATGAAATAGTGCTTCACAGGTGAAGAATATTAAGAAATTAAGGTCTCCCAATACAAGAAAAGAAGCATCTTCATTATTATTACCACTGCCTTGTCAATGGGAACCCAGACTACAGCAGCTGGATGGCGTACCCTCAGGTTACACACAAATCTGTGATACGAGTGAGAAATCAAAGCTAGAGCTCCCAGACCTATCCTTTAGCTACAGGATAGCCCCAAACCAAGTTAAAGAGGTTTAAGGGCTTGTTCAAGTGAACGGATCAAACTTCATGCCAACCTGGTGTAAATCTCAAGATGGTACCCAGGCTTGTGGAAGTTGCCTTGGGAGCACATTTTTTTCTGAGTTTTATTGGCAACTTCTGCCCTGAGCGTTAACAAAGTAGATCCCAACACATTCTTGTGAATCAAATGCCAAACAGTTTCACAGAGTTCTTGTTCATTGTTTAAATTCAATTAAAAAAGTAGTACCAACAGGTAAAATGATTGCTGCTGAGCCAAGATGCATTGTATGTTGGATACAAGCCCTCACACTAAGTTTCAAATGGGAAGATGGGAATTAGTGGACTCCCTCTCCAATTATTATTTCTGCAGAAACACACAGAGCTCAGCAAAGGGACCTAGTCCCAAGTTTGCCATAGACAAACAAACTTAACAGTTGAGAGGGTACGAAGGTAAAAAGTGGCCTTCTGCACACTTGATTTCCACTGTACTCTCAGGTTCTTTATTTCTTTTGTCAAAAGACCTAAAAACCGATTTATTTTTTTTTAAAGCTAACCACACAACATAAAGAACAATGCCTGGTTTACACTGACATAACTTGTATAAAATAATGAAACCAGCATCCCATTGCACAAACATGCCACTCAGCTGTACCTAGCGCAGAAGATGCTGAAATAATAGGGAGTAGTGCCTGGGTGCCCTTGAGCACGCTGCGCCTGGAGGCTCCATCCCAGCTGCCCTCCAGCACTGTTCATGGTCCCTGGCTCCGTGGTGGGCTCCTCACATGGCACGGTGGGCACAGGCAAAGCAAGCCCAGAATTCAGGGCATAAAGCACCCTTCTCACTGTCATTGTAACATCTAAAAGACGTGTCTGAATTACTTGTCCTAAGCCCACTGTAGTGACTAAAGAGATGTAGGTGCTTAAAACGCTCATTTCCTAAATAAGGACTTAATTGTAAAATTGTATACTTCTATATCCATGTATGTAATTCCAGGAGCAGTCCTTGATCTTTCCGTAGTTACTCCCTATTATGCATCCATAATTACACAGAAATTTAACAAATATAAACCAGCTTGTTTAAACAAGGCATTACACGCTGCCTGCTGATAACAGGCCAATAAAATCTCATTCAGAAATGTGTCATTAAAGCTGTATTTGTCCATCCCTATTTATTATAGTGAAAAAGAAAAGGAAAAAATACATTGGAGTCATATTTCCCGTGAGTTCATCGTACCCTGGCACATAACATTTGTGAATTTTATTCAATTCATTTAAAATGATTTCTAACACACAGGCAGCAAGTTAAGGACTGCAAGGAATTCAAATGATCACTAGGCATGCAAGATTTCTCAAGAGACAGGTTTCAAACCACAAGTGAGGTATATTTTCCTTTAGGAATTGTGCATAAAAAAAATTAGATCTAATGACTACGTATTTCTCAAAATATGACATGCTTACTCATGTTGTGAAATCAATTGACTCACACATCCTTAAAAGGGCAGGTACAGTTCTCTGCAGAAATTCAATCTCAGATAGGCCAAACTGCAGCAGTTCGACAAATGTCAGTAGCTTCGAGCCTAGCAGGACCAGAGGCAGGAGAGCCGTTTTTCACTCAGACCCACCTCTGACGTTTTTAGCACTCCCTCCCCTCTGTTTTCTCCCTTGTACCGGTGTGCCGTCCCGTTACTTCCCTCGCACAGGACCACGCAGACCCCACAGAGCTGCTGCCCATCACCTTTGCATGAGTAGTGGGAAGAAATGGAGAAAAGGAGGACCTGCGCATGCTCCTGCACCCCAGCTGCAGCTGCAGACAGATGTGCTGCACTGAAGAGTGCTGGTGAGGCTGAGATTGTTCTTAAAACACACAGTGAAGCCTTCAGATTTGTAAAATAGTATCTTTTGTCCATTTACCTGTGCTCAACACAAGAATTCCTAATTATTTCTCCTCCTCCATGCTGCCTCCCTTGTGGTTCCCCTTTCTACATTTCATAGTTCTTTTCCCTTGCTGGCTGACTTCATTGTCTACTGCTCCCACCAGCAGCTCCACCTACTTTTCTACCCCTTTTATTCCACTCTTCCCTAAAGCACAAATCCAGATCTCATAAATCCACTCCCTCTGCTGCTTCTCCATATCCAATGTCATTCACTTCCTTGAACCATTTCTTGCTCCCCAGCAACGCTAGGCTCTTACCCAGTTCCACTCATGAACATGTTGGTCTTTCCACTCACCATTATCCTTTAACGTTCCTGCTAGTCATGATTTCAACGGGTCCCCCTCACTCCCAGCATTACATTTACAACTTTTAACACTCAGCTTAGTGTATAAAGAAAATTGCTGTTATCTGGGGGCTGTAAGAGAAGTTGGAAAGAACAGGTATCACTGGTTTTGTTCTCAGTAAATCAGAATTACCCTGCAAGCTTTATTACTTGGGATCACGATTAACCTTTTATTAATCAACCTTTATAAAGAACAGATCTTCATTTTCCAAATGAAGGAAAACGCTTAATCCAGTCCCCAGGTTTGATTTACAGCCAGTAACACTGTGGACTCAACAAACAGAGATTGCTGACTACTGAGAACAATGAACTTGTTAGTTAACAGAATTAACAGCGCGTTGTTTAACTATAATGACAGCAGTAAAACAGGAGATGTGAAGTTGATACAGTCACAACTGAATCGTAATGGATGAGATATTTACGGCAAAGCTGTTAAAACATTGAATAAAATATGGGAAGAGCAAAAGCAGATGTGATTTTATTCTTCAGAGTTGAAGCTTGTAAAGTATGAGATAGCATGAGTAATAATCACAGGTTCTAGTTCACAATGCATTAATAAATATTGATATGATGCCAGTGCTGAAACTTTCCAGATACCGAAATAAAGTGAGAAAGCATGCTCTTGCATTATGTATTGCTAAGTTTAAATTTTACGGCACACATGGCAATATACTCATTATGATATTACACACCCCCCTACACTATCTCACACACACACACCTCTCTTTATTTAGGACCTGAACAAGCATTCAATTTGCCAGTCACCAGTGTTACAGCCCCCACTGCTGCAGGTACATCCCCCATAGCAGAACTGACAGGATGGATCATACAAGAACTCTTTATCTATTTTAGTGCAGAATTATCCACCCAGGCTTCAATGGTTTGGGAGGAGAGTTTGGGCAGATCTGGCTGACTTTGCTCTGCAGCGTGCCAGGCAGCGCTGACGGGGCTCCCTCTGATGGTGGGATTCCAGGGGGAAGGGCTGACCAGCTACCTCGGGTAGCAGTAATTCCAGCTCCTCCAGCCAAACCCTGAAAGCATCTCCTTCCATGATCTTACACAGCTACTGATCACATGCTTTTTTTCCACAGGGATGGTATTTCTAGCTAGAAAAATGATCGCAACCCGGCCAGACACCAGGTTTTCTGCCTGCAGTTTCATAGACAAGTTACGATAGTGTAAATCCAATATAAATTTAAACAAGAACAAACAAACAAAAAAAAATTACTGCAAATGTGAATCAGTTTCCTTCATACCTGCTCAGACACATCTGTGCTGGCACGGCCACACTGCCAGCTAATGTGTGTTTGCATACATAAACCACTTCACAAGTCTGTACAGATCTTTTTGGTTTGTTTTACTTCAAATACATTAATCAGCCTAAATGACTATTTCTGCATGACTAAAGGACAGGCACAAACCAACATTTTCTTCTTCCCACTGATTCAACAAAGCTATTGCCCTCCTTCCTCCCCTCTGTTCTCAGAGAACATGAAAAGTGCTGCAGAAAGTCCACAGCCCAAACGGGTATCGCCTCTGCACGCCCTTCCCTCGAGTTCAGCCTACAGCAAGAGAAGGCTAAACAGATTACCTGATGTTGTACATCACATCTTGTACAAACACGGCACACTGAAATTTATCCACTGATCAGTACCCTGAGAATGGATGGCAAGCATTTACTACTGTGTGTATGCCATCATCTGTATGAAATGGCAAAATTACATATTATTTGATTATTTTTCTAGAAATTTCCAATCTAAACTCCTGGGAAAGGGGATATATATATCTCTGTATATATCTCCATCCATTCTTTCCCAGAATGGATATAATTTCCCTGTGACTTACTCCTATATACTGTTCTTCATTAATCATCAATCTAAATCTCCAAAGGAAGAAACTATAACACCAAACCTCACTTCCTTGAATTAAAATCTCCCTCAAAGGATATAATTTTCTGATTTCAAACCACGAAGCAGATTTACGCTGGAACAACTTTATTTTGGCTGGTCAGATGTAAGGAACTGCACACTGTGCATGAAAAGCTAACAGTTCACATCTGGTCTGGGGCGCTCTTGCAGTTATACTCAGCCTGATTTAAAAGGTGGGGGAGGAAGAATAGGATGAACCCCCAAATAGAACTCTCTTCTGATTTCTGTACTATTTATTGTAATTTGTTCTATACGTGTCTGTTGGTCCTACAGTGTGGGGCCGTCAGATATGGGTTTGGCAAACAGCTCTGCAAGAGAATCCCTCCGGTTTTGATTTCATGCTTTTCAACGTCTCTGTAATTCCTGTGCTCAGTGTATGGCTCCCTATTATAACATTTTTGTGTGGTTTTTATTATTTCTAAACTACTTTGGGCCACGGCTGAGGAGGTCATATCAGCATGGTCCCACAGACCTAGAACCCCCAAACACCTGGAATGTCCCACACCTAGACACTCCTCCTACCCCCCCGAACCTACAACGCCCCACATAGAGACCCCCTCACCCCCCACCCCATATCTTGTCAGGAATTCAAGAGTACCCAGTTTGGATGGAGCCTGTAGCTGCTGTTGTACCTCTAAGCTGTTGGCGTTCGTCAGCTCTAGGACCTGCTCCTTAAGGCTGAGTGACGATGGTTTGAGCGTGTCCCACTCTGCAGCAATGCCAGCGGCTCTTCATTTGAGTACCCTGCCTACCCCAGCAGGAATTCTCTCCTGGGACAGATGTTAGCTCTTAGTTGCAAAGCTTTCTGTGATGAAGGCCCCTCTAACGTTTAACACAGTTACTACTGTTAGCCTTTTCAGAGGTGATAATTCTACAGCCCTGGCAGGGCAGTTTGGTCCAGTTCAAAAAAATCTTCCTTTCACCAGTCACAAGGCCTTGGAAAGATGGCCTTCAGAGTGGGAATCTTCCGAGACTGGGGTCTCATGGCATATGACTGCTTTTGGGACCCAGACAGGAGGGATTTTCTCTTCCCCACCTCCTGCTGTGATCCATAACTTTCTAAATTCATTCTTAGTATCCTTGGGATGAACAATAGATGAGGTCCTTTTGTAACAGAGGTCGCAAGCCTTTCAGGAAGGCTTGTCCTTTACTTTTTACAGAGTGTAGGACCACTAAGTGGCTGTACTGATGTAGGTCTGTAGGTTTCTCAGAGCACAAATAAAAATTTCCCAATCAGATAGCATCCTGACTCAGGCACCATAAAGTTGCTTACAAACTGTCATGAACGTAGCTTAAAAAACACTAAACAGTGGGTATAGCAAGATTCACACTAAAGCAATGAAACACAGAACAAATTGTACAAATTGGCATCTGATGTAAATTGGCATCAGTCCACTGCAACCAATGTATCTGCATTGACTTGCATGAGCTAAGGATGTAGCCCTGCAACTCTTAGTCTAGCCTTCTGCAGCACAAAGGAAAATTGCAAGAATAAATAAGACCTGACGTTCAAGGTTTCTGCAATTATATATACAATTCAGGAAAGTGCATTCAAATGCCTTTTCATTGTCATCTGAAGGCAAAGACCTCAAATCCAGAACATCCAAGGGTACCTGCCAGAGCACTTCACATTTATGTGTGAGCAAATTTTGAAGACAAAATACTAGGACCTAAGATCTCAGTTGTTTCCCCAAATCTTTCTTGAGGCTCTTCACATCCCTAATGTTGTTATCCATTAGTCTGACCCACACCTCTTTAGAATCAATGCTGTTAGTGATGTTAAACAGCACTGGCTGATTTAGATTTCTATGACACATGGACTCCTGTCCACTAGGTACTCAGCTGCGACCACTAAACTCATTTCACTTAGATCTCAACTCCAAATAGAGTATTAGGGATAAACGGTCAGTGCTTTAATGGTCATTTCACACTTCATCATCAAGTCATCCATTCTCTGCATGTGCCACTTAAGTCTTCCATTCTGTTCCCTCAAATATATCATAGCAAAAATGAACATGACAAAACAAATGTTGAAAAAAGCAACCTTTGCTTGTTGTTGGTGGTTTTTTTCTCCCTCTAACTAAATGGCGAATTGTCCCATTATACTCATTTCCTGCAAAATATGTATCTCCAGGACCTTCAGTGCAGCAAAGCAAAGCACTGCTACAGTCATCTTCTGTGTGGAGTGCTTCTGTTTTACATACTGACACGCATTTTAACATGAAAAAGGTCAGAGATGGAAACAGCACAGCTTGTTGCTGTGACAGCAGACATTTAACAGAAAGACTTCTGGACACACTACAGTTTAAAATAATTTAGTAAAATAATTGCCATGATTGATTTTTTAGGTCCCTGAGTTCATACCACACACTTTTGTGTGACAACTCCCTTCAGTGCTGTTTTTTCTTTCTTCTTTTTTTTTTTTTTTTTTTCTCTCCAGCAATGACAAGAAATGCATTTCAAATAAGTTCTGGGTTGTTGTCAAAGTTTGATCAGATTCACAAACTCCACTATCATTTGTTGGCTAAGACCAGTCTACAGAGCTGTTGCCAATCCTTTGTCCAAACAGCCGGTAGCACAAGGCTAGCAGAAAATCATCTTGTTCAAATGAACTTTTGATAGCCTGCCCTTATGACAAGCTAAGCCCTATTGGTAAGGAACGCAGCGCTTGCTTTTGTTGCAAACACAGATGTTGCTACAGCAATGGCCACACCAGGGCTGCACAATACATCTGCCCCTGAAAATAATTAGTATAGTCAGTACAAACGAAAGCCAGAAAGGATTATGTTTGAGGGAGGAGAGGAACTGTGAGATACCAGAGAAATAAGCAAAGCTGTTGAACTGGGGAGAAGCACAAAGTCTGTTACACACAACACACTGCACTGCCTTGGATTCACTCATTCAAGCGAATTTAGGCACAACAGTATCTACAAAACTAAACCCCACAGAGCTTATAAGGAAGGCTTCCTCCACAGTCAGCAGAGGAGGACAGGTACACCTGGAGAGAGCTTCAGCATGCTTGTGAACAAACATTAGCTAATCTTTGTAGAGTGATTTGGTACAATCCCAGAAGGAAATGTCCTAAATTTACTACAGAAAATATTGGTGCATTCATTATATCAGGTATATAATATCATTAAGAATATACAGATTCAAAGCTGCAAAGTACATTTTGGAATGCCACTTCAGAAAGCCAAGTCCTTTCCAAAGGGAGAAGAATCAGTAGAAGAGAGTGTCATATTTAGCCTACGTGTGTAATACAGTGTTCACCCTAAAAGTGGGGGAAATGTTTCTAGTCCAGATAGTCAAGGGGGTTCAAAGCTACACCTTTCAGAGAGGTCAGTCTGATTTTCAAAACTTGATCCCCGTGTCATTCACATGATTTACCCAATAACTTTTAGCACAAAAAGCATAAGCTATTCTTATAGAAAGTACCAGAATCTGAGACAAGCCATCTGGCAATACAGTGCCTTCATCCAAGCCAATACAGCAAGTTCCTAGGGCCACATGAGCAGAGCACAACAACCCAGTTTCGGCAGTGGTGTGCAATCATGAGATGCCACCCAGCTTTGCCTATGACTTGGTAGTTTGTGCACTCTTCTGGTCTGCAGAACACAAGAAGGAGGAGGATTTAAAATTAGATTTTACACTTTCTTGAAAAGTCTCCCTAATCTCAGGACTATACACAGCACAGCGAAATGTGTAAGGCATAGACCATCACAGCTGCTGCTTTGACCTGAGCTAAATATGGTCTGACCTTTTTACAAATGGTCTGAGAAATCCAGGCTGATGGGGAATCTCAGGGCCCTTAGGATTTATTTACATATCTGCTCACTCTTTGACTTAGGAACCAGCTTGGTTGGGACCATACCTTTGCATGGTCAGATTATTAACCCCCCTTAATAAGCTCTGTCCCTTGCACACATTTACCTTTATTAAAAAACCACCCGTTTAGTCCTGATTAGCATAAGGCAGCAAGAAGGAATCACATAGTAGAAAAATGGGAAAAGTAAAAAAAAAACAACCCAAAAAAAACCCCAAACCAAAAAATCAAACAGTGGTAAGAAGTAAACAGCATTCATTGAACTTAATATGCAGAGGGTTTAGAAATCTAAAGAGATCACAGCAAAGGCCTTAACTATTAGAAAGAAGTAAAGAGGGATTTTGTTTTATTTTTAAGTATAAGAATCCATATTTCTTCAAAATAAAATCCCTATTCTGATTTCCATTCTGGACATGGAACAATGAAATTGGATGCTTTTCTTAAATATAATTTTCATCACAAGATAATAATTCAGTAAAAATCTGAGTAGATGTGGAAAAAAAACACATGAAAATGTTAAAGTTTCACTTTTCTGAAGCTGCACATGGCTTACAATGAGAAAATGCTGTTCATGTGTATCCATATGAAATAAAATGGTACAGAAATGACAAGAATGGCCAAAACCTCTCTTAAGCCTCATATAGTGTTTTTAGAGGACAAAAAGCTTTTAAAACAGATTTTTGGAGCATAGTTAGAACTGCTGTTTTAAAAACAACTGTAACAGTAGATGAACTAGGTTAACTATGAATAAAACTTTTATTTTGAGTTATATCTGAATGAAAAATGCAGGTACTCATAATTTTGACGTTAGGACTTCAAAGGATGAGAATACCAGTTCTGGAACTTGCAGATAGAACTCTCCTCTGTACTCAGAGCCTGCAAAAGCCAGACTTCAAAATAACACAGGAAGAGCAGTTTGCACAGACACCTTTCCTCCGACCATGAGATCATCGAATAACAGAATACATCACTTTGCTTTACAAACATAAGCCTCAGTTGTGGAAAGTGCTTACGCTTGTGTGTGTAAAGGAAAGCAGGAGGTAAAGTGCTTTCCTGAACAGAACGGATTCCTTGAAGAGGGTATACACGACAGTCTAGACTAATCATAAGATTTTTGTTTTACCTTCTTATACATTGCTAGCCACCTGAAACGTGGGTTGGAGTAATATTCCCTCCTCTCCAGCCACAGCCCCAGACCTTCTGATCTGATGTGATGAGGAACAAGACAGATGAGCCCTTTCCTTGACACAAGGGTGGTCTGTCCATCCTCCTCTTCCTTGCTGTTGCTTTGCTTTTCACTGCATGCGGAGCATTCTCCCTAGAACCTCAGTGTTTCAGTATTAAATAGTTGGTTTTTAATCAGCTCACAAGAGTGGAAATACTATTGGGTGTATATATATGTTGCACAAGGTTCAGCTATGGCACTGGAAAACTGCAACGTGCCCACAGTCACAGCACGTTCCTGTTGGAAACACAGACCTGGGGCATCTGGTGGCCACATCCCCGCGAAAGAAGCTAGACTGCAGTCTCTGCTTTAAAACTAAATTATAATTTGTTCACTTCAAAGACATAACACAATCAATTTGCGATAGCATTGCTAGTGCAAACTATTACTGATATGAAATGCAATACTTCAATATATGCTGAAGCATTCGACTTCTCTCCCGTTCTAAGTATACTTAATTTTGACAGTTCTAAACAAATGTCAACTTGCTTTCAGCTTCCTCCCTCCTCCTCCCCACATTTTGTGCTGGTGCATTGCTAACAGAATTGAAACTTGAAAATAGCCTTAGGCTTTCTAACCACTTTTGAATGGTATCAGAGGCTTTTGTCTATTTCAGAATATAAACTCAAAGATACTAATTTTGCCATATTATTAAATAATAAACAAACGTTCACAGCTAAAATAATAAAAATCGGCTGTAAAACGCAAAGAACAATAAAAAAGAAAGAAAAATGGATACCATATTGCAAAGGAAAAAGAGTTAGATTGTCATGAATCTGAAAGGAAATCAATAGGACAACTTTGGAGACCCATTTCAATCTGTTGTTGGCATTGTTTTCTAGTAGTAATTTTCTCAAAATGTTAACAGTATTGAGTTTGCTTATTGATTCTATTATTTTTGACCTTGCATTAGTGTGGGCTAATCTTACATGCCATAAAATTTCCTTTCACAGCTAAAATTATAGTATGGCTCTAGGGAAAAGTTACAATCAGGTCACAGCCCCCTTAGGATTTTGATGAGCATGTAACTGGCAATAATGAGTTATTTTGGCTTTCTAGATACTTTTCTCTTGTTTACATTTTATCACAGAGTTTAGGCAGGATCGTCATACAAGTGATCAGTATATTGACTAAAATACCAAAATCGTAATAAATGGAAAAGTAAACTCAGAGCAGGTAGACAGGTCTGTACGAGAGTCAATAGTATAAACATTGCTGGAGAGCGAGCTGAAGCCAACGTGTTACTCGCTTGCCTGGGGATGCGGCTGCAGAGCGCGCTACGGCACAGCCAGCTGTTGCAACATTTATGATTCAGCAGCAAAAAGAGCGACTCCACTCGTCTGCCATAGAACTGTAAGAAACACGATACAACAAAGAGGATGATGATATTACCCTCCCAATACAAAATGATACCATGTATTCTGATACATATACCAGAGATCTTTTTTTTATTCCCTTGTATTTATGCATTAATTACACAGCTGTTACTTTTACCCAAGATTCCTGTGTTAAGTGTTCAGAATGGACAGTGTTAAATTAATCAGCAGCTACTACACGGCTCAATACTCTAGCACCATCACCAGTACTTAAACATCTCTCAGAAGACAAACCCATTTGTTCCAGAGAGGATCTTCTTTGAGTCCTTTACACTGAGTGTTCAAATACCTCCCAAGTTAAAAAAAAAATATGGAAATTTCAAGTTTCAAGCCACACTGAATTGACATGTAATGCACTGCGCTGGACACGCGTCTTCGCCAAAAATATAGGTTTGTGAGCAAACCGCACATACATCTGGGGCTAAACAGTTATTTTCCTAATATCACAAATAGTCTGACATTTTGAGTTCGTAATAGCTACGGCAACTGTTTAGAAAGCATCCAAACAGCCGACAGTCAGGCTTATATCAAAAGGAGATATTTTGGATTCTGAAAACTCATAAAGGTCTAGACATACCCAGATGTTCCTTATAAAAGAACTTTAACACCAGAGAAAAGACACCCAAAGATAGGCTAAGTGCCCTGCTTGAAGGCTGCATGGTATATATGTCCCCAGAGAAGAAAGCTGGAGGGAGATTTATTGTTTGAGGCTTTTAGCCTCAAGCTTAATTTTTAAAGGTATGTATTTCCCTAGAAAGAGAATAGTTCCATTTAAAAGTCACAGGTGCCCTGAAGCTCTGCTTAGAAGATTACCTCAAATTTCATTTAATAATGGGTTTGAAACTTGAGTCAAATTATTTATTACAATGGGCAATATTTTTGCCTGGTTTTCCCTTATGGTCATCTCTGGTGCTAAAAGGGCTCAATAAAAATTAAAAATGATAGCAGCTTATACAGTTCTGCCAATGAAGGGGTTTTCTTTGAACCATCTTTAAACCCGATACAGAGTTCAAACCAAGCCTTCCATGTAATCCTAAAACAAAACAAGTAGCAGCTCATCCCAGTTTATCCCAGGCTAATGTATTCCAGTTTCACGTTTTGTTTTTACAGTTTTGAAGTCCAAATCCTGACAGTAGTAATCACTAAGGTAACACAAATGTGAGTTTGCGCAAAAATGCAGTAATTAGAACTAGATACCTTTATGCAATGATTAAAAATATAGGAGTTCGCACATATGAGGTTTGGAAAGTTGATCAGGAGAGAGAACAAGAAGAGCTGAGCAGAGACAGATTTTTCACGTTCTGGACAACTTGGAAAATTCTGAATGGTTCACCCTCTCCCTCTGCACCTTGTTTAGCAAAAAACAAAAGTCTTTGTTTTAAGGAGAATACTTAACACATACACTAAAAAAATCAGGTTAAAAGGCAGGGGGGTTTTGTGTGTAAAAGTTTATTTTTAAAATAGAATTTAAAGATGAATTTTCAAATAGTGGCAAGTTCAAAACGAAATGAGAATGATGTTTAAAAAAATCCCACGTCAAAACAGAGATTTAGTTGTTGTTGTTAGAAACAGGTTTTGTTCTTTGTTCCCCATAAATAGGATCAAGCGGCCACACGCTTGTTGAACATTTGGGTTTTACTGAACACATTTTCCCACTGGAAGTATATAAAAATAATTTAAATGCAATGATGTAAAATAATATGTCTTTACTAAACCATAAGCGATACGTCTAATTTTTCCTTAAAGAAACATACGACCTTTTCCTGGAAACTCAATAGCTATTAGGGCTTTTTGTTATTTACTTTAAAGAATTTAAGAGGACGCTATTAACAACGAGAGAAAAAAGTCACACAGTGAAAAATTCTATTTTGCTTTAAGGTCTCCGCTGTCCTTACAACTTCAGAAAACAGCTTTCATCCAACAAGCTGAAAAAGCCATATACACTACAGCATAGCACTTAAGCCCACTACGAAAACACTTGAGCATATGCTTAAATATTATCCAGGTTGTCTAATATGTATTGTCTACTTTTGCTGTTATTACATTTTTGTGGTATTGGATAAAGAACAAAGGAAGAAAAAGTTGGAGAAGATTTAAAGAAGCATGAAGCCAAAATAATTTACAATAGTGGATTTTTTTTTTTTTGACCTCAAGGAGGAAAGTATTTTCCAAGGCCTGATTTCATAAACGTTTTTTTTCTCTCCAGTTAAAAGGAATTTAAGAAATCAAAATACAGAGATATTTACTCTATTAAAATTACATAGGCAGGAGTACCTTTTGATTTTTTGTTTTAAGAACTCTCTCAAATGCAGAGACACAAAGATGAGAAGATGAGACAAGCCCAAGCCAGTTATTACAAGACCCATCTATAGAAATTTACGGAAGCTCTTACATGCAAGAATAATCATCATATATGGGTTCCTAACATGGGATTTTTAAAGGGGACTCAAGATGGTCAGCAGTTTTACAGGCACCATTAAGTCTAAGTAGAAGTTGACAATTTAGGGGATGAGTCTCATTTGAGCTATGGCTATCTTACACGTCTTTGGCAGTGCAAATGCACCTTAAAGCGAGCATAAATTACGTTCAGTAACAGCTAAAAAGTTTCCAAAAAACATCAATGAAAGGCAATGAAACTTGAGCTTCAAAGTCACTTTGGCGATTTTTGAAACCATTACAGAAATCTTTCAAAGCCCTTTAAAAGGCAGGAGAAATCAAGACAGCAGTGTGAGGAGCACACCTAGTGACCATTTCTCAGTACGAGCAGGGAGCAGTATACTTACATTTGTGTGTCCAGTAAGGATCTGATAAAACATCAGCGTGTTGATGGGTAAATTATAATTGCTCTTATGGTTACATATTGATGCATCTGTTGGTGTTCCCTAAGGATGCTGCATTTCTCAGGATAGTGTCTATGGATTACACTGTACTGGGCACGTGGACACCCTGGATATTCCATATGTGTAGATGTAAAAACATTCAATAAGCTTCTGACTGCCTTATGTCAGAGATCCTTGAGCATTTTTTTTTTTGGGGTGTGTGTGTGTCTGTGTCTGCGTGTCTCAGCTGCAGCTAGATTTAAGATTAGCCCTATGGGGTACCAAAACTGGATTTCCTCTTCTGCAGAAAGCCTGCTCCATGAACATTGAGAAAGCTGAGCCCATGTCCTCAGTTTCACCTAGTAATCCTCAAATCCAGGTTCCCCTCTACACAACAGACACTACTATGTAAGCTAATCATAGGTTGCTCTAGGTAACCAAAAATGCATGGGGTTTTTTTTTCAGGCACTGTGGGAAATAGATCCTTTTACCCTCTTCTGTCCCGAGCATAACCTCTTACAACTGTGCCCCTGCACTGCCGAGTCAGGGAGTGCAGCTTGCATGGCATGGGCACGTTCAGGACATCACTGCAGGCTGTGATTTCAAGAGGAATGAGACCTCTCCTTCATTTCTAAGGAGACTGGAAATGAGAGACTTCTCAATGCCTTCTAACAGCTAGCTTCTCAGATTTTTCCTAGTTTACTACTGAATAGGGTATTTTGGCTTCCAGTCTAATGCATTTACTTCTCCCAGATACAAGGAAACTACTTATCAGAAGGGGGATCTGGACATTACTCCAAAATTTTGGTACAATACATGTTTCTTTACACCTATGCAATCTGTGTCAGTAGATGCTTATATGACTGAAAACCCCAGCTCTTAGCTTCTTTGTCCCTTTCTGTTCCACAGCTCTAAAATGGAAACATCGGGGCTTTCCTTCCCACCCTCAGAAATCAAATGCAAAAGCACAGACTAAGCACAGGGAGGGGCTTGGGTGCTGCAGTAATGGAGTCATAGGAGTTGCAGCTTCAGATGCAGAACAGACCACGGAGCCTTTTATTGCCCACTGCTTTGCCATCCACCAAATACTTGTTTTCTGCTGCATCTGTCTTTAAATCAGGTCTGAGCTGCTCTTTTCTGTCCGTTACCTCAGATTCAGCATTAATTAAACTCATTTTGTATACTTAATTTCAGAAAGACAGAAAAGACAAGACAGAAAATGATGTGTGTGCTGTGGAGGAGAACTGGAACATTGACTGGTGGCTTTAGGTTACTCCCTTCTGGGATTTATATTTACAAAATCCCTTCGAATCTGTTTCCCCCCCTTTCTTTCAGGTTTACAAATGAATCTCATTTGGAATCAAATTTAATTCAATGCTACCTGATCTCTGCCACTAATCACTTCTCTGTGCTCACTGTGATATATATTTATACAGTGCATTAAAAAAGCATCTATCCCAGGCCTCCAAGGAGCCTTTGCCATATGTCCATCAGTAGGTAATCACACCAATACAACAGAACAAATGCAAAAGTTCTCTAAACTGGTAAAGAGGTATTAAAATGAGGTGTCAGTCTTAGATACGTCAGTCTCTCTTCCATTGTCCTAAAGTAATTTTCAAGTTGTGGCCCCAAGACCCATAGATTGTAATCCCTAATGATTTGCAAATTGAGCAAAGGAACATCAGTTTATAAAACCACTATGAGGTGATTAACTTTTACAATGTCCCAATAATCAGCAAACTGGAAATTTAATGTATCAAAATGCAAAGGGGTGAACCCCAAAGTTAGGGTGTCCCATTGCAAAGAACCACCCAGGGCACCGGGGTCTCTTATCTCTCTTCACTTTGCTTATGGTATTACCACACCAAAAGAAGCAGTAACTTAAATATGCATATATCAAATGGTGATAAGGTCAAAACTCCTGCTTTATTTGCAAGCCAGAATCCAAACCAAGCTATTATCAGCCAGCACCAGTGTGATAAAACTTCTGAGAAATGCCACAAAAAGCGTGTGCAGTAGGAAACACAGAGGAAAGAAGAGTCTATGAAAGCAGCTGTGTGTTCAGGAGTTACAGCAACAGGTAAGTAAATAGCCACCACTGCACCTCTCTGTAAAGGCACAAACCCGTTGGAAGGCTGGATGACTGATAACACTCACCTTTGCTTTAAGCCCAGAGCTAGGAGGAACACTCTCCCACCCTTCCATAACACCAAATTCAGTACCTAGCTTTGGTAAAACATTTTTTTTCTTGTAAGTCCTGGGACAAAGAGAGAGGCATGACAGAACAAGCCAATTTGCACATGCAGTATCCCACTACTGTACCTGGGGTTGATTTGTCTGCTGAACGTTCTCAAAGATTCATTTGCATAAGAAATTACCCAACCTGACAACTACTTGAATGCACAGTTGGAGTAAATACAAACAGATGAAATAACCATGTTTGGTTTTGTGAACGTCTTCACGTGACCAAGTTTTCCCAAAATCTGGGACTGTTAAAAGAATCACAACTTCCTAGCACACCTTTCATTGTCTACAAACTCAGCCTCTTCTGTTTCTGGAAATAGCTACTAATTCATTATTATCACTGACATTTCTTGCAATTTCATGTGTTTCCCTAGCAGTGCCTGTTTCCTCAGTTTCATTATTATCAAACAGCTCTGCTGTGATAGACTGCTGATCCTCATCTTCATATTGATTAATTTCATTTTCACATGCATCATCCTGATTTTCAACATCTTCAGCACAGTCTTTTTACAATGAGTCATTTGCAAGACAGATTTTCATTATTGGAGTCATCTTCAGCGTAGGAATGTGCTGGACTAGTTTCAAGTACAAGGCCATATTCTGCTCAGCTAGATTAGTATAAATTAGAAATGCATGTACAAAACTTAACAGAATTATTCAAAATCTCCAGTGGTGTAAAGAATAAACCGGATCTGGCCCACAGTGTGTGCTTCTCTCTGCCTTTTGGCTGTCTCAGGGAAGGAATATGCCAATCATACTTGGGCTTGATCATTATCAATGTAATTAAAATGCAATTATTTTTTTGGATTAATTTGTAGATTAAATAGAGTCATTTTATTATGTTTATCTCGGACATCTAAAATATTTAAGCATTTAACGTTAGCAAGTTAGATAAATAAATCTTTAATTTAATATAATTAGATTTGTTTAAATTAAAAAATGTATTGATGTTCCAAAATAGTTTCATATTCATTTGGAACACTAAATTAGAACTTAAAATAACTCGTAGTTGCCCCTGATTTTGCAGCGTACAGGTCATGAAATACGGTTATCTAATAGGATGCATGCTCTTCTGTACACGCTAATCCAGACCCTTACAACTTATTATACCGTATCATCAGTCCTTCAAGCTCATTCTGGCAAGAAGAGAAAGGCATCTGCTGCCTTTAGTAGATATAGGCAGAAAATGCTCTGGAAGGGTTCAAAAGCAGCTGGGTGAATTCACAGGAGTAAAATCCATCACGCCAGCTTTGGCTGAGGAAGCCTGAGCTGCGGTCGAGGGCAGCGGTGCTGTACGCGATGCTCAGCCACCGGCCCTGCAGCCAGGGCACTGCCCAGACCTCTGCTGTGAACCTCAGCACGAGAACCTAATGGCCTTAACAGGAAGATTATTGCTCTCTAATGCCCTTCTAAAACCTAGAAGCATGAGATGAGGTTGCCTTCCTTTTAATGTGTGCAATTACGAATGTTATTGTAGGTCATAAAATTACCAGCTATTATATTAAAATCCAGTTCTAGAGCCAAACTTCAGCTGGTAAGAGGACTTGGAAAGTAGCATTGCCAACGGAAACAAACCATATGATGCACACAAAGCAGAACCAACGGCTTCTCTTATGTTACAAAAATGCACTCTTGGGGGCGGCTACCGAGCATCATTTCCCCTCTCTTTTTTGTAAACTTTTTCTTCACCAGGAACAAACTCCAGCCTTCCCTGTGGCAAACCATCAACTTTGTGGAAAAGGGAAGAGGAAAGTGGGGGTGGGCAGGAACAGAGGGAGAGGAACAGCGAGCAGGCCTGCTGAAAAAGGACCACGCAGATGATGGATTCCTGGCAAAACCACCCTAATTTATTTCATCTTTCTCCACCCTCTAGATTTCTAAGTCTTTCTCCCTGAGCACTTTTTTGGACTCTTGAAGCTGCTTTCCACATTGCACAAACTGCAGTACCCCAAAACAGATGTAGCTGAGCAACACTGGACAGAACAGGGGGAATTTCCCATGTCTTGAAGGTCACGGTGGTCTCCATCTATTCCAGTTGCTTGCCTCAGAACAGCACTGGTGACTCACGCCCACCTTACGTTCAATGGACTGACTTGCCGAACCTGCTAAGCACTGGTTTCCCTATCTTCCTTTTTCCCCTCAGCTGATTATTCTTGCTGAGGCACAGGACCTTGAATTTGTCTTTCTTGAACTGCATCCTTTTCTTCAGGTTATTTCCCCTGTTCATACCACTTTGCATTCTAATCCCGTCTTCCAACATAATCACAACCCTTCTCAGTTTGTGTCACTTGGAATGGTAATAAGCACTCTCTCTGGTCCATCACACAGATCTTTAATGAAATATCACTAGACCTACAGAAACCCACTTAAATATATATTCCTAGTTCTACCGTAAACCATGGATAAGTATTTTGGAAGTGAGTTTTTCAACCAACTAGTATTTTCAGCTGGGTCATGCTGTTTACTGAGATGCCCTGTGAAGGTCTCCCAAAATCCTGTGCTGCAGAAACGGAGCATATGGGTATGGACACCCCCCCCAGGGAACAGTTACAGTTTTATTTCAAAAAAGCAATCGCTCAAAGTTTTGAGATGTTGGCAGTGAGCATTAGTATTTTCACCTGCTATTTTTATGTCTTCCAGATGCAAAAAGCAATATAAAAAGCAGGATCTATCTATCAGATGTCAAGTTTTCTTCAAGCCTCACACAAATTAAAGTCGATTGAAATTATATTCTAGGGTTCTTTTCAACTCGGCCTTAACATGTAACCTGCACACTTGTATGTGTTTTCTACTAAATTCTGCTGCTACATTACACGGCGCACACACGTTAACAATCTTACACCTGGTTTTACAATTTACATGAAGGTGACTACAGGTCCTGTTATTTGCTTTCATAACTAAATACGAGTCCAACAAAGTATGAGCAGGCTTTTGTGCTGATAAAGCTGAAGACAGTTTTTCCAGAGATGTTTTATATTTCTGCATAGAGGAGACCGTGAGCTAGCTTTATCTACAGACCACATAATCACATTGGACTCAAAAGATCTTTGTTTTGGCTACTCAGTCTACTGCAGTTTGCACTTCTCTAGCAGGGAAGGTTTAACAGGAGGTTAAGATGTTGTAAGATATTTTAAGATGATTATTTTCCTGTCCTCCCACTGTGGACAAACCTCTCTCCTTTATCCACAAATTTGTGCCTGCACTACAGCGGTTCCACATGTGGTTGTATCCACATTTTTCACATTTCCTCTGGAAATCCTTTTGCTGCCTCTTATAATGGTCAGTCCCTAATTTTAGGAAACTTCTCATCTGATGAACCAGCTCTTAAAAACCTCGCTTTAAAACCCCATTCCATAAGTGCTTGCATTTTTCATGAATGTTGCCTGCATCTGGTCTCAAAGATGGTATATTCTCTGTTTCAACATCAGGAAAAAAAGCCTAACATCAGAAATCCTATGCTATTAACAGATCATTTTGTTCGATCAGTTTAAAGAGCAGGACTCACAAGTAGCATGTTAACCTTGATCCGACGGTTTCTCTTTGCAGTGATCAGCAGACCATCAGGTTCTTGTGGGACACTGTACCTGTCTTGACTGTACTGAGCTAACTCGTGGGGAGGACAGTTTTATGAAAAACTGAGATCCCCGGAGAAGGGTGTCAGACTTTGTGCAGATGAAAAGCTGGCAATCCTGTGCACATATCCTTCTGCACATCATAAAGAGGTGACAGTTACGATAGTGTTTATTAGAGTGGAAATTTTTCATGCTCCTGTAGCATCTGATAACTGTTATATGCACTAATGAATGACTCATGAATGGCTATCAGAAGTAAGCCGGAGCATAAAGTAAAAAATCCAAGATTCAAAGGGAGCTTTAGATTTGCAGGCAGCAAAGACTTCTCACTCCTCACACACCCGTCCAGCCTGGAGCATCCCAGTAAAGAACCAAGTACAGTCTGCTTCACAATCAAGCCAGGGAGACGGTACAAAACAGTAATTACACAGAGACTCTGCCAGCTGCCTGTATTCTTCCCTTTCAGACACAGGCGTTTCATAGACTACAAGATAATGGTCATAATGTGCCATTTGAACCAAGTTTCCATCTAGCATTAATTCTGCAGGCATAAAACTTCACATTTGCAAATTGCTGCTTAGATCTCATAAGATAAAGGTTTGAGTATCTGAAGGAAAAGAGGTTGTTTTCAAACCTCCATTATTTTTTTTTTTTCCCAGCACGGTCCTATTCAGCCACATGAGTGTCTCACGTGGGCACCAGCAATCCCAGCACGTGACTGAATATGCACGCACCTGCCAGGCTTACCAGCATCATTTAAGAGACAGGCTGCTCAACGGGGACACAGGTTTTCATCACTAACAGAGGGTGTTACCTAAATGCAGATGTCATTTGTGTGATTCCTTCCTAAAAAAGGCTTCACGTCAGCTTTGTAATTCCATGTCTCTTGCATCTTACAGCTTGGAAAACCAAGCAAAGAAATCTTTAGAATTTCTCTTGAACCTGAGTGTTGCAGTCGGTGCTGAGGAGCAGGACGCAACAGTGGCCAGGCAGCCCCGGTTTCTGCACCGAGACACTCCTGTTTAGCCAGCTGGTCACCGATAAAGCTTCACCGAACTGCCCCTGCTACAGCGCTCTTAGCCTAAGACAGGAGGGTCTTAGAACATGGACAGTTAGCAAGGAGGCAGGAATCCATACATTTCATACAGCCCAGGAAAGGGCTGTGATAAATACATGCAGTTCTTTTGTCACACAAACACAGGACAAGCATCATCCCCTCTCCAGAGTTGGCCATAGTCCCCTTGTCCTCTCTGTATCAAATATAACCACTCCCCACATGACTGAAAGAGCAGATGAGCTTCTCTTTCTCCGTGATTTTCTCTAGGTAATATAAAATTCAGCATTCAAGGTGCTCTTTTAAAAGTAGGTTACCTCCCGATGAAAATGAGAGTTCATATTTGTGCTGACAATAGTGGATGATGTTAGTACTATGGTGCCTGTATTCAAAAAAAAAAAAACCAACAAAACCAAAAAAACAACCCCAACAAAAACAACCCAGCAAAAAAAAGCACAACACACCAAGAACAAAAGATGCCTTTACTTCCTCACTAAAATTCCCTCAGTTTGAGTCAAGGACACCTTTCACTGCTCCAACTAGCAAGAAAACACTATCACCCTCCAACAGAATTGTGAATTGCAGAGCAATGCTCTCACTGTTTTCACTACAAGGCATGGAGACTTTCATAACTGGAAAGACTTTTTCTTTCCCTGGGAAAAAAAGAAAGCTTGGATTTTTACAGGACAGATCCATCCTCTGTGGTCCCCTCCATGCCTCGGAGCTGTAATTCCTTCAGTACTCCCTGTAAGATCTCTAATCTTTACAGTCAAGCACAAAAGCTGCTAATATAAATATTTGCAATACTATCATATGCTGGAGAGTCTTGAGTGATGAACTGTTCAGTAATTTGCAGCCCACTAGCTGTAGGTGCTGTTTCCATTCTGCAGGAGGAATGTGGTAGTCTGACAGAAAGTATTAAACAATGGGAACGTTTTACACGGTGCTAAGTATGGGGGTTTGCCACTTCAGAGCAAAATACTACAGCGTATTTGTGATACTTCTAATAAGACAAGGATAAGTAAATCAGGGTCACCAAGTGGACTGTTCCAGTGAGTTATGAAAGTAAGAGTAACAAACTAGAATTTACAATGCATGCCCTTTAGCTAAATCTGAGATTTGTTGCAGTTATTTTGGCCTTATTAAAGTGTAATATTAACGTCCATAAGAGAAAATTTGTTATTCCAAAGACACTTCTATACCAAACAATGCTATATTTAGAGACAATAACTATCCTGCATTGCATAATCTGGCACTTGTGCCACAAGGGAGTCATATGGCATTATTCACTAATGACAGAAAGGCTTTTGGCTCCTTTTCCTGGTGCAATAAATATCTCTTTAAAGCAAGCAAACTAGACGGGGTGCTCTGCAGTACTGTGGAACTGGAAGGTTTTGGGGTTTTGTTTGTTTGGGTTTTTTTAAATTGCAAATACGTCTGAACCATTTTCAGTCCTTGTGATGTTTATTACTACTGGTGCGGTAGGAGTTAAATTTTATCAAATTTTTAAAACCAATAATAAGTCAAATACAACTACTGGATCACTACTGAAAATTCAGCTCAAGCTTAATCATGAAGAGGGACCTGTTACTGTTTGGTGCCCTGCACAAGTTTGGCAACACAAACACAAGCCACAACTGAGGCTAAGGAGCTGGGGTACCTGTAAGATATAAATCATCACCACAGACTGCAAACACAGTATGAATTTAGGCTACTGCTGCTTCAGAGAGGATGAGATTTCACAACTATTCCATGACTGGACTGGTCTTGGGCTACAACACACTATGAATCAACAGTTCTTGGCAAACCTAACTTAAGTTTCTTCTTTTCAGGAGATTTTGGCAAGTGGAGCACGATTCTTAGGCACCATTCTTAGAAGAATAACATTGGTTAAACAGTAGAAACTAAGTATTTAGGAGAAAAAAAGATTTCAAACTAATAAGCTGTACACACACCTACAGTACATAAATCCCTGGTGAGAGGGAAGAAAAAAAAAAAGTCTGCCTACTTTCTTAAAACTTTCCAGAAGTGTTGTTTTCTGGTTTCTCTCCCTTTTGTGAGAGATTCAGCCTTTTTCAAACTTGCCAGAGTAGATCTGATTGTCTGTGTTCTTTTTCCTGTCCTAGTTAGAAGTAGTTTTGTCAGTTTGATGATTTTTCCTCATTCTCAGCTAGGCTAATGCTTTGGCATTGGTCCTTAACAACTAAATGGTTTGCAATGAGATGGCCTGTCACAGACCTCTCCTGCACGAGCTTTTTCTGTATCCCCAAGACAGTCAACCCTCTGTTGTGTTAAATCAATCTGATTGCAAAAAAAACAAAAGACGAGAAAATCCAAACCCCATAAAAATCACCAAGCCACCATGTAGTTATTGCAGAAGAGCTTCAAATCTGTCAGTGTCACCAGGGATCAGATCTTTCCAGCGGGTTGATTCACACAGTAAAAGTGATGGGTGTCTCCAAGAGACCCCCAGCCCACTACAGCGCTGGTCGCTGCAGGTCTGCAGAGCTAAGGGTGGGTGGGTGGGTGTGGGAAAGCAGGACAGCACCAGGGCAAGAATCACCCCAAATATCCAAACTGCAAAAAGCATTCCTCTTAAAAAAATTTATTGGGATGACAGGCTGGGGGTATCCATGAAGATAACAGAGTTCGCTTCTTTGAATCACAACTTTTTGCTCTCTCTGACGATATTGTTCCCAATTCCTCCCTTTTTGGCATTTTACCCCCCTCCATCTCTGTGTTCCCAGAGCCCCTGGCAAGCTTCCTTTTCAGTTGAGATGTCTTTGAGGCATACTGAGGGGTGATGATGGGGTACCCAGATTATCAGCATCAGTGACTCATTAATTCCTCCCACTCAGAGCGCCATAAAGCATTCTCTATTTATGTGCCTTCTTAGCTTTTCTCATTTTTCCTTTAGATGCCTAAGTGAGTGTGACAGACATCGAATTTATGTTGTTCTTTGTAATGAATAAAAGGTGGTGGCCACACCTGATAGTAGCTGGCCGTTGTCTTCAGAAGTTTTGCACAAATGGAAAGATCTGATCCCAAAAGTACAGCTTAGCAAAGTCCATACTACAGAACGCAGGGGCCTGGGAAGATAATACATGTAGCTGCTTATCATTAAGACATAAGCACACAACAAAATGGAACGCAGAAAATCAAATCTCCATGGTTTGTGGCATTTCGCCATTTACCTTCAAGATTTCAAACCCAAAAAAGAATGAGAAAGTGACAAAGACAGGACACATGACCAAAGATTGAGTGAAATAGTGTGGCAGAGAGTAGCAAAAGCCGGGCATTTCAGAGCGCTCACCGGTGCCCACAGCCTCCCAAAGAAGCAGAGAAGACACCCCTGCACCACAAACCAGAGATTGACAAGTCATTAATCTCTGAATTTTGTGAATTTTAGGGTAGAAAACACCATCCAGACTTTCCCCTCCCCTAAAAAAGGCCTGTTAGCCACTTCTTTAAATAGAAAATTTTTCTAGAAAACTGTAAAAAGTGTATTACTTCCTTTTTATGGAGCAGAACTGCTCTGCAACAGGTAAATACGTATGTTCTTTTATATTTTTCATGCTCTGGATAACACATCAAGGCATTTTATAGACATCAGGTCAGCACTGACACGTAACCATTGAAACCGTCAGCTGCACAGAAAGTAACAACCCATCTCAACTCTATCCAAACGTAGGAAGTGAAGACAGACTCTGCATCACATTGAAAGTTCACCACCCCTTTTAATAGGCAGAACACAATTATTTATATAGAATTCTGCCAATCCAATTACAATGAAAAAGCTATAAATAATGTAAGTTCAAGGAGTCGATAGCCATCCAAAATGAGGTCTATTATAACATCGTATCATCTATTCTGTGTGGACGCTGAGAAAAAGAAAAGTAAGGAAGTCCACAAATAGATGAGTGTCTCTGTCTTAGATCTCTTTCCATTCCAACTGCGAGAAGTCAGGGTGACTTCAGTAAACACTGGACCAGAAAATGAAACCTGCCACAACCATTGTGTGAGATAGCTTCAGGCACAGTTTATTTCTCTCATCATTAACAATGCATATTCTGATGAGACACTACCATTGCAATCTGCTCTAAAAGCCCAAAATAAGATTCCAAAAATTTTACGCATATTGGCAGACACGTATTTTATACAAACATGATTTTCCAGTCAGGTCATAATGCCATCTTAAACTCAGAGTAAATTTTTGCAGCTAAGTTATAAACCCCTGAAAGCAGCATTTTGCAATGGAAATGCTGATACAAGCTTAACCAGAGCAGCAAAAAGAGTGCCTTACACTATAAAAATAAAAGTGAATCATAAAGCAGTTAAGTTTGATTACTATAAAATACCTGGGTTTGAAATTTTGATTCCAACTTTTTTTTTTTTTTTTTTTAATTACTTCTCATGACCTAGAGATACTTTTTGGACAGATAATGTCTAGGGAATTAGATCAAAAATCCTTTTTGTAACTTCAGAATACAGCATCAATGTGTTCGATGGTCTCCTTCGAGCATAGAACATAAGACTTTGAAAGTTATTTGGTCTACTTGTAAATAACAGTGTGAAGTGAAGCCTGCAATTAAAGAGAAACTCCTTCTCTAAACTCCAGCCAACCAAAATTGAGATTTGTAGGGGTAAACAGAAAAAAAAAAAAACACCAAAAGAGAAAAAAAGAAAAACCTCCCAAGATTTCAAAGATGCCTGGTAGGAATATTTCTTAATTGAGCCATGCTTTAGAGCTGCATGGAATTGTTCTTATTAAAAATTAAATAAGAACAGAAGAGAAGAACATGGGAGCTTTTGAGAGATTAGAGCTTTGTGAGATTTACTTAAAAGGTTTCTATCAGACTTCAGGGGTTCTCTCACATAAAAAAACCTCACCTACACAAAATAGTCTGAAAATCTAGGGTTCCAGCTATCAAAAACTGCCATCAGTTGATTGAGGGGGGTGGGGCAAGTATTTCTTTCCAATACAGTGGTAACACTCATATCAAATCCATGCATTTTTTTTGTTTGCTAAATAATCATCACATTGCCTTTTTTAAACACGTGTTCATTTTCAACCTACATTTCTTCCTGTTATTTTCAGTTTAACTAATGGAGAGCTGACTCTGGGCTGCTCGCAGTTGCCTTGTTTCCCAGATAACACAGAGCTTGCAGCGGGCTGGGTACAGCTCAAGAAGCGCACGCAACAGAAGTTTCTTTGCACTCTGCACTGTGAATCACAACATCCGCAGGAACCAGATATTGTCGCTCTGGTTAATGATCTTCTCAGGATATAAAACGTGGCTTAAAGATCTTGCTGCAAAGGCAGGCCCCTTCTGGAATTTTATCACCTTTCCTCAGCAAAACTGCAAGTTTGCTTTGAAGTCCTTAAATATACCACCTGCTATGTTATTTTGGAATCCACCTGAAAAAATGGAGCCTTAAGATTCATCAGATGGGGACAAAAAACGTTCTCAGTTCCTTGGCTCCCATCTGTGCTAACCCTGTCTTCGCAAGTGCACCTTCTGCATCATGCCAAGCTTTCAAGTATTGGCAGACTTTGGGGATTTCACAAATGAAACACTTAATACTTCTGGGCAACCTGAGGAGCTTTGCTGATCTTTGTTCATATTACATTTCTAGCTCATTCGAGTTGGCTCATGAACCAGTTTCCCATTAGGTTTTTATCAAAATCTCAAATGACACATTCCCAACCCATTCCCCTCTTTGCAGAGCCATTACACATTTTAAGAGGAGCTAATCCTGACTCCTATACAACTATCAATGGGCATAGAAGTTTTTTTTAAAAATAAATACCACTGAATGTGGCCTGGGCTGATATTAGAGATACGCGGAAATAAAAAAGACTGCTAATAGACTCAATATATACTAATGTAATAGTAACGTAAGCTTTATTGCTTGCTTTAGTTTAAAGGGGTTCAACTCTTCACGATCAATCAGAAATCTGTAGAAGATTGCTCAGAAGAAAAAAAAAAAAAAACAGAGGCAAAGCAAGTATGATGGATCTTATTCAAAAAGCTTGAGCATACTGGGTTTCTGGAGGTTCTGGGCTGCCCAGCCCGCCTTGTTTCGGTGAAGCCAGCAGCCTGCCTGGCCGCAGACCCTCCCTGGCTCAGGGGAGCAGCAGAGCCTTCAGCACCTTCCCCCATCTCACATTCTGTTATTAAAATGCATGATTAGCGAACTGTTAGCAAACACCAGAAACTCAGTCTCTTTCACAGCTTCCACTCCGGCAGTCTGACCTCTCCACTACATGGGAGATGGGGATGTAAGAGGGACCAACGGGTCAAATCCGTGTTCCTCCCAGAGCTGCAGCAGCTGCTCTTTGGTTAGGACAGAGGACACGGAGACTGCAAGTCCTGGTATTTTCAGCTCAGCAAGGATTTACTACTTGCTCTTTACAACCTCCATCCCTAAAATACAGAAATGATTAAAAGCAAGTAAGTGGGAATAAAAGGATGCTACTTCTGTGCCCAGTCCTTCTGGGAAGTGTGTTACTTCTGCAGTCAGTCCTTCTGGGAACAGCGTTCAGAGCTGTTGGTGTGTCTGTGCTTTCTAGAGACTAGAGCCAAGCAAGAAACTGGAATGAATAATTTAATCTGGAATTTTAAGCTTTTTTATTTATGCTACATTTACCAGTAAATTATGGTTTGGTATCATTGTCTTTTAATTCACGACAACAAATGCTCTAAACTTTAAACTAGAAAAATTGTAAAATAAGATATAAAATAATGAAAAGATAGGACATGGTTAACCGCAGAAGGGAGCTGAAGTTAAGCAAGTTAGATGCAGGTTTACAATATAAATCAGTAAAGAGGCCAGAAGACACTGAGATGGTTACATGAACAGAGACAAAGACCAGACGCTGACGGCTCAGCTGTGCAACACAGGGCAGCTCTGAGCAGCTCAGCATCAGCCCAGTGCTGACATACCAGGGAGAATCTGCACAACAGCAATCAACGTGTCTCACAGGTGAGGACAAAATGAAAGTACGTAAAAAAATTTTTGAGCACATGGCAAGTGCAGCCAAGGGACAGTTAAGAGAGGAAGGGTAAGATGTGTCTTACAATTATTTCCTATAGAAAGGTGTAAAGAAAAGGAAAAATTGTGAGCAGCTTAAAAGGTATAACTGGGAATAATGGAAACTTTAGGATTAATATTTGGAATTAAAATTAGTGTTGCTGTGAACTCTACCAGCCCAAAAAACAGCATCACAAATTAAGATGATCTTTACCACTTCCTTGCTAAAGAAAGAGTGGGTCTAGCCAGGAGAAATTTAGTCCTTGCGATAAAGAAAGAAAAAGGAAATAAAGGCAAACTAAAATAAACCCCTAAACCCCTTGTTATTCCACTATGCACATTAACTCTTAACTCCATGAAATATACATTTTTCAAAAGCAATACTCATTCTTTTAGTATTGTATTCCCACTTTCAGCATAACTGTAATAATTATTGTTTTCAATAGAATCTACAGAAATCTTTATGCATGCCTTTTTAAGGAGGAAGGTATGTACACTTATAGCACACACACATCTATCATCATTATATTCCTTCTCCATTTTAATATTCTGTAATTTGCTTCATGTCCCTATATGAATTTCACATTGCAACTGTTACACTCTACAGCCTGTAGCATACAAAAATCATTTTATGAGAGTCTGAACAAGCCTTGAGCAAACTTGAATAATATCTAAACTTACATGCAATCAGGTGATTTTTTTTTTCTTATTTTTGTTGTTCAATCAATAGCCTGCTAAAAATCTGATGGTTAATCATCTTACTGAATTAGGCATTTGCAAAGGTCTCCCTAGGAATATTCTTCTGTCTTAGAACCTTAATATCCCTTCTAAAAATGATATTGCACCCAACCAACATCACAGAAAAGGAAATTAGATTTTCTAAAAGTGTTAAATACTTTCCTAAAAGAACCTTAAAGGGATTTTTAGGTTTTTTTTTTTTCATCAGGGCATTCTGCCTTGTGGTTAAAGAATATTAAACTGTGATTTCAACATAAGAGTTCTGCTCTTCAGTATTAACTCACACAAGCCACTCCGAGGCTCTCATGTATCTTAGCACAGAGCCAGGATAACTGGAGAAACTTATCTACAGCTTAGTTTCTTCTTTCTTTAACTGGAGATTACAAAATTATCAAGAATTTACCAATAGTGGTCTGAAGTCACCCAAAAAGCCCAGATGTAGTACAAGGTATGATTAGAAAACACATCATAATTTTTTGAGGAAAATCTCTTGCAGCCCAGATCATTACAGAAAATTTCTTTTGTGTAGAATTTTTACCTGAAAACCTATTTTTATGATAGGTTAACTATGAAAACACTAATAATCAAAGGTGAAATGGATCAGTGCATACTGATATGCAAGGCAGGAATGAATATTTGTCTTATACTCTTATTCCCTCTGCATGATAGCAGCATTTTTTTTCATTCCTATTTCCGGCAGAATCAGGGACTGCACCAGTTGTCAGGTGATGGTATCAAGTAATTAAATAATAAGTGTTGACTAAAAACAAAATCCAGTCATAGAAAATGAAAACAATGAAAAGTAGCAACGTTGTGGGGAGTTATTAAAATAGTAAGTTTCTGTGAACTTAAATATGGTTTAGCACGTATTTATTGTAGGGGCTATGTTAATGCAAAACTCCTCCCTCTAACATTATGTTCCCTATCTAGGGCCATCAGCTGCTCGTTCAATGGTATTTAATTGTTTACTGACACCACATTAGCCTCAGATCACTTCTGTTCTAAATGTACACCAGAATAGCACACACGAAGTGCATATATCAACATTTTGTATATAATAGACATAAGTCTAATGGGCAAAGTCTCCAAATGCTGCTGCCATTCATTTTGATAAAATACTAGCCATGAATAATTAGTATTCATTTGCTCTAATTAAGGAATATAGATAATGGAAGCTGGATTTAGAATAGTGTGAAGCAGTTTTCTAGGGCCCGTTGTACTCTGGTCGTACCGGACCCAAGCGAAGCCGTGGGTGCAGCCTGCGTAAGGTGGACACGAGGCTGCCCGTGCCCTGCTCGCTGGGACGGGACAAAGCGCTCCATGAGAAATTACCCAGACATTTCCAACAGCAGAAGTGGACTGCAGTATTTCTCAGGTCCTACACTTCCCAAGCACCAGATTCTGTGAATTATGCCTAAAGCAGAAATACAGTACTAAAAGTACAAGTCAGCATAGCAGATGCACAGATGCTTTTCTTTATATATTATTATGCAGTAAACTTGCATGTGAGCAAACGGGCAATGCACGTACCAGGCAGAGCACTTTTACAGCTCTGCTTTGTAGGTGGCTGGGTGCCGATGAGCTTTGCCCAGTGCCCAGAGCTGCCACAGAAAGGGGACGGAGGTCTGCTTCTGCGGCTGCATCAGCCCATGGCCATGGATGGACTCAGTCCCTGTCTTTGCTCCTCTACTCAGAAGCAAGACATAAAGGAATCACGGCACAGACACCACTGAAATTAAGTTTCAAAATCACTTGGGAAGATTCTCTTTAGGAAAGGCTAAATATAAGTTCCAAATTACTAGCAGACTCCACTGGCTTAAGCAAGCATTTATTTAAATAAATGCGCTCCCCGGCGGGTGCTGCCAGGCACAGCTGGGCAGGCCTGTCCTGAAACACTGTGGTGGGTTCCCCTTCCTCCTCTGACTGCTGTGCCTGAAAGCACTGGGGCTGTCTTCTCCAGGCTCAAGCTGTGGGTTCAGCCCAGCAAGCCTACCAGCCCGCTGCTGTCACACCCAGACCTGCTGCTGGCAGCAGCAACCATCGGCAGACACACCAAAGGAAATTTGAGGCAGGTCACACACCTACCTGCCCAAACACCTGCTCTGTCCTCTCTGGGGGTTAAGAAAAGATGCTTGGTTTCCTTTAACCACTGGAAGAGCATACACAGAGGCACCCATCTCAACCAGAAGCAGTTGCTCTGGCTCTTGTTACCTGCCGGCTTAATTACTGCCTGCACCATTTCTTTGCTAAACTCCATCATCTTTAAGCTCTTTGCTGCAGACATTGGCAGAACAGTACTCACGATTTTTTTAGTCATGAGTAGGTAACTGGTATTGCAGCTTTTCACCGCAGATACAAGCTTAAATCTAAAAAATTGTTTCTACTTGGTTCCTAAGAAGCAGGTCTACTCCTATCTGGGAAGGGTGCTGTTAACTGATGCTTCTCGGGAACAAAGCAGAAGAAAAACATTCACCTACTGAGTCTTCAGGCTCAGCTGAAGAGTGATACTGTTAGTAGCTGCTTCCAAAAATCATTCTGCATGACTGCCCCTTTGCTGCAGCTCCCTGGGAGACTGGCAGCAGCACATCAGTCCTGGCTGCGAGATGGTGCCAATCAGTCAGTGCTCCCGAATCACGGGATGGAAGATGAGCATTTGGGCAGCTGGGTTCTAGCCTCAGTGGGGACATGATGGTCAGCAGTGGAGGTAGCAAGGAGCAGCGCAGAGAGCCCCTCCTCAGCACTGACAAGTCCCTCTACCCACTCTGCCTAGCAGGTTGCTGCAGTGGCTACAGGGGCTTCAAGACCCAAGTCAAGCCGTGCTGCGTGCAAGGCTTCCAGGTGTAACTACGCATATTAAGAGAAACCAGGAATCAAATCTGAGGTCAGGGCTAGAAAATAGAAACACAGCCTGCGAATGTAATTCCGTGTTTCCTCCAGAGAGCAAACAATTTTTCTGTTGGCTGTGCAGGCCTCTTACAAAGCAAGAAGGGAAAAAAATTACACTTGAAATTTAAGATCAGAGTATGCAAGAATTGCCATACAACCTGGTTATCTAAAGTAAGCTTCAGAATTTTAAATAATGTCAATAGTTGTGGGCAATACGTAGCCCATTAATAACTGGAGTTCTGCTAGGAATAAGCAAAGCATTTTATACCTATTGCATTATACTTTTGATTTTTCTATCCTTTGAAAATGCAAAATCATTGGCACTTTGAAAAAGAATTCCCACCTAGATTACCCTTAAATACTGCCCCTTCACCAATTCTTCTACATTTTCAGTTAATTTAAAAGAGAACTACCGTACTTGTTAGATAAGTGGAATTTACAGTGCGACAGAACAAGAACTCCGCCTCTAGCCTTAAAATGGTTAAAATAAATATATGTTTATATTTTTTTTTAAACACCCAAAATGAATACAGTTTACCCCAAATCCCACTTTTTTGTTCCCCTCTATAAAATACCTTCTGGGAGAAGGCCAAATTACATACTAAGCACTTCTAAAGGGCTTAATAACACAATCAGATTTGATGTGAAAATGGTTATAGATTCTGCTCTACAGTAGTGTTAGTTGGCTCAGCTATAAAATATCTATATCTCTGTATCAATGATAGATGACCCAGTATAATAAAAGATCTTGACTTGCGTGTATGTTAACAATTAATGGGATGTATAATGTATCACATACTATGTGTGGAAGGTAATAAAGAGGTGTAAATGAGAATTACACTGGTTAATTGGTGTCATTAATGGTTCTTTTGTTCTGCTAGAAAAGCAGTATCTTACTCTGAAGATGATAGTGTAGGGCTGGCTGCAGACTTCAAGTCAAGAGTTGGGATGAGTTAAAAATGCCAGCTCAGCTATGGAACTGCTTCTTTGGGGATGTGTCCTGACATGAAACCCACTTGGGAACCCAGATTTAGTCCTATCAGATGGACTGGCTTCCTCTCCTCGTGATAGCCCTCGGACCTCACCCACACCTTGCAGAGCAGACCACTGCATGGCTCCTCTGGTACCTCTGTAACAGATCAGCCAACTGCTCACCGTGTTTTCCTGGCATAGTCCTGGCTGGATTTGTTGTTTCAAATGAGCTTGGTCATCCTGTGATCCTCCCTGCCCATCCTGTTCTGTCTCCATCCATGTAGCACAAGCAGCAAGTCACAGCGGCAACGACACTGCGATAACCATTTCCCACCCCCACCTCCCCAAGTTGGGTTTTATTTTAATTCAACCTCTTCCCTGCTAAAGCTCAGTGCTCTGCCACAGAAAAGACTTGATGATGATAATGAAAACCAGAAAAACGTAGATTTTGATATTTAGGATGTATGGGTCTAAAACCGAGCATCACAGCATCTCGCTGAGCAGGATGCCACTCACATCCAAGCAGACCCTCTCGGCAAAGATTTTGGATCCTAAAAGCTTTGATATCAGGACATATGTAAAGCCAAGAAGAAAATGTGGACTAAAAGTTATCTTTCATCCACAAATCTAGCTGTAAAGAGAAGAAGACAGCACAGAACCACCATCATTTTGAGTGATACCGATGAGATGGAAGAAAAAAGAAGGTTCTGAGATGGCTGCAGAATGTAGGCGCAGAAACAAGGAGCATGTACGCCATTACACCAACGTTTCTCTCCCGTTATTTTGAAAACAACCTTCCCAGCATTTGGTAAATTAAATTTTATGTATGATCATCAACTGGCTGGAAGTTGTGGAATGCTTTTTTATAAAGGACTCTCGGAACATTTTATGACAGATAAGTCCAATTCCAGCTATCGTGAAAGGGAAAGGAGGAGTTACATAGTTTCTCCCCGTTCAGAGAGGAAACTGGTACCTGGGAGTGAAAGCCAGGTTTCCAAATTCCACTCTGTCCAGGAGAATATGCTGATATTCGTCTGCTTGAGAAAAGAAAGCATGTGAAACTGCAAAGCCTCTGCCACTTCAATACAAATCTAAGAGCCAGTGACTCTGACTCGACAGCTTGGGAGAGAAGCCAGCACACATACATCATTTTAAAGGTGAAACCTACTAACTACACCAAAAAATATTTAGCAATTATAATAAAAGATACCTTTTTAATGAGTGACTTTTTAATCAGCTCTACAGTGCTGTAAATCAAGCCGCGCAGGATGTTTTCCAAAAGACTAAGTGCTAAGCCACTGAATTTAAATGGTCTGACAAACGACGGGCCATATAGTGCCCACTGACATGATCGGGAGCTCTGTAGTGGATTTAAGGCAATGCAGAACTTTATAAAATCACTGTATCATCTTCAGAGTTTTGATTTTTACATCCTTCTTCAGTATTCGTGTGTTAATTTAGTGCTTGTGGAAGATGCCCAGGATACTGAGGCCTTTTCCAAGCCAAAGCATAGCTCAGCACAGTGAAGGTAACGAAAGCCTCCAGATACGCTGGGAAATTTAGCTTTCTATGCTAAATATTGCAATCAAGGAGAGACGTATGCCTACATGGGCAAGCTCAGACTGATGCAAAAATCCATCTCCCTATGCTCTTGGGTCGGTGGACATGAATGTGACATTGAGAAGGCAGCGGAGATGTCTCCTGAAGCCTGCCCCTAGCCACACCTCCAGCACGGCCGGGGCTGTGCTCAGTTTAATCCTTGTGAATCTGCTGTAATGACAGCTGTGAAAGACAAGTGTGAAGGTCAAACACGCAAGATCCTGACTGAAAGCTTTACGCCTAATCTTAAAGTCTCCAAGCCTAACAAGATTTCTTCCAAGATATATGTCCTGAACAGTGACAGACCATGCAACTGTCCTTTATTTTTCAATCATAGTGTTGCTCGTGTTGTGCCTGAGGCCAAAACTAGGATCAGCACCCCAGGGTGGTGGCTGCTTGCTGAGTATCCAAGCAGGAAAGAAAATGTTTACCCACAGAAGGAAGGTCCGAATTTTCCAAAGCTGTTGAATCATTGCTCTGGCCACCATTGGTAAACCTAAGCTATTTAGAGGGTTAATTTACGTTTTAAAAAGTGACCTAGGCACAACAGAAAGTTCATTTCAATTATCATTTTAAAGAAATTAATTGAATAATTATAAAGAATTTATTGCAGAGATGAAAGAAGTCTTCAATTGAACTTAATTCACTTCCATAGTAAGATACTGTTGAAATGGGATGCCTGAAGAATACCATAAAGACAGACCATAATACTGTCACTCTCCCCAACTGCTGTGACTCTCCTGACCAATGCCCTATTTTAGTTATACCTGGAACCAGCCCTGAACCCCAGATCAGTACATTCCCATATCTAGCTGGAAAGCATTAACTTTTTTTTTGTTATTATTTTTTTACATTCTCTCACACCAGACATCTGTAGGTTTTAAAAATTTTAGAGCATTTTGAGTACATCGTTTCTCTTGAACAAATTTGCATAACTAAAAGCAAACAGGCGATATAAAAATGCATTTGTGTGATCATCATTTTAAGGGGTTGACTAAAACCTTTTTAGGGAGACAATTAGAAATGCAGAGGGAGTGTGCCTGATTTATGTGTATGACAGATTCACTAACTACTCTGTCTTGGTATATTCTGAGTTCTCTGTTGCCATCACCAACTGGTAAACACCCCCATTAAATATTTCTCTTTTGACCCATACACTTATATTTCATTAGCATACATTACACATGGGCGCCAGTATCAGAATAATTTATCCAAACTCAAGTTCTTTTGGTGCAGTCAGTTTTGAGAGTGGAAAGTTAATTTAATAAAAAAGCAAAATTAGAAGTCAGATAGAAATAAGGTCCTTAAAGTACCCAGAACACAGTTGTGGTTTCCAAAGAACTCAAAGGTTACTTAACCTTAAACTATTCACCTAAAACTTTTGCATGTTTATTTTTGTATGATACGATGACAAAGAAAGCAGAACAGCAAACTATTTAACTGTGTAGGACCCATAGCAGCAAAGGGATTTAAGTACACGCACGTTGTCTGTTCTTCCCAGTAAGGGTCTGTCTGCCTCTCCAGCATTCCTTCCTAGCTTAAAGGTTTCCAACAAACCACCTAGTTTTACTTAGTTACCTCCCTTCTAGAATTATCGTTTTCAAGGGAACATGAAATGAATTGACTGTATGTTTATTAGTTATTTGGGTCCTTTTTCCATTTCTCAAGGATGTCTTATAATGATGCTTCTCACCCGTAATTAATTACTCCAGTTGCACAAAGGCATTTCCTCACAACATGAACCATGATGCAATTTACTAAATTCAAGACCTTTTATTTTTGGAAAAAATGAAAGTTTCTACTTAACGCTACAGAAGCATTCATCAGCTGTTTTGAACTGTGCATTCTTCTTGCACAGGCACCATGAGTGCTGAGGCCCTGTGAACTCACCACTCTCTTGGAAGTAACGTGGGATAACGACCGGGCACCTCCTAGAGGAGCCACAGCATATTTCTTACTTGAAGAACATGCTGCTAAGGCAAGGTAGAGTCTTTACCATCAGGCAACTTCTGAGGCAGGACTTGTGCTAGCAACTCTTACTTCAAGAAAAGGGGATTGCAGTAAAGAAAAAAATCAGTAGCACGATAGTCTGTAATACAAGGCAGACCCTGTCCTCTGGTTGCTGCTTAGGAGTCATACAGCGCATTTCATAAGAAGGAAAAGGTTTTGATTTAAGGTATTAACTGCATCACATATGTATCTAAATTCTTGTGCTGACTGCAGAAGAAACGAGCTCACACATGGTCCGGAATGACATCTACCCTCACGGGACAGAAACGAGCCCTCATGCCTACACCCTTGCCACTACACTGAGCCAGCAGTCCAACCTCAGGAGATGTTTTGGATCCAACCTTACAAATAATCAGATCCCAGGCACGTTCATATATAGAGTTGCAAACATCATCGCTATGACAGTGGCTAATCGTTTTTGAAGATTCTCATGGAAAAACGTGCCCTGTGTAAAGCAAGGATGAAACAGCTAACTGACTAATGATTATCATGACAGGAGAAAGAATAAGCACAAAGCCTATTCCTCCTCTTTTCCTTTTTTTTTTTTTAACACACACACATGCAAGTAACTCCTGCGAGGGGACAAGTCCCCACACTTTGGACACAAAGTCTTATAAACTTGAACGGGCTTCCCATGGGCAGATATCGCAGGACAGCAGCTCTGAGCACACTTATCCTGTGCAGCTCATCTTTTGGGTGCCTGGGATCCAAGAATAGTCACCTCTGACACTGCCAAAGGTAAACCACATTCAGAGGACAAGAATAACAATTGTAACATTCAGTATGTCACCAGAGTCCTTTATCCTTTTATTATTCCTAGTTAGCCTGTCAGGAAAAATTTGCTACGTACAATAGTGAAGAAGCATGGCACCAAGTGAATAACCAGAGACTAATCCTAACCCACCCCAATTCATTATTTCACCCTGGTTCTTACAGGATGAGTTTCTAACAGAGGGAGCAAAAGGATATTTTGCCGTTCTTTCATCCTTCATTGTGGTCAGGTTCTCTCTGCTACAATCCTATTATCAACAATCCTGATGAAAGCGAATTTGTACTCCTCCAGTTTAAGGATGTGGCCCCAGATGGCTCAGTCCAGACTGTCACCTTACATCGACTGCAATTTCTTCACAGGCTTTTAGATTCAGTGCAAGGATTTTTATTTTCGTTGCTATGCTCTGATCTCAATCCAGATTAGGTTTAAAAGCTAATGATTAACAATGAATCAAGTTTACTTCAAATTATAAATCTGACTGTACTCAGTGCGCAGCAGCTCCTAAGGAAAACAGGCTGTCATAGAAGACCTGACTTTTTTTTTTTTTTTTTTTTTTTTATTCCTAAACACATCATCTTAAGACAGATCACTCCAAAATTCCAGTTTCATTTAGTTGTCATTGACTTCTTCACAGACCTCAGGGCTGAAGAGCACACATTGCTGCCTCAGAAATCACAGAAAGATTTAAAAGTAAAGCTGCAAGGTATACACAGTAGATGCTCACAGATGCTAGGTGTATTACAATGTATTTTGACCTCTGTGCTAAGAAACGTTCCCACTAATATTGATAAGAATTGGATGTACACATCCAGAGACAGAAGCACATGTTTGTTTGCTTATAAATAATTTTTAAATTCAGAAAATAAATGTGTCTGTATTGTTTTCACAGACCTCTTAGATTCAGGTGACATTATGAAGCCCAAAGTCCCCAACTGGGATATAATTTCTGTTTCAGGGAGCTCATTTCTTTGAAGCAAAGAGCCTGAAAGTTTATAATGCTCACTAGAAAGGAGTAATAATCTATTACTTATAGATATGTTTATATTCTGAAATGTATGGGACACGGGAAGAAAACCTAGACTTATTCAAGTTAATAACAGATCTGCCACACTTTAAGGGGGTGTTAGTCTCTATAATTTACAGTCTAAGAGCAGATATTGGACCCTGGAAAAGTTTAATTTGAACTTCAGAGAAGAACCAGACTGTATCAGACTAGAAACCGTCCACTGATTTTAGCAATCACTCGACTGAGTTAAAGCAACTGCATTATAATACATCTCCAGAGATGTCAATGAATAGTATTTATTTAAACAATGAATTAAAAACGAATTTTAAAAAAGCCATGGCAAAACTACTCAGAAGCAACAATCCAGCTTACACGAACCCAGGAGAAAAAACATTTTTCAAAAAAGTAGAACAATTAAAAAAAATCTTCAGGGAAGTAGGCATTGGGTCCTCACTTATAGGAGCTCACGACTGGAAAAAAAAAAAAAGCAAGCAGCACTGACAGTGCCCTTTTAAGTGTACAAGCTTTCTACACTGAAGAATATAGTCTGGTTGAAATTAGTATAAATCTCACAGTGTATTAAAGCATCAGAAGATGAGGGTAGCTATGGTAATTCTAGCACTTTATTAAACACCAGACAAATTGAAGAGTACATTTCCTGCTTTTTGAAAGAAATGAATGATATCTTCTGATTGGGGAATGCTAAGGGCAAAAGAAGCTGGCTGGAATGGCTTAAAACAGTACCGCAGTACATTTATCAGGACATTTAGTGTGGCTTTTCATGGGGAAATGGTGGAAGGAGAAGGGGGGAGTGATTTTTATTGTTAAAATTAATTTTATTGCAGTGCTAACTAACCCTCTTCCCCCCTGGAATCACACACAAATAAAGAAAAATGACTGGGAATGCTTTTTCTCTTTGTGGTTTTTCAGCACTCGTCTGTGTTTTCAGCAGCGCGGCACTAGATCTGGGCTGTGCACTGCACCATTCCTCTGCCCAAACTACAGCAGGAAAAACAGATACATAAAGAAGGAAGAATCTGATTAAGAAAAGTACATTTATATTTTGACTGTGTTTTATTTTTAACATAAAACATCTTGGAAAAAGTTTTATGATTTAGCATTTATGAATGACTAGATTTTAAGAGAATTGTAATATTTTTTTAGGGTATTTCAGCTCTATGAGTTATTTCTTGTAGATTCAGATAATGACATTATAAATCTTTCTGTGGAGGCAATTACTAAGGCAGAAATGGCCTATTCCCCATTGGCTTTTAGGCTCAGCTTACTGACATATTACAAGCAGGCTTACCATGGTCATTAAAAACTGATCTGGGATTTATTGTACCTCTTTAAACTCTCAGTACTTTGAAAAGTATTGAACAGAAAGGAATACAAGGTGAAGTTACAAAGAGATCCAACGAAGCAATCAGGGGAAAAATAGGCTTAATTTATCCCAGCAAGGCCCACCAGAAGTGCCACAAAAATATTTGAAATTGAGATTTGAGTCCTTAATAGAGATCACTCACAAGAGCTATTAATCATATCAAATGGAAACACTTTTAAACAGAGGGCTTGGGAACGTAAAGGACATCAACACAAGATTACAGGGCAGAAAACAAAGCCAAGATTTTAAGACTGCCAATAATGACAAAACAGCTGCCCAATGCAGTAGAGAAGAATGAAAAAATTTCAGCTACAGCAACTTTTCTTGCCTAGATCCCAGTCACCTGCAGTGCAAGCAGGAATTTTATCCGTACCTTGCGTTAACATCGGACCTCAGATCACTGCACTGCCATCGGTTTCCAGGGATATCCCTGGTGGCCAGCAGTAGGGCAGGCGGTTGAACAAATGCCTCAGAGCACAAACGCACCATCACCTTGCACAAATGGATCTAGAAGGCGGCCAGAATAAGAGAAACACTAACTACCACTGGATTTGGGCAGGACTGGCGTACTCATTAGCAGGCAAAGGTCAGTGACAACGTTTCTGTTTCATCATCTGCCAGTTAACCTTCAGTTCCAGGCTGGCAATGACAGGAGCTGCATCTTCAGAGCAGCTGCAGTCCCAAACCACTTGGTCCTGCGGGACATAGCCCGGGGCAGAGGGTTCAGAGCATGTGGGAGACTGCCTGGTGCAGTGCACACCTTCCACTTCTCCTGGCTCGTCTTGTCCCGAGCTTAGAGCTGCCATCCCAGGAATGAGCTGCTGCTTGGGGCAGCTGCTTTGTGGCTGTGCTTTATACTCTCCTATGGTCATCCCTGAGAATCCCATTCATTTTAGGGAAGAAACCCACCAAGGGGGACTGGTGTCTCAGGGTGTTATGTGGCTTTACAAAATCCAACCATTATCTGCAACATTGCTGTAAGCAAACAACCAAACCCTCAGTTTTATCAACAATTCTCTATCTTTTAGCAGACCATAACTGCCTGACAAAAAAAAAAAAAGTTTCACTGTGTGTATTTTTTTAAAGTGCCATCTTTGGGTTTAATTCTCAGACAGAGGTGGCGATTTGGTTCTCTTCCTATGAAACCGTGAACAGGCATCAGATTTGTAATGGATAACGGTTCGGTACCTTTCTGAAAATAAAACCATACTACAGATGTTTGAAGGCTGTTGATCTAAGAACTAAATGTCACTTCTGCCTTGTAAGTCACCTTTTGCTTTCTCAAGATGATTCTGACAGGGACATACATATTTTAATGTTGTACGCTATGTTAGGTTGGTCAACACTCATTTTAAAGAGTATGTTGTAACATAATACTCATTTCAAACCTGAAAACGAAATATTACAGGTAGTGCAAAATCACAGGTTTTCGTCAAGTTTGCATTTTCCAGAGAGATTTGTCACTCTCAAATTCTCTTTACTTTTCTCCAGGAATAAACTGAACTGTATTTGAAAATAATGGGTTTAATTATAATTGGCATATCTGAGCCTACAGCTAGTGCCAGTCACTTTACTAAGTGACATTACTTATGACACTGGCAAGATCAGAGTCTTTTATCACTTTTTTTTTTTTAAATTATTAATAGGAGACAAATTTCCAACCTCCTCTAATATCTGATTATCTCTGGATAACTGGAGACGGGTAGAGATAGAGGGTCACATCCAGAAGCGGGCCCCCACTAGCAATCCCTAAAAAGCCATGGTATTGAGAGTGCAGAATCTTCTCAAGATGGGCAGAAATTATAAGATTTACATCCCCTTTGACTAAAGTGGCTGTCATAAGATTGCTGTATATAAATCAGGGGTGAGAAAACCTACGCCCCAGAACTAGGCACAGCCCACGACCTCGGCTCATATTTTTGGTGCGCGTTAGCATAGAGCCCACCAAAAGCGCCCGACAGACCTATTCATCACTGCTGAAATGATGAAGAAATATTTCCTAGTAGCAATGGCACGGTACTGCACCGAGCCCGGCGGGAAGGAGGTAAGGGGCTGGCAAAAGGGGACAGGGGACAGTGGTAGGGGTGGGTGCCTCTGCAACGCGCCAGCCTGGGTGCGGAACCCCGCGGATGGGTGAGGGGGGGGGGAGGTGGCATTATGCTCTTCTGTCCCTCCTCTTGCTCCTGATGTGTTTGCCTTGCCTCTACAGCCCAGCCTAGGCTCATCTAGCAAACTAACACAGTTAATACAATCATCAAGAAAGAATAGCAACAGTGTCGTTTGTTCTAAGCTAAGTAAATTCACCTTCCACTACAGAAAAGGGGAGGCCCGTAGACCTGTCTGCAGAATATGGCGCCATACATGTAGAATCTGCCTCCACATATGCAGAATTTGTCTAAAATACACTTTCCATTAAGACAAAGCTCATTCAGACCTGCTCTTCCTCCTTGGAACGTACACAGCATTGATTTACACTTTAGTAGTAATAACTTCAGCTATTAGAGTGCTCTTAGTATCCTTTTTAAATTGGCTTCAGGCATTTGGGGAGTAATTGTCAGGCCATCTAGAATGTAGATAAAGGGATCCTATGGCAGACTAATATTCTGTATAAACTCCAGTCCAGGGATGATGATATATTTCCCATAACTCTTGCATTGCGGGCATTCCGATAACATGTGGACAAAGTGCTCCAGAATATATATATATATATATATATATTACATCACCAGCCCCCTTATTATTCAAAACACCAGAGCGAATCCCTTTCAGAGTCCAGAAGATCCATAATATAATTTTGTTGTTAGAGAAGACCTTAATCACCTGATGATTATTTTGACTGCTAGTAAAAACATTATCCCAGGCTTAGCCTGAAATTTGACTTTTTGTATCTGAATCTCTGAGTTCTTTCAGCGTTCTTCACCAGGTAACGCTATGCTGCAGGATGAGATTTTTTTTTAAAAAAAATATCACGTTTAAAAATGTATTTTCCATAAAATCTAGAAACATTGACTACACTGTATCAGATGGGTCATTCTGGTTTAAGGCAACACACTTTACTGACATGTCCAACTTCTGATATTCCAGAAATGAGTGAATAGCCCTCTAACATGCTTAATTCTTTAACCAAACCATGTGAGAATTATCCTTCAGATAGCTGTTGAAATACTCTGGCTGGAAAAGTCAAAATGGCAGGGAGTGTATCAATATTAAAATACAGATTATGGCTTCGCATTTTGATTTACTTAAACTTAATGGTGTAGCATCAGCTGCAAAACATGACAATAAGACCCGGCTCCATTCTCTACCTTGTAAACTCAAGAGTGGTTAAAACTCTGGATGGTTTCCTTTAGCTCCTTTCAAATGAATATCATCAGATTTTTTTTCTTAAGGGAATCATTTTGCACTTTTCAAGATGGAAGCAGTAGATTAACACACAAGATTATTTCATGACAATTGCTGAAGTTTTTCTCAGACTAGCACAAAAAAACCACACAGGCCTTCAAAGACATAACTTGAGAATGCCAATTTGTATTTTATATTATAAACATAAGGATAACTAGAAAGGATAACTAAGATGCTGAAGTTCTGTGAACATTGATTGCTTAATATGAGATAATGTGTTATTTTTCCCTTCTGGGTGGACAATTACACAGAGACACATCATTTAAAATAATAGTAACCAGAACGGTAGTGCAGCTGGAAGTCAAGGGTAACATAGCCATATCATACAAGTTTGCACATACAAATCTATTAAGAGGGATGGTGAGGCACTGCTTAGTGACAAGGAAACATACAGATGCACGTACTTGCATTTTACCTGTTGTGTATGCCTTTTAAATTTTTCCTAATAATTTTCACTTATTTCCCAAATTTTTTTGTCACAAGATGTCCTACCTGAGAGGCAAGATGCAGACAGAAGTGGCTTCTGTGGCACTGTGGATGCACACAGAGGTGCTCCTCCCTTTTTTTCCAAGTTTCTCGAAGTGTTGGCTCTCCTCTGCTCAGCTCTCATGGAAAGCCTGTGGGAAGAAGGGACTGAGGTGCTCAGAGCTCAATGCCAGTTAACACCTCTGCCAGTCCTGCTCCCAGAGACCAGCCTTATGGAGTAGAGCCACAGAAAAGCTGGAAACAGTTCCTGCCAAGCACTGACCACACTTTTCTGTGATCAGGTAGATTGCAGTGCACAAGTTAGCTAAGATAATTGGGCAGCTTCAGAAGTAAAATCTCAAAAGTAAAACTCCTAACCCACAGGTCAAACCAGAGACAGAAAGCACACCTAATTCATGCTCTCTTGCTTTGCCCACACACGCTGCAGCCAGAAGTCTCCCACTGCCTTCCTTCAGTCATTATGACAGAAGACAGTCAGCTGGTATCAAAACTAAATCGAAAACTTCCATGGTAGGTTGTTACCTACACAGTAAACGTATTTCCAAGATTGTGGAAAAGAATGAATAGTCTGGGGTTTGGGAATTTCAGCTTGGAATGTGTATCTAAATAGACTTTTTTTATTTTTTTTCCCTCAGAAGTGCACATGGAACAGAGTGAACTGAAACACATCTCTAAGTTTCTTACTGTAAACCACATAACTTAGTGATTTCAAAGCCACACCAAATGACTTCTGGCACTCAGACTCAAAGGTTCCTCCTAATCTAATCTCTGGAGCATGTTATAATTCTCAAGTGTCAACTGGTACCTTCCTCAAGTGAACTAGATGACCTCCAGAAGTCCCTTCCAACCTACATTATTCTATGATTCTATAAGCATTTTGAATCATCATTTTCTGTGCTGTATCTCTGACATTAAGAATGCCATTTAGCATGCTCAGAAACCAAAGATAACAACCAAGATGTAGTTAGAAGAATGAAATTTAAAACACATTTTCTTCACAGATAATACAATATGTGGTTTTCCCAGGAGGAACTCTCCTGACCTACTCCAGTCACAACCCTTATTTATAGATGGTGATGGAATGAATGAAACCTGCTACTCCATAGCGAGAAATTTTCATGATGCAATAACTGAAGCGGCCATCACAGAAAATTAGGTCCCTGTATGATTGTGCATGAAAACAGCTTCAGGATTCTGTCTGTACTAAGTGATTTACAGTAGAGAAATATTTCTCACTGCTACGCAGGGGACCAAAATTGAATCTGTGATGGAACAGCTGTAATTCTGAAGGAGCACAATGTGTCAGCCCACCATCTGACAAGGGTTAAGGCAGGGGAAGTGGCAACTCTTCAGAATTTGCCCTTTTCCTGCAGACTGGCACAAGCACTACTGAATCAAATTCAGGTCCATCCAACCCCAGTACTTGTCTCCAACATTTATACCAGAAACTCAGGGAAAATGAAAGAAACAGTAGATGGTGAATAAGGATGCTCAACCTCCAGAGGCAAGCGTTTTGGGGTCTTGTAAAGGCAGTAGTTATAGATGGATCAGTATTAACTGTCACTGGTGGAATGAAAATCCCTGAACTACCAAAACAGAAAGATAAGGTACATGCAACTTTTCACGAAGAAGTGGAAGACACACTCCAAAGCTAATGAAAGTTTCTAACTCTCCAGGCAAGGTCCAAGGAACATAAGAAAATCCAATGTACAAAATTAGATACAAATGACATAAGCCATAAAAAGACATAATTCTGTAACTAAATTAGTGAAAGGAAGCCCAAGTGGCGTTGGATTGTGCTACCTTTTCAACTTGCTTCAACTCAAAATGGTGGAGGAAGCCACTGGCAGATGTCCTCAGCCTGGCCTATGTACGTACCACTTCTTTTGGGGTGGGTTGCACTGTAAAGACAGAGGCATCACAAGGCTGTGGTCTTTGATAAAAGAAGTCAGAAAACATTGGGACAATTTAGAACTTTTTGAATCATTTACCTGGTTTGTAGTCCTTTCCACCTCCTCTTTCATTACTTACAGGACTAAAGTTCAGAGGTATTGATAGTCACTCTTGAGAAATACTGAAGAATGGGTGAAGTGACAAAACAGATTTTTTTTTTCCCCATTCCCTTGACTTCTCTAACTAAGAGATTATTAAGGAGTTCCTCCTTTAAAATTTCTGGGAAAACTCTGAAAAAATAATCTGTATTCTGCAAAGATAACAAGCAGAAGAGTTTGACATTTTGTTCTTGAAGACTGGCTGTTGAACCAATCTAATTTTCTTCTGCAAGCAAGAAGGCTTTGTGGACTGAAAACAGTAGATGCCATTAATTTTTCGAGAAATCTCTGATTGCTGTAAGATATCTTGTACTTAAAGCTAAGGAAACATGGTTCAGATAAAACCATGCCAGGGTGGACGCAACATCAGTTTCAAAACTGTATTCAGAGTATTTATCAAAGGTTCATAGCTAGAATGGGAAGGTGTAAAAAGCGAGGTTCCACAGGGGCCTGGGGTTGATACTATTCAATATTTTCATTAGTGACCTCATTGACGGAATAGATTATGTTTATTACATCTGCAGACAGCATCAAATTGTGAGTATGCTAGAAGACAAGATTAGAATTCAAAATGGTCTTGACAAATTGGAGAAGTAGTCTGAAAAATAGGATGCTGTTCAAAAGGGACAGGTGCATCAAATTTCACGTAGGCAGCAACATTCAACAGCACATGATGAGGGAACACTAGCTGAGTAACAGTCCTGTATAAAAGAATTTAGGGACTATAGCGGATCACGTATAGCCTCCGTCAGAGCTGAACCGCAGATGTGAAAGAACAGGCAAGAACCAGACCCATGTACTTCTGTTGCCTGAAGCTTTAGCTGACAGAAGAACGCCGCATGCAAATACTACTAGATTATTAAAATAGCCTTTCATTTTCTGCTTAAAAAAATCCTTCTAGATTTAGCCATCCAAAGCTTAATGTTTCTGCAGAGGTGCAAGGCTACTGCAGAAATACCTCTACCACCAAAGTCTTGGTTTTGAATTGCTGATATGAAGAGTTGCTGACAGGAAGAATTTTACCTCACTAATTCCGAAACATGGGTTACTTTAGGGAGAGGGTGACATGATCAGTTGCTTTGATGCTCTTGAATGACAAGAGTTGTGTGAGCATGCATTAAGTGTCTGATACTCCATTAAGCCAGTGAGTGGCACGGAAAGAGAAAGTCAAATAGTAGTGTCTTTTAGACAGTTATAAATAATGGACTTCAACGTAAAAATTGGTTAACAGGCCTTGTGCCAGAAAAAGTCTATCTATACTGAATCCACTGGGGAAAATTGCCTGAAGAGTTTATTTATATGAGAATATGACCACAGCACTGTTGTCAAGGTCAGTAAGACTTACGATGAGCTGCTAAGTCCTGTTGGTGGCAGACTGATCTGCATAAGGGGTACCTTGAGTTTACACAATACTCCCATCCTTCCATGAATTCTTAGACAGATTAATGACATTAATCTGGAATCAGTTGCCACGCTCATCTGCCACAATATCTTGAATATTATTCTATTTGCATATCTTGGGCATCTTTAACATATCTACCTCATTCTATTTAGATGCTGGTACAACGGTCTGATACAGATATCAGAGAAGAGAGTTCAACAGTACAACATACTGTTGCTGGGAAAAGAAACCATCCCTTATAGTATATGTGCGTGTTATCTATCTTTACCTTGTCTTTTTTTTATCTATTTTGCTGTTGTACACACCATATTTGAAATGGGTGCCTGGCTCCAGTTTGCACCAAGATGAATAATAGATAATAGCAGGAAAACTAATTTCACAGAAGTATCAGTAACAAAGCATACGAGAATGGCAATAACAATTAAAATTATGTAAAAACAGCATCACAACCAAAACCATGGAGGAGTCGTATGTAGGCCGTAAGTAACAACCAGATAAGGCTGTTGTATACAGTACTTTCTTGCTGAGCCCAGTTCATTAGAGAAAAAGCAATGATTTAAACTACCTAGCTAACCTCTTCCAGAGCTATAGTTTATAATCATAAATCAGGCATGTGACTAACCTGGAGGCATTGGGGAGTTTGCTGCTACACTATGTTACAGAGCTAGGAGGGATAGAAAGTTCCTATTATTGGATCATGCAGTAGACATTGGTGCTCGAAATTTCCACTTACACTACATTAGCTTGAGGCAGTTCATTTGCTAAAATAAAAGAAACAAAGTGTAAAATATTCACTGACTTGCTCAACAAAGCAATCAACGAAAGGGAGAAAGAGGGAGAGACAGAGAGGGAGTGTGATATTTTTTTTCCACCGTGCTATCATACTGTTGATAAATACCATTAGTGTTTTAAAATTATCTCACCCATTCAGTTTAAATTTAAAAGTATTAGTGGCATTATCAGTCTGTCTATCCATCTCCCTTTATTTTGTCTGTCTTCTGCTTCTATTTTGTGTGAAATTTCAGGAGATGAATCCCATTTTCTATTAATTCAATGGCTGTCATCTTGCATTGCATCATGTAACCCAGATCACAACAATGAAATCTAAGGGTTTAAATTAATAATATTGCAACACATCACTTTGTAAAGCATTGTACTCATCCATATCTAGCCAGACTCGGGTACCTTTCCTCCAGTCTGATGCCTTTCACTGGTAGCTATGGGTGGGATTACACCTGTGCAGTTGCAAACAATCTATAATTGGTAACCAAATACTCAGACTTCATGGTAGATAACATAACTTTAATAGGGTGTTGAGATTTAACGAGATGTTTTTGCTTAAAAATAAAATAGTTGGGAAAAGCTTCAGGGGATACAAGATCTCTGTTCTCTGAGTGGCATTTTCCACACCTACAAATATATGCTGACAGGTAACTGTATTGCATTACAATTGCCTTACATACAATGTCAGCTAAAGCTACATGGAAAGTCAGCATCTTGGAGCACCTATGCATCACGAAACAGCTGATAGATTTGGTTAACTATTAGAAGTTCAGATATAATTTCATTATAGCCACTAATTCACAAAAGGAAAAAAAAAAAAAAAAAAAGAAGCCAAGATTATGTGCGAGTAAATCATCAGAACCACTACAAATTCAGGGAGGAATGAAACATTATGCCTAAAGGAAAATAACACATGAGATCAAAAATACATCCTATCCAACATTTACTGTTGTTATTCAGGCACGTCTCCTATTATGTTTTGCCATGTAGAAACAAATCCACTAGTGGGAATCTACATTTTTAGTTTGTGAATGTTTCTGGAAGAAAAGATGAAAAAGAAATATGACCATAAGTTCTTCAGTGGCCAACCCAAACTACAAGAAAGAGATGTGCAGCTGGGAGTACCTACCTTTTCCTCCCCTTTCCTTAGAGCATACTTGAAGACGTAAGAATATTTATAAGACTTTACATACTGACAAACATATGAAGCGCTTGGTAGGCAGATAGGCACAGAATTACATGGGGTTCATTAGATAGCTGCTGATCGTCAAATAAGTTCCAGCCCAACCTGCTGAGTGTAAATGCAAATTTACCACCTTTGGAGCTGCCTCGTTGTACAGCTATTGATTTATGTTTGAATGGGAGTTCAAAAAAAAAGTTGTCTTTTGAAGCCCTCCTATCTGAGCATGGCTCCTTTGTCCAGGTGTCTTGGGGATCTCTTGCTGCAATTTTGATCTTTGTATTCCAAAAGCCTTAGAGAGTCAATTCAGGTAACTTAAAAGTGAGATATAATCAGAAAGGATTTGGAAATAAAGTCTTTGCCTTGTCACATTAATGCGGCCCTATCAAGTGGCAGTTTATCAAGAGGCAGCTCACAAGGTTTTAATGAGCATGCTGCCTGTTCTTGTACAATACTAATTAATCCCATTTTTTCACACTGGTGTGATTGCTTCATGAAACCCGCATTGTTTTATGCTCAGCAGCAAAGCGGGCTCTCACTGATTAAATCTCCTTCCCAGAGCTGGAGCCTGACAACTGAATTATACCTTGCTCAAAATAATAATGGGTATCAGCTAATAAATACGGTTTAACACACACAAAACTATGCAGCCAAAATCACACCACAAAATAGGAGTTTGACTTATAGGCACAGCAGTGTTTCATTAAACATCTGTATTATAATTCACTGGTTTTCCAACTGATGTAATAACTTAATTGATGAGAACAAAGACAAGCTTATTTATTCACCCAATTGCTTGCTTCTTGACTAACGTTTTTCCTTGGTGTTATTGTGGAAATAAATATGCAATATTCTTTTTATAGAAGTCTAATTTAGGCCCTTTTTTTCCCCTATTGAGAAGTCAACATCACAATCTGTTTCTGACAAGTTCTTGCTGCAGTGAAGCAGACCGCATTATGATAAGACAGCAGTGTGTTGTTTACCCTAATGTTCAGACATTCCAGCAAAGGTGAGAGAGGTGTGATGCTTCAGGCAGTTAATAATGAATAATTGTCTGCAAATTTACATTACAGGGTTCAAAAAAGCTTGTTTTCTCTCTTTTTCCCTTCCCCATTCTCCCGCATGATTTAAAGCTGCTTCCACCTCAGCCAGTGAAGGGATAACTGCAAAGTACTAATGAGAACTATAGCACTTTTCTCTGCAAGACCAAGTCAAATTAGCCACATCAGATACAAAATAATTTTTGGGAAATAAAAAAAAGGCGGTGGGTTTTTTTTTCCCAATTGACAAACATAAGAAGAGATGTTTTACTCCTTTTTTACAATGCATTGGTTGCATGTTGCAGAATAAGATGGGCAGAACTAAATGTCTTGTTTTGCTTAAGAACCTCTGAAGAAAGCTACTCTCCCACTTAGACAGGATTTCCTTCAGAAAGCGCTCCCCACAGCCGATAAAACAGAAAAGCAATCATTAACCTTGGATTTAATATAGATTTATATATGTAGCTTTGATTGTCCTAGGAGAAACTGTTTATTATTTATCTCTCATTTGTAATAGTGCCAGGAATATGAGAAATTTTACAGCTGGATCTAAAGAAATAAAGGGGTGGGGTTATCAAGGGAGAAATGAGTCCTACCTCCATCCCCTCCAGTACCAGTAACGATTTTGCAGCTGAATTTAAGAGAGAAAAGGAGTGGAATTTTCAGAAATACGTAGTATTTTTCCCTAACATCACCCTTCTGAAATATTTACAGTCTAAAGAGTCCCTGGCAAGAGTTAGGCCAACAGAACAAACACTTTCAGAATAAAAATATTTTTCATTAATTGCTGTCATATAAGTTTTTGCACTGGGATTTTTTGCTGTTAAGAAGGTTGGTCCAACTAGGGTTTCTATAGATTCAAGAATTACTCTGAATCCTTACAAAAAGATGACTCGAACAACAAATTGGGAGGAGTGCGTTCAATTAGAAAGGATAGATGAGAAGGTGGTATCAGAGTAAGTTTGGAATAAGATAAAAATAGCAAGTTTTAAGTTGTGCTGCTTTTTCATAGAATTACCAAAACAAGGACAAAGATAGCTTAGAAAATATGAGAAAAAAAAAAAAAAATCCCTTTCTTTTCAATTATTCCAATTTCATTCCAGTTGTCATGATATCATAATTTAGCTAGGTCTCTCCAGTCCCCATTCAAATGTTCAGCTGATGCAAACTGCAGCCATCCCTGAGGATTGCCCTCACGCATACAGTCTTCCAGACCTTTCCCTGCACACCAGATCAGCATTTTCACGTTATTCACCATGGCATGAAGCGGGCACAGTGACTGCCGATGGTTCCACCCAGATCAGGCGTCCTCACCTCTCTCTTCCAACCATGGCACTACCTTACTATTTCACCAGGCATGGTTTTTCACCATGGAATATGCTATCGCTTACACTTCTGCTAGAAGAAGGGGAAGGGACGCAGAGGCTAACAATGCAGATCGGTTCTCCCCCCAGTTCATAGCCAGTTTGCAGGGCAGAAGTTCCTGGAGAATCAGGCACTGTATCTATCCTCACAAATGTCGTAATTCTATGCCAGATCAAGCTATAATTAGATCATGACCTATGTCTAATATTAGAACTCAATTCGTAGAATTGATGTGCCATATGAAATAAAAATAAAGAGAATAATTAATTTATATTAGAAAAAATAATATTAACTACCCGCAACAATGACTTCTCCACATGCAAGTGACGTATGTACTGGCATAAAAATGCCCAAACAACTTATACTTTTATATAAAAAAAATACATGAAGGATACTTTTGGGGCCCAGATTCAAACTATTTTTAAAAATCTGCCTGTAAGAGCAGAAGGATTTGAGCCTATTCCTAAATAAAATAGCTACGACATTATTTTCTAATAATTTTGTTCAGAAAAAAAAACCCTTTCCCTTCTTCTAGAGAATCTAATTATTCAGTGACAGCAGTTGGCTGACTTGGGCACAACACAACATGTCAATTTTCAGTTGCTTACACTGTATCACAGAAACTGTTAGAAATTGTTTTGAAATCTGGCATACTTTTCAGTCATCCTAATTCCTCCAAGTGAGCCAAACCTGATTACATTTGGCTCACCCACAAAAGATCTGCAAGATGGGGAGCAGAACGAGTAGGAAAGAGAATCAAAAATCAACAAGATTTCCTCCCCCTGCCTTCAGCTACGTCTCCCTGTACCAGTAATCTCCTATACTACCTGCAAACATATGGATTTTCATTTTCTAAACTCACCTAAAATTCTCAATTTTTTTTAACTTTTGGATTTTTTTATATGGCATCTACAGGAGGAGATTATAATCTGTCCGTGCAGCAATAAAACCCCTACTTCAGGGCATAGTTCACAAATATATACTCATTAACTCTCTTGAAATTTATGTCTGAAACCACGCTTCCCCATGCTAATGTATGCTGGTCTCAGCTACAGCGTGAGACTAATCACAGCAAAAACATCCTCACCAAATTTGTTATATATAGGATATTTTTGGAATAGCCAGCTTTGGAACGTGGTAAAGGCATGATGCAAGTAGGTAAAAAAATTTCCAAGTCTGAAAATTAATTCAGATGCCACAGTGAAATTATGCTGAATGACATCAGATGAGCACCTGGCTCTTTATATGGGAACTACTCTTCTTTTGCAACATATTGCCACCCCATCAGTAGCGTTCGCTAAAAGGCCTGTTGATTTAAACTCTTTGATACCAAATTAATTTGATGGCTTTCCTTTTGGATTTAAGTAGAAGACATTTACGTTTATTACAAAATACTTGTACTTTTCCAGCTGCCAAAAATATAGCTCTGGAAGTGTAGAAGCACAGACCAAATCTCCTCTTTCCAATATGAAGTAAAAAAAGCTTACTTATCTTTAACACAAGGAAATTTAATTCAGTCTCTTTATGCTGTAACTAGAGGGATTTAAGATTTGTGGGTTTTTTTGTTTTTTTTTTTTTTAGGATTCTTTGTCTGATAGACCAATGGAAAAACATGTGAAGGCCATTATTCAAATGTTTGTGGACCCTTTTAGCTAATGGATTCAAATCTATAATTCTGTACTTGTCAACAAGATAATTCTTCAATCATATTAAGGCTGCATAACTCAGTTCAGTCCAAATCTTCTAGAGCACTACTCTGCAAAGCAAATAGCGTTTCCCTGGGGGGGAAATGTGTACTCAGGGTATCTAAGTCTCAGGTCCTCTCAATATTTTCTTTGGTTTTTTTTCTTTTTTTTTTTTTTTAATAGAGACAGATTTCTTGTAGGTGTGGCCCCATTTACATAAAACCCAGCCCCCTCTATACACACACACACACACTAAGATATTCAAAATAGCATCATTTTGGGGCAATCATCTGTTGTTCTCCAAGATAATACCAGACTTTTTTTGCACTAGGTTTTCAGAGAAAAGGCTGTCCCTTATCGTAAGTAGCTTATAAGGTAAATAGTTTAAAAGTTTAATTATATTTATGTCTCTACAAAAGTTTGCCTCTCCCTTCCCACGTTACTTTATTACATTAGAAAATGAACTAATCAGAAAAGTTTTGCACACATGAAATTGAAATTTAAAAATGAACATTTTAAAGAAGTTTCATAATTGTGCTTCTGTTTGAATGCTAATGACAGCCAGCCAGCCAGCCTGAAGAAATGATTAGCTATGTTTTAGATGCCTATGGCATGGCAAGTCCTGCACAAGGTCTATAACCCAACAAGCCCCTTAAATACAGCATTAATTTGGACAGATGTTTCAGTTCCCACTTGAATTCTAATGCAACTTACAACATGTGTATCAAGAATAATAGACATGTCTTTTAAATAAGATAATAAGCAATAAAAGTTTTAGCAGCAATTTACTTGACTACTTTCATTTTCACCTCTGAAGGGAATGCTAGAAACAATTGAGAGAACATGCCCATCACTAAGAAGGTTTAGATAATAGCGCTCATCCAGGACATTTTAAAAAGCATTACCCACCATGGAAAGCAGCATCTAGGCATTTAAAACTCAATACCAAAAACACCTCCAAACTTTCCGCATTGTCTTTTAATATGTCATTTCTATGGTCCTCAGTACTAGAATTCTTCAGACAGAAATCAAACTATGCTAATTAGATCAGGTGTTTCTACTAGAAATACATAATTATTATTCTAGTATATAACACCTACAAAGTTGTTGTGTGCTTTGCCTTTTTTTTTAATTGTTTGTGCTGGCATAAAGAACGTTCTTATTCTATTTACATTATGCACTTCAAGCACTTATTAAAATAAACTCAACAAACCCCACAGAATTAAATGGCACGTGATGTAAAGCTGGATTTAGCATACTATTTGGGCATTCTAATGCAACCCAGGTGTGCAACATAAGCAAATGAATGCTATTTATTTAAAATATTTTAAACAGTTGCAAAAGAGCAGATCATGAACTGCTGCCGGGCTGAGCCAAGCTCACCAACAGCTGGCCAGACGCAGTGTTGGTTCTAATACAACGCGATAATTTTTCTACTTAGGTCAAAATCCAGTGTTAAATATTTCTCTCTAGCAGCTATATGAAATAAGGCCAAAGGGCTGCAGGCAGGTGAGTTACTGTAACTTACTGAGTTACCGCTCACCTGCTGAGCCACAGCGACTTGTTGCTGCTCACCAGGCTTGTGAAGCTGGCTTGAACCGACTTCGTAACCTTGTAAATCCACTAGTCTTTCAGGAATCCTCCAGCCTTACAGGGTGATTTCCATGGTGCTTTATTTAAACAAAAAGTATGAAACCTTGGATTCTAGAGGTTGAAAGAGAAATAGGAGATGCAACTGTGCAAACCTTTTTGCACCAGAGCCCGACCTTTATTGGCAGGCATTTCACAAGGATTCCTAGAGCGGTTCTTAGTCCCTCTGTCCTCCCTAGAGGGTTTGAGCTATCCCTAACATCCTGAAACTAAAACACACTAGGTTTGATGACCCCTTCTTCATTTTCTGCCGTGTACTTCAGAATTAGAGGTGGCAGCAGCCCCTATTTTACCTGGAAAATGTTAGCATAAGTAGGAAGAGAGGAAAGACAAAAAAATCTCCTTAATACAGGTTGATATGTGACTTTGCATAGCACTTTGAATGTTATTAAGTGTTTGAATTTCTTCCTGTGTCTTTTTAGCCTAGATGACTGTCTTTCTCTTTCACTGACAGCCTCTGCAGGACCAAATTGACAGCTCTTTAAAGCAGTCTGACAAAAAGCAGCATTAATTAAGTCATTGCCGGACTCTAATTGTGTTAAGAAGTAAAAATCTAATATGAGAAAAGGTTAGTGAGTCCTCTCTTGTGTCAGATTTTCTACTCTCTATGAATATTAATGTCCTTAATGAAGACAATCTTTGCCTCATCAAGCCGTTGTTCTGCATTCAGGTGCCAAATCCCTGCACCATTGATTTGTTTTTAAAGAACAAATATGTCAGGGGAGAGTGACTGTCCTGTTTCTTATCAACATCATAGAGAATGCTTTTGTATTCCTAGAAAGAGTTTATAGATTTTGTGTGGCATGTACAAGCAGTGTCTGTGATGGCAGAGGAGCGGCGGGGAGGGGAATGATGTCGAGGTGAGGTAAACTAGTTTAAGTAATTTAATAGAAGTGTTACATTTTATCATGTTAGCTTTTTTGTGTGTGTTAGCAATATCCATATATTAACGAGGTTATGATCAGCAGTTTTAATGATAAAATATGAATTATCTCTCCAGAAAGAATCCTGCAGTTTAAGCACTGAAATGAAGGAGCTCGGTGATAAGACGCTGATCATCTCTTGCTGATTATCCCTCCCCTCCTCCTCCCGATCGAGCAGATAATGATGATGGTGCTGATGAATGATGATCCTTTTTAAATAGGTTGAAGGCCCTTAGGAGTCTAACACTGGTGAGCAACGTTTCGTGCACTTCTCCATCTTCCTTGCTCAGCCCCCACGTCTCCCATCACCTCACTTACTACCATCCTCAAAGCCTGTATCAGTCGTGAAATATTTTTGCATTCGTTACTACAGTATCGCTCATACTTTTGGTTAGAAATTGTTGCCTCTACTCCAAAGAACACATGATGGGTCTCTGGCACCCAGTTAAAGCTCAGCACACTGCACTGAGAGGCAGAACTATTCTCCCGATAGTGCTGGAAACCAAATCAAGTGAGAATCCTACTGAGGGCATTAGAAGGTATGTGAATTTCTGTAGAGGGTATTTAAAACATTCACACCCCTTCTGAGAGTCAGGAGGTAATTAATATGCTATTTTCCAAGCAGAAACCCTTGCAACAGCTCAGTTTTAAAGGAAATTCTAGTATGTGTTTTGCTACAGAAAAGTAACGAAAAATCTGAGTGTTTCTTTTTAAAGAAAATCTCAGCATATGTTGCACTGACAGAACAACATGAGAATTTTTCTAGACAAAATTAAACATTTTAAGTTTTTGTTTGAGATGGATTATGTCTGCCAGTTAAGATGGATACAATAAACGTTCAGTGATGATAGCACCAACAGTTCCAGAGTGATTTATACAGCAACATAAGTGGAGAAAGTTTCTGACCTGACATACGAGAAAGTACAAGCTCAGAGCTGAGAAGCCTCTATTCTGATGAGAGTCGGACAACATGAACAAGCCTCACTGCCACCAAATAAGATGCATTAATTTTGTGCATAAGGATCCTCAACACTGATTACAGCTCAGTGCACTCCAGACAGTGGGCACTGACTCACCTTCTGCCAGTACATCTTATTTCTGACTCTAGAGCGGGATCTCTAGGTGATCATCTACACGATGGTCATCCTTCACTTGGTCAAGCTAGAGCTGTGCAGCTGGTTACCCTAGAACAGGGTGCCTGAAAAAGGTACCAAAATTCAGCCATGATCCAGCTGCAATCACTAAATTTGAATGGAAGGAAAAACGGTTGGCTTCTGAACGTCAGACTGGTTGTCAAGAAAAGTTCAACATTTTTAAAAGTTGGCTGGAGCACAAGACCTGAACTGCTGTGTTACAGCAGCATTCCCTGCAGAGGGGAGGAATGTGTTACTCTTTGGCAATAGTCAGTCTTTGGATTTCTCGCTGCCTTATTCCACATCTGACCAGGCTTGCAGGCACCAGCACACACCTTTTTTTTTTTATTTTTTTATTTTTTAAGCACCTACAGCTTTTGTAAATGGCCTGCTCTTGCTGCTTCAGTGTGTGCCACCACCTCTTTCTCTCTACCCAAAAGATTTTCTTACAATCCAAGTCAGTGGTTTTATTTCCTCAGCTGCAAGTCAGTTCTTTGGCCTGCTTCCCCTGGATACTTTCCTCTCCTTAAAACTAATTTCTAATCCACGCGATATTATAAGATGTAGGACAGTACTTCAAACTAATACATGACTTATATGTTCTTTGCACAAATGGTTCCAAAAATAATAATTCTGAAAATTCAGGTGAAAAATAGATTAAAATTAGGATCTTTTAGAGAAGCAAAATTGTGATCTCAAGTATTTATTTTTTTAATAGAAGGTGGAAGGCACGACCCTTCAACGTAAGGTTTGAAAAGCCATTTATTAATCTAGCATTGTCCACCAGATCCTTAGTATTTAACTTTGTTATTTATATATTTAAGAAAAGAAGAAACTTTTGAAATACTTATGTGACATTAGAGATTCATTCAGAAACAGGCCACATTTGATAGGCTAGTGGCACAGCAATCCACTTCGGGAAAAAACCCTCCTGAGGATATTTTGAGAAGATTTGATATAGCAAAATAAAGCCTTACTACAAAACCTTTTCTTGATGAAAAAAAAATATCTTTGTTTTAGTAGTGATTGGCAGTACAGCATACAGAGATGATGAAGGTTGGGGTTGTTTTTTCTTTAAGTAAACAGTGTCTGTCCTTATCCCCCGGACAAGGGAAAAGGAACTAAATGCCATATTCTCACCTTGTGGGGGAAATCAACCCTGCTGTGCTCCCACTGGATTAATGTGAAATTACCACCTGGCCCCACAAGCAGTTGAAGTTACAGGACTGAAAACAAGTCTCTAGCACTTATTTGTACAAACTAACTTGCATCAAATTTGCTAGAAGTGTTTGCATAACTGGATAACTGAGATGGCACAGGATGAGGTTTCCAAAGGCAAGAGATAGCTGCAGTGAGTCCCCCCTGAAGCAGGCGATGCTGCAGCAGTGGCGCAGACATGGGAGAGAGCTCAAGAAGGACAAAGATAGCTCCAAATGCAAGGGGAAAACATTTTCCATGAGTTAGAAGGGATTGTCTGGAGCTTGATTCAGCAGATGAGGCTGTGGAACGTTGCTTTATGGGGAACCGGACAGATACTGGATTATTTCAGCTTTTACGCAGCTTGTTTTAACTTTTGAGCAAGATTGTCACCCCTGCTTGCAGAATGCCCTTCTGATGACCTCCCTGGAGGTATGCCCACTACTCTGGATTATCTGAAGTTGTACAAGTTATATGAAGCCAGCTTCCCTCAACCTAAATTCAGATTGTCTCCTATGTAGTAAGAGGAATTACACTAGATTTATGCCGTCAGTGACTTACCCTGCAATTCAGAATCCAGGTGAGGGAGTTATAAATACCGTACTGCAACATATGAGTTTCTGACATACCATGTGGGAATTGTGTTTTCCAAACTCATTTTCCTCTCAAATTTCCTTTTCCTCATTTTATTTTATTTTTACTGGTCCGTCTTCACTTATTAACCTAAAAGAGTCTTCTCTTGGGATAACCTTCCCTAATTCAGCTTTCCTATTGTCCAGCCGACCCACTTGTAAAGCAGATGGACAGTACAGAGGACATTTAGAGGAAACCATACAGTGGCTTGTGTACCCGACAGGTCAGTTTTTAAATTACACATTAAAATAATTAATCATAATTCTAATTGTTACAAACCTCTTTCTGCACTTACTTTTTCTTCCTCCAGCTGTAACTCCCTTTAGAAAGACAAAGACTGTTGTCTCACCAGGTCTATAGTCTTCGACCCATACTTCATACTCATGCCCCTATATTTGATCACTTCCACCTCTGCCAGCACAGCTGGAAGTCGGTGTTGCTAAAAACACCTGACATTATATATAAACACATTATTTTAAATGGTGTGAACGTTAAATATAATTACTTTCTGTCAATCAAAACTTACACACAAGTAAAATTCCAGGCTGTCTCCTGTTTGTCTTAAAAATTCTGGAAGAGTCAAAGCAGCCAAAAATAGTCAGTTCGGCACTAAGCATCTTTCTCAGGGCACTGCCATGCATTTTGGCGATTCTTAACCAAAATGCCAAACATCTAAGAGAGGTGTACCTCTCTGCATTTATCCCGTCCATGTAGAAAACTGTAGAAGACAAGGAGAATACTGGCCAAGCTACAGAGACCTGTCTCCTCCCTGTGCAGTGAAATTTGTAGCCAAAGTTTTACCGTATTAAGAAACTTTCAAGAACACCTGCCCAACTGTGGTTTAAGGGTGTCTGCCCTACTTTCTTTGTTCTCTGAATGCTAACTCCCCTTTGCACGCAGTGTGAGCCAAGCACATATCTGATATTTGGTGGTGTATTCTACCGAGTTCCAGCTATAGGCAGTCTGGCAGATTAAGTTCAAGCTTTGTGAACAGAAGAGAGATAATTCAGAGGCTTCTTATTACTTCTGATCTCTGAGCTGTGCAGGGATCACAGCTCCCGGATTGCATCTGTTCCCAAAATTTTCAAAACAAAACCAGCTTCTCTGCACAATCTATTTTCTTACTATTATGTAGCAAGACATTCAAGAATCATTTAAAAAAATATGTCCTAGAAGAACACAACAACCTCCAAGTGATTAAAATAACCCCTGATAAGTTGAAAATCACATGATTTTGACAATATATATTTCTCTGCAAGAATATATGTACACAAATGGTGGCCCTCAGTTAAGAATTACAAAGGAAACCATATGGACTGGTGACAAGTTTAAAATATGGACTTTTTTTGCAGATGCAACACAGTTCATTCTGCAGCTGAACTGAGGTAGAAGGTGGATTTGCATGTACCGATCTAATTATGACCTTGAAAGATCACTGAAAGACTAACATTCACAATTTCCTTCCCCACCAGCAAAGCTCAAGTGTTCTTTTATCAATGCATGAGCTTTATGATTTATTTTTTGAGGTTACAACCTGCTACAATGCCAGAGCTATTTCCGTGGATTTTAAAAAAATATTTTTAAGGGTGACATACTTGTATGAGAGCTTTGTACAAACACACAGGACTGAGTGCCCTTAATCCAACTCCTGTATCTGGGTAGGAAACTGTATATGCTTCCTCCTTTCCACCATGTAAGTATGCTTCACGTCTGTCCCAGAGAGACTACTTCTACGGGTAAAAGGATATAGTAGTAATTCCAACTATAAATAGGGTTCGAGACATGAGACGAAAGAAATTAAGAGGTGTATAAATGAACCTTGCTATAACACTGACCTGGATCCTTCTCTCTAATTAATTTAATTGAGCATTTTGGTTTACTTAGCACTTTTCATCCATAGATCTAAAAGCACTTTATAAAGAAATGTAAATGTCAATATCCTCATTTTACAGATGAGGATAAAAGGGCACAGGGAACTTTTATGAATCGCCCCAGGTCAGCAAGTAGGTAGCAAGTAGTACCAGGAATAGTAACCAGTTCGCTTACTCTGTCTGCTGTGCCTTCCCATCCATCAGGAACTGTGAATTCCAGGTCACTTAAAACGCCACGGAAAATCCTCTACAAAACCGAGAGCTACCCCTTTTACATATAGAGGTGCAAGCATCCCATCTGTATAACTCAATGTTAAAATAAACCTTAGTAAAAAGAGCTGCACAAAATGCCACAGTTTGTACTTAAAAACAAACACACACACACCCAAAAAACCCCAAAACCAAACACAACAAAAACCCCACAACATTTTATTCAGATAATATTACGCTAAAAATACATTTCACAATTTTTCCGCTCCAGAAAAAGTTACGTTTTGCCACATGCACATAAAATTATTTTTCAGGCAGCTGAACTAGCTACACCCAGGGTGTAGCAATTCAAAGAAACCTGATTTTATCTCCCTGAAAGCAGACAGTCTCAGTTTTAACTTCTTTTCTGCCACGGCAAAAACATTAGGAGGTCACCAAATAGGGAGAAATGCTAGAAAATCTTCTGAAACATGGGGTCATGATCAGTAGAGTTGTTAAATCTCAGAGCATCTGTCTGGGCGGTGTTTAAGGGAGCCACTGAACTACCCTGTTTCAAGAGTTAGCACTTATTCCTTGTTTTTCACAGAATATGCCGGAGTACTTCTGGACTATTTGAGGTTCACTTAAAATGCTTTACCAAGTTTCTCCGTGCTCTGCTTTATGGTGGCATGCAATGACAACCAATGATTTTCAAAAATCTCGATAGGCTGTTTTAGCTACAAAGATAGATAAAGGATAATATGATAAGAAACAGAGCTTAATCTATCATACTGAGAGTCTCAGCCACAGGATAAAGTGAATCTGAATTGATTCATCTGCAAACCCACAGCTGAGAGGCCAGTTTACAGAGAACTCATGTTACTCCTGCAATGGCAAACTGCATCTGATCATATTGCAGTGCAGATTCATGGGCTGAACCATCAACAACAGCTACGTCGTTAAGTCAAAGTCTGCATATCCCATTGCTGCCTTCGACACCAAGACTTCATCTGAAAGACTAGAGACATTAAGAGTACTTGAGACATTCCATCAGTATTTTATGTCACCCAAGGCTGGAGAAAAGCAGCAAAAGAAATTGGGATCTGGAGAAACAATCACTTTTTATATAAACGTAGCACCACAATTGGAAATCGAGCTGGACTTTCTGATACTAACAGCATTCACACACCATTTCCTTAGGAAGGACTCGCTCTTCAGCTGTGAGCAAGATAAAGGTTGTTTTACTAATCAGTAGCTTATAGCAATTTCCTTTCCTTCCTGAAAGAGAAAACTTGATGACCAGCTACCCTAAAGCATTTGGCTTTTGAATCTGAAGTCTTAAAGGGCAGATTTTGCCATTCTTTCGCTGAGCTCCCTGTGAATAATACCTCTGTGATATTTCAAGACTTCAGTATAGTGCATGACTCATGAATTCTGTAGTAAATAGGCCAGACTTGCAGCTCCAGGTATTTTTAACCTCCTAGCAGAAAAAGGGAATATTTAGGATAAGAAACGAACATGAATTTAACAATAAAAATAGAAAGACCACTCGGTATACAGCACTTGGGTAACCCTCTGGGACAGAACTATACAGATTACCATATGTTCTTTTCCAAGCAATATAAAAAAAAAGAAAAAGAAAAAGAAAAAGAAAAAATATGCTTTATGAAATTCTTTACAGTGTGATAGCACTGATGCAAAGCTGTAGCTAAAATAAATATGATACCTTCCTTGTGGTACTCTAAGGCACTGGTGACCTATCAATTTCTCAATCTGAGCAAAAAGAGAGCTAAAAGATGACAGGCCTTTCCCAGCAGAATGGTTGATATACAGCAAACAGCTACAGAGCTGTCCCTGATTATTAGTTGTGACTAATACAAAGTAAGCAGATGCTGAGAGCGCCTGGGGCTAGCTTTGAAACCGGGAGGTCCCTTCTTACCCTCCTTCCAGTGCGTGTGCTGGATCAGATGGTGCCCACCTGCAAGAGGGTGATCTGATGCCCAGGGGTGGTCTTCACCACCCTTATTTCTCTGCTCTAACATGCAGCAAAGCAAATCAGTCCGCCTGAATGCAATTGTCATTCCTGTGTGCCCCCTCTGTGGGGACCTCTGGTGAGACCAGGGTCTGAGCTGAGGCGTGCAAAACCCCATGCAAAGCCTGGAGAGCAAAAGCTCTGCCTTTATCAGGCTTGAGCAGGGAGCGGCAAGCCAGGCTCAAGCTGGCAGGGGACAAGGAGGCAATAAGGAGGCAAAACTCCTCCCCACAGGCACATGGGACTGGCTTCCACATTGGGTGTTTTCGCTTGTACTTTCAAGCTAAAATTTTCAGATGTCTCTCAGATTCGAGTGCTTAACTCCCATTGAATTTGCTATGCTTTGGGCAACCACCTCCCTCAGGCTTTTTCAAAAATCCCATCCGTAGTCATTTTGCTGTCCTTGTTCTCATTAATTAGCACGATGCTCCTGTGTGTGACTTTACTACACTGCAGAGGATTCTCCTGAATATGTGCAGGGTGGTGGCGAGGGGAGTTATCTTATTGAAATTTGATTCAAAAGAAGGAAAAAGAAAAACATTTCTATTCACATTAGGTTTTGTAAAACCATTTAGTGTTATGAAAAGCCTAACGTTTAAGCCTAAACTAAGTAGACAGTGATCCTTTAAGTCCCTGTCTTCCAGTACATTTCACCATTCTATTTTTTCAAGGAAAGTTAGGTTTGTTATTCTTTCACCTTCCAAAGTCCTTGGCGAGTTATTTCTAGAAAATATTTAAATCTGTATTTTTGTCGGCAAAGATGTCTATAGAAATTTCCTCAAACTCTGGCATGTATTTACCCACTTCTCAGAAATTCTTCTTCCATTTTCTATTAATGTTATTTCACTGGGATCAGTCTCTGTTGAGAAATTTAGTTTAAGCTGCCTAGCAGTCTTAAAAGCGGAAGATCTATTAATTTAATCATTTATATGAATCATGTCTAAATGATCTCAGCAGAGAAAATGTGTTAGCCATTTAAATCCCATCATTACATATTATATAATAATTACCACTAATTCTAGTTTGGATGGGCCACAATATTGCTTTACATACCTAATATATTCAGAACATCTACCTTACCAAGCTCAGTCTTTTTGTGACCTTTGAGTTTATGCTTGTCTCTTGATTATGAACATAGGACAGGCTCTCCAAGAAATTAGGTATGCAAAACACATACACAGCACCACATCTATTTGGCATACACAACTACCACTTCCTTTTTTTTTTAATATCTCAAGTTCTTTTTGTCTCTGGAAGATATCAAGCATGCTATTGATACTGTTGTAATCAAAAAAATATTTATTTTTTAAGTATTCTCAGTATACTCAGTGCTGTATATGACACTAATTCACACTGTACCAAGCTGAGCCTACAGTGTAAGATGGGGTTATTCACAGGAGACTACAGGGTGTAACTTCTACTGAATTTCCAAATCCCTTACTCTGAAAGGGCTGCTTAAACATTATGTGTGCAAGCAGACATCTGTACATTTATGAACTGTATGCACATTTTTGTCTACAGCTCAGACTGATAGAATTTGCGTGGATTTTTTCCAATAAAAAAGGGAAAATATTAATTAGCCATAAGAGAGCTCTGCACAGGTCTGAGCGAAGGTTTCACTATATACTGTTACAGAGCACTCATGCATGCAAGGCCCAGCAAGGGAATAAAAACTATACAGCAATGAATGAACAAGCTACCAAATTGCTTCTCTGCTGGGCAGCCTGAGTAAAGGCCATCAACACGCAGTTCCTCACCGACAGCCAATACATTTCCACATGAACACGGCAATCCAGCATTACTCAGCAAGCCAGAAAATGGGTCCAAACACTTTCCACGCACCGCTGATGTGAGGTGGAGCTGCTAGAAGCAGGTGCCTAGCCTCAGAGTCAGAGCTCCACAACTCGGGTCACACCGGTGCTTGAAATGCAGGGTTTCCAGCAGAAGCGCACAGCTCTGTGTGCTCACCGGGAGCCCACTGCTCCCATGCTGCTTACAGATGTGGGTACCTGCCTTTGCCCTTGAGAAGGGCTGAGCTGTGTCTCTGCCATGGTGGAACACCACAAATAGCTTCATCCAGCGTGGACATTCTGTTTCTTTTTTTTTTTTTTTTTTTAAAAAAAAAACCTACAACATTATTTAATCTTTTCAACCAGCTCTGCACACATCTGCCAGCAGCCTCTCCTGTACTCTATCAAAATTGCAACACAAGATACACCCCTGATTAATTACAGAAGAGTGAAACTTCCAACTCTTGTATCCCAAGGGTCAAATTTATCCCTGGTGTAAAGCCAGAACTCAGTAGCAAGACAGATTTGGCCCTAGGTGGCTTTTTCCCCCCCCTCAACTCACTTATTACACCATCCCTTCTATAGCTCTCGAATTGAGCCCCTTGTGTTCTGTTTGTAACCATAATTAGTATTCATTTTGCAAGCTTAAAGTTCACCCTTGATACAGGACTGAGCCTAATGTTAATCACTGCGGTGTCTTACCGCCTTTGACTCTGATCTGTCAGGTTTGCATTACTTGTCCCACACCTAATTTTTTGCCCTTACCAGCCAACTAGCACCTCGACATCACACTGTGTCAGAATTAGAAACTTTTGACAGATCTGTAATCATCTAGTTCTCATCAGCTCTATGCATGTTAGTCACTTCATTTCCACATTCTAACAGTTAATATGCCTTAATTTCTCACACTTTGTGAATATTTAATTCCTCCCTTTTCAACATCATTTTTAGGTTGTGTGAATCATTTTCAAAGCCTTTGCTATTCTCCCTCCACTATCATCTGCATATTTTATGAAATGGCACAGTTGAATCTCTGAGGGCTCTTGATAAAAATGAAACTGGCAGGCTGCTCATTAGTTGTTTACCTGGAGCTGTGTGAATCCCCTAGAATGGTGGATTCCCATTTGGATTTGAATTAGGATATTCTGACACATAAGAATTGAAAACCTTTCCAAGCTAAGTATGATTCTCCCCCCTCCGCTTCTACCCCAATTAATAGCTTTTCTGGGAAGTTTGCATTCTTTTGACCAATCTGCTAGTGGTACAGTACCATGGACAAAAACATCTGAAACAACTGGATTGTTAAAACGTGAGAGACAGAGGCTGTAGCCAATTAGCAACTCTAATGAGGGGAAAAAGTGTCTTATCAAGAATGCACAGAGGGCAGCATGACTAAAATGTGAACTTTTCAGGCTTCCAGAGTCAAACCAAGTCACCAGGATTAGGGCTGGGGTTTATTTCAGCATGTATTTTCATGGGCAAAAAGTTACATTCATTGGAAATTATGTAAGTGAAGTTTTTTAAAAAATAAGTACTTCATAGTGACCGTACCTGGCGGGTCTCATACAGCTGTGTCACAGAAAGAACAGTTTTCACATTTTCCTTGATCTTATTTATTACACAATAAGGCCCTTTCATGTCTCACCGTTGAAATAAACTTAGGGGCCACGATCAATTTATGAGTTATGAAGCAGAACAAAGGACACCATTGTGTTTACCAGAAAATCATGGGTTATCAACAGAAGAATGCAATGAGTTATCTATTCCATCCATGACGCAGAACATTTTTCCCCTACTGCATCTATACTTTTCACATTCGGAGAACGTGCGTGCCATTTGCACATCTCCATGCAGTTCTCCATGACATGTCTACAATAAACCATACCTCTGCTTCAATAGTTTAAGTTTTTAGCATCCACAGATTTACATTTAGCTTGATTTATTTTTACGCCGATATCATGTTCTTACTTTTCATAGATCTTATTTAAAAGCAGCAATGCTATCTCTCTAGGCATCAAATTTTTTTATGAATTTTTTGGCCTCTGTTGACTTCATAAGTAAATAGGGAATTAGGACCATTATAAATAGGGGTAAAAGAAGCGTTCCAGCTGTAAAAGCTGCTTCTACACTGATACTTTGGTCATACAGGTGTTTTGGTGAAAGAAAAAGCAAAAGTGAGAAATAGAAGGCACTTGGTTTTGATAGGAAACATCTTTCTATTTTATCCTCGTGTCCCACCTAATACATTCTAGCTTAAGACATTTCTTAAAACTTTGTACACTAAAAATACAAATAACCAAGAGCAGATTTTGTAATTAAAACTCCGTTTCTGGCCATCTGATGTTACATATTTTATTCCCTGAAAACAAACAGCCAAAACCAATCAGGAGCTCACTTCTCTAGTCCCTAAAACTATCTCCTTAGTACCAATTGAGAGCACAGGTGACAATTTACTAGCATATCATATTATTTAATGCTAGCTCTCAATCTAATCATGTGTCTCATACAGTCGTGCTTCTTAAAATGCCAGCTAAGAAGCCTCTGAATATTTAAAAATCTAATAATGAAAAATGGTATTTTTATATAGCCTTGGCTAGAGCACAGGTGGATTTAAGTATGCTTTGTTTATTGTTAAGGTTCAGAAATTAGATCTCTACATTAAAAATAATTTTCTACAGTCTCATGAAGCTTGGTGGCATGTGCAGCTAGGTTTTAAATTCTTGGGTTAAACAGTATTGCATTCTTTTGATTTGTTATATATGCTTCAGATCTATTTTTTTTAATTGGACATGAACATGCCTATGAACTGAACTTAGTTTCCAAGGGTTTGCATAGACTTAACCAAGACATGGGGAAAATGGAGTTGTCACTACAACTCAAAACTATCAGATATTACAAATACTTAAAAATAACAATAGCATGCAACAGCACATAACTAAAAAAAATAAGCAGCAGGCTTGGTAGAGTGACATTTTTAACTCAGTTTTCAAAGATTCTTTCCCTACCCCCCCCCCCCCCCCCCCCCAAATATTTAACATTTATCACTTTCTGCACTTCAATATTTTTCTATCTTATTAAATATTGGTGGGATTCATGAATACTCCTACCAACCAGGAGCATACACACCATTTAGGTATAAGTGCATCATCCACTCTCAGTGCTGTCAGCCTTTGAACTTAAAGATCTCAGCCTACAATGTGGTTATGTTTCAAAAAGACATTCTCACTGTTACAACTGCACAGAAAAGAACAACTTTGTTAGCTGCTAGTATGGGTTAAATTAACTTGTGACTTCAGTCTTGCAATACTAGCCAGTGTAGTTACCTTAACACAAGGAACATGAATGAATTCACTTTTAGTAAAGTGTTGATACATATGAGGACACACTGTCTACAAATTGTTCTCTATTTGATGAAGATAATTATCATCTCTCTTACTACTACACCACTGCACGTTCTAGGCAAAGCAAAGGACTTATTTGGGAAATGGCAATTCAAAGTTGCCAGTGCAATTGCACATCGAGCCCATGACCTGTTCTTGCTCTCGATGGGAGCTGTCTGCATTGACCCCGCGCTGCTCATCTGTGCTGACCAGAGCACTGCGCGGAGCAAACAGATCTCCACCAACCCAGAGCCGTAACAATAAGATGAAATGCTGTTTTTCTAAGAAGGAGGTATCCCTCTGCGTGATGACTGTGTAATAGGTAATGCTCACAGGGAAGTCCGAGTGACATGGTAACAGAAAAACAGAACACAACAGGGGCTGCATGTGAAATTGGTGGTGGTGTAACAATACGTTACTCTGGGAACGAAGACAGGTCAGGGGATGGGAAATGCCAAACCATTTGATGCAAGCAACTGAAAGACTTGATGAGAAAGACAAACTCTGTCTGTAGAGATACTGCTCTGCTCTGATGTAGTTGTCAACTTTCTCTAATTTTTTTTTTTTTTTTTTTCCAAAAGAAAAGCTTTCCAGTTTGGCTTGGTACAACACAGAGGCACAGCTTATGCTTCTCTACTCTCCCTTCCCCTCCTCCTGCATGTTAAACAGACCAGAGACCTGACATTTTATGTTGTTTGTTTGAAATGATAAACTTAATCATGAGTGAAATGTTAGGAAGTGACAGCGCTGGCCACAGTAAGGTCATTTCTTGTTTCAGCCAAGTACAATACAGCTTTCCCCTTAATTGCATTGCCAGTCCTTGCCACAGGAGGACCCAGGCATTTGCAAGTGGGGAACTGAATCTGTCTTTGTGATAATTAAACCATGGACCTCTGTAAAGACTGCCAAATCTGCCATATGGTAGTTTTATGACCTAGACTACTGTTATCTCTTGAGAAAGCTAACATCCTAATCTCATTTTAGTTATCTGTGATCAGAACCCATATTTCTAGAGGGCAAAATGCAGGAGTACTGCTTGTTGCAAAGCATCCTAAAGTAATTAAATTTTTGTCAGTGGTTCACATTAATAAAGATGAAGAGAGAACTCATTATTGACATACTGGAATTAAAATAGAAGTCAAAAAGCTAAAACCAAATAACCTGTGGGTTACCTGTGCATAGATTGTAACATCTCACTGTGAAAAAGATTCCTGGGACTCTACTTTGGATAGATGAGCACTCTGATGAGTGATTAAAGCATTTGTTGCAGGAAGGTTGTGAAAAGGCCACTGAGTTTTTCCAATGCAAACACATTATTTTAAACACAAACACAAGAGGCTAGTGCTTTTGTGAGACTGTTACTGTTTATCATGGCCACACTGCTCTAAGAGCATCCTCACGAGCTGTCTGAGAGCTGGGCAAATATTTTACAGGAAGAGAAAGCCAGACTGTAAGGTGCCCCGTACAAAGAATGAGCGGATCAGAACTGGTGCTGAGTAATGCTGTATGCCTGGCCCTTTTAATACTTCTATTACTTCAACAAATTGACACTAATTTGTCTTCAGATCTTCAACGCATCCATCCGAGCACTTCCACTGTGGTACAGAAACACACTGCCCTTTAGAACTACCACACAAATACTTACCAGCTGCGGTCACCTTCTCCCCCATCTTTTGGGGCTGGATCATTTCATAACCAAGAGAATGCATCTGCTCCTTTCAGCAAGGTTACATCTTCAGAAGTGCATGGAAGGCGTAAGAAACAGGTGGCATATTTTTCATCTCACTGGTAGCCAGCAAATATACAGGCTATATATATACTTTAATGGCTAAGAGAGCCCTAAATATAGGTATCCTTAGTAAAACTTGAAATTGTTATTGGAAGACGATGCTTGTTAGATGTTTTGGGATGGGATATTCCTTTGAAAAGAAAGGCCTAATGGCTACTGAGGACTACACTAAGTTCTCCAAACCGATGACCTTCATCACATTTATCTGCTAGACAGACACTCTTATCAAGAAATTACATAGGTCTGTTTTTACAGAAATATTCTGGTTATACGATCTAGATAATGTAGCCTGCTATAAATCACCCTGGTTATCCCTTGGTATTTTGAAAACTGATGAGACTGCCGATTCCTTGCTTCTTACTTTGTATGCAAATGATAAATTATAGATGGGAAATAGGAAAAAGAAGGTTTTACTCATTTGCTGGATTGAAACAGACTGGATTAGTGAACGAGCAGTAGTACCCTTGGACTATTTATTATGACATTGCTTAGAAAAATTCAAACCCCAAAGCCTTCAAATCACTGGGGACATTGTTAGCCTTCTGCAGGAATTATTAAAATGTACAGAAATGTATGAGCATCACTTTATAATAATTAATCAGGGGCTGTTGATTAATAAAGCTCATTTTTTAGTCCCGATGATTCAGGGTATTATCCAAAGGACAGTGTCCTTGTCATATTGATTAAGAAACCACACTTTGCCGTGGAAGAAAGTGTAAGAACAGTCGCGCTTCTTCCTTCCCCCTTCCCCCCATATAAAATAAATATTGAATGAGAATATTAACTCGTTAACCTTGACAACAATTTGTAATTTTCATAAGGAGGAAAACTCGCGTATTCAGCAAATAAATTGCTGCAGGGATTTCAGGGAAACAAATTGGAGAGAATGAAGAATGCTGCCATATGAATTCTGTCGTTTTTATGGGCTGTGATGATAAATTTGTTTGGTTATGTCCCTCAATTAAGGCCACAAATACTGTAAAGCATCAGAAGCAAGTTAACTGGTAGAGCTGGTAAAAAGAAGTCTGGGTGACAATCTAAGGTCATTCAGGAAGGTAAGCTTTCTTCTTTTAGATCTAGCTCAGATCTAGAGCAAACATCTTAACAGAGTTACAGAGTGCATCTTCTGTACAGCACATTAATCCCCTTAAAGCCTTTGTTAAAAGATAACTCCATTTATTAGGTATTGCATGAGAAAATCTTTATGTGGAATTAACAGCACCAGTCACAGGTTTTACAGAGTTATCTAATTATTTGGAACTCAGTTTAACCAGGAATGCAGGTAAAATAAATAATTTGTAAGCTGTTTACCTCTGCAGCTGGTCAGCACTATTTGTTAACCCCCTATAAAAACGATAGGCTTTGAAACTCAGGCTAGATTACTGTTTTAATGATTACAGGAAAAATGGACACTCTTTGCTCCTTCATGTATTTCCAGCTGTAAAAACCTTATTTGTTCAGATCATTGACCAAGTCAGCAAGCCAGCAAAACACATCTAAGCGTGCGCCTAGTTTTAAGTTTGTTTTGCCTCAACTAACGGCAAGCAACACTACGCACACTTAAAATTGAGCGTATGCTTAACTGCTTTGTTGGATTACAGCCTAAATTATCTATTAATCCAATTGCATGGTTTCCTCTGATCACTGCCGCCTTGAAACTCTTACTGCACAATAGATTTAATATAAATGCATTATGTTTGTCAGGCATGCCACTAGATTTGCATGCTGTCCTTGTCTGCTTGGGCATATTATCATCCATAGGAGAATATTAAAGATTTAATATGAATTTTAAAAATTTAATTTTAGTGACTTTTTGAAGGATATGAATGAACTGTATCTTGTTTGGGAAAGTAAAAAAGAAAAATTAAATAAGTGTTTAATACTTTAAAGGTCCAGATAGGGAACATGAGGCAAATGAGAAAATGCACATGGAAACTAGCAGCCTGGGTACAGAAAGGCAAGACAACATGCATGGTACTTGGTATGCTGCTAGTTACTTTTACAGCAACAATAACTGGCGTCTGATTATATTTTGATTTTACTGTACTCATTCTGCCAGGACTCCAGGATAGAGAAACAGTCTCTATGTTATACATCGGAAGCTTAGGCATAGAGAAACCGGCTGCCAGGCTATTAAAGGTATGTAAGTGAATTCCCATTCATTTCAACACATGAATGCATATGAGGTGCCCAGATATTTCAGTGAAGGGGACCATTGAAATCACAGCACATTTGCTGCTACGTGGATTTGCCTTTCCAATCCGCACCTTTTGATGGCTGTCTTTCCTTGGTGCCCTCACGCATTTTAATGATACTAAGAATCATCTTAAGTACATGTGAAAAAAAAAAAAAAAAGCCTCACAAATCAGTCTTAACTCATTTGTCCACAATCTCACAGGACCCTGTGAAGGAACTGGTCGAAGTCCTACGCGTGATGCCACCCTCCTCCTTGCACCTGGCCAGCCCTGATCCTTCCAAGTGAAATCCTGGCCATCTTGCAGCAATGGTGGCAGTTTGACAGCTCGCAGCAACCAGAGCAAGTTTTCAGCCCTATTCAGCTACACATGCTGTGCTGCTTTAGCTGAAGTGCAGAACAAAAATTTGTGTAACCCTGATGTTATTAATACAAAGCGATGGGGTACATGCTCAGAGATGCAGTTATTCACTCATGATGCCTTATAGAGGATAATAGTAATGAAGACTTTTGCTAAGCATTTTTTGTTCTCAAAGTGCTAAAAGCAAAAATAAATAAATAAAAACAGGAAAATCCCTGCATTTCTATTAATGGTGGCACTGGAATATAATCATGCAGTACCTGCAGGATAAATCAAAAGATTAAATTAAGTTGGGATTTGAATCCCCACTAAACAAAGAATCAAACAGAGATTACGTTTTTCTGGACTCTAGTCTCAGAATAGCTTTCAAGGGCCTCCCTAACAAACATAATATCATTATTTGCTTTGACCACTGGTACGTTAAAGAAAATACAGGAGAGGGGGTGGAAGGGGGAGTAGGCAGGCAAGCAACAATATGGAGAGCAGTATGGGGCATGCTAATTTTTATTCATTGCCTGGCCTCCTGCCTGCTTCTCCTGAGCCTATTCAAGTCCTAGCCTTGGGTTCTGACTCTTGACCGATATCTGTCAGCATGTTCTGTATCCTGCCTTCTGCTGCTACTTTTGTTCAGCCTGATATTTTACCTTGCCTTTTGCAGGAGACTGATACCTGCTGTCCCTTCACCCGCATTGCCATCCCCTGAAGCTATTTGTTCCTTCTCCACAAAAGCACAATTGCCAAAACCCTCTATCTTTGGTGAGAGGTTGTTCAAATACAAGCAAGATTAAGATTAATCGCAGAATGATATTCTATTTAGAAGCATGAAAATCGCTGTACTGGCTCTGACCCACGGGCTGTACAGCCCTGGATGCCCCCCCTCCCCTGCCCCACCCCCCCCCGCCAGCAACCAAAGAAAGGTGAAAAGAAACACCAAAACTTACAAATAATTTACACCTCCCTGCCCACAAGATGTCACCCTGAATTTTAACAAAGGTAGATTTATCTTAAATATTAACATCTCTCCCTCCCCCTTGCCATATTCTGTTCATCAGAACCCACTACGTTAACTCCAGTATTCATGATTTATGCACAATCACAAAAATCCTGTTTGAATCTGGCTGCTCCTGACCTCAGTTGCATATTGGCAACGTATTCACCATTGAATTCTGGGCTGTATTTAGTCTGATTTTTCATAGTGCAGGATAAATATTTTCAGATCAGTCTGCACAGCCCAACCCAGTGTGACCAAAGGCTTTTTTAGTGATGCTCATCTCTCAAGTTTGAGAACGAGTATGTGGGAGACTCTTTAATATAGAGCCTTAAAGTGTGTTATCTGATAGGAGTGGCCTCAGATTTCACATTTCACAGTTTTTGGATGGTAAAAAAATCCCAGCATGAAAAAAAAAAAAAGGAATGAGAAGCATCTCTAAAGCTTCTTGAAAGTGGAAGTGACAACAGCCTTACAAGGGTGCATTTGCCAAATCTTTAGCCTTGGAAAATGATAGATTTGAATTTCTAAGGTTTAGTACGTACAGTTATTTTAAAATCTGATTCAGTTTGTTTAGACCCCAGACCTGCAACTCCATCTTGAGAGTATGCCGATGTGTACACAAAGCTTTGCTGCTCTTTTCATCCAGAAAGAAAACTGTTTCTGCTGGATTTTTTGCACCCGTTTTACATATTCCCTCAGCTCCGTCCCTGCACGGAGACCACAGACCCAATTGTGGGAAGGGAGCGTGTCAATGACCCATTATAAACCTGACATGACATTTATATGCACGTTTACCAGGGTTGCTCACACAAGCACAATAATTACACACAAAAATGAGGTTTGAAATTGCCCTTTCATGAAAATTCAAACCTTGATATTTAACTATTTAATAAGAACCTATCTTGCATCTGATTTGCAAATCAGATGTTTGTGTTAAAGGCTGGATTTTTCTGAGAGGAGGTCTGACACTGGTATGTGTTTTCTCTATTTTGAGTGCTCATTTATGGCGTATGCATATATGAATTGGGCTTTTTTGGTGAAAATATTTGTTGCACATCTGTATGTATGAGTGCGTGCACCAACTGCCAGATAACTAATCACCGGACACAAAACTGGCACAGGGACACATGTATAGGCTTGAATCTCAAAACTTCCTAAACACCTTAAATACAGGTCTCCCAAATCTGTCAGCAGGTAGTTACAAACAACTTTGGACCAGAACACTGCACCATCCTCTAACGGGCCCCTACCAAAGCAGTCCCAGCCCATTGCTACACATACATGTCTTTAGAAATAGACAATAACATTTTACCAAAGTTACGTGGTATATTGAACCCATATTCTATATGCAGTATTTTATTTTTTAAGTGTATTACTTTATGGTTAACTCAAAACTCAAACTTTCAAGGGAAGTTTCTTCCCGATTTTATTGGGACAGGGTTAAACACTGACTACCATGGGAGTTTTACCTATAGATTATTTTCTTTCTTGCTGCTTTTTCTCTAACTTAAGACAGCTGCTACTTTGGAAATTCTGACTGAAGTGTCCGAGAACAGCAGATAAGGAAATTTCTCTTCCTAATCTTTATACTATATCAACAACGCTCAGTGGTTCTGCGTCAGCTTGCAGCTTGAAGATCTCTGAGTACTTCATCAGGCACGAAGTCACAACACGCTGTATATCAGGCAGTTAATCACTGTACCTGCGGCACCAGTGGGAACACAGAAGCACAGAGCGTTCAACTGATTTGCCCAGAGCCACATGTCAAGTTTGTGGCAGAGCTTGGAAGTAGTACTGAGATCACCTGGCTCTCAGTCTTGAGCTTTAATAGCAAGACCATCTGTGCTCCCAGACACAATGACAATACAAATACCTAATCCTGCTGAAGAGTTTTAATGAGTTGTACACACATACAAATGTATGGCCAGATCAATGGAGAATGTCATACCTGTCGCATCATCATGCCCTGGGAGGGGGTGCAAATCTTGTAGACAAGTACTTGCCACTGATGAAAGAAGCCAGAACTCTAGCTCTGAGAACTAGGCATTTTAGGGGAAAAAAAAAAATATCCCCTTTTGCACTCCCAACCAGCCTATCCTTCCTTGTTTTAATCTGAGCATCAGAAGGGGGAAGCAGGGTGCTCAACCAAACTTCCTAGAAAGAGGGTATTTGGGCAGCAGCTGTGCTGAAGACTAAATTATTGAAGCAGAAACATTTTTGTCTCAACATTTACTACAAAAACGCCTTTGAAATTTCTGCCCTTTATAGAAAGTATTCTAATCTGATATCTAGTAGCAGATTTTGTTCATGCTAAGTACACTGTTGCTATGAAAACTCAACGGTTACCTTAACATTACTTCAGACTCCAAGTAAAAAATAAAGGCTGAGAAACACTGTAAAGAGATTATCATTATCGAAACCAAAACTAGATTTTTTTTTAATAGAAAAAGAAATAGTTTATTGCTGTTACATCTTCACCAACTTGCAGCTATCACGCAAGAAATGAAAAACATTGTTTGCTCACAGGAAGCCACAGTTTAAGATTTTTTTTCCAGTAAGTTTTCCTAAATATCCAGGCTAAGTTTCACTCCACTAATTCACCAAACCTTGTAAATATTTTGATCAGATTTGTAGGGCAATACACCATAAATGCACATGCTTAGAATGACTATTTTAATGACTAAACTAGAGCATCTTGAACGGCAGGATCTCAAAGATCCCTGCAGATCAGATTTCAAAGGCAGGAGCTGATTCGTTTCAGCTACTACCCATCTTCCCTGAAGATTAAATTTTTCTTTCAAAAGACTCTGTAGCAAAGTAGCAACTGGTCAAGATCTCAGGAGGCCTAAAATAAACAAAAAAATTAATCTCAAACTGTGAAGCATAGTCAGCATGTGCTAAATTCTCACCAGTCATCTCTAGCAATTCAAATCAGGCTCAGTTTTCATAGGAGGTTGTTTAAAAGGGCAGCTATATTGTATCCTGATTCTATGGCTGGTACTGACTTTAGTAAACAACAATTACCTTAAAAGAAGGTTGGCACAGTCGCACCCATTCTCCTGCCTTTTCTTCCCTGAGCTAGCATTACACTCAGTTCTGCTGCAGATTTTGTTAATAGTTTATAAGCAGTGATTACACATAGTCACTCAATAACCACAAATTGACCAACCTGAGTTGATACATCTCTGCAGAGGCTTCCCTGACTGCACAGTTTACAGAAATACACAGTTCAGTTTTAAGAGGAGAAAGAGGGTATAGTTTGATGTTGGTAGCCAGATTCAGGATCTTATAGCCTGACTATAGTCACAAAACCTAAATTTTCAAAGATTTACAAGTTTGTTTGGGTTTTTTTTTTTTTTTGGGGGGGGGGGGGGGGGGAGGGGAGGAAACGCCAAAGTGAGCTTAAAGGCTGTAACTAGTCATTACTTAAAAATATTGTAACATGCTAATAGCAATTTTTAATGTTAAGCATTGGTCAAGTGTATTAAAGGAAAGCCCCCTTTTTGCTGTATTATTTTAGCCTTCACTGGCTGCCTCATCCCACAGGCGAGAACTGAAATTCTGAGGCATGCAGTGACCCCCTCCATGATCACCAATGAGCTTGAGGAAGAGGGAACCCACAACCCTGGGAGTCCCCTGGAGCCCTCCTTGGAGCTACCGTCCCAGAACAGAGAGCGCTCCTCGGCAGGCAGCTGTAAACACAGGCAGCAGTCGCATAAGCGGTGTTAACACAGCCTGTACGCAACTGTGAAGTAGCACTACTGTGGTGGGGACAAGAAGTTAGCTAGCACAGCCTCTGCAGCAGTGCTGCCCTTGTTTGCTTTCCAGTTCATGTAGGAAAAACTCCCCCAGCCCCTCAGTTCTGCCAGCACTTTTTTAGACTGATCATTTCTGGGAGGTGGGCTTATGGTATCTTCTCTTTCATTCAAAACTGAGTAAATCACTCCTTTTGCAAATTGTAGCGTTCAGTAGTTTGCACCCCTACCTAGAACAGGTGCTCACCGCATACAAGGCATAACCAAGTGCATGTTTCGCTTGTGCACACTTGTCCTTTGTGGCTGTCCTGTGTTTTTAGAGGCAGATGACTGCATGTGCAGCAGCAAGCTGCTTCAATTTGACTACTGCACACCCAGCGCCATTCAACCCCAGCAAGGAGAATTAAACCCACTGGGTGTAGTTGGACTCAATCATTTTCAAGTCAACCAACCCATTCTAAAGCTCCCGCCTGTGCTTGACTGAGCCCACCTGGTGCTGGTGCAGAGCCCCGCTCCCCGCCACCCACCACAGCACCCAGCACAGCCAGTGCACGGAGAGAGCGCGGGGTGAGGGACCAAGTGTTCATCACAATGTGAGTGGGGACAAGGCCACGACAGCATTCCACACCACGGCAACCTTTCCCTGCACACCAAAGCAAAAGCTAGAGTATGAGCATGAATCCCACCAGCTTTTGTACAGGAGGAGGATTTCCCTGTCAGTTAATCCCCTCTTATTAACCATTCAGAATAAAAGCAGGAGTGAAAACCCTCAGCAAGTAATACTTGAGTCGACTGCCTTACGTAACTGGCCTACCTTCCACAGGAATTAAGGAAATGAACCATGATACTTTCTGAAGCAGCAGAATTTGTTTTGAAAAGGTACATGTATCACAAACCCAGAATCTGGAGAAAAGGGAAGGCAAAGCATCCATCCATCAGCATTCTCTCACAGGGGGAAAGGATCTTCACCGCTGTATTTCCGCAGAGGCGAGTTAAAATGCATAAAGCAAGCTTTCTGCCTCAGACAAATATCCACCGTTGGCTGCCATACCTACATAGAAAGGCCACTCCTGGACATTGCTGAGGCTTCCTCAGAGATGCTGAGCACCTCCTTGTGCAGCAGCTCAGCCCCTTACAGGAACAGGCTGTAAACAAGCACCATTTCTTTTTACAAGCACAGGAAAGAAGCTTATTTTGGAAACTAGCAAGCTCATACTCCCTGTGGTCATAAACAATTATTTTCCACAATACAATAAAGAGATACCAGGATTATTCTCCACGATTAAGCCATTGACAGGCTGGCATCCTTGCAACAAGCACCATGCCAGGATTTATTAGTAAATTGGGCCTACAGTTGAAGTTGTATTGGCTCAGAAATTTCTTCAAATAACTTAATAAAAATGTTTTGTGTGTCATGCATACAGGTACACATAGCAATAATTACCATAACATTATAAAACACAAAGGAAGAAAGAAGTGCAGTAATTTGCACTGATTATTAAGCAAAAATAGGAAACTTTAATTATTAAATTTTTGAAATCACTGAAAGGAGAAGATAGCATACCTTCCATGTGCAGACACTGAAATTAGATTAGCTTGACAAGCCCATTTCAGAAGGAACAGGAATTCTTCAGTGCATTTATTTAATAGACCTTGAACATGTTATGAAGCAACTCTTTATTACAGCATCCTAAAAATGTGAGTGAAAGGATTTTAAATCCCACATCTTGGTGCTGCTTTTGCATTAATACAAAACATTGAAAGAATCCGAAAAATGACAGCTTGCTATTCAAAGCACCCCTTAACAGGTTCAAGGAGAACAGAGTAAATGGGACTGACTGATATTCCTGTGTGACAAGTACGGTTCTTCGGGGGGGGGGGGGGAGAAAGAAAAAAAAAAGGCTTCCCTATACACACACCTTGTAGCAGCAAATCTTTTGCCATGCCACTATTGTGTCGACCCCCTAGGGGAAGTTTCTGTGCTCATCACATCTCTCCCATGACCAGACAATCCAGGGGCAGCTGTACACCCAAGTGTTAGCCATCTGGTCAAAAATATTCAAATGCACCCCCTCACATGTGTGCAGAAACCCCAGATGAAAGTCTGATCCCAAACATGCTGACATCAGTGGACATTCTCCTGATAACCTGCTTGGCTACGGTCAAGAAAACACTTGCCTGTACCAATGCTGGCTTGCATCAAAGCTCAGTTGCATCTGCTCCTGAGGATTCTTTAAAGACTTGAAGTTCTTTGAAGTAGCAGAGAAGTCTCCATGACTGCAAAGTCCCACTGCCATATTCTTAAAGGTCACGCTCCACTTTCACATGACTCATAAGCATACTTTCAGTAAGACAACAAAACAGGTAAAGTAGTAAGAAGTCTTGTGACATCCTATTAGGCCATTCCTTTCAAAGCTCACCTATTAAGGACACTTTCACTGAGAACTTGCAGAAGGGATGGCTTCGGCCAGCCACAGCAAAGCAGGTTTATAGCCGCTAAGCTTCACATAAAATACCATATAAATATATAACTCTGAAGACAAACATCTTGAAATCTGTTGTGTTTTAAAATGTCATCCGGGGTAAAAAGAAAAAATATCATAGTTTGATAAACCAACTTTGTACCTAACCAAATGAGTTCAATGAAGTATTAATGACTAGATGATGCAATCGCTGGGCATGAGTCAGCATCTGTGAACCTGAGGTTGCAGGTGTATCAACCTGAGCCTGACAATCATTTAAATAGAATTATTACATAGCCCTTCTAGAGGGATTCTAAACCAATTCATTGCCTCTTCTTCTCAAATCTTAAAGATTTTCATGATGCCACAGATGAAGTTATCAGCAAGAACCACTTTAACTGCACCTGCTTTGATTGCATCTTGTCTGAAAGTGAGCTCATGAGCTCCCTTCCCCAGTCACTGCACAGCTCACATCAGTGTCAGATTTCTAAAATGATAGTCTGATGAGGAGCCACCAAGAACACTTACATTGCTTCATGCAATGCTCCTGTTGAGTCAGTAACCCCTGCTGTGACAAATGTCTACTACTCACATGTTGACACATTGGACCTTTTTTCTATGAATCCCCTCCTTCATAAACACACCTCTCTTGAGAGCCTCCAAGATATACATCCTTTCCCAACAAGTCCCATTCTTACTAGATTTTGAGGGACCAAGAACTTTTTTTCATCCTTAAATCACCAAACATGCCACTCTGACCAGGGATAAAAGCCTTTAGCCTATCTGAAGCTGCTTGCATGTGCAGCAGTACAGGACATTAAAAAATAGCACTGCAGTATCTTCTAAACTCCATATAGAAGTCTGTGGAGCAAAGTTCTCAACTTGTATAGATCAGCTTTGTTCCAACAGCTTTATTCACTCGGATCTGACCTTTTGATTTTAAAGCAGTAATAGCAACTGTCTGCTCTTCAGAAATTCCTTTTCCCCAGGAAACTCACAATATACATTTTTAAAGTGGGAAAATAGTTTCATAGCATTTAATGCAAACACTAGCAGTTTTGTTGAAGGAAAGGGTGTCACAGAATAGCCACAACATGGAACGAAACCAGTTGTATTCTTACAAATGGTCTTGAAAAGAAGGGAACTGGAACAAGGTAAACCAGAAAGCTACAGTGATCCAGGTTTGAGCTGCCTAGGTCATGGACAAGGATTTTACCAGCAGGAATAGAAATGATAAATGAAACAGCGGGGGGAGTGTTTTTAAAGAACAATCAAGAAAGATGGAAAGGTATTGAAATTTGGCTAACAAAGCAGAAGAATCTGCAGAGGTTGTAAGAGTAGAACCAAAAAGGATAGGACTTCTTTTGTAGTTTTTTTTTCTTCCTCTTTTCATTAGGCTGACTTTTTTTTAGACTGAGCAAATATTGTGTTATATATCACTGTCTCATTGTCTTCTGTCACCTGAGTAACACCTCTTTTACTGCTGCCAAAATGGCTACTCCAATGCTAGGTCAGACCAATTATTTCTTAAATGGTTTGTATTCACCTGCACTTCAAATGTGTGGCTTTGAGAAACAAAATAACAGCACCTCATTCTCAGACTGCTCCAAAGATCCATTATGCTAGCAACACATCAGTCTGCTCAATTAAAGAGCCAACGACTACAAAGCGACTGTATATCATTTGTATTACCTTTCTAGAGCCGACACTTTATTCACAAATATCTGACTCCAAGAGGTCCTTTTCTGCTTAGCTGTGCTTTATCCTAGCTTGCATTTATGTTTAAAAGAAAAAAAAAAAAAAAAAAAACAGCAATGTGCTTTAAGCAAAGATTTCTCTGTCCTGCGTACAGCTTTTCTGCAAGAGAATTTTGCCATTCTTTGCAGCCTACTTCAAACTGATTTGTTAGATGCTTTCCAAGTCCCATGAAACAACAGACAGTCTGAAGGCATACTTTCAAAATATTAGGGTTCCAACATTTAAACCAATACTACTATTATCCCCAAAACCTTAATTCTCAGTTTTGAGCTGTGTACACATTAAATAATTTGAGTGAGTTTGTTATAACCTCTTGAGCTAATGATGTTCACTTTTTGTCAAGTGCTCTCCCAGGGTTCAAGGAGGCAGGCAGCGTTTCTCAGTAGTCCACTACTCCTCTAACTGAAGACAGACATCAGTTTCACTCTATGCATACAACAGGTCCTGGCTATATTCAGGATCCACCAATCCATCTTTTAAAGATACCTACTCCTCTCACTGTTCCCCCACATCTACTGCAGGCATTTGGAGCATCAGGTGAATTTCTGCCATCTTATCCAGTGCTAGTATTGATATATCTCAATGTAACAGTAGCCCTCCAGCACCTGAAGAAGAGGTTGCAGAAATGATGGATCCAGACTACTTGCTGAGGTGCACAATATGAGAACAAGAAACAGACTGAAATGGGATTTTCTGGATGGATACAAGGAAAACTTTCTTCCTCTGTGAGGGTAACTAAGCACTGAAATAGGATGTCCAGAGAGGTCACAGCATCTCCCATCCCCGGAGGTTTCTAAGACCCAGCTGAGAGGAGCCCTGAGCACCCTGGTCAATAGAGGTTGGATGAGACCTCCTAAGGTCCCCTCCAACCTGATGGATTCTGTGATAAGAAGCAATCATGAAATAAACCCAGCTATTCCAGCATCATGTGTCTTTCTCACAGAAGCTTATTATGACCACCAGAAAACATCCAGCAGCTCTTTGCTGAGCTGATTTAAAATAAGACAGAGCCCTGAAATATGAGGGTTTATCCCCCACTCTTCCAGACTTCCACAGTCACTTGCTTGTATAAAATGCTACATGAACAGAGTTCTCTGTCTACTTATATTAGTAGCAGTGCCACACAATCATTTGCCATTCAAAGGGCCAAATAGGTCTGCAATTAATTTTCCTCCTTTACACAGCCACATAAGCCACATGTGCCTGTGAAAGAGCAGGATCAAACCTATGCATGACACAGGACAGCAAAAACCTTCAGCTCTGCAGCAGAGCAGTGAATCAGGTGTTCCAAAGCCCAGGTTGACTTATTTTCAAGGTCTCACGAGGAGGTAAATGCATTTCAAGAAAGTGTAAATTCTGCCTAGTGCAAAGAAAAATTACTTAGAATTAACTGGATAGATGTTATGAGTAATCCACATTAAATTCTTAATTTTGGGTTACGATGGAAGACTTAATAGTGGTCAGATACCCACCGCTTATGCAATTAATTCTTAGCAAAGAAAATGAATGTGAGATAAAATATTTTAGAAATAATCTTTTCGTACAAAAACAATGGAAATTTGAAGACTGATTAAGATTTAGTGTCACAACAGATTATAGTGTGAACAGAGTATGTCCTTACAGAAATCTATTTAACTAGTGATATCCTAAAGGAAACAAACTATAGGGCTTTTTGACATGAGAAATGTGAATTTGTTCTTTGTGTTTACCAGAGCTCACAACTGGCAGGAAATGAGGCATGAAATGTATTGTCAAACATACAGTGTTCAAATATAATGCATTACTTTAAGTTGAGCCTTGCTTTTAGGGATGCTAGCTCTCAGACCCCCATAAATAAGTATATTTTTTTAAAAAATGGATCAACACCCCAGTAACTATAGATATGCACACACACAAAGGTATTACTACAGAAATGCTTCAGGTTTATTTAACATGTCTGGCTTTGAAAGGTATAATCCCATTTGTTACCTTTTCCCAAGATGAGCTAATAATTAAAAAACACTAGAAAAAAGAGTAATGTTGTGCACAGACTAACACAAACTATGGTGGAAGAGACATTAAGTATAACAGACACGAAGCATGTATGTGCTCCACGGCTTGCGATGTGGAGGTTTCTGAGCGACGTCGCACTGCAGCCCAAGCAAGCAGAGAGGTGACTTCTGCTGCGAGATCAGTGCTAGGGGAGGGACTGGGACACAGGGACCCCCGCACCAGCCAGCTAACAAACTTTCAGCTCAAAGTTACTGTTAAGTGATAATGAAAGTATATATCTCAGAGAAAAATAATTGAATCGTAACTCAAGACCTACACACTCTGTTGAAGAGAAGCAAGAATATCATCCTTCTGTAAAGTATCTTTCCAAGATTTTGTTTCCCTACTATGGCCAGACACAACTGCACCAAAAAAAAACCCTACAGAAATCTAGTTTTATATATTAAGGCCATTTAGCAGCAGCGAAACATACAAAAACCCGAGGGTTGTCTATAACCCAACCCACGTAATACTTTAAGAATATCATAAACCAGCAAGTCATTCCTTAGGTGACGTAACCTCCAAACAAAACGAGTTTACACTTATTTTACAGTCAAAATTGACTATGCAGAAAAGCACTGCATAGGTCAGCTTTTTCCAAACCACAGATTAAACTGTTACCAAATCCTCTCTTAAAATAATTCTGTTTTTTTAAAAGTTTGTCACAAAAAACCTGGAACGAAATTAAAAACCAAGAACTAATACTATTACAATATAAAATAGCGCCTTGCTTTGATCACAGGACAGATCAGCTGTATGGCAATGATTTCGTTAAACCATAAATGAAAATGGTCGCAAGTGTCTTGCTGGATGATGGTAGGATTGTTTAGAATAAAATACCATTTTGATAGGCTGCCTGGGAGAGAGATTTGTTTCCTGTAACTTTGCTTTTTTGCCTTCTCGCCATAACAGTCTATGGTCATAACATGCAGAAGGTGGTTCAAACAGGCTTATTTCTTGCCTTTGAGTTTGACAGTAAAATAGACTGTAAAATGCATCACAATGACTTTTTAGTATTGGGAAGGAAAGCAAGGCTAACTGTGGTTAAGCCATTTATTACTACTTAGTCCTTAATGGCAAGGAGACTGCTTTACTTCTGCTATACAGCCACTAGAACCGGCAGAATTATGGCAGGGATAGATATGGCCCATTTTCTTTAAGTCAGTGTCATTCATTTCTACCAAAAAGAGGCAAGAGAAATTAATGGTTCTCTCTCATCCTTCATACTTTGATTCTTTAAGTTATTGAACACTTTCTATTCTTGTATGATTGAAAGCGAACCGAGAAAGGCAGGCACTTATCAGAAGCAAATCCCAGAACAGACAAGGGAACATTCTCAGCTCAGTGCTAGATCACTGAAATTAGCAGCAGCTTTTTCCTATCAAAGATCAAAGCATTTCTATACAGTATGACAGCCTGGGTTGAATGAGCAACTGGCTGCAGCAGCACAAGCTGCAGCTCCCGGGCACCTGGGATGGGGTCAACACATGGGTGTCACCCCTGCAGCCAGCACTCGGGCATCCTAGAAACCTACACTTGCCATCCAGGATTGCGGTGTCAATTATCCATTTATATATGACATAAGTTTATGAATGCAAATCCTTGAGTTTTAGAGACCTAGTGCTTTGAAATCCTATCTGTAAGATCAGGATCTAGGACTGAATACGGGCTTGAGAATATTTTCTACGCTGGGGAGCCATGAGAGAAGAAACTCCACAATAAAATTAAATTCTACTTTTGTACTAAAGTAATTAAGGTGCATGCTTGTTTTTTGAAAAAGTCCACAATATTGAGGGTGTTTCTTATGCTTAAACCTTGAGAAGGGCAACTAAAAAATCAAGTCCATCATATGTGCTGTGATTCATCTATTAAGTCAACAAATTACAAATTAACAGGAAGCCAGTACATACATAAAGCAGTATATTTAGCATGGCAATGCTTTTCAAATGTTTAACCTTTTAGCTGCATGTACAATGAGTACTTCTGACAGTTTTATTAGTTGAATAGTTGTCCATTTAAGAACCCCATCACATTAAGAATGGGGCTTCTGTATTTCTGCCAACATGCTAGAAGTGGAACCGAAGGGGAAACTTCTCTCGTGTTTTTGCTTCTTAGAAAAAACTGTCAGTCTAAAAAGACAGGTCCAAACAGTTACTAGTCATCTTGGCAAACATGCTACTATTGTTTATAATCCATAAATTTATTATGTTTTGGAATACTTTGTTACCTTACTTTTTATAAAAAGACAAGTGACTTCCAATGTGTCAAGGAAACCTAATAAAGTATAAATAAAACCATTTGCCTGGGTTCCCCCCCCCTCTTATTTTGAGCACAGATTACATTAACAAAGCAAACTCAAAATAATACTGCAAAACATAACTAAAACAATCAAGATTTTAGTGTGAAACTAGCCAGAAATGCTTTGTGTTTATTAAATTTCAATTTATAAGAGCCTGCATCACCTTATCTATATCATGAAAAGCACTATACAAGACTTGTTGGCGAAGGCCCCAATCCAGTGAAGTACAAACATATGCATAGCTGTAGGCATGCACAGTGTCACTGTGTCAGCTTCACCCTGTGTCTCTCCCAGTTATCTTCCCCAAGGCAAAAGTCAGAACAGAAACTGGCCTGAGTTGTGCCTTTGCAACCAAGAGTGGTTTCTGTGATCCAGGGAGAGACATGTACTTCACCAGTGACCACCCATCCAGAATTTCTTGTCCCTCAACTACAGATTCTTCAACCTAGGGACTCTTAGCTTGAACTGAATCTGGCGGAATAGCAGAGTAATGTTATTCAGAGATAACAACCAAAGAGTTCCCCAAAAAGCTAAGAGCCAGACACAGGAATATTTCAGGTTTACCTATCTTTGCATTAGAAAACAAGATGACCTCTTGAGACCTGTGAGAAATTTCCAAAACAACAGTTGCAGTCCTCACTTATTCCAAGCATTGTTACACCCAATGGTACTTAATATTTTTTTTTTTTTTTTTTTTTTTTTTTTTTTTACACACACAGATTTACATAAGTTATACTGGAAAAAAATATTGTTCTTGCAGGATAGAAATTCCCCTTCTTGATGCAAGCCCATTCTTTTTACTTTTCAAAAAAATGCCGTTTCACTTTGAATGTCTGCCCTAGTCCTTTGCTTACCATACCCTTGTGCAAGGAATCAAAAAGCAGGGAATTTAGTCTACCATTAAACAGGAATACAGGTCCAAGAGCAGGAAGGGAATAAGGGTGACCACACAGCATAAACACTTTCACACACCTACTCTCCACCAAAGAGGTCACTAGATGTGCTGGCCTTCACTAATATTCAATGGTTGTTCCAGACCCTCCTCTCCTTGATGGCAGTTCAAATTAATTCCATTTTAGTGTACAGTTATTTCTTCTTGTGCCAACACCATCTTTTACTTTTTCACCTCCCTTATGCTCACTGGCTCTTCTGAGAAAGCAGTTAAATCCCCTCTCAGCCTGGGTCTTAAAGTTCTTCTGATACAACAGTCTCATTTCCTCCATCATCCTAGCAGCTGGCCGGCTCTTTGCATCTTCATCTTTAAGAACAGCGTGCTAATAAGTATTTTAGGATGCCTCAATGAGAAATCTTCAATGACATTGGACAGTCCCCTAGTTTGCCTTTGGTCAACATCTGCATTTCCTCCAGTTTTAGCTCTGCCTCTTCAGCTCTCTCTGTAATGATGTGTTGCAAGGCCTCATGTGCTACTGGGGACAGGACAACAGAAACACAACAGTTTTCCCCCTTCTCTAAGGAGGGGACTATGTTTGCTGGCCTCTACACATAGCCTAGCAGCCCCAAAATTCTTAGATAAAAACCCTTGCTGATAGACTTCTGCAGTTCCCTGTGTTGGTTATTTCAGCACACTAGGATGGTGTTTTCCAATTCCTCCTGGCTGGAACACATTAAGCCCTCCAAATTTTGTTTTCACCTTGGCTATAGTAATTTCAAATTCTGGACACCTGCTCCACTTATCCATGCTGTCTTTGGTTCCACCATCCTCCTTCAAAAAGAGAAGCAGACTTCTTTAGTTTTGGTCCCATATTTAGATTATCTTTAATCTAGCAAGAAACATTTTTGAATACTAATACTAAGGAATAATATTGAACAAAACAGCTTACACTGCTTAACACAGCATTCTTTGAAGCCAGGTATTTCAAAAAATGCCAGCCTGTTCTTTTGATATCTGCTGTCATTATTTGACTGTAGACTAGGCCAATGTATGGCAATATACCACTGGCACTGGACATATGCTCTGAAGCGATGACTAGAGGCGGACATGACTCCTACTACTCATATTCAAATTAGAAAAAGGATTAAACCCACCTCCCTTTTCAGTCTGCTTACATTATTTCATCTGGCAAAACCCATACAGAAATTAATAACAGCTTTCCCATCTGCAAATAAAAGTATGCTACTTAAGATTTTTGGCAGTGAACTGGCATTTTGTCATTTAATCATTTCACATCATTACACTGCAATATGCAATATAATGATATGACACTCCTAAATGACAAACACTGGGTACCTCCTGTACTGGAAGAAATAATGTAATAGGAAGGAAATTATACACTTAAGGTTACCACAGTTTCACTCCCACAAGTTGGGATTGAAGTACAGAATAGTTGCAAGGAGAACCTCACCTACAGATGACCGAGCTGACCTTCAGCACGCATTGGCTTCAGACCCACAAATACCAACCCCAGGCTTGGATCTGATAAGGGTCAAGGATCCTAAAGCCACACCAAAGAGCTCATTACTTGCAGTGCCGAGGGAGACAATATCCAGCACTTCCCAGGGTCAGACCATAGACGAAGGAAAGCCAAATCCTCCTTATCTCTCTGGCCCACTTGATTTTGAGTTTTTGGAGGAATGCCTGTAGAGATCACCTGCCAAAGCCCGATCTAATTGTCTGGTGTGGTGGCAAGTAGGGTAAAGGCAGGTAAAAGTCTAACGAAGTTACAAGACAACACCTGCTACCTACACGCTGCAAACCTTAGAGCATTTTCAAAGCAAGCCCTAAATGTCTAAGGCTCCCCAGAACCTCCAAGATCCTCCAGATTACTCTTCCCCATCATTTCTTCCTACTATCAATTCAACTCACATCAGAGGCCAGCAAGGAAGCCGTAAATAACAGTGTAAAATAAAAATGTCATTAATGTGCTGATACCCCCTCTCCTGCTGCACATCCACTTAAAGTGTCACTTCCCACCTTTCCTTGAGCCTGTCAGAAATTCACAACTAGATGAAGTTACTACCATGATACACACCAAAACCACCCCAAATCACAGGGCGGGGTGGGGTGGGAATGGACACTGGGGAAAACCACAAATAAAGCTCTCGGAATGTACAATTCTATCTGTGTAAGAGGGATCTCTTCATCCTAACCAGACATTGCAAAGTCCAACACATGGTTGTGACCATCGGTGCCTTAGCGGAGCAACCAGATCTCCAGAGACACCACCAGACTCCTGTAGACATCAGAGGATCCTGCAGAGGTGGAGAGATGACAGGGAAAGCCAGAGTACATGGTACTCTGCTTGAGACTTGGCTGCTAGGCAGTCTTTGAGACTACCGCAATGAATTCCTCTCGAAGAAATCCTGAAGGGGCTGTTTCAGACCCAGCTGATCCAGGTTCAGGTGCAAACATCTCTTTGCCTCCCTTTCCAGTTGCCAGAGCCATTCACAGCCTCACCACCATGCCTGTCAGAAGACTTTAGAAGCACTGAGAAAGAGACAATAAAATTCTGAAGTGAAGAGCTCTTTAAATATTAGCTCAGCTGGTATTATCATACATTTTCCCAAGTTCAAACATGATAAAGTGATTTGAGAGTTTGCCAACTCCATATTCAGGGGAAACATGCAGAGAGAGGAGAAATGCTGATATCTTTGATGTAAGTTTTTTCTTTTCTCTCTTTTTGTTTACTTTAAACAACAGTCTTCTCAAAACTCATTTCAGAAGCCATCAGAAAATACTGGAAATTACACAACAGCTTTAGGAGCACAGAGTTGCAGGTGGCAAGATATTTACCAAAAGAAGCTACCCATGAATGGATGAGTTATCCCAAAGAAATGGTTATTTTCTTTGCCATTTGATTCACAGAAAAAGCCCTATTGAATTTCTGCTATTCAATAATTTATTATTCAGTGGCTGAGAGCGCCGGGTTTTACATTCTTCCCCACATCAGTAAGAACAAACAATCCTTAAAAACAAATTCCTAAAGTGACAATGAACTTCTGGTTCCCACTATTTAATTAGCAGCCAGAAACATCTCTTCAGGACATGCTGTCACAGCTATACACAGCCAATGCACTTTAAGAACAGAGGGATCTGGCACGCAGGGCACTGCTGGGGCGTCTGGATTTTGATGTCCACTTCCTCGGTGCAGGTTGAGGTTCAGGGGGTCCGAGACAGCCTAGTTTTCCCAGAAGTGAAATTAGCACTTGTAGAGATGGCTGTGCTAAAAGCAAGCCACAACCCACAGCCAGCCCTTCCCACCTTACGCTGCAGCCTCTGCTTATTTCGTGTAGTATGTTTTGCACAGCTGATTCTAGCGCACATTGTAAGGCTGAATAATAGATTTAAAGACAAAGTGCTCCAGGGAGAGATCAGGTCATTTGAACTTCACCACCTTCATAAGTGTCCAGTAAAGCTTGATGGTCCACTAAGAAGTTGTCACACTAATACACAAACATTCATTAAAACGCAGTAATATAGATTTAAGTTTACTTAATCCTGCTTCGGAGTGCCATAGAGAAAAAGCAATATTCATTACACTTGGCAAGAGCAAGAATGGTGAGTGGGAGCCAAAGCAGTCCTGGATGCTTGCTTGTTTCCTCATTTTTTTTAAAGCCTTTTTTATTTTCTTAAATCATTCTGCACTGGCATGTTCACTAAATGCAGAAAAGACAGAAGGTAATTACATATCATGACTCATTAGCAGAAAAAAGGAAAAGTGGGAGCAAAAGCAATAGGTGGGTGGGGGTAAATTTACCACAATGATTTAAAAGTTTTGGACTCCTGCATACAGCAGGAGGGGGTGGGGGGAAGGAATTTAGTAATTCAGACTGAAATTTAAGAGACTAAATGTCTCCTTAAATTATTTCATCACATATTCATTAGGCCATCCCAGGGAAACTAGTTATATTATTTGATGGAGGTTTAGTTCTTTGCTGGCACCCTGAAGATGACAAAGAATGGACAGATTGAACAAAAGATGAAAAAAGAAAGTGGCAGGGAAAGGAAGGCAGAGAAGTCTTAGAGAAAACAAAACCCTCACAGTCCTATTGAGCTGTGGCAAAAAAATCCAAGGTCTAATTTCAGCCTCTGACACTGACTCCTCCTACAACCCCAGGCCTGTCACTTACTGCCACCAGTCCTCACTCAGCCATCTGTAATGCCAGTGCTGCTGTTTTCCACTTGTTTGTCTTCACCAGGCTACAAATAAATCAGGAGTTATGTTTTAACATGTTTCTTCTATAGCACCGAGCACATAAAAGAATTTATCCTCTGAGTCCACTAGACTGTAAAACAAATAAATATAAATAATGATAAAAGAAAAGAAAGAAACACTTCTGTGGAAAGTCAGAAAAATCTTTGTTTCATCTATAGTTGTTGCCCACAAACTTGTCCTGTTAATAACTACTAGGTAGTGGGGTTTTTTATTTTCTAGAATCATTAAAACAGTTAAGCTAATTCCTTTCATAAAACATAATATATCCCCTTTCTTGGCTGTATCACAGTAGAGGATACTCTGCTTACTCCCTTCGAATTTTAAAACGTGGACTTAAAGACCCAGGAGAACAGAATAAATTTTCTGCTATTTTAAAGAATTAGAATGTGTTGGGGAAAGACTGTACTTGGCTGGGAGCTGGTTTATTAAAAGGATGTTGCAGCTAGAGAGTGGAAAAAAATAGGACAAAGCTTCCAGTGGGAGCCATTGTTCTCCTTAGGGCAGGCGGCAGAACTACACATCCAGTTTGGGAGGGGATGGTACAGACTAGTTCCAGCCAAGTGCAGGAGATAAAAACCTAATCTATCCATCAAGTAGCCAAATCTACCCTGTACAGCTGCATCTTCTTATTCAGCTGGTAGAACTGACAAATTCAGCACAGCTCAGCAGCAAATTTGCCATCACTAGACAAGAATCAGTGCTAACATCTGGGCAAAAGCATGTGATGGATGCTGTTTTGTTCGGCGCACCAGCTCTGTATGCAAGGGGCTTCTGAAGACAAAAAAAACCAAGAGGTGTTTCAGATAAAGAGTCCAAATCTCTACAGCTGGGCCTGAGAAAGGTAAGCTCCATGGATTGCCCTGAGCAGGGAGTCTCACACATCACTAGCAATGGCCAACCTGTAGGCATTACTCAGGTGGAAGATCACCCTTCTGGTGATCTTTCACCAGAAAGATCAGAAGATCACCCATCTTCTTCACCAGAAGATCACCCATCACACTTCTGGCTCATCTGCTGACCTGCACCTACACAAGGTTTTCTTCAAACAGAAGCTCTCTTTGGAAGGCTCCTTTCTTTGAGATTGTTTTCATCAAGAAAAAACTGACAGGATGGGGGTACCAAATATGAAGCAAGTATTTGCATAAATATGTGGGGGCTTAAGCATTTTTACAGCCAGTTATAGATATTCTTATTAACTATAGCTATCCCAAACTCCTTCAAAACCAACAGTCTAACTTGTTATATTTTAACTCAGACTAGTCAGTTCTGTCCTAATAAATCCCAAAATCTAGCAGACGGGAACATTACAGACACCCACCCCAGTGTGGGAATCCAGTCAGGCAGCAATAGCAGTAGTAGTAGAGACTGGTGACAGCAGAAGCTTGGAGAACAGACTTTTTATTTTTTTCTTCCCCAGCTGACACTAGCTTTTTGTGCTATACTTTCACTCTTTAATGAGTGTAATACCAACTCCCTAATTTAGGATCCGTGATACAAGAGCACAACTTAAAGCATGGACCTCAAATAGCCAAAGCATTACTATACTGAGAATATGGCCATACAAATCTCAGTGCCTTCTACAATTCAAGACTGAGTTTCTGGTTATACCATGACTTTGAGACTATCAATTCTTCATATTATCTGATAATCATTAACATTTAACACATTGTATCACAGCAGATCGAGTACTATGATTCCTGTGCTTGCAAGTACATACCAGAAAAAAAAACAACCACCAAAAGCCCCAAAGCTGTAAAGCCCCCGGCTAACATAAACAGTCAGTGCTCTCAGAAATTTCCTTTAAAAAAAGAAAAATCAAAATAAGTAAAACCCCCAACCAGACGCATTTGTGACCCTTCGGTATAAGCCTCTTTGCTGTTACAATACAAAACACATTAACTGCCTTTTGGAGATCCTACCAATTTTCAGCTTTAACGCAGCCCAAGACTGCATCAGATTCACAGTCACAGCATAACCAGCACTGCAATTCTCTCCAATTTAATACCAATAATCCCAAATAGGAAAGAAATCATAACTCTTAACTATTATTTGCAGTGACATCCGCCTTTTAACTTTAAGCAGTGTTCTTTAAACATTTCTAAACTTTTCCTATTTTTTCCCTGTGCCTTGATACGAATTTGCCTGTCACCGATGGCTGTACACAAAGAGAGGCACAGACACCCAGCACAAAGATATCAGGAAGTGGTTTTCCTAGCAACAGTAATCATCTGAGAGATCCCAGAACATCCTTCCTATTCATGCAGCATTTTGTGTTTTGAATAGTGCTGACAGGTGAAGTGGATTCATAGTATTTAATACAAAAAATATTGCTGTGGATGGGTATGGCACAAAAGGAAAAATATCCACACTATTCATGAACAGATGAATTCACTGTTTTCATAATGTTCCAGATTATTCACTAAGGCACAGTTTCAAAAGCAAAGACTTTCACCTTCCCACAGAATGAATAATCTGGTGTACTCTGCTGAAACAGAGTTGCCAGGTGGTTTTCCAATAGTGACTTCACATCTTCAAATCCTACTCTCCTGGTCTATCAAGCATCACCATCAAGTCCTCCCACGCACCCAAGCACACCCATCCTGTTCTGGGACCTTCCATCTTGCTCCTTTACGAGAAAGCGCAGACCCGCAAGCTACTGCAATGAGGCCCTACCTCCAAACAAGCCTCACATTTTCTTCTTGCATTCCAGATCCAGAAACTAAGGTCAAACTTGTTGCTCCAGGAACTCCTGAGCAAGCTGGTGGTCACGTGCTGAGCTCAGGTTTCCCTGCCCAACACAACCCCGGGACATGGTCCTATACTTATGGGACTGAAGGGAGCTTAGAGACATAAGCAGGAGCAGACATTAATTATCATGGAGTGGATACAGCTATTCTGCAAACCTAACACATTAAAGTCTCAAAGTTCTTGCTGTCCTACAGGGCGTATCAGATCCCATAAAACAAATGGGAACATGAATGATCATGAGCAAGAATCCAAAGCAATTCACTGCTCCTCTCACGCACTGGCGGAATTTAACAGCCACAACATTTTTTGTTCCCTCAGCTTTTTGCCCTCCTACTTTCACAAAATTTCAGTTCAGATTTCTGTTGTCTCATGGGAAACCAGATACATTCATTTTCGTCCTGGTCCACATCAGTTGTTCTATTACTTTTCCTTCCTTGCACTCAAAAACGTGCCTTCCAGAATTTTTTTCCAACTCTATCGATTCAACAGCTGCCTCCCAACCTCCTCACATGAGCTTATCGAGCAGAAGCTGACTTACTATCTAGAAAATTGTAAATCTTTTTCTTCCTGAAGGTCTTTTCAGTTTGTATGAGTGCAATGTATTAATTATTACCATTCCCTTAAGAAAATCATCCAGTCTCTTCAGAAACTTATCTAGTTCTTATCCCGGCCTTAACCTTCATTGCACTTTGAGTCTTTGGGTTGTCAGTGTATTAAACTGCTCCCTTCCTACCTACACCTGCACCCCAGGATATATAATGGAAATGTCAACAAATTCTTGGCTATAGGCATGCCAGAGGATGGGACTTATTACTTGGAAAATTTGTTACTGGTTTGGATTTTTATGCATTGAAAGTAATAATAAATTAAATTGAAAGGGATAAATTCAGAACAGATGTGAACAGGTATAACTAATGGGAGTGTCAGAGAAAATTAAATAGTGACAAACAGTGGTGTAAATTACAATGTCAGTTTAAGTTGATTTTAAAGGGACATCAGCAAGGTAGCTTTCATTGATCTGGTATTTGGAAAGTACAAGTTAGCTGCATTTGAAGTACATGGGGTATGGATTATAAACGCATGATAAGAGAAACTACTAATATTTAAGTTGTAAGAGAGCAGAAGATTAATCAGATTCCTTCTGCTCTCTGGAGCCTTTATGTTGGTTGTTTTTTCTCCACGTGCCCTCTGTCTTCTGCAGTTGTTTACATCAGTACCACATAGATATCAAACGCTACCATTTCAGTAAAGTTTGCACACTTGCTTTGTACTACTGCCGATCTGCACGCATTATATTCTTTACATCCTAGTGCATAAAAATGGGAAACTAAAAAGGCCTTCTAACTTCCCCCTTGGAGAGGATTCTTCCTTCCCCTTTAAAAAGTATCTTTTTTTAATTAAAAATATTTTGAAAATGTATGTCATACAAAGTTATATTAGAATTTTTGAATCACAAGTATTTCATAACCTTCTAGAAATACTCATTGATATTTAAAAAACTTAAATCCTTCATGGCTTCAAAAATGCCAAGGAAAGTAATGCTATATTCCAACCAAATCTGCTCCCTGCATCTCACAAACAGCTTGAGCATCTATAATGAGCTAAAATAAATCTTCAGATTGAAGCACTAATTAACTTCAGAGTTGCTTGTCTCATTATGAATCTAAGTTTCATGGCATTAGCCAGTCTCCAGTAACTGTCCCATAGACTTGGTGGGTTGTTTTTTTTTTTTCTCCCCTTTAAACGAGGCAGCATTACGTAGCTTTATTTTCAAGGACAAGACAGACATATACAGACAGCCAAATTCATTACTGCTTTAAGCATACTCCTCTCCAATCTGCCTGTGGCGTACTTGGCCTTAAAACAGTGAGGAAAAGGTGACTTACAGCATTCAGGCGTTTGCCGAGTCAGAGCTCTGCTGCAACTCTAGAAGAAGAAAAACATCCAATTTTGCTCACTGCAATAATTACTTAGTCACCATTTTGTTTACAAGTGGGAAATAACATTATACTATACTTTCATGAGATTGAAGCTAATTTGAAACAATCCTCCAGCAGCACCACCAATAAAAGCTCACGGAAATGCCTGTGCCATACCCTCTGGCTACTGACACAACACTATTGATATACAAATCAAAATTGACGGCTCTGGTAACAGATTCCCCTGAAACAGTGAGGTTTAAACTAGGAAAAGCACCACCTTTGCTAAAACTAGAACCAGCTTAAACCAAGATGTGATGCTATTGATAGAAGCTGGGAGCAGGAAGAAGGGACAGAGGATCAGCTATTAAGCTCACTAGAAATCTGTAGTGAAAAAAAGCTCAAAGACCCTAACATGAAAACGCACATAGGAGAGACCCAGCTCTTGCCTTTGAAGGTAGATTTCAGCACTTGCAATAAGCAAATATAAAATCATTGGTATTTTTGCAGGAATAGAACTGGCCCATTTCCCCAGGAGCCCCAGATGAAGAGGTAAATGCTGCTCAGCTGGTGCACCATCATCTTGGGAACACTGCTTATTTTCTAAGCTTGAGATACACTAGATTGGTATCCTACTACTAGTGCTAAGATATCCTACTACTTGGCTATATGACGGCAGAAACCAAGAAAGAGCAGCGTAGGCTAGGACTGCTGCATTATTCCTCAATTTACTTGGTGAGAACTCGCTGGACTGACATCCACGTATCATCCATGCCCCAGTTCAATCCCACCCAGCCCATGGATTGCTGCCTGGGGGATGTCATTTCCTTGCAAGACTGGATTGCACTTTCAGTAAACAACTGCACACAGCTTGAAAGTATGAGCTTCTAACTTACTTTCCTTTTGAGTGGGAATGCTCCTAGATTCACTGCAAAACTAGCTTCAAGCACATCTGTTCTCCCCTGCCCTTCCAAATAAATTTATCAAATCAGACGATAGAGTTCGAGAAGTGATTCTTCTGGCTCTGCCAGGATCATTACACTATAGACATTTATGAAAATCATGTTCAAAGTTAGAATGAGATTCTCCCTCCCATAACAGAGACCACACCAAGAATTCATTTGGCTGCTTTTCCCCCTCATCATCTCAACTACTAACCCAATTAAGTTACTGGTATTGCAGTTCCACAAATACCAGTTTCCACTAAACATTTTCTGGGAATACAAGAAATAAGGCAAAAGTATATAATCTAAAAATCACATTTTTTTATCAATAAACATGTTTGCAAAAGTCTGCCACGGTCAGCAGGTAGATGGGTATATGCTTTAATTAAGCAATTTGGCAAGAGCTCAAAGATAGCCACTTTAAATAATCTGTCCTTTAATAAAATTGTTTAGGTGTAGTTGAGGTTTGTTTACTCTGCTTATTATTTCACCCGTCATCAGATGGGAACAATGAATATTTTGATAAATGGATTTAAATACTTAGCTTTACAATAGCTTCTGTATAAGCATCTCTGTGTCCTTCCCCCTTAAGATGCTACATGGCAGCTTGTTCCACAAATATTTATCTGTGGATCAAAGAAAGAGCACTGGACTCCTCATGCAGGTAGTTCACTAGAGTGATTACTTCCCAGCACCCCAGCCCCCTTAGCAAAAGTTTAGACCTGGTACTAAAAGCAAAATTGATCCATCTAAAGGTAGCCAAAAAGCATACAGGTCCTTCCTTTCCTCTCCCCTCATCTCTAAGTTTTAACATCAAAATAAAATCAATCCACCCAAATCACATCATTCCTGACTTGTATACAAGAAAAAACTTAGGCAAAAAAGACATACTATAAAAACAGAGAAAAGTGGCTTTGCCTTAACACATCAAGCATGTCCTTACAGTTCAAGGTCCTCAGGCACCACTCAAAATTCATTGGGATTTCGGTACATAAGGTGCCCAGACCACCCAAAAACAAACTGCTGCCACACATTTTTAAAACTTCTACTCTATTAGCTCTTGGCATCCTAATAGAGTAAAAAAGAGCAAGTGCGGCAACATGTATTTACAAACCAACTTGTGGAATAGAATATATCTGTTAAATAGAGCGCAGCAGGTTCCACCGCACACTGTACCATCTTCTGTTTTACAGGAGTCCATTTCCTCAGCAGATACAGTCCTGCATAAAGTCCATCTATCTCATTTCTTCAAGTTCAGAGACTCAGAGAAATAAATGGCTGATATTCTTAGCATAAAGCAAACTGAGGGAAAAAAAATCAGCTGCATGAACTTGGAAGCAAGCTCCACTGGCACCATTGCTTTTAGCAAGATGCTATCTGACATCTTTTGGCTGAACAAGTCCCTTTTGTGGGGAGGATTGTACAGCAAATATTTCTGAGTAGCATAATGTTTGTTGGATATTGCTCTGTTAGGGCAGCTTGTGTTTTCACTCTATTCTGCTTTTGTATGCGAGGGTGTGGAATTTGTTAATCTAAATAAAACTCAAAATAGACAGCACGGCTTAAAGAGCTGCTGACGCCTGCTGGGAAATTTTGAAAGAGTTCTCTGTTGAAAAGCAATCCTCTTGGAGCCTATCTCCAAGCTTTGCTCTCAGTCTGCAGAGCAAGAGGCTTCCAAGAAGTGGATTTAGCTGTTTAATGGGAGCACAAACTACTTCCAGTGCAATGTGACCCACTAACTGCTTTGCAAGTGTTTACATTCATCTTGCTACCTATCACTGCACCAGGCTCTGTTTCAGAGAAGGGTACAGAGATCAAAGGATGCAATATCCTTGCATTTTTACTTGTGCTGAGTTACACCTCAAGCCACAGATGGGATGCTGGCTGACTATTTGTTCTCTCTCAGCATTTCTGGGCAAAACCCCACAGCAAGTATCTGCTCTGGATTTCTCTTCTGACCTACAGCCCCATCATTACCTTAGCTTCCAGCATGGCTGTGCTGCACGATCCTGTTACTTTCTGAGGGTCCTCTGGGTGCACAGCATCTAGACCCTTGCACTGTTTATGGCTGGGGAGGTTCCATTTCCTTCTGCAGAAAACAAACTGCAGTTTTCCTTTGTGAATTGAGTCGCCTGTCTGGGTATATGTCCAGTAAAAGAGATTTTACTCCCCTGTTACATGGAAGATCTCTCTCCCCATGCAGTCTTCGGGTCTGTTCCTATAAACTCCTCGTTATCTGTGTATTCCCTGTTGTCAAATATATTCCTTTTTGCTTCATCTTTGCCTTCAGGTGGGGATAAATTGAAGTCTTATGCAACACCCCTCTCCAGATTTCAGTCTGTATCAATGGAGAAACACCCACAGAATTGTCTTATCTGTCCTCTGTAACAGACAGCAAGTACCTGAGCCTTGTTAAATTTAAAATTATTCAGTTCTGGGTTCTCATTTTCTAATTTAAAGTCAGAAGTTTAGTCTTTGAGCAAACATCCAAGCTAGCATCCACAAGTTATTGAAAACTGCTGAAAAATAATTATTGCATGCACTGTTTCTGACTGAAGTTACAAACCCTTCACCAGCACTCATGAGGAAGTTCAGATCACAGTAGCATGAACTCTGCAGCAGAGATTTTAAGTTTTAGAAAATCTTTAGAGAGGTTAGTTTAACTGAACTTTTGTAGTTAATCCATCAGTATGAACTTCCTTATCACAATCTCCTTTTGTAAAAGGAAAAAACTTCAAGCTTCAACAAATATTGCAATAGAAGGATCTGAATGGTGTCCAAAATGAACCCTACCCAGCGGCTGTAAGGCATGTAACATTTTGGTAAGGACAGGGGAAAATAAAACTAGATTCACCAGTATCATTACAGGAAAGCCAATGCTTTTGTGCATGACAATGTTCCCTGACCTGAAGCACAAAACAATAAGAAACCCACCATGCAAGCCATATAGTCATTACATCGTGAAAGCAAATTAAGAAAAACTTCTGTAGGACTTTTCCCTTTTAAATCTGAATACAGCAATTCAGGCTTTTGTTCTTAGATGAATTGTAGATGCCTCTCCATTACTCATGCCCAGAGGAGGCAAGCCTACCAAGAATGATTTGGCAAGTACTAAAGATAAATCATAACAATCACTGCAGTCATGAACCTGTTGTGAATGGATTTTTTTTTTAATGTGTTTGTTTCCAGTATGCAGAGTTTACGAGAAAAAGGATGAATCTGGAAAGAGGACGTATAAGAAGAGATACTCACCTGTGTTGGGTGTTGACCTTCATGTAGGTAGGTGATTAGACAAATATCAGTTTCTGATAAGATTATCATCTCAGGACACCTGTGAGACTGGGTTGGTTTGGTTTTAACTTTTAAAACAAGAAAGGTCATTATAGATAATCTCACTAAAATGTAACTGGAACAGATTTAGACTCATCCATGATGCAGGGCAATCTACTGAGCACTGACTACTGCTCTTACATAGATCTAATTAATTTTCACTCACTTGAACTTGTTGGCCTGCCTCAGCAGAGGCATGAAATTTTGCAAGGCACCAGGTCCTGAAAGCCATCGCTTTTGTACTCTTCCCCATTTCCTCCCCCTTTGCAGAAAACCCGTTTAGATGATCTGTACTAAAAGCCTGCAAACTTCCATTGCTGCCTATGATTCCAAACTGAATCCAGGCTTTGGGGTCAACCCTCACCTTGCTTGTTCCTTCTCTATATTTCAGTTCAGCTGAATCTAGTGGACTGTTAGACTGGTGTGAGGGTAGACTCAGGGTCCACAGATCTGTATTTTATGAACAGGTCTACGCGAAAAAAAACTGTCACTATGAAAGCCTGTCCTGCCACTCACCAGATCTCAATTCCTTTCAGCTCTTCAGTCATAGACCTCATCCTCATCATAAAAACAGATTGAGGAGAGCTCTGTGAAGCTGATTGCAAGAGCTGCCACTGTGAGAGCTTCCTTCAGTAGAAAGGATTAGAGCGTCCTGAAAATGTCAATCAGATATCAAAGACACATGAAGATTGAAAAATAAAGTGTACAATTTATAAAAATAAGTCTTCGGGAGACACACTCAAAGTACCTTGAAAAATTTAAAAGAAATACGTCACCAAAGTAATACGCACTCTACTGCCCAACTTTAATTTTTCACTGATAAAACTTCAAGCACTGCAACCAATACAATAAATAAAACAGCTAAATCCTCACTAGCATCCAATTCCCATTTACCATGACTAAGTGTCTCCTAAAGCTGATGCACTTCAGCTGTTAGGAGCTCATATACCTCCTGCTAACCAGGTGCCCTACATGTTGATGAAGGGACATGACGATCAGGACTGTCACAATCAAGACTGCGCAGCTGCTGCTGCTCTTCTAGCAGGAGCGGCACCAACCACCCAGCTGAGCCACCCCAGCAGCGCCTGCCTGTTGAGTTTTCTGTTGTTTGGGTTTTAATTCACTTTACTAAGATTGCTTTTCATTCACTTAGTGACAGGTAGTTATTTGTTTGCAGGGTTCCATTTGACATTTATTGTTAGTGTAAAACACTAATAATAATAATTAGTGCCTTTTTAGAGTTGCCTGAGGTTTTAGTGCTGGTGCATTGTTAACATAAAACATCCCAATGCTTTGCTGTATATAGGATAGTATGATAGTATTTAAATATAACAAAGGGGCTCATTATACCGAGACCAGATTGCAGTATCTTTGAGCCTCCTGTTAGCAAGCCAAGATTTAACATCCTCTAAACTTGTCTGCAATGCTAATACTTTCGGAAAAAGGGGGGGGGGGGGGGGGGGGGGGCGCGCAACACCAAAACAAAAGCTAGAGACACATATACCATTTTTATTCACTTAGAGTTTAAGAGCTAAAGTAAGTTTAATGAAAAGACGATTGGAATAAGTGAGAATAAATGAATTGAATCCTACAATTACTTTGAAAACACGAAGATATTCTGAGCATGCTCCTGCAGGCATATCTCCACAAATGGGTAAGGGTCATTCAAAACCACTTCATAGTTAGCCCACTTATTCAGTCATGTCTCAGATGTCAGACAATCATTTTCATAACACGACCAAAATGTGTTTGCAATACTACTGTGGATTCACGTTAAGCACACAGTACACATGTTCCTTGGTTGCTCTTCGCCAAGCCACTTAATCACAGCAGTTTTCTCTGCTTACTACGCTATACCAATATATTGCAATAGGTATCTACTTCAGAGGACACATTTTATTCTAGAGGGAGCAAATGGAGGAAAACTTCCCATACAGAGATGGCTAGATGCAGTTTTTACTATCAAGAATCATTTAAAACTTAAAATACACTAGTTTGAGTTACACAACATTTCCAAGGGATGCTATATGAACAGTGAAAATAAGGCCAGAAGTATGAGCCAGGCATTTGCCAGTCACAACTAGCTTGTTCTCAGCTTTATTAGAGGTGAACTATGGGGAAAAACAGTTGAAAGTTTGAGTCAGTTTTCATTTCTGCTGGGGAAACTCAGGGATGATCTCATCGCATCTCTGTAGAACTGATTTTGGATGAATCTTATTCCAGGGAAGATTCAGAAGTCAGATCCACGCCAGCTAACATTGCACAAGCGAAGCCCAATTTACAACTGGGGAAGAGCTCACCCTTTATCTTCTAACAGAGTCAGATCACAGGGGGAGAAAAGAAACAGGAAAACCTTGAATGGAAGGTCAAAAGAATAGGTAGAGGGCAGAGTTGAGATTTAAGCAGCTTAGCTCATTAAGGAAAAGGTCCCACACAATTATTTTTTTAAAAATTATTTAAAAAAAACAAACATGAAGAGCCAAGGCAAGTTGCAAGGTATGCTCCAAGAACTCTTGCCATCATTACATGAGTAGGAAAACTGAATAATGGGAAGGAAAGAAAGAAGAACTGCTCAGCTATTCCTTTATTTTCTTTTCGAGAGCTAACTCATTCTAACTCAAGCAAGTAGCATTTATTATGACAAACTGAGTCTAGACAAGATATGTCAGATTCAGCTGCACTATATAGCTTAAGGTATACACATCTATACTACACATTCTAAGAGACATATGAAACAAGAATTTCAAGATTGAGCACTGCTAGATCTTTTAGGATTTCTGCCTGAACACACGTTTGTATGAAGTACTTGTTGCTGTGCTGTCTTGACAGCCACAGGGTTAACTACTCCCCTTTCCCATCTGTCCATTCTCGAGACCACTGGGCAACACTGACTTCCCAGATATCAAATTTATTCTTCATTTAAGGAGTTACATATCCAATTCACATACTAAAGTGCTTACTGTATTTAATTTTAGTACCTCCAATAATTGAATTCCCTAAGCTTTTTTAAAAGACATTTCCCCCTTGTGCCCACTACGGCCTCTGAGCCAACAGCTTTTTTTTTTATTTGTTCTTACTCTTCCCAACCCATTCAAGCAAGCAGGGGCTTGAGAAGGAAGCCAGGGCTGGGGTTTTTCCAGTTGGTGTTTTGTCTCTTTGACCAGAACAGCAGCAACAACTGCTGAAACAATTCTGATATCACACATTTATTTTCCACCATATCTCGCAAGCAAAACAAGAGTCTAAGAGTACCCACAAAAGTCCAATAATGTCCAGAGCATGAAGGATGCACGAGAAATAAAAGCATATTACCTGCCTTCCAAACTGTAGCAGCTTTTCAGTATTGCTAGGAAGTCTTAGTAAGGATTACAAGCAGTACCATCAAAATATATTCCAGAGGAAAAAGCATGAATTGACAGTAAAATTGACAACTTGATACTAAAAAGAAAAGGTTAGGCTAACTTTTTTTTTTTTTGTAAACATTCCATTTCAAATACCTTGCATAAAACTTAAGTTTAAAGTGAAAAGGAAAAAAGGGTAAAGACTCAATAGAATATTTGACTAAGAAATCAGTTTGGTTTTATTTTCTGAAAAATGTAGAGATGGACCTTTTACCTTAATTCTGCTGTGAAAATGCTTGGAAAACCTGAAAAGCTTGGTCAGCTTTAACCTTGGCTTAATAAGGTTGGGATGAAGCTTTCTTCTCCATGATTCTAAACAGCCATAAGAGTCAGACTTCAGCAGAAAGACATCCAAATCTGATATTCACAAGAATAGAAGCAAAATCATAGAAAAAAGATAAAACCAAAATCTGCTGAAATCTGTTTTGATTCTGTGACCCAGATACCAACAGGGGAATAACAAGTATTTGCTGTATGTTGCACTTGGCTTTCTATTGCAGAGCTGAGCCTCAAATGACCCTGGAGCCTCCATTTTCTGGATTATAAACTTCCTCAGAAAGCACTGGAAGTCAGGATGTACCCACTGACGGGCTTGTCTAAAAAAAAAGCTTTATGGAGGTGGACAATTCTTGTTTACAAATGCACAACTTCCATAATTATGTCTCTACTAGAAGAAATCAATATCACTAGAATTTCCAAGGACAAAAATAATTTCACCAAGATAGTACGTTAAAAGTAAAATACCACTGATGTGGAAATTGTTATTATTGTATATATTAGAAAAGGCTTTTAACAAAATGAGTACTTTTCAAAGTATTTTCTCCCCTTCGTATGCTTCCCCCCCCCATAGGGTCTAAGCTTTTGCTTTCTATCCCCTCAAATTCAGCAAATTCTGCAAAAATCCAAACTTGATTCTCCACCCAGAAACTGGGTAATTTTGTCAAAAGTTTTTCTGACTAATTGAAAGTCTTTCCCTCCTGAAGCTCATGCATTTTTGCATCTTAGATTTTTACAGCATTATGAAATAACAATCCATCTGATGAGGTTTGTATCCCCAGCCCTATCTGACTTCACCTGATGGTGGGTGGGCTGGCCATCTGTTCAGGGAAAATAAAATCCTGTGCTTTACTTCAGTTTCCTCCCTTTCCCCAGTCCTCTTTCCCCCTATTCAAGCTACAAAAAATTTATTTCTTCAGTCTCCTGTCTGACCCATAAGTGGTTTCCACCATCCCGCACATACGATGTAATGTAAGATGACATGATTGATGCAGCCTGACCTGACATGTCATGACGCTGCTTGTCACATGTGGAATTCAGGAAGAAAAAGAAAATAAACAACCTTGACATGTTCATAATAACCGATGATTTTTTCTTTCCTTGTTACCTCCAAACTACTTAGGCATTTACTCCATAAATGTTGTCACTAGTAAGAAAGCAAGCTACCCGCTCTTGAGAAAGTGATAACAGTTGGACTATCACCCCAAAAAAATCTTTACATGGGCATTTTCTTCCCCAGGAAAAAAATTGACAGAGCAAAGACTGAAAGCTTAAATTGCAGGTGCCCCACTACCTAATGTGAAGTGGGTTGCACATTTCATCTCCCGTAAATTAGAGAATGAAAACAGCTTGTCACACCTCTTGAGACCAATAGGTACCTTCAACAACAAAGTGCTAAAAGCTGAGGCACTGTTAACGACTAGTTCTATGTCTCCTTTAAGCCGGTGCTGGACTCTTTTCCTTGAGTGTCTGTTTTAAAAGGCAAGACAAAAGAAGGGAAAGCCGAGATCATACATAGCTTACCTGCAGGTCTAATGTGCAGCGTGTTATAAGGCAGCAAGAGACTGACACTACCAATGTCTAGTTTACAGCTATTCTGCTTCTGAAATAGTATTTTTATACCCAAAAATTGATAACAGTCCTACAGCACCTCACAGTCAGTTTAATAGTTGTTACACCTTTTTTCCCCAGAACACTTTTTCCTTGATAATTTATTTAAAGTCTAAGACTCCAAGAGGAGCCTACAGAAATATCCTAGTCCTACAGAAAATTTCCAGAGCTACCTGCTCTGCTACTCTCTGCATCACTAAGGTGCTTCCAGCCACTTCAGTGGAAGTGGTATCAGATTCCAGCTTATTTCACACTCAAGTCAGCATACGTGAAAAGGATAGAGATAGTTGCTATGTTAATAAAAATTACTTGAAATAATTTCAGTTGGTGTCATTTTCAACGAGAAGGACATTCCTCAAATAGCAGAACTGCCAGCAAGCACTTCACAATGCCCGATCTTCAGGTATTTCCAATATCCTCCGTGAACTAAAGACAGAAGCACCCTGAAGTTTTGATCTGATTCTGGACAAATCTCTAACCTGCTTCCTGGCAGTTTCAGCATCCTTACCAAGGCAACCTGGCAACTGTTCCCTTTGGGCACCTCCTTTCTTCTCTGGGTCTCCCAGCGTTACAGAAGGCAAGGTGGGCAGGTTCCCATCAAAACCCTTCTGTTCAGGGCTCTTTTAAGCTGTCCTTAATCTTTTTAATGTTTATATGCCCATTACAACTTGCTTAAAACATTTCTCGGTCCCCACAGAGGAGTCAGTTGCATTCTTTCTTCCTAGAAATGACAGCCAGAAACAGCTGCCTTCATTCTGGAATCATGCTAAAAAAAAAGCAACCCCAAACCAAACCACACACCTAAGACTTGCCTGAGAACTTAGTCGGTGGAGGAAAAAAAATGATGCAACTTAACAGAGGTTCAAGTCCTGTAGCTATAAAATGACACAATGGGAAAGTACAGAAGAAACAGACTTCAGATTGGCACTAGTCTGTAGTGGCAGCTTTTACTAAGAGATAAAATAGATTCATTATTGCTCAAGATTTAGTATATCGCTGGGGCATACTGAACAGTCCAGCAAAAAAAAAAAAAAATGGGATCAAGTGATAAGCAAGTGAAAAGCTCTCTGAAAGTATAAACAAGCAAGGGCAAACTTGAACAATATTTTAGTAAATACATACCCCTATGACCAGCTAATATTTCAAACATCAATTACCAATGCTTGCCTCCAGTACAGCAGTTGTTGACTTTGAAGACTGGAGGTGATATCTTTAAATAATGCAACTCCATTGTAATAAATTGAACTGCAAAGTCAACCCCGGGAGAGTCTGATCCAAGCATATTTGACTTTAGGATCAAAACAATGGAACTAAAATTTTCTGGGAGTAAGTCTAATGGCTTTCTTTACTAGACAATGTTATCATAGTCAAATATAGACAGAACAAGGCAGCTATCAGCTCCGGTGTTCCCAAGCAGCCAGTGCCTGCAGAGCAGGGTACACTGCGCTCTGGGTTGTGTCAGTTGACTCAGTTCTTTGCAGTTGTGTTTGAACACAGCAGCATTTCACACCATACACCAACCTACAAAGAACATACGATTCATGCATTAATCATCTGCATTGTGAAAGCACCTCAGATTACGGACAAAGACACAATTACATATTTGGGGTGGGCAAGCCAGATTCTGTGTTAGTTTTGCTCAGAGCTGAATTTCCTCTAAAAATAGCCATATAAAAACAGTAAATCCAAATATTAACAACCTAGAAACTTTTCTAAGATCTTCAAGCTGAAGCTAGGAGTAAAGTCAAACTGACCAGATACTCATTTGTTTTACTTCCCAGTTTACTGAAACAAAGTTTTGATGAAAGATTCACCTGCATGAAGCCATGTATTTTTTCATCCTTCACCACTGACCTTAGATCATCCTATAAGGACAGCTAGGAAAGGACAAATAAAAGCTTCTCATTCATCATGAAGCTTGATAATACATTTTACAGACAAAGTACTTGCACCTTGAAAGGAAATCCTGCAATTTTAACATTGTATATGGTGGCTAATCCCCAGCCAAGTGCAAAACAAGGCTATAGAGTCACAAAGACAGCCTAATGGTGTGACACCAACTCCAAGATCAAAACCTGTCTCTGGTTCAGATCTTGGACCTGTATAATGTACACACATGTAGCACATTTGTATCTAGCACACAGCTATATCTAGGGTTAGACACCTCCTTAAGTATCTTTCCGGTAACCAACTCCTTCCAGTTATAGCCAGCTTGAGTTCAGACTGGAGAAGCCAACACATCATCAAGCTGCAGCAACTGCAGTGCTCCTACAGTAAAAGTTCACCAGGATAAGTCAGCACAGAATTAATCACACTTTCCTAATATCTGCATTTTGTCTATAATAAATTTCTACACTTCTCCCAATCCCACTGAGCCTTGTACACCACAAAGCCTTCAAAATAGTAACAAGATGCTGTACCTATTCACTGCCATTGATTTATTTAATGCAGCATTTCTAACCTTGCTAGAATTGCTTTTTCTGCCCCCAATAATTTCTAGTATGTATACTGTCATATGGGAAGACAGAGGGGGGAAAAAAACCAACTACCCCACAACCCCCAAAAAAACCCTTAGCGTATGAAAGTGGTTTGTCCCCCCACCTTTTAAAGTGTCACAGCTTTCCAAAGAGAAGCTTTTATATCTTACGTAGTAACTGTTAGCAGTTTGTGACATTTCTAGTCTGTCCAGGGTGTAACTAGTACATGACAGGTCAAGTCTGTCACCTTCATAAAAGCAAAGAACATCTACACTGGCACACTACACTGTGGAGTCCCTCTGAGAATTACCAATGTCATACCAAATATCATCAGCAGTATTTATCTTCTCTTCATCCCTGCCATTTGCAGGAGCTTCCAAAAAAATCAGATTATTTTTACATGAAGATAGTTTTCTCCTTACTCTTGTGAAGTGAACGCCATAAACCAAAGCTTGAATCTATAAAGATTTAATTTGTCTTTTTAGCAACTATAATTAAAATACAGCTCTTTGGGGAATACCTGGAAAATTAAGGTTATTGTTGTCACTACTATTAATTAATTATCATCATATGTTTGTTCTTAAAAAATGATCAGTTTTCAGATTTTGATGCTCTCCATTATCCTCATTAAGTAAATTGTGAAATAAAGATGAATGAATTGCAAGTAGATGAATTAATGATTAGTCAAGAATACTTTAGACTGAATTCTGTAACCAGCAGGTTCCACATCAGTAGAAGATGCTTGCACACCAGGCTCTACTTTGGGTTCACATGAAAATAGTGCTCCGATTAGGAAACTTTCCTCTATTCAGAGACAGATAAATCAGGTGGGAGGTGAGGAAGTTTAATCATAGCTGGTCAAGGATTTAGCAAGACAGCAACACTAGTTATGGGCCCATCCCAACCACATCAGATGGTATTACCCTAAATAAGAAATGACATAAAAAGCAATGGATCGTTTCTGCAAGGGAGATAGGGGATATTAATAATGGGCCAAATTTAGGGTGAAGCAAAGCACCAGAGTCCTCCAGGGAAGCAGTTAAGCTTCTCCAATTTCCAGGCCAGTGCCAACATTAGCACAGCATGCACAGCATGGGAGATGCTCTTCCTGATGTGTTGGATGTTTTGCCAACTGTATTTACTTCTCTTTCTCCTGTCTCAGCCTCAGCATGTTCCTTGTTCTGGCAGGTGCAGGAACATGGGCTCCATAGCCAGATGGGCAACCCCTAGGAGTTCTCCCATGCCAGCAATTTGCCAGAGGTTTCTCTTGTGCCCCTTGACCCATTGCAAAGCTATCAGCTCCAAAAGAGCCCAAATCTCCAACCTCAGACCCTGCACACCATTCCTATTGTTCAGCAAATAGGAGAAAAAAAAAAAAAAAAAAAAAAAGACTGGCTTGGAGGAAAGCTTCCATTTATTTAATAATGAGGCAGAGGAAAAAGGATATTTAGAGCTACCATAAAGGATCAAGTTCCCTAAATCCCTAGTTTAATACAATTTAGAACAGAAGTGGAATGTTACCAGAAACGCTAATCTGTTATTCAAATGCATTTGTTGTGCAGTGATACCGAGTTGGCCTTCGCTGGTAGAAAGTCAAGACCTGCTGGTTTCGGGAGCAATAGCCCTCTGCCAGCCTCTGTGTAAGGCAGGGCCACGCTGCTGGCATGACCAGCCCACGATGCTCACCAAGAACATATCTGTTGCAGGTGGAGGATCTTCCTTTTTTCCATGTTTCTATTACAGAAGGTTCTGTCTCAAATGAAGCTTAAGCCTCACCTGCACATTACACTTCTTTCTCAGAGGCACATGCCCTATGTCTTCTGTCACCTTTTACAGCCACGTGGACCTCAGAGCCGGGTCCACAGCAGCCCTGCAGTGCCCTTCAGAAGCTGTCTCCCCCAAACAGAACCACTGCTCAGGTGCTTGCTAACAAAATACTGTTCTGCATGTGCCAGACAGCATTCAAAGCCAGCCCTACTTGTTATTTTATCACCTACTTATCACTTTAAAAAGTCCTAAGTTAAATAGCAAAGAAATTTAAAGGCATATGTTATCTAGTTTTTTATGATTTAGTATGACTGTGCAGCACGCTCCCTGCATGGCACCAGCATGCGTGATGGATTTATCTTCTTGGAAGAAATTCATACTCTAAAGGAACGGAGTACCATCCAGTGTCGATGCTGAACCACATGGGCCAGAGCTTCCAAGGGGCCAAATATGACAATAGATATTGAAAATATCAATTATTGAATGTATTTATTATGTAGCCACAGCAACCTGCTATTTACAATGCATTTTGTATTGTACAAATAAAGACAACATACAAAAAATGCTGCTTACAATAAAGCACAAATGCTATTTATACAACTATGCATCAGATCCACTTACAAAGCTAGTGTCATGGGGAAACAGACTCGTGCTTGCTGTCCAACCTGTACGAGAAATGCCAACTGCCCTGTCACTGGGATCTTCAAAAGCACTCGGGAAAGGCTAATTCTGTTCCCAATAACACCAATGGAAAACAAGACCAGTATTTAGTGCCTCTAAAAGTCTTGTGTGTTTCATCAGCAGTTCAGTCCCTGGGTTCAACCTTCCGCTCCCTTATTCACACTCCAAGAACTGTCATCACAGAGCAATGTTTTGCAGAATTATGTCCTTCATTACTCATTCAACTAGATAATTTAAACATGTTGCTAACATGCAACAATATTACTTGTATTTAAAAGCTAATACATTTTTCCCCCCTCTAACCTTGTTTTATCTCGTCTTCTTGCAAGCCACAGCACATAGGCTAGTGATCAAAGTAGCAAAAAGGAATCAGAAAATGAAGGTTTCATCCCTCATGTTGTCAACATATTGCTTTGCTACTGGGAGTGAGATTGTGCCCTGAAAATGTTTCATGAGGTTGTAGTTCAAACAAATTTTCTGGTGGCCGCTGTGGCTGAAGCATGCCTCCATTAACAGCTTATTCTGCTCCCAGATCACCTTCACGTCCGTTGCAGGCTGGCTACTGATGTGGCTGCAGGGCAAGCAAGTTCTGGAAACTTAAAACCACCGGGTTCCCCCCACCACCACCACCTCTGCCCCAGTTGTATTTCAGCCAGACCACTTCACTGTGCAGCTACAACTATGACAGCAGGGTGCAATGGCAGGGACAGTATACGAAGTTAAGATACAAGCAAATGTTGTTACAAAACTATAGGAGTTGTTTAAACCAGTTTAATCCCTTTAGAGCAGCACTGCTATGAAGCATCACACAGCCTATGACCACAGATGACCCAGCTGCCCCGAGCACCTTATTCCATAACCACTCTTCAGGGAACATTCAAGGAAACCAGCAATCCTAGGGGAACACCCTGGCTTTAGTCCCTTGAAATCATACCTTTTATACTAGTATTAATATATTTAAAAGAGCAGTGATGACTAGCATTAAATCTTTGTTCCCTTTTTTCCTCATTGTTAGTTCAATGGGTTGTTAGCTAAACCATAGAAAGGAAGGGAGGATTGGCTGACTTGAGACCTGCTGAAGAGGCTTTTGCTTACACTGCCTGCATCTCTTTGTTTATCTGGCTGTATTGTTTTGCTTCAATAGTTATATTTAGAGCATTCATAAAAAGGACAGAATAGTGGGATTTTTTTTTCAAAATGCTGTGGCTATAGCTAAGTTCTACTGAGCAAGCAGGAGCTCTGCAAACAAAGAACTGAGCAAACAAAGAAAAAAGCTAGACAGAAGCTAGGAACTCCTGCCCCAGCCTGAACACAAATGGCCTTGGGTGGATATTGAACATGTAAGGGTGAGTATGACAGAGGGCGATTGCAAGAGTCTCTGCTCCTGACAGGTTTATTTCAATGCTCATCTGTCTATGTTTACTCAGTTTGAGGGCATTTCCTCATGGAAGTGGATATACAAACAAGGAGCTATAAGAGGATAATTATTATTTTGCATGTACACTTTACAAACATTACTGAATTAATTCTCCCAACACTCTGCTGTAATAGAAGTGGTGTAATTTGGTCAGGAAACAGGCACAGAGTTCAGTGATAAATCCAAAGTATGTCTGCAAAAGTCAGGGAATAAAACCTTATATGCTTCCTTACTCACGTCACTGTTACTAACATTCTCCCTCCACCAGACACATAAGAGTTGAAAAAGGAGATGCACATTTTTAGCAACATTATTTTCCCTGATGTTTCATTGTTGTAGCTGGTGGATGCACAAAGAGCTGTAATAGCGCAACTGTAAGCTCTGAGTGCCCAGCAGACAGGCAGGCACAGAGATCCAGCCCTGACTCGGGAGGATGACTTACAAACTGTAACAGCAGCTAGCTGTTGTGGTTCGAGTCCTTTTTAGCCTACCACTAGCACATCCCACTTTGCTGTTCCCCCCTACTCCCCCCCAAAAGGGGTTAGGCTTCACACCAAGCCATTTGAGTGAAAGAAAATTTTTGTTCTGTTTCTTCCATAAGCAGCAGCCACACAGAGGGATGGATGCTTTTCGCAACTGTGTTAAATTTTTACCATAGTATTTATTAACCTATCCTAATGTTGAGTTACGCTTCAATAATGTGTCCAAAGAAGTTGAGTAGTATACAATTGTTATAAAGAGAACAGTGTGTTATTGTTGATCTCAATTTGCATCAGAGAACAATCAAAGGACTTTTATGAGAGTCATTATTACAGGCACACAGTGAGTGCAGAGCCTGAGTTAAAGCACTGCAGCAGTGGCAGAACTACCACTTTCATTTGTCACCTCAATAGAAGACATTAAAAATATATAGGTAATGAAACTTAAGCATAACAGGTAATAATTAAGATAGCACAGATTTCTCAACACTGAAACAA